>NC_139222.1:47241198-47946198 GCF_055691185.1 Crinia signifera
TAGTTCCCTAAATTGCTCCATTGTGACTTTATAGAAGCTCTCCACAAAGGGGCCTCTGAATTGTAGGGGATAAAATTCAGATTTTTTCTTGAAGATCTTTTTATCAGGGGATCTTTCTTTTATATCAAAAACTGGAATAGTTGAATTACCCTGTCCATTTTCTATCAACAGGGAGTCCAGAATGTTGACCATTACTTGGTCTTCCTGTCCTAATTGTACATCATTAACATTCACACATGAACCTTTTTGGTTATTTTTGAGCACAAAGTATCTTTTTTGGCTTAAGTTTCTCACAAAACGGTTCAGGTCTACAAAAAGCTCAAATAAATTGGGCTTATTGGCCGGAGCGAAATTTAACCCCCTCTCTAGTAAACTAATTTCCTCCTCATTTAGGATTTTCTTAGAGAGGTTAAATATCCCCTTTCCTTTTACCTTCTTTTTAAGGAGCTTTCTGGAAAGTTTCCATCCTCCCCGTTTGCCCCTAGTTCTTCGTCTCTTAGTCTTTTGTTTGACCGGGTTGGGTTCTCTTGTTGGTATCTTAGGTAATTCGTCCTGGGGGGTTCCCCTAAAAAAACCCTTTCTCCATAATTGGGGGAAGTTGTTTGGCCACTCCCTAATCTTTCATTTCTATATCCTGAACCTTCCTTATTGAAATAGGGTTTTTTATTTTGTTTGAAACCCTGCCTTGGGCCTTCAGGTGTCCCATATCCCTCAAGTGGTGCAAAACGGTTATGGGGTATCTATTTGATATCTCTCCTCTTTTTGTTGTTCTCTCCGTTGGGACCGAGGATATACAAATTGTCTCCCCCTTTGTTCTAAATTATTCCCGTAAGGACGGTAGTTGGTGTTATCCCTTTGATAGTATTTTTTATCATGGTTATTTTCCCAATTCCTTCCTGTTCTATTCCTGTTATAGGTATGAACTGTCCCCGTTGCATAATCAGATCTATCCCTATCTAGTTTAGTGTTTTTTCTCTGTATAAGGGTTTTTTCAAACTCCTCTACATTTTTATTTACCTGTTGGTCCCTTTTGGGGAAATCCAAGTCTCCTGCATGTATTTTGAGTTTCTCATGTACTTTCTCAATTTCCTGTTGGATATCCTTGACCTTGTCCTCTCTATATCTAACTAGTAACCTCATTAAGTTTTTAGAACAATTGTCCAAGATCCCCTCCCACTCCTCTGAAAACTTTTTATCCTCTTTAAAGGTTGATGTTTTTAAAATCCTCAAACCCCTTGGGATCAGGTTCTGGTCCAGATATTTCTGCAGTAGCACCTGGTCCCACCAGTGCCTAGTCTCGTCCATACAAAGATTTTCTAGTTTATTGAACAGGCCATGCATGCTATCCACATTCTCAACAGGCTGTATTTGTTGCATTTTTATTGGATCTTTTAGGTACATGGTTCTTCTTTCCAATCTCTCACTTATACATTTCAAATTTGACATGATTGGGATTCACAGATGTAGCTCGACTCTGCTGCTACTTTAAGACACAAAAGTATACAACCAGAAAGAATTAAGTGACCCAGGGGCCACTTCGTAGCGCTAGTCGTGCCAGATCTCCAACTCCCAATAAGGTGATATGTGATTCCCAATGGGTATAAATTCAACAATATGAAAAACAATATTTATATAGATCTATCAGCAATGTTTATATAAATCCGTAGTTTAATCAATTATTTATTTAACTGGGCAGAAATCGCTGCTTCCTTAATAGGGAGTGTCGATCCCTTAGAGTGTACAAGATATAGAGAATAAGTGGCAGACACTAAAAATAGCGTCTGTCACTTTAAGAAGCGCTGATCTGCTCAGTAATAAATGACCAAGTTTTTAGCAAAAAATATAAAGCATTTTATTAAAACAACATAACATGACAATTTATAATCCCCCCCATACAATTCATGTGCACAATATGACAGACAGACAAGACAAACAACAATAAACATATAATAAAAGCTTGGTTAGCTGGGATTGCCGTTTGATTCAGTCACTTATATTTGTGGTAATAAATGAGGCTTTGTGAAAAATAGCTATGAGGCTTTATAAGGTGTTTTTTATAGTTACCGGTCCTGTACACTTGATTCCATTAGATAGCGCTATTGTAAAAGTAAGTGGAACTCAGGTCAGTCTCTCCAAGAATTACCAGAGATAAACTCCGGACTAGCTGCAGTGGGGACCTTCTCCTGCTGGACCAGCCAGCTAGGTGAACAATTTGTAATCCACGTATGATGCGCTCTTTACAGGAAATGTGCAGGAACAGCGGTGAATAGGGCCCAAAACGCGTTTCTCCGCCTGTCACTGGAATCGGCGGCTTCCTCAGTCTGAGCCCATAGATGTAGAACAAGCATTTTTATAGCGGCGATATTCGCGCCCTTCCTTTTACCCGCACTTCCGGGTTGCGCTCCAAGCCTCACTATCATTTGCATGTATTTATAGGCTCCCGCGGCCATTTTGTCTATTGCGCTTCAAGCCTCACTTGTGCTCCGGGATCATCGCAATTATTAGCCCACAAATACCAGCCTCATTTGTATATCTGAAAAACGGATTATATTCTTTTGTAACTATATTCATAGTCCTTATGCCCATCGAAAATCCACCATGCCTCAATCTCATGCTGATTTTTTGCCTCTTTATTTGATTTGTTGTATATGTACCACAGCAGCTATCATATCAATATAGCAGCCGGCAATCCTTAAAGGGACATACTCACATAAAACATAAAGACACAAAAATAACAACAGCAACTAAATCCCTCAAATGAATCAATAAATGATACCTAAATATTTAATAATTAATAATTAATAATAATCATTACTAAAGTACTCAAAATTAATAGACATAAAAAATGGTCATAGAAATTAATTAATAATAGTTGACATATTCTGGGGAACTCTTCAGTTTTAACAGTGATGTTTTCATAAATATTAGGATGGAGTTATAACCGTCCATGGGAATATGGATATATTGGGCAGCATGCATGGAATCATACAATAACATAAAAATATACATATCTCTATACATGTTTTAAATAATAATAGTCACTTGAATAACTAATTTAATCAAATGATTAACCCCTGTGACAAGACTGTGACCCCCCCCCTTACCCCCCAAAAAGGACCTTTTTAATATACTATCTTATCCCACAATATCCCTTATTTAAATATTAAATAATATAATAAAATATTTAGGGTAATTAGTTACCCTGTTATCTTTAATAAATCCATAAACTAACCAACCTCCCCCCACAATTATTTAAATTAGTACATTTAAACCCCTTAAACCTAGACAAATAAGCAATTCCATTGTGCCAACCCCACATATCATGGATATTAACTGTCACCTAATACATGAGAAAGTAGGTCCCACCCCAACCCTAACCACCCCCCTTAACAGGATACATTCTAATTTTTTGTTATTAATGACATAACACCATCAATACAAATTTAGATACCGTTCAGCTCTATTGTGTCATTTAATCCCAATGGACTCAGGGTTTTTAAACAAAAAATCCAGTAGGCCTCCCTCCTACACAGTTGGACGTATCTATCCCCACCCCGCGGTGTACTCATCACATGTTCAATCCCTATCATATGAACCCCCTTCATACTTCCCCTTTGGCAACCGGCCATGTGTCTATAAAGGCTATTATTCCTGCTCATTTTTGTAATGTTTCTTTTATGCTCCATATACCTAATGTGGAGATTTCTAATAGTGCGGCCTACATATTGCAGGCCGCACCCACAAGTCAAGAGATAGATTATGTATTTAGTCCTACAATTAATAAAGGTTTTAATTGGGAAGGTTTCGCCGGAGACATAAGATGAGAAGCTGGTATACTTTTTCTCGAAAGTTAAGCAGGAACTACATGAACCCCCCACCCCCCCCTCCCCACATCTATGGTAGCCCTCTGGTTTGGGCGGGAGCCAGGTAGCTCCTACCTTATCTTGTTTATCTTTTTTCTTGAAAAAACTATACCTATTTAAATAATTGTGGGGGGAGGTTGGTTAGTTTATGGATTTATTAAAGATAACAGGGTAACTAATTACCCTAAATATTTTATTATATTATTTAATATTTAAATAAGGGATATTGTGGGATAAGATAGTATATTAAAAGGTCCTTTTTGGGGGGTAAGGGGGGGGGGGGGGTCACAGTCTTGTCACAGGGGTTAATCATTTGATTAAATTAGTTATTCAAGTGACTATTATTATTTAAAACATGTATAGAGATATGTATATTTTTATGTTATTGTATGATTCCATGCATGCTGCCCAATATATCCATATTCCCATGGACGGTTATAACTCCATCCTAATATTTATGAAAACATCACTGTTAAAACTGAAGAGTTCCCCAGAATATGTCAACTATTATTAATTAATTTCTATGACCATTTTTTATGTCTATTAATTTTGAGTACTTTAGTAATGATTATTATTAATTATTAATTATTAAATATTTAGGTATCATTTATTGATTCATTTTGAGGGATTTAGTTGCTGTTGTTATTTTTGTGTCTTTATGTTTTATGTGAGTATGTCCCTTTAAGGATTGCCGGCTGCTATATTGATATGATAGCTGCTGTGGTACATATACAACAAATCAAATAAAGAGGCAAAAAATCAGCATGAGATTGAGGCATGGTGGATTTTCGATGGGCATAAGGACTATGAATATAGTTACAAAAGAATATAATCCGTTTTTCAGATATACAAATGAGGCTGGTATTTGTGGGCTAATAATTGCGATGATCCCGGAGCACAAGTGAGGCTTGAAGCGCAATAGACAAAATGGCCGCGGGAGCCTATAAATACATGCAAATGATAGTGAGGCTTGGAGCGCAACCCGGAAGTGCGGGTAAAAGGAAGGGCGCGAATATCGCCGCTATAAAAATGCTTGTTCTACATCTATGGGCTCAGACTGAGGAAGCCGCCGATTCCAGTGACAGGCGGAGAAACGCGTTTTTGGGCCCTATTCACCGCTGTTCCTGCACATTTCCTGTAAAGAGCGCATCATACGTGGATTACAAATTGTTCACCTAGCTGGCTGGTCCAGCAGGAGAAGGTCCCCACTGCAGCTAGTCTGGAGTTTATCTCTGGTAATTCTTGGAGAGACTGACCTGAGTTCCACTTACTTTTACAATAGCGCTATCTAATGGAATCAAGTGTACAGGACCGGTAACTATAAAAAACACCTTATAAAGCCTCATAGCTATTTTTCATAAAGCCTCATTTATTACCACAAATATAAGTGACTGAATCAAACGGCAATCCCAGCTAACCAAGCTTTTATTATATGTTTATTGTTGTTTGTCTTGTCTGTCTGTCATATTGTGCACATGAATTGTATGGGGGGATTATAAATTGTCATGTTTTGTTGTTTTAATAAAATGCTTTATATTTTTTGCTAAAAACTTGGTCATTTATTACTGAGCAGATCAGCGCTTCTTAAAGTGACAGACGCTATTTTTAGTGTCTGCCACTTATTCTCTATATCTTGTACACTCTAAGGGATCGACACTCCCTATTAAGGAAGCAGCGATTTCTGCCCAGTTAAATAAATAATTGATTAAACTACGGATTTATATAAACATTGCTGATAGATCTATATAAATATTGTTTTTCATATTGTTGAATTTATACCCATTGGGGAATCACATATCACCTTATTGGGAGTTGGAGATCTGGCACGACTAGCGCTACGAAGTGGCCCCTGGGTCACTTAATTCTTTCTGGTTGTATACTTTTGTGTCTTAAAGTAGCAGCAGAGTCGAGCTACATCTGTGAATCCCAATCATGTCAAATTTGAAATGTATAAGTGAGAGATTGGAAAGAAGAACCATGTACCTAAAAGATCCAATAAAAATGCAACAAATACAGCCTGTTGAGAATGTGGATAGCATGCATGGCCTGTTCAATAAACTAGAAAATCTTTGTATGGACGAGACTAGGCACTGGTGGGACCAGGTGCTACTGCAGAAATATCTGGACCAGAACCTGATCCCAAGGGGTTTGAGGATTTTAAAAACATCAACCTTTAAAGAGGATAAAAAGTTTTCAGAGGAGTGGGAGGGGATCTTGGACAATTGTTCTAAAAACTTAATGAGGTTACTAGTTAGATATAGAGAGGACAAGGTCAAGGATATCCAACAGGAAATTGAGAAAGTACATGAGAAACTCAAAATACATGCAGGAGACTTGGATTTCCCCAAAAGGGACCAACAGGTAAATAAAAATGTAGAGGAGTTTGAAAAAACCCTTATACAGAGAAAAAACACTAAACTAGATAGGGATAGATCTGATTATGCAACGGGGACAGTTCATACCTATAACAGGAATAGAACAGGAAGGAATTGGGAAAATAACCATGATAAAAAATACTATCAAAGGGATAACACCAACTACCGTCCTTACGGGAATAATTTAGAACAAAGGGGGAGACAATTTGTATATCCTCTGTCCCAACGGAGAGAACAACAAAAAGAGGAGAGATATCAAATAGATACCCATAACCGTTTTGCACCACTTGAGGGATATGGGACACCTGAAGGCCCAAGGCAGGGTTTCAAACAAAATAAAAAACCCTATTTCAATAAGGAAGGTTCAGGATATAGAAATGAAAGATTAGGGAGTGGCCAAACAACTTCCCCCAATTATGGAGAAAGGTTTTTTTTAGGGGAACCCCCCAGGACGAATTACCTAAGATACCAACAAGAGAACCCAACCCGGTCAAACAAAAGACTAAGAGACGAAGAACTAGGGGCAAACGGGGAGGATGGAAACTTTCCAGAAAGCTCCTTAAAAAGAAGGTAAAAGGAAAGGGGATATTTAACCTCTCTAAGAAAATCCTAAATGAGGAGGAAATTAGTTTACTAGAGAGGGGGTTAAATTTCGCTCCGGCCAATAAGCCCAATTTATTTGAGCTTTTTGTAGACCTGAACCGTTTTGTGAGAAACTTAAGCCAAAAAAGATACTTTGTGCTCAAAAATAACCAAAAAGGTTCATGTGTGAATGTTAATGATGTACAATTAGGACAGGAAGACCAAGTAATGGTCAACATTCTGGACTCCCTGTTGATAGAAAATGGACAGGGTAATTCAACTATTCCAGTTTTTGATATAAAAGAAAGATCCCCTGATAAAAAGATCTTCAAGAAAAAATCAGAATTTTATCCCCTACAATTCAGAGGCCCCTTTGTGGAGAGCTTCTATAAAGTCACAATGGAGCAATTTAGGGAACTTTGTGCCAAATCTGACAAAACTCCATTGAAAGATAATTTATCTAGAAAAGAAAGATTAGCTCTAAAACTAATAATAGATGACCCTAGTGTCACTATAAAACAGGCGGATAAGGGGGGGGGGGTCGTGCTGATGGGGACTGACGAATATTTGAAGGAGGCCTATAGGCAATTAACTGATGTTAAATATTATACTAAACTTTCCAGTGATCCGACTAAGCTTTATTTGCATGAATTGAGCCATCTTCTTGATGATGGCCTATCAGTGGGGGCGATATCCAGGGAAACATATGGTTTTCTCTTTGTTCCATACCCAATCACACCCACGTATTACTTTCTCCCCAAAATCCATAAAACACTGGTGAATCCACCAGGTCGTCCGATTATCGCAGGAATAGGCTCTATGACAAATAACCTCTCATTTTTTGTGGATAGCTATCTACAAAAGTATGTCCAAGAGTTGCAATCATACATCAAGGATACAACTCATTTTTTAAAAATGATTAAAGACCTACAATGGAAGGACAGCTATTATTTCATAACCAGCGATGTTGAGGCGCTCTATTCGAACATAGATCATGAATTGGGCATTAAAGCCGTCGAATACTATCTGTCAAGAGATCCTGCGGTCTCGGACGACCTGGTGGATTTTATAACACAATCCATTAGATTTATTTTGACGCACAATTATTTTATTTTTGATTCACATTATTATTTACAGCTTATGGGCACAGCTATGGGGACCAGGTTCGCCCCTAGCTTCGCGAATTTATTCATGGGACAATTTGAGGAACATCATATATGGGGGGCGGAGCTTGGGGCGAACTTGGTCCTTTATGGCAGGTATATAGACGATTTGTTTTTTGTTTGGGATGGGGATTTTGATTCTGTTACACAATTCACAAATAGTCTTAATAATAACAGCTACGGACTAAAATTCACTAGTACTTTTCATCAAAGCAGTGTCAATTTCCTGGATATCGCCCTCACGATAGAAGGTGACAAAGTGCAAACTGAGACTTATATCAAAAGTGTGGACCAAAATAGGTACCTAAATTATCAGAGTAACCACTATAAAAAGTGGAAATCTAATATCCCCAAGAGTCAATTCATGCGGATAAAGCGTAATTGCTCAACAAATGGAGCATTCAAAAGACAAAGTGAAAACATTCGTCAGTCGTTCCTTGAGCAGGGCTACCCCCCCAAATTATTGCAGGAATCCATGGAGTCAGTGGAGAAGATGGATAGGGATAAATTGCTAGGCTTAGATGTGGGAACACAGGAGACCAGAGAAGGGAAACAGAAGAGCCGTAGGGACAGGAAGGCGGTGTTTGTAACACAATATAATACGAAAGCACTAGAGATTAAAAAGATACTTAAAAAGAATTTGTACTTGTTAAAGTCAGACGAAATTCTGACCAAAGAAATTGATTTTGATAATACAATAGTCTTTAGGAGAGCACGTAATTTAAAAGAGAGATTAGCGCCGAGTTTTTTCAAGAAAAAAGATAAACGAGATAAGGTAGGAGCTACCTGGCTCCCGCCCAAACCAGAGGGCTACCATAGATGTGGGGAGGGGGGGGTGGGGGGTTCATGTAGTTCCTGCTTAACTTTCGAGAAAAAGTATACCAGCTTCTCATCTTATGTCTCCGGCGAAACCTTCCCAATTAAAACCTTTATTAATTGTAGGACTAAATACATAATCTATCTCTTGACTTGTGGGTGCGGCCTGCAATATGTAGGCCGCACTATTAGAAATCTCCACATTAGGTATATGGAGCATAAAAGAAACATTACAAAAATGAGCAGGAATAATAGCCTTTATAGACACATGGCCGGTTGCCAAAGGGGAAGTATGAAGGGGGTTCATATGATAGGGATTGAACATGTGATGAGTACACCGCGGGGTGGGGATAGATACGTCCAACTGTGTAGGAGGGAGGCCTACTGGATTTTTTGTTTAAAAACCCTGAGTCCATTGGGATTAAATGACACAATAGAGCTGAACGGTATCTAAATTTGTATTGATGGTGTTATGTCATTAATAACAAAAAATTAGAATGTATCCTGTTAAGGGGGGTGGTTAGGGTTGGGGTGGGACCTACTTTCTCATGTATTAGGTGACAGTTAATATCCATGATATGTGGGGTTGGCACAATGGAATTGCTTATTTGTCTAGGTTTAAGGGGTTTAAATGTACTAATTTAAATAATTGTGGGGGGAGGTTGGTTAGTTTATGGATTTATTAAAGATAACAGGGTAACTAATTACCCTAAATATTTTATTATATTATTTAATATTTAAATAAGGGATATTGTGGGATAAGATAGTATATTAAAAGGTCCTTTTTGGGGGGTAAGGGGGGGGGGGGGGGGGTCACAGTCTTGTCACAGGGGTTAATCATTTGATTAAATTAGTTATTCAAGTGACTATTATTATTTAAAACATGTATAGAGATATGTATATTTTTATGTTATTGTATGATTCCATGCATGCTGCCCAATATATCCATATTCCCATGGACGGTTATAACTCCATCCTAATATTTATGAAAACATCACTGTTAAAACTGAAGAGTTCCCCAGAATATGTCAACTATTATTAATTAATTTCTATGACCATTTTTTATGTCTATTAATTTTGAGTACTTTAGTAATGATTATTATTAATTATTAATTATTAAATATTTAGGTATCATTTATTGATTCATTTTGAGGGATTTAGTTGCTGTTGTTATTTTTGTGTCTTTATGTTTTATGTGAGTATGTCCCTTTAAGGATTGCCGGCTGCTATATTGATATGATAGCTGCTGTGGTACATATACAACAAATCAAATAAAGAGGCAAAAAATCAGCATGAGATTGAGGCATGGTGGATTTTCGATGGGCATAAGGACTATGAATATAGTTACAAAAGAATATAATCCGTTTTTCAGATATACAAATGAGGCTGGTATTTGTGGGCTAATAATTGCGATGATCCCGGAGCACAAGTGAGGCTTGAAGCGCAATAGACAAAATGGCCGCGGGAGCCTATAAATACATGCAAATGATAGTGAGGCTTGGAGCGCAACCCGGAAGTGCGGGTAAAAGGAAGGGCGCGAATATCGCCGCTATAAAAATGCTTGTTTTACATCTATGGGCTCAGACTGAGGAAGCCGCCGATTCCAGTGACAGGCGGAGAAACGCGTTTTTGGGCCCTATTCACCGCTGTTCCTGCACATTTCCTGTAAAGAGCGCATCATACGTGGATTACAAATTGTTCACCTAGCTGGCTGGTCCAGCAGGAGAAGGTCCCCACTGCAGCTAGTCCGGAGTTTATCTCTGGTAATTCTTGGAGAGACTGACCTGAGTTCCACTTACTTTTACAATAGCGCTATCTAATGGAATCAAGTGTACAGGACCGGTAACTATAAAAAACACCTTATAAAGCCTCATAGCTATTTTTCATAAAGCCTCATTTATTACCACAAATATAAGTGACTGAATCAAACGGCAATCCCAGCTAACCAAGCTTTTATTATATGTTTATTGTTGTTTGTCTTGTCTGTCTGTCATATTATGCACATGAATTGTATGGGGGGGATTATAAATTGTCATGTTATGTTGTTTTAATAAAATGCTTTATATTTTTTGCTAAAAACTTGGTCATTTATTACTGAGCAGATCAGCGCTTCTTAAAGTGACAGACGCTATTTTTAGTGTCTGCCACTTATTCTCTATAGTTTGAAAGAGATACAGGTGACTAGACACAAAAGTGCTCAAAGTGTAACCTCTAAGGGGTATTACAATCAAAACAATATCACCATTTGACTTGGTAGGTACTGCATAGATTCAATATGCACAGCTCACAATCTGCAATGATAACCACCTCTTCTCACAAATCAAGTGATGAAGGTGGAGACAGAAAAAAGCAAGGTACTCTTTACTTAGAACGGCGCCCACGATTTTGATCGTGGGCATCGTTAGTAAAAAATCTCGGCCATCTCGGGCATTGAATGCACTAAAAAATCGGGTGCGATGCGACCGACGCGATGCCCGCGATTTCCCATAGGGAACAATGTTAAATGTCTCAATTGACCCAATTTTCCTGTTCAATGCCTCAATTGACCCGATTTTTCCATAGGAAACAATGTTAAATGGCCCACAGAGGCCAAATAGGCACCCTGAAGTGTGAAATGGCCCCCACCATTGTTAACGCCACCCCACGATCAACGTGAACCCGAAGCGTGGCGAGCGCAGCGAGCCCGCGAGGGGCGGCGGTACGCGTCCTACGACCTTTTCATACCCCCACTATCCACGTCGGCGTGGAGTTGAGAATAGAATAGTGTGGCGAGCGCAGCGAGCCACCGAGCCCGAAGCGTGGCGAGGGGACGCGGACAGCTGTGAAGCCCGCGAGGGGACGCGGATACCTGTGAAGGTATCCGCATGCGCTCGCCACGCTTCGGGCTCGGTGGCTCGCTGCGCTCGCCACACTATTCTATTCTCAAATCCACGCCGACGTGGATAGTGGGGGTATGAAAAGGTCGTAGGACGCGTACCGCCGCCCCTCGCGGGCTCGCTGCGCTCGCCACGCTTCGGGTTGACGTTGATCGTGGGGTGGCGTTAACAATTGGGGTGGCCATTTCACACTTCAGGGTGCCTATTTGGCCTCTGTGGCCCATTTAACATTGTTTCCTATGGAAAAATCGGGTCAATTGAGGCATTGAACAGGAAAATTGGGTCAATTGAGACATTTAACATTGTTCCCTATGGGAAATCTCGGGCATCTCGTCGGTCGCATCGCACCTGATTTTTTAGTGCATTCAATGCCCGAGATGGCCGAGATGGGCGCCCTTCTAGGTAAAGAGTACCAAAAGCAAAATAGTGCAAATTATCTTCAGTTTAAAAGGAATTTAATATCAGTCCACACTTACAAATGTAGACGGTTAAAACAGCATGATATGGTATCAGCACAAGGCAAACAGGGAACAGTCAAGGTTGAATTCAGCAGGAGCACTTGTCAGTCCAACACCGAAGTCCAGAACTCCAGGGGGATGTGGCTACACCGCAATGACCGTCCGTCTAGTTCTTCTCCTTGTGATAGATCCCAATAACACCCAACGCGTTTCGGAGATACCTCCTGAAGAAGGTATCTCCGAAACGCGTTGAGTGTTATTGGGATCTATCACAAGGAGAAGAACTAGACGGACAGACGGTCATTGCAGTGTAGCCTCATCCCCCTGGAGTTCCGGACTTCGGTGTTGGACTGACAAGTGCTCCTGCTGAATTCAACCTTGACTGTTCCCTGTTTGCCTTGTGGTGATACCATATCATGTTGTTTTAACTCCAACCATATTTGGGGTCGGGGCACCAAACTCCAACTTCCCTCTCGGGGCGACTGAGGTGAATTTAGCCCCCCCCCCCATAAGAAGTCTGAATTATGGGGAAGATAGGATAGGATTATGAGTATATGTCAGAAAATAGGGCCCAAGCTATTAAATAGGGATCAAAACCAGGAAACATGGCAGCCCTAAACAAGCAGCAATATTTTCTGACTATTTTAATATTTTTCCTTTTTATTGAATGAGGTGTCACACAAGAACAAGTTGGGCAACAGCCCAGGATTACATGGCATCAAATTACATAGCTATACAACACTGGCAGAATCATGGTGTATCAGAATTAGGAGACTGCAAAACACAGAATCAACCGCCTATTACCTTGGTAATAAATGACATTGATCAGCATCAGTTGTAGGTCAGGGGGAAGCTCCTGCAGCAACTCTGGGATAAGAGCCTTTGTGTTTTTAGAAACCCAAGAATTAATTTTCTTAAGACTTCTCTCTTTATCCCTGGGTAATGATATCCCTTTACTTCCATAAAATTTTGAAGATTGATTAATGAATTCACCATATAGGAAAAAGTCTGAGGAAAAACATATTCATGTTATACCATTATTTACCTGCTGTATCTATATACTGTAATAATTTGAAGAGTGTGTGTGCATGTCTGTCGCATTGAGGAAACACTGTGGCACTCAGAGATGCCAAATTCAGCAACAAGGAACCTCAAAGCTGTTTATGGGAATTTTCACTTAGAAATTTAAAAAACACCAATTGCATCGATTGATAATCTGGAAACCAAGATTGATGATTTGGGAAACAGATGACGAAGAAACAACACCACACATTCAACATTTAGGAATAATTTGGGATATACATATATCACACACACATAGACATTTTACCACATACGCACACACAGCACACTACACAAACATATATATATATATATATATATATATATATATATACGTAGTGCACCTCACACACTTAAACATTGGAAAGATACACACAACACAACATATACGTATATAACACACCACCCACAGTACAACACACACCCACATACACCACAACACACACAGAACACACAAAAAATAAATGCGTCATAGGTGTTAAATCTCAGGAGTGGATGTGGAATTTGTCAACACACGTAAGTTATCAAGTCAGAAGCGGTGTGTTTCAAACAACAACACCACAACTGATTTCATTGCTGTCATTGAGTATCAATGCAAACACATTGAAACATTATGGTGGAGGTTTTAACAAATTACAATATTAGGCCTTGGGCACAGCATAAGATGAAATTTTACAGCAATTTTGGAAATTAAAACAACCCTAAGGTTTCCCCGGGCAACGCCGGGTGAGTCAGCTAGTTTTAAATATACTGTAACACAGGAAGAAAACACAACAATTTAAAATCTTGTTTTGGCACTTTCTGGGAATATGAAATACATACCTCCCAACATGATCCTCTCCAGGAGGGACAGAATACTCTATTTCTGGACTTCCCTCTTAATTAATGATTGCTATCACCTGTGGTGATACACCTTTCTGATCAATTAATCTGTTTAAAACAGGTCATGGCAATCATAAACTAAAGGTCCATACACACTGGACGACTATGCCCAGCTTGTATGGACAGCAATGATCGCGTTCATCGCTGTGGGGATAGCCGCTCAGTGCATACATTATTTATTACATTTATTACCAGTACATTAGTAGATTATTTTATTATGAGATGTATATATGTATTTCCCATATCTCGCTCTATAAATATATAAAGATTTTTTTAAATATATATTCTATGCGTAGAGAATATCGGGGACTGTTTCTGGCTAATATACACAGGATATCACCAGTGAGGATACCCGGAAAAGACCGCATAATACGGACTGCACCAGCGGTTGGGGTACCCACCAGGTATTGAAAGCCGGACCCCCTAATTTCTTTTCATAAGCTCCAACCAAGCCAAATTTAACCACTAATATGTGCACATAGGTGGGGGACTTACAAATAAGTTACTAACCAGCGAATGGTACCGCTTAAACTTGTATGAAAGAAAGCATGCATACTAACTATCCTAATTGGAGCTGCTAATTCATTTGTTACAGACACAGAATACCGTCCCCTCGCTTCGCTCGCCACGCTTCGGGCTCGGTGGCTCGCTACGCTCGCCACAGGTTTATATCCAACTCCATGCCCACTTGGATAGTAGGGGTATGAAAAGGACCCCTTTTTCCCATTGAATTCCATGTTAAAATGGACTCAGTCCATTTTAACATTGAATCCCATGAAAAAATCAGGTCCATCGCATCGATCGCATCGCATGCGATTTTGGTCACATGCGATGGACCCGATTTCAAAATCGGCAGCCCAGATACTACATAAGTACCCTAACTTTAAAGCAGCAATCAGTTATAAGGCAAACCAGCCTTATTCATAGCTGCCTACCCTCCTGGCATTCTGCAAGAGACTCCCTGAAATAGCAGCCATCTCCCTCTCTCCCTCATTAGTCTAGCAATATCCCTCATTTCCCCTCTCCAACATTACACTGTTACATTTTTGGTGAAAAAAAGGAATGAAAGACAGATACATACAATAAGACACATCACTAGTGATTTGTAGTATATACATTTTGTTTAGTTTACAAAACATAATAGAAATTATAGAAATGATGGCCAGGAGGGTAGGCAAGTATGCCTTAATGCAAACATTTTGATTAAAGCTCTGAAAGAGACAACAATATAATAATCATGAGAGAAGCCATTTTGTCTCGTCTTTTAGGAGTTATAATAGATGCTGACACTCTGTATTCTAGTCCTGAACCAGTAAAGTTATAGACCCTCACCCACCACTTTACTATCAAGATAACATGAAGAAAGTCTCAGAGCATAGGAATGTCTTGGTACCAACAGACACCAAAAGAGGGGGAGGGAGGGTGAGCAGGACCTTGAAACAAAGAATGAGTCTCTCTCATGTATTGCTTATCTAAATATGACATATGGAAACTGTATATGCATGTATATATCCCTGGACAAAATAAACGAGAAGCCAGATGTGTGTTGGAATCGCAACTTGTGTGTGCGCACTTCATTCGTCTCTCAATCTATTGATATAAGTCTTACAGATCTATGAAGGACCTTGATTAAAAGTGAAGTTTATCTCCAACATTACTTGGGGGCTGACGTCCGGGATAACTGATGCATATCACCGCGAGTGAAGACAGCAGAGAACAGTTGAACAGTTCATTGTAACCTCCAATACTGATGAAACACGAGTGAGTACTGGATTGGTTGATTTCACCACCATTACTCTAATCAGTTATTTGTGTGTTTCTATTGTCTGCTAAACTGGTACTCTATTTCACTCCGGTATATGATAAACGTTATCTATAGTAACCCATATGATCTGTCAAGACAAAATGCATTTTTGTGTATAATTGGTTTTAAATGACATTTTAAGTTGTAAGTGTTAAGACATGTCTAAGTTGCAAGTGTTCTGCATTATTCTGGTATGATAGAGATAAGAATATACATTGAGATTAAATTTTAGCTGTATTAGATAAGCAGGAATTTATATTTGTGGGTGAACATAACAAATATTCTCTAATAGTTGGTTGTCAAATTGATGAGACTGTACTAAAACGTTGCTGGTCAGCCATGGCCCAAGTGTCTAGAAAATTTACCAGATACAGGTTGAGTATCCTATATCCAAAATGCTCGGGACCAGGAGAATTTTGGATAACGGATTATTCCGTATTTCGGAATATTTTAATATTTCAATGATGTATTTTGAAGTATCTTGCGTTTATGCTGTATAAACACATAATATACACACAAATATATTTTATTACCACATAAAATAAACACAAATATATTTTATTTGTTCAAAAAACAAGGTTTCAAAACATGAAACAAAATGTGTGTACTATCTCATGCTGCTTTCCCACTGCAGACCAGTTTAAAGTACTGGTAATCTTAAATGGTATTTAAAACGGTATTAGCATTCCCACTGCAGCAGATTACCATTTTAAATACCATTTAAGTACCATTCCCATTGCAGTGAACCGTGTATAATGTAGAGTGCCTAACCCCCCCTTCCCCCAGTGTAAAGAGTGCCTAATCCCCCCCCCCCAGTGTAAATAGTGCCTAACCCCCCCGTACCTGCCCTGTGCCCCCACCTCCCTTCCCCTTGTACTTACCTGTGGGCAGTGGGGAGGCAGCGGGGGTCATTGCAGGGTCCATGCAGGATACAGGCAGTCCCAGTGCCTGATGAGACCTAGTAGTTCTCACTTTGCGCATATGTAATGAGTGCACATGCATACTAATGAGCCGCTCATTACATATGCGCATATGTAATTAGCGGCTCATTAGTATGCACGTGCACAAATTACACATGCACAAAGTGCGAACTACTAGGTTTCATCAGGCACTGGGACTGCCTGGAGGCTAAATAACGTTTAAGAGGCAGTCCCACTGCCTCTTAACCCCTTCCCGACATTTGACGTACATTTACGTCATGGCCGGGATGTACTTCCCGACGCATTGCATAAATGTACGTCATGCCTCCCCCCCGTCGGCGATCGCTGTGATTGGCTGTTCAAATGTGAACAGCCAATTACAGCGTTTTCTGTGTACCGGCGAATAACGTTCGCCGGTGACACAGGGATCGGTGGTGATTGGTGCTGTAAAGTACAGCACCAATCACCACGGGGTGTAAGGGTGACACTGGTGTCACCCCACCTCACCCCACCCGCCCCCAAAGGCCGTGATTTGTCCGTCGGACCGACGGACCAATCACAGCCATGGAGGGTGATTTAAACTAACGGTGACTGCACTGCAGACGCCATTCCGGTCTGGAATTGCGTGCAGTGCGGTCACCGTGCCTATCTGCCGTGATATACTGACCTGATCCTTGCAAATACTTACCTGATCACTGCTTGTAGCGTGCTGGATGCTTCCTGGATCTTGTGACTTCTTGTGACTTCCTGTGTTGTGCTGCTGCAGTGTGATAGAGTTATAGATAGAGAGATAGAGAGAGATAGAGAGAGATAGTGACAGAGAGTGCTATATTTTGTGTCTGCTGCCCCCCCCCCCCCCCTGTTGTGCTGATCAGTATATCTGTGCTGATCAGCAACTTTTTGGGGGTGCTGGTTTTTTTTTAATATATATACAGCTGTGCTGCGTGTGCAACTGACTGCTGCCCCCCTTTTGTGCTGATCAGTATAAATTAACTGATCAGCAACTTTTTGGGGGTGCAGAGTTTTTTTTTTATATATATACCTGTCAGTGCTGCTGCTGCAGTGTCATAGAGTGATAGATAGTGAGAGATAGAGAGATAGAGAGAGATAGTGACAGAGAGTGATAGAGAGTGCTATATTTTGTGTCTGCTGCCCCCCCCTTTTGTGCTGATCAGTATATCTGTGCTGATCAGCAACTTTTTGGGGGTGCAGAGTTTTTTTTTAATATATATACCTGTCAGTGCTGCTGCTGCTGCAGTGTCATAGAGTGATAGATAGTGAGAGATAGAGAGATAGAGAGAGATAGTGACAGAGAGTGATAGAGAGTGCTATATTTTGTGTCTGCTGCCCCCCCTTTTGTGCTGATCAGTATATCTGTGCTGATCAGCAACTTTTTGGGGGTGCAGGGTTTTTTTTTTATATATATACCTGTCAGTTGCTGCCAGTTGCACTGTCAGTTGCACCAAAGGTTGTGCACCTGCTGCCCCTCACTGGTAATCAGTGTCGCATCAGTGATCACCTTTTTTTTTTTTTTGAGGGTGCTGTGGGGTCTTTTTTAAAAAAATTTTTTACACACACTGTGATTTTGTGGGTGTCCTGTGGCCACTGTGCGCTGATCAGTGACGTACATCACTGATCAGCTTTTTCGGCACAGGGTTGATCTATTTTTTTTTTTTTTTAACAAATTCCTGTTGCCTCTGAGCGCTGTTCAGTGACGGACGTTACTGACCAACATCTGTGCTCAATTTTTGGCGCAGGACCTTTTTTTTTTTTTTTCTGCACTACATACACACTACACACTACATACCCCCCCGGGTTGAAATAAAGTTTGTACCCCCCCTACACTATACACGTGTTGAAACATTTCACAACCAGAAACACAAAAATAAAAATGGCATCCCAAATGTCATCCCAAATGTCATCCCAGTCATCCAGAAGAATGTATTCAGCGGAGTAAGCATATGCCATGCTTGCCTCTGACTCTGACACAGCCAGTGATGCAAGCGGGGAATTTGAAGGATTCATCTTAAGCTCCTCTTCCTCCTCTAGTGATGAGGGACCCCCTCAAAGACGCCCCCGTAGAGCAGCTGAGACCCCCCCCCCAATAATTGATCTCGTATGGACCCCACCACCAGACAATTTTGAGCCCCAGGTTCCTGAGTTTTTGGCCATCCCAGGAATCCAATTTGATTCCACAGGTCTCAGAGAAATTGACTTTTTCAAATTATTTTTCTCTGATGATTTTATAAATTTAATGGTGGACCAAACTAATTTATATGCCCAGCAGTTTATTGCTCAAAACCCCACGTCATCATTTGCTAGGTGGACCCCTGTAGATGCAGTAGAGATGATGACGTTTTGGGGTCTGGTGTTTCATATGGGCATAGTAAAAAAGCCAGAAATTAGGCAATATTGGAGTACAGATGTTCTGTACAGCACCCCACTTTACCGTATGGCCATGACCCGGACTCGTTTTGAGTTAATCCTTAAATTTTTGCATTACAACGATAATGCACAGTGCCCACCCAGAGATGATCCCACCTTTGACCGGCTATTCAAAGTCAGGCCGGTCATTGATCATTTCAGTGCCAAAATTGCAGAGATGTACATCCCAGATAAATTCATTTGCATAGACGAGTCCCTTATACATTTTAAAGGAAGGGTTAAATTCCGCCAGTACCTTCCCAATAAGAGGGCAAGATATGGCATAAAAATGTATAAGCTGTGTGAAAGCACCTCAGGGTACACCCACAGGTTTAGGGTATATGAAGGGAAGGATTCAAGAATTGAACCGCCAGAATGCCCCCCCTCCCTCGTAGGTGTTAGTGGAAAAATTGTCTGGGATTTAGTGCACCCCTTCCTGGATAAAGGTTATCACCTCTATGTGGATAACTTTTACACTAGCATCCCCCTGTTTAAGGCCCTTGGTTCAAGAGGTACAGCAGCTTGCGGTACTGTGCGCAAGAACCAAAGAGGCCTCCCAAAAACGCACATTGCCCAAGTAATGAGAAGGGGTGAAAGCAGGGCACAATCCACCGAAAATATGTTGTTGGTCAAATATAAGGACAAGAGGGATGTCCTTATACTGACAACAATTCACGGAGACAGTACCACCTCCGTCCCTGTACGAGGTACCAGTACCCACACCTCAAAACCTAATTGTATCCTGGATTACAATAAGTACATGGGCGGAGTGGATCTTTCAGATCAGGTACTGAAGCCGTACAGTGCCCTGCGGAAAACAAAAATCTGGTACAAGAAGCTGGCCGTGTATATCATCCAGATGGCACTGTATAACGCTTACGTGCTATTCCGTTCTACCAGCCAGAGGGGGACATTTATGCACTTTCAAGAGGAAGTCATAAAGGGCCTTATATTTGGGAACCAGCAGGCAGAGGGCCCCAGTACTTCTAGTACTGGCCCCCGTATTGTACCAGGGCAGCATTTTCCTGATGAAATCCCCTCCACTGGAAAAAAGGGCAGGACACAAAAAAGGTGCAAAGTTTGCTATAAAAAGGGAATAAGAAAGCAAACTATTTTCCAGTGTGACACTTGCCCCGACAAACCCGGCCTATGTATAAAGGAGTGTTTTAAAATATACCACACATCTATGGATTATTAGGTTCATCATTTCACCGTGCTTCGGGGGTCTTGCTAATGCCACATAGCACCCACCATTCATTCCACCAGAATCTGAGCCGCAAAATCCAAAAATCACTCCTTCCCTTCTGAGTCCTGCCATGCACCCAAATGGTATTTTTTGGTCACATGTGAGGCATTGTCGTACTCGGGAGAAATTGGGGCACAGATTTTGGGGTGCTTTGTCTCCTTCATTTCTTGTGAAAATGAAAAATTTTGAGCCAGAACTGCATTTTTGTGTAAAAAATTTAATTTATCATTTTCACTGCCCAGTTGTACCACAATTGGTGAAACCCCGGGGGGTTTGAAATGTACATTATATCCCTAGATGAATTCCCTGAGGGGTGTAGTTTGCAAAATGGGGTCACTTGTGGGGGGCTTCCACTGTATTGGTGCTTCAGGGGTCTTGCTAATGCGACATAGCACCCACCAAAATTCCACCAGAATCTGAGCTGCAAAATACAAAAATCACTCCTTCCCTTCTGAGTCCTGCCATGCACCCAAATGGTATTTTTTGGTCACATGTGAGGCATTGCCATACTCGGGAGAAATTGGTGCACAGATTTTGGGGTGCTTTTTCTCCTTCATACCTTATGAAAATGAAAAATTTTGAGCCAGAACTGCATTTTTGTGTAAAAAAATGTAATTTTTCATTTGCACAGCCCAGTTGTATCAAAATTGGTGAAACCCCTGGGGGTTTGAAATGTACACTATACCCCTAGATGAATTCCCTGAGGGGTGTAGTTTGCAAAATGGGGTCACTTGTGGGGGGCTTCCACTGTATTAGTGCTTTGGGGGTCTTGCTAATGCGACATAGCACCCACCAAAATTCCACCAGAATCTGAGCTGCAAAATACAAAAATCACTCCTTCCCTTCTGAGTCCTGCCATGCACCCAAATGGTATTTTTTGGTCACATATGAGGCATTGCCGTACTCGGGAGAAATTGGGGCACAGATTTTGGGGTGCTTTGTCTCCTTCATTCCTTGTGAAAATGAAAACTTTTGAGCCAGAACTGCATTTTTGTGTAAAAAATTTAATTTATCATTTTCACTGCCCAGTTGTACCACAATTGGTGAAACCCCGGGGGGTTTGAAATGTACATTATGCCCCTAGATGAATTCCCTGAGGGGTGTAGTTTGCAAAATGGGGTCACTTGTGGGGGGCTTCCACTGTATTAGTGCTTCGGGGGTCTTGCTAATGCGACATAGCACCCACCAAAATTCCACCAGAATCTGAGCTGCAAAATACAAAAATCACTCCTTCCCTTCTGAGTCCTGCCATGCACCCAAATGGTATTTTTTGGTCACATGTGAGGCATTGCCATACTCGGGAGAAATTGGTGCACAGATTTTGGGGTGCTTTTTCTCCTTCATACCTTATGAAAATGAAAAATTTTGAGCCAGAACTGCATTTTTGTGTAAAAAAATGTAATTTTTCATTTGCACAGCCCAGTTGTATCAAAATTGGTGAAACCCCTGGGGGTTTGAAATGTACACTATACCCCTAGATGAATTCCCTGAGGGGTGTAGTTTGCAAAATGGGGTCACTTGTGGGGGGCTTCCACTGTATTAGTGCTTTGGGGGTCTTGCTAATGCGACATAGCACCCACCAAAATTCCACCAGAATCTGAGCTGCAAAATACAAAAATCACTCCTTCCCTTCTGAGTCCTGCCATGCACCCAAATGGTATTTTTTGGTCACATATGAGGCATTGCCGTACTCGGGAGAAATTGGGGCACAGATTTTGGGGTGCTTTGTCTCCTTCATTCCTTGTGAAAATGAAAACTTTTGAGCCAGAACTGCATTTTTGTGTAAAAAATTTAATTTATCATTTTCACTGCCCAGTTGTACCACAATTGGTGAAACCCCGGGGGGTTTGAAATGTACATTATACCCCTAGATGAATTCCCTGAGGGGTGTAGTTTGCAAAATGGGGTCACTTGTGGGGGGCTTCCACTGTATTGGTGCTTCAGGGGTCTTGCTAATGCGACATAGCACCCACCAAAATTCCACCAGAATCTGAGCTGCAAAATACAAAAATCACTCCTTCCCTTCTGAGTCCTGCCATGCACCCAAATGGTATTTTTTGGTCACATGTGAGGCATTGCCATACTCGGGAGAAATTGGTGCACAGATTTTGGGGTGCTTTTTCTCCTTCATACCTTATGAAAATGAAAAATTTTGAGCCAGAACTGCATTTTTGTGTAAAAAAATGTAATTTTTCATTTGCACAGCCCAGTTGTATCAAAATTGGTGAAACCCCTGGGGGTTTGAAATGTACACTATACCCCTAGATGAATTCCCTGAGGGGTGTACTTTGCAAAATGGGGTCACTTGTGGGGGGCTTCCACTGTATTGGTGCTTTGGGGGTCTTGCTAATGCGACATAGCACCCACCAAAATTCCACCAGAATCTGAGCTGCAAAATACAAAAATCACTCCTTCCCTTCTGAGTCCTGCCATGCACCCAAATGGTATTTTTTGGTCACATGTGAGGCATTGCCGTACTCGGGAGAAATTGGGGCACAGATTTTGGGGTGCTTTGTCTCCTTCATTCCTTGTGAAAATGAAAAATTTTGAGCCAGAACTGCATTTTTGTGTAAAAAATTTAATTTTTCATTTTCACTGCCCAGTTGTACCACAATTGGTGAAACCCCTGGGGGTTTGAAATGTACATTATACCCCTAGATGAATTCCCTGAGGGGTGTAGTTTGCAAAATGGGGTCACTTGTGGGGGGTTCCTAACTTTTAGCATCTTATGGTGCCTAGAAACCTACATGGTGCCTAAAAAATAATCTCATAAAAAGGAGGCTCCAAAATCAAGTAGGTGCTCCTTCTATTATGAAGCCTGTGGTTTGGTCAACGTGCACACTAGGGCCACATATAGGATATTTATGAAAACAAAAGAATTGGGGGAATCAATTTTTAGTCACATTTCTCTAGTAAAATGTACTGTGTTCCTTAGAAAAATGTATTAAAATTGAAAATCTGCAAAAAAAAATGAAATTTTGAAATTTCACCTACACATTGTTTTAATTCCTGTGAAACACCTAAAGGGTTAACAAACTTCCAAAATGCTGTTTTGAATACTGTGAGGGGTGCAGTTTTTGAAATGGCATCATTTATGGGGGTGTCTCACATACAAGTCCCTCAAAGTCACATCAGAACTGAACTGGTCCCTAAAAAAATCAGTGTTTGAAATTTTCTTGAAAATTTGAGAATATGCTATTCATATTTTAAGCCTCCTAGTGTCCAAAAAAATTAAAAGGAGGTTGAAATAATGATGGCAACATAAAGTAGACATATGGTCTATGTTAGTTGTTAACTATTTTGAGTGGTATGATTATTTGTCTCACAAGCAGAAAATTTAACATTTTGAAAATTGCAAAATTTTCCATTTTTTTACGACATTTTGGTATTTTTCACAAAAAAACACAGACTGTATCGACGAAAATTTACCACTTACTTGAAGTACAATGTGTCACGAGAAAACAATCTCAAAATCACTGGGATAAGTAAAAGCAAAAAAAAGTTATCCCCACTTAAGTGATACATGTCAGATTTGAAAAAAAGGGCTCTGTCAGGAAGGCAAAAACAGGCTGCGGCGGGAAGGGGTTAAACGTTATTTAGCCGTGTAGGACTCTGCTTTGAAAACGGGTTGAAATACCGTTTAACTTTAAACGGTATTTCAACTCTGGCGCTTTCCCACTGCAGCCTTAAACGGTATTTCGCCCTCAAAAATCGGCAATATACCGTTTTAAGGCTGCAGTGGGAAAGGGGCATCAGATAATGAATTTGAATGCCAAGCAATCATTGTCTTGCACATATATAGTGCCAGTTACATATCATGTCACCAGTAGTTCTGTTACAAATGTCCCCAGTGAGTTTTTAGCAAAAAAAAAAATTTTTTTTTTCACTTTCTGGAATGTATGGTTTTCAGAATAATTTGGATAACGGATATTCGGATACGGGATACTCAACCTGTAATTGTTTTTCTTATCAAAAGGTACATCATTTGTCCATAAGCTTTGTCTATTTTAAGTTCAGATAGATATTATCTCCTGTAAGAAGGCTAGGACTCTCTGGGGAGTAAGAGGTTAATGTGCAGCTGGCACAGCGTGCTCAGCAAGAATAAAAACACTGACAAAATGTATTTAATGGTTTAAAGAGGCTGCCTGTGTGTAAACGGTTATATACACCGTTGGGTCCCAGAGAGGATTTTGTCACAGGAGAGGCTAACCATCTCTCATAAAGGTTACTGAGACAATGGGAGCACAAGGTAGCAAGCCTAGGAACAGACCCCCCCCTAGAAGTTGTCAGTGGTAGGTAGGGAAGGAAGTTGTGTCCAAAAATGAGCGGGTCTCCTTCAGGTTACACATTGAACCTTTTACAATGGGACAGGTTTTATGAGACAAATAAGAATTGGATAATTAAGAATGGGCATCAAGACACTGAAAAGAAATGTGGCAGACTGAGGAGGAGGGGCAGATGGGGCTTACAGGCTCTGTACCGCCACCTCCGTACCATGCACCAGTGATAGTACACCCACAGATAGAAGTTCAGAATCCACCAATACTTGTACCAAATGCAGCAGCACCCTTGTATCCTACTGCAGATCTTATGGCCATAGCAGGAAGGAGGGAACAAGGGCAGCCAGGCATAAAATGTGATGTTTGCTCAAAGTGTAATTTTGTATATAATAGTGTTTGTATAAATGTGGTGATCAAACAAACCCATACTTCAGCAATTGTTATAAACAATGGAGAAAGTGCTCAGAACAGGGTGCTTGCCTAGATTATGAAAGTGGTATCATATTATTGTCCTGATAGGTGGTTATGATTTTTTGGCTTAGATTGAAAACAGGGAACTGAGAGCAGCATCTATATTAAACTTCAGCCAATAGGGCACAGTTTTTTACCTTTCTGCACAACGTTACACACTGCTTTACGCATATGGATAAAGGCCACACCCACAGGAAATAATTAATCCAATGGGAGTAAACATTGTAAAGTTAATGGAGCGCTCCCCCCCAGAGGTTGTGGCAGAAAGGGAAGGTAAGAAATCGATCAAATCGATCGGTTCGATTTTAAGAAGGGCTAATTTTCCTAAGGCTGAAACTTTAGATCCTGTCGCGTGGAAACGATTCCAAATGACGAACGCTCATTGGCCACAGGAAAAAGGTTATATATAAAGGTTATATACTAAGTTGAACATGTATATTGTTGTTCTTGTATGATACAGATTTTTTTTGGGCAGAAATGTATGGCCCAGTAAAAGGAGCCTATTTATTTTCCTTACATGAGCAAAGATGTTATTTTACATTCAAATGTGTCTGTGGTTTATTATATCCTAATGTATATTTCTTAAAACTTAAATGGTGTAAGGCACTATGGTAATGTGCAGTTAGGGAGGTGATTTAATGTTGTGGGTTTAGTAATTACTTCAATTGGCATACAGTATTGTAATAATGTACTTACCACTGCAGCATGTAATTAGCAAGGGATACCTCAAGTGAAGCAGCTTCTGCCATTGGCCTCTGACTACTCTCCTAAATATTGGTGATAATGTATGGGAAATGGTTTATGGTATGTAAACACACTTACACCAAAAGTACATGGCTGGATAGTTTACACATGCAATTACCTGAGAAATAACGCCTGATGATCTCCCTATGCATCAGATCCCCCCTCTGCGTAACCCTAACTAGAGTAGGTGGGGTAGTTTCAGCTTCCTGCACGGCTGCTGCAGTGCCAACCTCCACATAAGATGGTTGGGAGAGGGCAATGTTGTGTAACATGCAGCAAGCCTGGACGATCATCACTACTTTTGCTGGGTGGTAAAGCAGTATTCCTGATGATCTGTCCAAACACCTGAAACAACTTTTCAGCACCCTGAAGGTGCGTTCCACAACATTGCGGGTGACAACATGTGCATATTTATAGCAGTGCTGTGCAGGGCCTTCCGGGGAATGCAGAGGTGTCATGAGCCATGGAAGACACCCATATCCTGAGTCACCTTTACAGAAAAGATGAGGTCAGTACAGTATATGGGGGGGGGGATGCTCTAACATCTGCACCCCCTTACTGCCCCCTATCGCTGGCTACCGCAAACATAATTATCGCATATGATCTAACGTACGCAATAATTATGGCAAAGGACAGCTCTTGCGTTAAGAGCTGTCCTTTGTGGTGGGAGACAGCGGGTCCCAGCTGGACCCGGCGACTCCCCCCTCCCTTCCTTACCTAGTGCTGCTGCGCTGGGCTCTCCTCCTCCCTGCACCCAGAAGAGGATCATAGTGCAGGGAGGAGGAGGTCACAGGTCAGGGGGGGTCGGTGCGGGGTGGCAGTTGGTCAGTGCGGGGCAGCGGTGGGTCACAGTAGAAGCCCATAGGCTTCCATGGGGCATTGCCAGATTTTTCTAGCGATGCCCCCCGTTGCGATAACTCGGCGGGGGATGCTTAGAGCATCCCAAAATGCGGTAAAATTTTACCGCATTTTTAGTTTAGAGAATCTCCCCCATGGTAACATAGATGTATTGGTCTTCCATGAGCAAGGGGGACAACAACAATATGCAAAGAAATCTGGTAAAGGAGAGGGACTGATTCCACCTATATATTGCGCATATCAGAAGAGAGTACACACTACAGTTACACTTTAGATTTAAAACAACAGGCACTATAGTACAGGGTACACTTACTGTTGCTAATTACTGGTTTACAAAACAAGCGGAGCCATATTTTAGGCAGACTGACTGCACCTTTAAAAGGTAACGAAGATTTAATAGAGTTGTGGGTACAGTTTACACACTATTGGGACACTACACAGGAATGTAATAATTGGTTAGTATGTAAAGTAACACATTTTAGCACTATACATAATGGCCAAATATTTCTATATATTAAAATATACTTACCAAGTAGCCAGCCCTCCGGAATTTAGTGGTCCTGGAATCGGTCCCAGAGGGCTGAGTGCCACAGAATATAGGCGTCATGGAAGTTCCATAGGTAGCCTGCAACCACACTGAGTATTTTTAGGTTGGCATCACAAACCACCTGCACGTTCAGAGAGTGACGCCCATGACTATTGACGTAGATGTGTCCCCTCACGTGCAGTGCCGAAGCCCAATCTATGGCTCCCAGCACATTTGGGAATGCTGAGAGCCGATAGAAAGCCACCTTAAGGTCCTGCCACAACGTGGGAATCTGATATATGTGCGCCACATATTCATGAAAGCAAGTAACACTTGAGTGAAATGCTTAGAGAAAGTGGTTTGTGAGACCCCCAATGACCATGAGGTCACAGACTGAGTGGAGCCTGTGGCCAAGAAGTAGAGGGCACAGATTAATTTCTGCAGCCCAGACACTGCACCCCCGTAAGGGTCCAAATCCTCTCTCACCTGCTCATATGAATTTATAAAGAGGTTATTGCGGTTCAGCCGAAACATCCCCACAACCAATAATCAGAAAGGGAGTCCAGGTACAGCCTAGCACGATACCTATGTGAAGTACGCAGTACTCGGGGTACCTGGATCTGGCACGCAGCTTCCTCCCTCCTCCTGCGCAGCTCCTCCAAATGGTCAAAATCACAAACAGCCAACTCCAAACCTGCACAATCTCCATCTCTAAAACCCTCACAGGTGTCCTTGATGATGTTGGGGTATATGTAGGGGAGTTTATGAGTAAAAATGAGGACACCTGTGTGAAAATTAACCATTTCTGCACATCAGGACCTGGTCTGAAACAATGGCGATTTTTAGACACTTTAAAAATGCGAATTCCTTTTGCGCATTCCATTAAATAAGCGATTTGTATACTTTTGTATGGGAAAACATCTGAATGCGATAAAAATGCGAATTAAAACCGGCAAGTTAGAAGGTGCGAGTTATCGCACAAAATGTGCGAATTACAGGACATTTGGTTGCCCAAAAATCGCAAAACACAATCGCATCCTATTAAATGTCACCCATAGTATTAAAGGCATTTGTGTCTTTCAGACAACTTTAATATCCTTCTTGCATGCCCTCCTGTAACTTTTACTAGATAAATAGCTTTTTTTTTTTTTATTAAATTCTGTGTAATGTCACAATTAGGGTTTACTGAAAAAGAAGAAACAGGGCCATAACTAGGCTGGATGAGTGGTCTGTTGCTTAGGGTGTAGGGACATTCTAAGGGTATTCAATCCCAGTTCCCGACAGTCAGGACCCTGGGCCGTTTTCGTACCGCTAGCCAGTTAATTGGCAGTTGGGAATCAATGTCCCACCTGCTGATTGGTGAAAAGTGGGTGTGTCTGCGAAAACAGCCATTGATTGTCGAGATCAGCCGTGATCTTGACAATCCACGGTAATTTTCGGCAAAATGGGCCCGACTTCTTTTAAAGTCGGGTCCTTTCTTACGAGCTGCGTCTTCACTGCTGTTAGGAACAACAGCATTTAATAGGTGCTGTCTGCTATTTCCCCTGATGGAAATAGTGGCGAGATTGAATACCCCATTTAGAATGCTGCAGGAAGTGCTCTACTACATAGTACTGACTTCGGCACAGGCACAGCAAATGCATTAATTTAAATAGATGCATGAATAAAGGCCACAGCAACCTGCTGAGCAGAGCATCAGTGAGCAGCAGCGTCAGAAAATTTGATTTTTGTCTAGGAATGGACATGGCTCTTATTTTATTTACGGATAGCCCTTTAAGGTCCTGCTCGACTATTTGGTTGACCGCACTTTTAGTCACTATGGCCCTTATTCTGATCGGTGCGGTAATGTCCGCGTGCGTTCGGGCCGCCGATGTTTTGTGTCTGCGCATGTGCAGAGGCATCTCTGCGCATGTGCGAGCGGGGCGTACGGCCAAATCCAGCATGATATGGTAACACTCCGAACAGGGGGTGGAGAGGGGCGTGAAGGGCTATTTGGGCTCATTACCATATGCATACGCCACGCGTTTCATGGGCGTTCCCATGAAAATGCTGGGTGTACGTATGGTAATGCGGCCGTGACGCACGTGTAGGGGGCGGACATATGACATCGCCGGATGTCAGCTGCCCGCCCAGATCCCTGCTTTTGCACGGAAAAATGTCCGTGTGGTCTGAGGTTGCGGGAGCTGATGGAGCACTCGGTCCTGCATTCGATGGTCTGCGACCATCGAATGATGGGGGAGGTTCCCTGAGATGGAGGAGGCGTATTCCGTGAAAAATACACGTGCGGTCCGTTCGGACAGCTTCTTACCGCATACGGACGGAGTTGGCGATCCGTATGGAAGGCGGGGTTTCGCACGCACGGTCCTGGCCGCATATTCGGATCCAGCCGCACCGATCAGAATAAGGGCCTATATCTCATTTGAACATGCGTTGATCTTAACTCAACCTGAATCTGCCATTTGGTTTAGTTGCAAAACACTAAAAAAATCCCATAGATGGCACTGTTGCTTTGAGCAGTATGCCTTTTCAGTGTCCCGTCAAATCGGAAGTGATACAGAGAAAATTCATTCCTCCCTTGATGACAGATATCGGTGGAATTTTCAAAGTAAGAAGTTTTTTACATATTATCGTCTCAGAAGTGTTATCAGAATTATGTAACTTTATACAACAAAAATAAGTTTTATAAGGGTCGAATAAATTTTTGAAAACATGCTCTACCAAACGGTTGAATTGTCATATTATGGTAAAGTTACAGAAGCTAGCTAATGTTGGTAAAATTAGCTATTTACAATGAAATACAAATGTTATGATCATTCATTGTTATTACAATTATTAATTTAATGTTATTTAATTGAACCTTTTATCAATTTTATCAATATCATGTTTCACCAATTGTGAGACATTTCATGTGTTTTATGTATATGGCAAATATCAAGAATAAATTGGTAGAATTTATATCAATTCTGGTGTTACTGCGGATTCAGTATTGAATCCCGGCGTTCAGAATCCCGACGCCGGAATCCCGACAGCCGAAATGCCGACAAGGGGGGGACGTGGATCGCCCCCCCTTGCGGGCTCGCTGCGTTCGCCACGCAGCGGGCCCGGTGCCTCGCTACGCTCGGCACGCTAATTTATTCTCCCTCTAGGGGTGTCGTGGACACCCCAGGAGGGAGAATGTGTCGGCATTTCGGCGGTCGGGATTCCGGCGTCGGGATTCTGAACGCCGGGATCCCGACCGCCGGGATTTTAACTGCATCCCGTTACTGCTATGTCATAGTAACAAACTGACTATGTCCATGTATTATCATATGACTAGCACTGTAATAGTAAATGGTTTGTAATACAAATTGTTTTCTTTCTATTTTATGATAGATGGACGTCAAATTTTTTTTACGGTGCAAGACCACGCACCTTTCTTGCCCTTATGCCACAAAATCCTCAGGACTCAGATGCAGATCTGAGTGATGATGACCCTGTGGAGGATCCCGATTATCTGCCCACACCAGCAGAGGAGAGTGGGGAAACTTATTTTGATTCTTTGGATGAGGAGGAGGTTGCCTCAACAAGTACATCCTTGCAACCACCATCCAAAAAGACGAGGAGAAAGGGGCAAATCTCCCTTAAAACTGTTTTTTTATATGAGCTACAGGACACACCTGACCCATCACTTCCAGGTGCAAAGAAATCCAGTAGAAGATTGTGGCTACATGAAGACATTGAGACATTCCAGGTTCCAGACTCAAGTTTGAACCCCCCCTGATGCTGTAAATACACCCTTTAAATATTTTCAAACGCTCTTCACAGTTAAGATGATCACACATATCGCTGGGCAAACCAATCTCTACTCTGCCCAGGAGCTGGGAGATCCAATCAATACCAGTCCTCAAGAGATTGAAAAATTCCTGGAAATGCTTCTCTTCATGGGTGTTTTCAGCTTCCCAGCCATTGATGACTACTGGCATGGTGAGTCATGGTTCAGCGTAATAGCTGATATTATGCCAAGTAGGAGATTCAAGCAGTTATGCCGATTCATTAACTTCCATGGCACTCCAGACCGGTTTTACAAAATCCGCCCACTTTTTGACATGCTTCGTCAGCAGTGACTTCTGATCCCATCCACTTACCAGCACAATGTGGATGAGGTCATGGTGGTGTATAAAGGCACGAGGGCTGGTTCCCTTTGCCAATATATTGCCAACAAGTCAGATAAGTGGGGCTTTAAATTGTGGGCCAGTTCATCTGGCATCATTCATGACCTTCTGCTCTATCAGGGGGCGTCCACATTCTTCAATGTTGCCCTAACTGAGCAGGAGGAGGCAATGCTTCTATGGGCCAAACTGGTGGCAACGCTCTGCAAGACTATAAAACTGCCACAACTTTCAGTTGTTTTCTGTGACAACTACTTCACCAGTTTCGACTTGGTCCAAAACCTGCACGAGAACCTGGGAATCAGGTGCATTGGCACGACCCAATAAAACAGCATGGGTGGAGCAACCTTAAAGACGGACAAAGATCTGATGAAGGAAGGATGTGGACTACAGGTCTGCTCGCTGAAGGGCTGCTTGCATGGTTGACAACAAATTTGTGAGCCTTCTAAGCAGTGTCGCTGGGATTACACCTCTTTCCTCTGTCAAACGGTGGAGCAAAGAGGCCAACACAAAGATTGCCGTCCCATGCCCATCACTAATACCTGCCTACAATCAGCATGCATATGGGAGGCATTCATCTCTCTGACATGCTGGTACACATGTATAAAACCCCAGCCAAATTCAGACGATGGTATCTTCCCCTGTTTGGATACATTCTTGACCTATGCATCTCAAACGCCTGGCTCGTCTACAAGAGGGACTGTAGCCTCCTGAACAAAAACCTGCTGCCTCTCAAAAGGTTCCATCTGGCAGTTGCACACACTTTGGCTCAAGTCAACAAACCAGCATGCAAAGTTGGCCGACCATTATGTGGCTCCACCACATGTGTCATCTCAGAAGAAATCCAATATCCAAAGACCCTCCCAACCACAACCAGATGTGCGATATGATAACTGTGGACATTTGCCACATCACTCTGACAAGCGGGGGCGATGCAAACTCTGTCCAAAGGGAGTGTCAAGATGGAAATGCCAGAAATGTCATGTGTATGAATGCTTCTCAGCATACCACAAGAAATAGAATCAACAACAAATGACAAAAATCATAAGCGCAGTTTCTCCACAGGTGGAAAACCATGTGCTGTTGCATGACCACCAAAACATTTGTGCTGTTGCATGACCCCTAAAAAACATTTGTGCTTTTGCCACTAATGAAAAAAAGCTAATTCTGTTCATTTCTTGAAAAACAATGCACTTTTTTTGCACAGATTTTTTCCTTTGCTTTTTTTTTGGTGCTGACCTCAAAGGGTCCATGTGCAAGAATTCTTTGTCTCACATGGTTTATTTCAGAGAATGATAACAATGTGTCCTCTCTTTAAATAAAAGAAGCCTATTTAACACCTTCCATAATTTTACTATGGGAATGAAGTGCCAAGGACTTAACTCTCTGTTCTGTACATCACAATGATTATTTATAGTGATGGTGGCTATATAAATGTAAAGAGTGCCCCACAAAAAGAGTCTTATCTTTTTGTATTTGCATTTGGACTCCACAGGGGAGCACCACCAACCTGAAATCTTTGTCCCAAACTGGGAATTATACTAATAAGATAGTTGGTACAAGGCTACACAGACCAAACCCTACCACAGGGTGCAGAGACTTCTCTTGACCCTCTTCACCTGGGGTGGGGTGCGGAATCCCAAAAATAAAAAACATTTCCCGGCTATATAAATGTATCAGATCCTGCACCTATACAATGTTACAATGATGCACCTGGTAGCAGTTAAAGAGGTAGCATGAATACATTGGGATTTGTAGTTCTACAGCAGCTGGTGTGATATGCATAGTCAAATGCTCCAACATGGGTTTTTCCACCAGGTACAAAATGGTCTTGGACTACCAACATAATTCGATGTATGTGAGTTGGGCAGGAGTTAGCTGAGCAAAGTTTTTGCAAGTGAATAAAATCCAACTCTGCCTCTCTCACCTTTATTGTAGAAAATTTCATTTGCAGTTATTAACGAATCAAAATTGGTCAACTTCCGTATAGCATCATGTACACAATGGGGTTTGTTTACACTCCCGTACAATGTTTTCAGCAGATCTTCCTTTGTTTCCCCACCGGATCCTGCATGCAGCAAACAGAAATACATAAGTTAAATTCAAAATATCACTTGGTAAACAGTGTACAACTGCTATTATTTAACATGATAGGTTAATGCACTTCAGACAAACAATACACAATATTGTGCATACAGATGTTTCCACTGTGGCTTCAGTCTTGCCAAATTAATCTTCTCGGCGCACCAGGACCCGGGTGACTAGGCTGTGTGTATTTATCCACTCAAAGGGCCTGATTCAGCATGAATTGCAAAAGCAAAATCTTTCTATAATGGTCAAAACTATGGCCCTTATTCTGATCGGTGCGGCCGGATCCGATTATGCGGCCAGGACCGTGCGTGCGAAACCCCGCCTTCCATACGGATCGCCAACTCCGTCCGTACGCGGTAAGAAGCTGGCCGAACGGACCGCACGTGTATTTTTCACGGAATACGCCTCCTCCATCTAAGGGAACCTCCCCCATCATTCGATGGTCGCAGACCATCGAATGCCGGACCGAGTGCTCCACCAGCTCCCGCAACCTCAGACCACACGGACATTTTTCCGTGCAAAAGCAGGGATCTGGGCGGGCAGCTGACATCCGGCGATGTCATATGTCCGCCCCCTACACGTGCGTCACGGCCGCATTACCATACGTACGCCCAGCATTTGCATGGGAACGCCCATGAAACGCGGGGCTATGCATATGGTAATGAGCCCAAATAGCCCTTCACGCCCCTCTCCACCCCCTGTTCGGAGTGTTCACATATCATGCGGGATTTTGCCGTACGCCCCGCTCGCACATGCGCAGAGACGCCTCTGCACATGCGCAGACACAAAACATTGGCGGGCCGAACGCACGCGGATATATCCGCACCGACCAATATAAGGGCCTATGTGTGATGCAGGTGGGGTAAACATAACACCGTGCAGAGGGAGTTAGATTTGGGTGGGGTGTGTTCAAACTGAAATCTAAATTGCAGTGTAAAAAAAAGCAGCCAGTATTTACGCTGCACAGAAACAAAGTAACTAACCCAAATCTAACTCTGCACATGTTACTGCAGTGCATATGGTTTTGCCAATTAGAGAATTTACCTTTGAGATCCACGCTGAATCATTCCCAACATATGCTGCATAGTGTAAATAAAGCTATGTGAGTGACAATTGTGTTTTTTCTTTTTATACAGTGGTTCCCAAACTTTTTGACTCATGGCCCCCTAGTGTACCACAAATGTTTTCATAGTGACCGGAAGATAACATTTTGTTAAGAATTTTAAAAAAAGTTATTAAATTAAGTAAATTGTGCCTACTTTTCATCCTTAGGGTCAATTATGTAATGTCTACAGTTGTGTTTCTGGTTGATTACATGTTTTATGATTTCCAACGGCACTAGTTTCGCCAACAACTTTAAATTGATTTAGTACTGGATCACCAACATGAGGCACCCCTGCAAGAGTGACAACGCATCCCAGGTTGTAATTCGGACCTACTATTCAAAGCACACTGATTAGTTAGGCACAAGCGTGAATTCTCACCCCTGTGCACAGCTGCGAATGGCATTGCAGCCCTGCAAATAACAGCAAAGCCATTTGCAATAACGCCACCATTGGTGGATTCCCCCCGTGTGCACCGTGACTCACTCAGCGCTATTGTGATCCATAGCAGATCCAGGGCCAGTGCTGATGTCAGAGGTCCTCCCTTGTTTCACCTGGGTCCACCTGCATTCTTCTCCGATACACCCTGAAAGAGGCCAGGTGCATCTCCAAAATGCCAGCCACCTATTAATAAGCCAACATAATGGCTTTCTTCACACACAGGGCTTGCGCACGCAGCAGTCCTTCAATAATCACAAATGGGCCATAGTTTGGGAACCAATGCAATAGTTGTTAACAACAGAGCTTCTATCCTCTGATAGAAAAGGTGACTAGCAGTGATGGAACTTATGATTGGTTGGCCCAGGTGCAAAAATATAATTTGGGCCACCTCTCCTACACTCCAACCCTAGTTCACAATATGCTAAACAACAGTGGGTGACAGGGAGAGGTACAGGGGGACAGTATAAGGAAGGGGAGGCTGAGGATAACAGTGTAAAGCAGGGGTGTAAGAGAAGTAGGGTGAACCAGTGGGTGACATACTGTAGAGAGGATTAAGGTGACAGAATAAGGTAGTGGTAGAGGTTGACATATAAAGTAAGACAGTGATAACAAAAGGCAAGGGAAGGCAGAGGGTGACAGCTGCAGACAAGGGAGGCAGTGGATTATGGAGAGCAGTGGGTGACAGGGAGAGGATGTCAGGGCAAGGCAGTGGGTGGCAGAGATACAAGCACAATGTCCTGCATTGTTGGGGGCAGGAGTGGTCTCTAATCTGTGACAGGGGCCCTGACCTTTGTACTTTTCGGGTGGGAGCTGCCTTTAATTCAAAGACAACAGTGAAAAAAAATGTTAACTAGAGGCAGTATATGGCTGTGATCAATAGTGCTGATAGGGGGCAGGACTTTTCTATCAGATGGCACAGAAAAGGTCAGCCCTACAGCTCTAAGGTACGGAGATCCATCCTGCACTGGGCAATTCATCTGACGTTGCTCAAAATGGTCTGCCCAGGGGATTACTCATTGGTGGTAAGAGCAGAAGTGGACCCCTCAGTCCTCAGGGGCCCTGATGCAATTCACCTGCTGCGCCAATGGTAGTTCTGCCTCCGATGAGAGGACCTTTGGTGAAAGGGGAATGTGATATTTGAGCACTATACTGTATTATGCATTCAAAATGGTTTTAGTAAGAGTAAAGGAGCCCATACATGGTCTGTTGTGGACCGGCTCCGTTCTGTACTATGCGATGCGCGCTCCCGCGCATCACATAGTACTGTACAAAAAGTATGTGCTGCACATACTTTTTGTACTAGATACACATCGTATCGGATCACAGTGCATGCACAATGCATGCACAAGGCATGCGATATGATACGATGTGTACTTTAAAAGTACAAAACGGACCGGCAAAACGGAGCATATATGGGCTCCTTAAGACATTTCTGTCACAGAAGCACCAAACAAGGGCACTATTCCAATTTTTCAGCATTTTTCAGCACTGTTTGAATACTGGCAGCAAGCAACATTTTGTATTACAGAACATTCATGTAAATCATATAAATATATATAAGATATATGTATCTCACCTAACATCAGCTGTGACAGCGCTAAAGCAATGCTAATGGGAGAAATAACAACATTTGGTCTGGTACTTTTTACTGCTTTAAACAGCTTTAATGCAAACGCGGACAGATCTCTTGCAACATCAGCAGTAACATTATCCAAGTCCTGTTTGTAACATTCTGGCCACATAAGAGCACAAGGAGGCACAGTAGGTGTTGTCTCTGCCTGGTGTAGATATGTTTCTGTAACACTCTGCTCTGTAGTTTGCTTTCTCTCTTTTGCCTGTTCTTCCTCCCCAAAATACAATGGCATGCTGTCATTCTCCCTGATAGCATCTTTTGCTTCTGACTTATCACTAGTGTTTTGGTTTGCGGTAGTCGTGTCATTCTCATTTAGGCTTGGAACGGTATTTTTCTCTGAAAGATCTGTTGGTTTCACACATACTTCTTCTATCTGGCTGTCTGTACACAAGGACTGTGTTTTTTCCTTTATCATTTGCCTTTCTTCTAACTGCATTTCATTGTCTTCTACGGCTCTATTGTAATGTGTCCTGTCAGGCACAGTGTTCTTGTCCTCCTCTGACATCTTGCTGGTGACATCATCTTTCTTCTCTATATCTTCATCCTCTCTGCCTTTTTCTTCAGGTGAAGTTATGTCATCATTTATTGATGGATGAGATTTAGGATCATGAAAATATAAAGGGTCCTGGGAAAATAGGAAAAACAATTCAGTAGAGGATTGAGAGCAAGGTAAGTATGCTATTCTATTCTATTCCACTAAAGTCACATTGTATGAAAAAAATAATAGGATCCTACATTCCAAATGCTAACAGGAGAATTATAGTAACAAGTGTAGGAGTCAGTGACATCGAGAACATTATTCAGCACTCAGGGGCTTATTTTGGTTCACTCTTTCTGACAAAATCCTTCTTAGATGGACAAAACCATGGCCCTTATTCTGATCGGTGCGGCCGGATCCGATTATGCGGCCAGGACCGTGTGTGCGAAACCCCGCCTTCCATACGGATCGCCAACTCCGTCCGTACGCGGTAAGAAGCTGGCCGAACGGACCGCACGTGTATTTTTCACGGAATACGCCTCCTCCATCTAAGGGAACCTCCCCCATCATTCGATGGTCGCAGACCATCAAATGTAGGACCGAGTGCTCCACCAGCTCCCGCAACCTCAGACCACACGGACATTTTTCCGTGCAAAAGCCGGGATCTGGGCGGGCAGCTGACATCCGGCGATGTCATATGTCCGCCCCCTACACGTGCGTCACGGCCGCATTACCATACGTACGCCCAGCGTTTTCATGGGAACGCCCATGAAACGCGGGGCGTATGCATATGGTAATGAGCCCAAAGAGTCCTTCACGCCCCTCTCCACCCCCTGTTCGGAGTGTTCACATATCATGCGGGATTTGGCCGTACGCCCCGCTCGCACATGCGCAGAGACGCCTCTGCACATGCGCAGACACAAAACATCGGCGGGCCGAACGCACGCGGATATATCCACACCGACCAGAATAAGGGCCCATGTGCACTGCAGGGGGGCAGATGTAAAATGTGCAGAGAGAATTAGATTTGGGTGAGTTATTTTGTTTCTGTGAAGGGAAAATACTGGCTGCTTTATTTTTACACTGCAATATAGATCTCACTTTGAAGTAAAACCCCACCCAAATCTAATTATATCTGCACAAGTTACATCTGCCCCACCTGCAATGCACATGGTTTTGCCCATCTAAGAAGGATTTTGTCAGAAAGAGTTAACTAAAATAAGGCCCTCAGTTGTTACTTACAGTAAACAGGATCCCAAGCTAAAATATATCACTTGAAATTCAAGCTCTGAAGGAATAACCTCCATTTCATACGTATTTCAAGGAGTGTCGTAGACTCGCAACTCAATGAATACATGTTATCTAATCTCTTTAAGGCACCAAACAGTAAAAACATTAATTTTCCTCCCACATGGATCGGGACGTACCAAAGCCTAAAATGCGATAAAAACAAAAAATATATCCTGTTTTTAGGGTTTTTACATCATTTTTCATATGTATAAAGTTCCAGAATGTGATGCATTCTGGAGCTTGGACCCAGTGAGTATCTTTGAGTGGCGTTACCCAATAGAAGCCTATGAGCTTCTTTTCACATTTTTTCTGAAGGGGATCTAAATGGGCCTGATTCGTATGTTGGTGGATGAGCTATTGCAGCTGCTTACATGGAAGTAGCAGCGATAGCTCTAATATGGTAATGCAACAGGACATGTCACACCTTCTGCATGTATTACTAATCCAAGCTGCAAAAGCATCTACAACGAAGAGGCCAGGAAATCTGTGTCCTGGCCCACCCTCTCATCGAAGGCAACACACTTCTTTGACATGGCTCCTTCCAGCCCCCACTTATTTAATATATTCTTATATTTTGTTTGTACAAAATTAATTTTATTAGAGAATACTGATAAAAAATGGAACAGAGAAGAAACATGTATTAAAGAGATAACAATAAGAGTGAGATGGTGCGCTATCAATAGCAGCTAGGCACTGGGTTGTCACACCCAAAAATATGTGAAAAAACAAGCAGGGGATGTGCCAGTGCTAGCTGTTCCAATGATTAAGACAAGACGGTTCTCAAAAATTATTGTTTAATAATTAATATCATAATTGATGTACATCTAACACATAACATAAAAACACATATTGGAATAAAAAAATGAGCAATAAGAGAAATATCTCCGGGATCTGAGAGTTTGATCAAATTGAGATCTCCAACTGTTGGGAAATAAAGGGGTATTGTAATTAATGTTACCATCCGTTTGTGTCTGCTGGAAATTAATGAGTCCAGTATGGGGTGATACCAGTTGTCCTTGGGTGCCCTATGATTCCAAGGGCTCAGGCCTCCCGATTTGGCGTGTTTATGTCCTCCTTCTGTGCTGGATTAGGAACAGTGCAAATGTCCAAAATGGCAGAAGTCCAGTTAATGCAGCAGTTGAGAATGTCAGTGGGAGAGTGGACAGGTCACACTGGATGGATGGGTCCAAAAGCAGTTAGGTCAGCTCAATGCGTTTCCCCGGATAATTTGAGTCGGGCTTCCTCAGGAGCAAGTGTTCTTGCTCCTGAGGAAGCCCGACTCAAATTATCCGGGGAAACGCGTTGAGCTGACCTAACTGCTTTTGGACCAATCCATCCAGTTGACCTGCCCACTCTCCCACTGAAGTTCTCAACTCCTGCATTAACTGGACTTCTGCCATTTGGGACATTTGCACTGTTCCTAATCACCTTGATTCGGGGTGTAGGAAAGTTCTGCGACAGCAACTCAAACTGGACTTCACACTTAAGCGAGCTAGCCGCCCAGTACTCCCTCAACTGCCGCTCTGACACCCGGAGAACGTGCCAGGAGACAACGAAGTAATCTCTGTCTTTACATTACCGTCAGTCCTGTCCTGAGAGGCCGGGAAATGCCAAAGCCTAACCTGTCAAGGAGGAGTAAGGTTAGGTCAGATTGACAAATCTTCTTCACTACATTATTTGGTCTTGTCCGTGACCATCCAGTCCCAGTCCGGTCCCCAGGTCTTCTCTGCTCTGATAGACTCTGGAGCAGCCAGTAACTTTATCGCCCTGGAGGTGGTAAAGAAATTCAAGTTACTCATGGTTCCCCTGGACGCTCATTTCTACTTAACAGCGGTGGATGGAATTAAATTTATCAGCAGTGATGTAACTCACCATACCTGTTCCCTGTCCCTTCATGTTGGGGTTCTTCACAAAGAACTTTTGGAGTTTCTGGTTGTTCCCAAGACATCCTACAGCATTGTATTGGGTATGCCTTGGCTCTGTGTACAAAATCCAAGGATGACCTGGGTGACGCTCCAGATTGAGGAATGGAGTGACTATTGCCAAGACCATTGTGTGACCAAGCTGGTTCCACTCCGTTCTTCTGAAGTTCCAACCCTTTCAGGGTTACCCAAGCAATATAAAGCCTCTCCGGATGTGTTCAGTGAGAAAGCTGCCAATCAGTTACAACCTCATCGTGAGTGGGACTGTCCCATAGACTTACTTCCCGGTAAGACCACTCCCAAGGGCCGTACATATCCACTGTCTGTTCCTGAAAACCAGGCCATGTCCGAGTACATCCAGGATAACCTCCAGAAGGGGTTCATATGCCCTTCTACTTCCACGGCAGGCACCGGATTATTCTTGGTCAAAGAGAAGTATGGCGGTCTGCACCCTTGCATACACTACAGAGGCTTAAATGAGATCACGGTAAAAAATAGTTACCCGCTTCCACTCATAACAGAACTCTTCACCTGGGTCAGAGGTGTCAAAGTCTTCACCAAGTTGGACCTCAGAGGAGTTTACAACCTCATCAGGATCCGGAAGGGGGATGAGTGGAAGATCGCAATTGACACCAGGGATGGGCATTTTGAGTATCTGGTAATGCCTTTAGGTCACAGCAATGCTCCCGTGGGGTTCCAGAACTACTGTATGTCAATGAGATTTTCAATGATGTCTTATATGAGTACCTAGTAGTCTACCTAGATGATATCCTCATATTATACCAGAGTCTCCAGTCCCATCGTGATCATGTGAGGTTCCATGATGTCTTATATGAGTACCTAGTAGTCTACCTGGATGATATCCTCATATTATCCCAGAGTCTCCAGTCCCATCGTGATCATGTGAGGTTGGTCCTATCTTGCCTCCATCAAAACAAGTTATGTGCCAGAATATCTGAGTGTACATTCAAAGTCCCATCTATCCCTTTCCTGGGGTACATAATCTCTGGTACTAAACTCTGCATGAATCCAGAAAAGTTGGAAGCTTTCACTGGTTAGAAGCTATCACAGCATTCCACTCTCATATCCATCCAGTGCTTCATCAGGTTCACAAACTACTATCGAAAATGTATCAAAGGTTTCTCTACGCTCATTGCTCCCATCACAGCACTAACCCGGAAAGGTGCAAATCCGGCTCATTGGCCTGAGAAAGCTTCCAGAGCTTTGTGACTGCTCCAATCCTTCAGCAACGAGACCTTAACAGTCCATTTGTGCTGGAGGTCGATGCCTCCCATGTCGGCATAGAAGCAGTTCTCTCACAGGCAGCCGAAGATGGGAAGATAAAGGGGTCACGCACAAGGCATGAGAGCAGCGCTTGGAAATGAAATGCCAAAAACCAATATGAAGGCAGTATAAACTGTATATTTGTTAAAAAGGTTTGGCTTTTACAATACAAGACCACAATAAATGTACAATTATATTCAATAGAAAAACAATAAAAAATGGTTAAAATGAACAATTCTGGTCCCGTGCCACAGGGTTAGATGGATGGGGATAGAATAAATTGCCCGAGATAATGTCTTCTTTTTGCTGTGTCTATATTTATGTTAATTTTTTAAAATATTTTTATATATTTATATTTTTTAATATATATATATGTATATATATATATATATATATATATATATATAACTGTCCAAGGTCCGGCACTCCAAATAACCAGTGGATAACTGGGTCCGGTGCCCTCACAAGTAGACAAAATGAAGAAGGTGATGGTGCGGCACTCCGGAACATTGATCAAATAAATTCAGATGACAACGTACTGATTGACAACGTTTCAGTTGTATTTAACCAACTTTTTTCAAGTCATGCATATATATATATATATATATATATTTATTTTTTAGTTTATTTCCTGTATACATATTTTCCAAAAATGTTAACGACATATTCAATGTAACATTGTATATATATACTTGGAAAAATAGATTAATAATCACCATGATTGTGTTAGTATCCAGACAAATATATATATTCCAACTTTTATTTTCATTTCTATAACAGTTCTCTCTATCAGATAAAAATACCTATCTTATTATCACCCTAATATATTCGGAACACGTGATCCCGATATGAGCATCTCTATGAGACGCATTTGCGTTCCAACTCTCATCCCGATCACGTGATAATCACGTGATAGAGATAATGTTGTTCCCCCACTGTGTCCACATATTAATGTCCTAACGCCGTCTCTCTATTCAATTTATCACCTGACGTCCAACCAATCACCCTCCTTGTACCGTCACGCTTATGCTTTCAGTGTGACAGCGGAAGTATTTCCTTTCAGCCTATTGAAACGCATATGCGTTCCATTTATTATTATTAAGTTTTCCTTATTTAATGCCTAAATTATTGTAGAACTCTGGCGATTTATGTCCTATTATTAAGGACAATTGAATGCCAACAGCATATCAACAGATACTACAGTATGTTGAATAAATAAAATATATGCATAATCGTTTGTTCCCGATCACATGATCGGATCTATTATACCATTTAATTGTTTTTTTATTCATTTTGCTTATTTTTAGATATCTCTTGCTAGAATTTTAGTGGGACACTGGTGATGTACGTCTGCCTCCATGTTATAATGCAATTTTAAATGTATTTACCCTGATTGAATTATTTTTCAGACCACACACATGTTACCTATGCCTCATTAAATCAGGTATATATACCTGGCCCAGGTACTCATTCCAACACCTTTGAAAAAGCTGCAAGGCTGCAGTGAAGCACGTTAGTGCTTACCCCCTGCCCAGGAATACCCAGTACGGATCATTCATTGATGTGGACTTCCACTTTACCATCTTTTAATCCTTGCCCGTTTGTTTGAATTCACCATTGGTGAACACCACCCACAGGACTCATCTGCGATTTACTTCTCCTCCAGCCCCCTCTTTTGGGAGGACATTATCCCCCTGTGTGCGGAAGCCTACAACTATACCCTACACTGGTGCTACAATTGGCGGACACCGGTCCAGGAACCTTCAGGTGACTTTTACAAATCATATCAAGACACCTGTATAATTGGATATATACCACTGTGAGCGGAAGCCAACACAACACCTCCAGCGGCAGCCCACAGATCTGTAATTATCGTGAGGACCTCCAGTATAAAGGGAACAAGGGAATCATTCAACACCATTCACTGGTATACAAGTATTGGTAATTGGCACTTACCCAAATTATCTCGGGCAATTTATTCTATCCCCATCCATCTAACCCTGTGGCACAGGACCAGAATTGTTAATTTTAACCATTTTTCTTTTTTTTTCTATTGAATATAATTGTACATATATTGTGGTCTTGTATTGTAAACACAAACCTTTTTAACCAATATAAAGTTTATACTGCCTTCATATTGGTTTTTGGCATTTCATTTCCAAGCGCTGCTCTCATGCCTTGTGCATGACCCCCTTGTTCTTTTTGTCTAGTGGGGACTGACTACCCCCACATTATTGAGCAGCTGCTACACTAGAAACACAGCCATTGTCCAGGAGCGCCTGAGTATTCCTTGTGAAGATGGGAAGATGAATCCCTGTGGATTCTTCTCTCGCAAGTTCCTACCGGCAGGAACTGCTAGCGATTAAGTTGGCTCTGGAGGAGTGGCGTTAACTCCTGGAAGGAGCCAAGCATACTGTTACGATCTACACTGATCACAAAAATCTCCTGTATATTTAAACTGCACGCTGGTCCCTGTTTTTCACAAGATTAAACTTCAAGAATCTGTTTCCCCCTGTTTCCCAGAATGCCAAAGCGGAAGCCTTATCTCATTCCTCGAGTCCAATCCGATTATTAGTCCCACAGCCTTTGCCACACAGGGGGTGCCACCCTGAGGAAAAGTCTTTGTGCCTCCGAAGCTATGCTCCATGATGCATTGGCCTGTATTCGGTCATTCAGTAAATTAAGTTTTCGTTGAATTGCGCACTCGCTGGTAATGATGTGGACCTCTTACTTGTTCTAAACAATAATGTAATGCAAAAGCTGTTTGTGAACAAAATATTTATTAACACTTAAAATAGTGCATACACTCTAAAATGGTGTGGGGTCGATTGGGGGTAGGTAGGTCTCACTGTTGTTGCTTTGTCACAGGGACCTCCAAAACTGCAGATCTCACTTGCGTGTCTTCTGCAGATTGGTTTGGGGTTAATCAGCCTGGCTGCGGGGTTTTAGTCAGTTTTTCAGCAGACTTCCGTGGTTTGGCAATGCACGGAGTCTGTTGTTGTTGCTGGTGTTAGAAAAGGGGGGGGAATTTTGCAGGAGGCGAATCGGGGTTTGGATGGACACTTGCAGACCTCTGGTGTCAGCGGGAGTCTCTTGCGGGGAAAGAAAGTCTTGGAGGTCAAGGCAAGTGTATGGTGGTACCGGGGGCTGGCGTCCCTAACCCTCCGGTGGTGCACCGTGCACTTACCCGATACCTGAACTTGCTGCCTGCAGGGGATCAGATCCGCGTCTTCTCCTTCGGTGTTCGCCGGCATCCTCACTTCCACGCGATAGCCGGCAGTGGGTCCACACCGTTGCTTCAGTTCCTCACGGCACTTCCGGGTTCGGCTTGGCGGTGTCACCCGGGGTGTCGCGGGTCCCGTCGCGGTGTGCGCTCAACTCCTCCTGGAGGAGACTTGTGTGGTGGTGGGTAGGTGCAGGACTGGTGTCCTAATGTCCAACGCGTTTAACCCCAAACCAATCTGCAGAAGACACGCAAGTGAGATCTGCAGTTTTGGAGGTCCCTGTGTCAAAGCAACAACAGTGAGACCTACCTACCCCCAATCGACCCCACACCATTTAAGAGTGTATGCACTATTTTAAGTGTTAATAAATATTTTGTTCACAAACAGCTTTTGCATTACATTATTGTTTAGAACAAGTAAGAGGTCCACATCATTACCAGCGAGTGCGCAATTCAACGAAAACTTGCAGTACCTACCCCAGGGTTCCATAGGCGAAAGAACCCAGAATCTGCTGCACCACAAAACACAGTACTACTAGTGAAGCGCAATACCAAACCCCCCAGAACCACATTCAGTAAATTAAGCCTGTTGCTTACAAAATTATCTCACTATCTGAAGATACCCAACTCCTTCCATATTTCCTTACTATGACCTCTCATACTGAATCGATTCCAGATGTCCTCGCCTGTACTTCCTAAACTACGCACACATCGTGGGGTGGAGTTCGAGGTCAACAAAGTTCTGGATCAGAGGTATGGTCACATCCAGTATCTCATTGACAGGAAGGGATATGGTCCTGAGGAGAGAAGCTGGGTCAATGATGGTGATGTACATGCTCCTCATCTGATTGCTCAGTTCCACCAGGAGAATCCCAGAATGCCTAAGGGGTGTTCGGTGCCAACCCTTAAAAGGGGGGGGGGGGTACTATCAGAAACTGCAGTGCGCGTTTGCATCTGCGCACATGTCCGCGTTCCTTACCCACTCACTGGTGTGTCTTGAGGCACAGGCCCCTCTCCTGTGTCGTCCCCGGGTACTCTCCATGGCAGGATCTGAGTGGCATTACCCTGAACTGTTGTCAGGGTCCCACGCTGGTCCCGGGTCAGGCCCACACCACATGGGCCCCGCCATGACACCTGTGATCACATGACTCTGTTGTTTATGATTTCCCTGTGACCTTGATACTCTGACCTGTGCACTGACCCATGTGACCAAAGGTGTGCACAGGTACTTCCTGGACTTAATTGCTGCTGCGGCTTGCAGCCAATCACAGGCTAGCAGGGGGGATATAGCTGAGGCCTCTGGCCCATTTTCCCTGCCTTGAACAACTTGTCTGATCCCTGTGCATATCCAGTCCTCAACATTCGAAGGCTCCAGGTTCCTGTCCAGAGTCCCTGTGGATACCCTGTGCAAAACCCTGTGCAATCTGCTGATGATATTAAAGCTCCCTGGCTCTCTTCACCTGCCAAGTTGCTGTCTACCAGCTCCCAAGGGAAGAGGATAGAGTACTACAGCATCCCTCAGCAGAGTGTGCTACTGTACTTAAAGGGCCATACCATCTGCAACTCCCAAGTTGACACCGGTGTCCACTCTGCAGTTCCTGTATTCCCAGTGTCGATCCAAAGTCATCAACTCCCATGTCTACTCCCAAGTCACCAACAGCTGTTTCGGCTCCCAGGCCGTCAATTCCGCGTTGACTCCCAGGTCATCAACAAGCTCCTGCGACTCCCAGGTCTTCAAGACCCCTCTGGCTCTCAGGCCATCTACAGTACCGTGTCAACTTCCAGGTCATCAACACTCACTATGGCTCCCAGTCCGTCTACAGTACCGTGTCAACTCCCAAGTCGTCAACACTCCCTCCGGCTTCCAGGCCATCAACACTCCGTGCCAGCTCCCAGGCCATCAACCCTCCGTGTCAGCTTCCAGGCCCTCGACTACTCACGGCCTCCCAGGCCAGCCAGACCAAGGTTCCACGCTCCAAGTTCCACGCTCCAAGCTCCAAGTTCACTACCACTAGTCACTATTCATCTCCTGTGACTGACCAGTTAGCTGTGGGGAACTCAGGTCAGAGGGCCGCAACCTCGCCACCGAATGCAGCGCAGCCCAAACTGTGCTGCCGGTGGGTTCAGTCCGGTCACGTAAGTGCTCCAGTGGAGCCTGGTTCCTTAACTCTTTATTTCTGTGGGCAAGCTGCCCTTTATCCTGAGTTATTGTTATTATTGTCCTAGTCCAGCTCTCCGCGCACGTTACATGTAGTGCAATTGTTGTCAGATCGAATCTGGAACAAACACAGACCTGAATCCTCAAAATTAACAAAAAGAAAGTTATCAGCCTTCTTATTTAGAAGATTTGCAATAACTTCCATGTTAAAACCATGCAGTTAAAAGGAAACATTTACGAAGTGCATCCTTTATTGGCGCTGAGAGGTTAAAAATGTATGGAAGCCATGTTTCAAAAAAAATGTTCAGTTAGTTTGTCTTTCTGGAGTGCGGTGTTAGTCCAGTCCATAGAGAATAAGTACTCTACTCGAGGGTGTAGTAAGGCTATTGGGATGGGGTCAGGTGTTATCCACTGAGAAATAATAGTTTTTTTTTGTGACCGCCGCTAACTTAAGAAAAAAATGGGTACCCTTAGATAAATTAGGGGAGAGATTTGTAGGATTTATGCCCCAAATAGCCCAGCTCCTGTCGATTGTGAATTTGATTTGTAAATCTACATTGACATATGTTTGTAAATTTTCCCACAATGTCTGTACCTTTGAGCAAGACCAAAGACAATGGAGTATGTTAGCATCTGGAGATCCACATTTGTAGCAACTTCTCCTATAATATACTTTAATTTTGGTGTAAAGTAAGAATGGTGTAAGATTTTTTGATGCATTTCAGCATAAGAAATAGAGACCAGCTGTTTATCTAATTTGATGGTGTCAGCTAAGATATCTTTCATTGTCAAGTCTGGAAATTCTGATTGCCAGCGTAGTAGTCCAGATTCTAAGTTCAACAATGGGTAGAAATGTGTGTGTATCAATGAAGTAGTAAAACCTCCCCCCTATGTCGTACTGCACCATCCAAACCATTCTTTTCATCTGCTTCAGTTAGGGAAGAGACAATTGTTTGTATACAGCTACATGCCTGTAAAAATGAAAAGGTACTTGTTTAGTTTCACGGTGGCAGTTATGTAGTGCTGTATTGAGAATACCAATACAGCACTATGCTGCCTACGTAAAGTACTGTGCTTGCCACACTTCGGGCTCGCTGCGCTCGCAAGACTTTATAAAATCAACTCCACGCCGATGTGGATACTGGGGGTATGACGTGGATAGTGGGGGAAATGTGTGTGTGTGTTGTGCTTTATACTTACCATCCTCCAGCCGGCCACCGCGTCCATCAAGTCCACCGATGGGCAGCGTTCAGTCCCCCTCCTCCGGCACTGGCAGCGGACAATGTATGCAATTAGCTGGGGGAGGAGGGAAACAATGTGATGCTCCCCCAGCGGCAATACGCTGAATTACGTACATTGCTGGCACCAGGGAGTGACCGTCGCCCGCGGGAATCGCCGACTGGAGGACGGTAAGTATAAAACAAAGCACCCACAACCCTGCTCCCTCTGCCACCCACCACCCTGCTCCCCCTGCTCCCAGTGTAGTTTCACGGCGGCGGCTACGCTGGCAACGTAGCTTAGGCTACGTTGAAAACATAGCGTAGAGCTGCCTCCGTGAAACTAAACACGTACCAATGAAAAAAGTGGAATAGTCAATGAGGGGTACTTTTCTTTAACCTGGGAATGTGTAGGAGGGAGAAATGTGTTAACCTGTAGAAAATGATATATACTTTGTAAGCCGCCATGATACCATATGCAAACCTTTGGGGAAGTTTTGTGAAGCACAAAAGCAAAGTTACCCCACAGTGGAAGAAAATAGACATAGAGGGTGACATTCTATGGGTTGAGATTTTTAGACTTTTGAGATCCCAGTCCCAGCATGCGGGGCATTAAAGGGCCCGCTGGCACTTGTAGTTCTACAGTACAAAAAATAGTTAAATAAAACACACTGACACCCTGAAAAATAAAAGTTTAATACATACACAGCCCACACACACTGATACTTACCTACCTTGAGCCCGTAGGTTGGTCCCTGGATCCTGGGTCCGGGCTCCGGGGCTCCAGGGCAGAAGAGTCCGGTTCCGGGGCCTTGGTCCTGGTTCCGGGGCTGGCCCTGGGGTTCCGGGGCTCCAGGGCAGAAGAGTCCGGTTCCGGGGCCTTGGTCCTGGTTCCGGGGCTTGTCCTGGGGTTCCGGGGCTGGTCCGGGGTCCAGGATCCGATGAAGTCCACAGGGGTACCTGAGGAAGGAAATCCTACTCACCTGGTCCCCGGCGACGACATCGGCATCCTCTCCGGCAGACGCGCTGCTCCCGGCTGCTGTGGTACCCGCTCTCGGACTGAAGAGGCGAAGAGATTTTCATCTTCCGCGCCTTTCCTCCGGATGATTCTATTGGCCGCCTAGCGGCCAATCAGGAGCCGACTTTCTCGGCTCCTGATTGGCCGCTATGCGGCCAATGGAATCATTCTGAGAAGAGGCGCGGAAGATGAAAATCTCTGCGCCTCTTCAGTCCGAGAGCGGGTACCAGCCGGGAGCAGCGCGTCTGCCGGAGAGGATGCCGAGGTCGTCGCCGGGGACCAGGTGAGTAGGATTTCCTTCCTCAGGTACCCCTGTGGACTACTTCGGATCCTGGACCCCGGATTCTTCAGCCCAGGAGCCCCGGACCAGCCCCGGAACCAGGACCAAGGACCCGGAACCGGACTCTTCTGCCCTGGAGCCCCGGAGCCCGGACCCAGGATCCAGGGACCGACCTACGGGCTCAAGGTAGGTAAGTATCAGTGTGTGTGTTATGTGTGTATTAAACTTTTATTTTTCAGGGTGTCAGTGTGTTTTATTTCACTATTTTTTGTACTGTAGAACTACAAGTGCCAGCGGGCCCTTTAATGCCCCGCATGCTGGGACTTGTGGTTCTCCAAGTCCCAGCATGCGGGGTAGGCTTGCTGGGACTCATAGTTCTACAGTAGAAAACAATAGTTTATATATTTTTTTTTACACTTTACATCAGCCCGATGCCCACCGCCCAGGGGCATCGGGGACAGCCCCGGACTTTCAGCATGGGCTGGTAAGTCCTGGAGGGGGGGGACCCCTTCTTTGGGGGGGGTCCCCACTTCCCCAGGACCCCTGCCCATGCTGACCAGCCAGGGGGTTAATTCTTTGGCTGCGGGACCTTATATAATAAGTGTCCCCCGGCTGTGGCATTACCCTGCTGGCTGGTTGGGTCTGGTGCTGGTTCTTAAAATACGGGGGACCCCTAGTCATTTTGTCCCCCGTATTTTGGGAACCAGCGCCGGACCTTGAGCCTGGTGCTGGTTTCATTAAATCAAGGGAACCCCTATTTGTCGGGGACCCTGATTTTATGTCACCAGCACCGGCTCAATGAGCCCGGGGCTGGTTATGCTCTGGCGGGGGACCCCACGCTCGTTTTTTTTAATTTTAATTTGCGCTTTCCTGCAAACGTGCGATTTTCAGACATGAAAATCGCACATTTTCAGGACTAAAGACATCGCACCACCTCGCACCTATTCGCACTATTTGGCCCGTTTTTCGCATCTCATTAAATATGCGAAAAATGGCCCAATCTTGCGATTTTAAAAAGGACGAAGTGGTGCGATAAAAAAAATGCGCATTTATGACAATCCATAGAATGTCACCCTATGTATTTAACCGCTAGGCCATAGAAACCTGTGATTTCAGTTGCTCCATTGGTGTACAATATACCGTACGGTCAAGTATGAGACATGCCCAGTAGATTGCGCTGTTTTCATGGCGCAGTACAGCATAATGATGGACACCTCCGTAAATAATATACCATGTGAAAGTTTCCAGCATTAGTCAAGGTTAGCATGTATTCCATATAGCAATCTGTACCAACAAAATGTATAACCAAACAGACCTGCTTTAATTTAATCCAAGTACTTTTTCCCTAAAGTAAGGACAAAATCTGAGGTGGGAAGTTGGACAAAATCTGTAGTGGGAAGTTGCTTGGCAGCCTGACATTTAGTTTTGTAGAAGACAGATTTTTTTTTCTTTTATAAAGTGAAGAATGTTGATTGGCCAGCTTCTCACAGATCAATGTCAACTCCAACATCATTGTATTCAGCACCGTAGTCTTAACGTGGAACATTTGTCACCCAGTGGTTAAACTATGTATTAGTACATAAGGACATAACGCAATCTACAACTCGCGACTCAGAGCCCTCAAAAGCGCTTTGTAAACCACGATGTACCTGGCCACATCTGTACATACATACATACATACATAGATACACTGTTCCCATTGATCCCATCCCTCCCTTACACCGTAATCCTGTATTAAAACATACATGCAGCCCTTGTAGAGAGACAATAATTTTGCTTATTCAGTGATGCTGGGCTGCCGGCAGTGCTGTTACTTAGTTAGTTGATGCCCCAGACACTGGACTGCTGCGAGTAGCCTTCTGCTGCTGTGAGCGGACTCGGAGCAGGACAGCAGGAGCCACAACTGAGGACTCCAACTGTTGCACAACACAGGATTCTCCCGTTCTCCTCCTCCCACCCTGCCCCAGCACAGTTTGCGCCTCTTGTAATGTGCGCGGTGACGTCCCGACACACATACAATCACAGACTCAGAGTGAGACTGTCACTCCAGAGTCCGCTGCACCGCCTCCTCCCAATGCACTCCCCGGCGAACAGTGCCTTGCCTGCTACTGGATGCGGCCTCTCTCCGAGCGGCTACTGTCCCGTCTCTTCTTTAGGCTATGTATGTTATATAAAATAAAAATGAGTCCCCGGCCTTCGACGATCATCGGCCACCTACGCTGCACGCAGCGGCGCTGCCCACTGCACTGCCCCTGCAGAGGCCGAACAAGCGAGTTGTGGGCCTAGGTTCAAAAATATGGTTTGGGCCCCACAAACACACACAAAAAAACCACATTGTGGCTTTTTGCTTTGTTTACTTCGAATGTAAAGCCAATTACACACTGTAGTGCCCGTTACACATTCACACACTGTAATGCCCATTACACATACCGCACACCGTAGTGCCCATTCCATATTATGCCGCACACCATAATGCCCATGACCTATTATGCCACACACATATTATGCCCATTACACATTGTTACACACCGTAATGCAAATTAAACATTATACCACACACGGTAGTGCCCATTCCATATTATGCAGCACACTAGAATGCCTTTGACATATTATGCTACACACCGTAATGCCATTATACTTTATGCCACACACTGTAGCGTCTATTACAAATTCACACACTGTATTGCAAATTACACATGATACTGCACACCGTAGTTCTCATTACATATTATGCAGCACACCATAATGCCCATGAAATTATGCCACACACACATCATAGTACCCATTCCTTATTATGTTGCAAACCATAATGCCCATTACACATTGATCCGCACAACGTAATGTCCATTACACATTATACTGCACACACCGTAATGCCCATTACACATTATGCTACTGTAATGCTCCGCAGCACTCTCCTGCTTATACAGTTAGCACATAATGCCCCCAGTAGTGTCTATTACACACAATGCTCCCAGTAGTGTCCATTATACATAATGCCCCCGGTAGTGCCTCTTACAATAGTAATGCTCAGGAGAGGAGTGCAGAGCTGCTACTGGGTCCTTGTGTATTGTGGCTCTGCTGCTCTGCTGGTGGTAGGGAGCTTCCAGTTGTAGGAAGAGACAGTGGGTGATGGGGAGACAAAGAATGACAAGCAGGGGGTGACTGACAAGCTGTGGAAGACACAGGGGCCCATTTATCAAACCATATTTGCGGCTAAATCCCCGAAAACACACGTTTTCGGGGGTTAGCCGCAAATTGTAAGTATCCCCTAAATGTATTATAGGGGGACCGCAGCAGGAATCTCCGATCCCTGCTGCGATCCCCCCTGCAGTGCCGCCGACCGCATCCCCCATAGGTTTCTATGGGGGAGGCTAAGCTGCCCGATGTACCAGCAGGACCCCGCTGCAAGGAGGGCGGCAGGAGATGACATCACCAATCCCTCAGCTCCGGCTGTTACCCCTGCAACAGGCAGACAGCGTCCTTCCGGCGTCGCGCCTGGAACAGATCCGGCGGACCGGACATTAGTGCACAATGGGGGTTATTCAGGTTGATTCCTTCGATGCCTTGCGAGTCCACCAAACCCCGCCTGGCGAACGCACGCCCCCCCGCCGCCCCAGCAAAGTGCGGCTTCGCCCGCACAGCAGCGAATGGATGTTTTGCATAAACATCCATTCCCTTTGCTGGGGTGTCCGCCCACATCATTCGATGGTCACCGACCATCGAATGATGTTTAGCGTGCACGCATATATGTGACTTCAGTTGCGTAGATATGCGTGCACGCTGGCGTGATATGGGCGGGCAGCTGACATCCGGTGATGTCAGCTACCCGGCCCACACACCCGAATCACTGCCTCATTACCATGAGAATGCCCAGCGTTCTCATGGAAACGCCCATGGAACGCTGGGCGTTCCCATATGGTAATGGGGCAGCCCGGCGCTCCCCGCCCATCTCCCCCCCCCCTCTCTGCGAAAGGTCGCCGTGGGTGCACGCACCATGCGTCTGCACATTCGCAGAAACACGCAGACGCACAATATCGGTACTGCGTGCGAATGCGCGCAGTACCGATGCAATCTGAATAAGGCCCAATATGACAAACTTTAACATAACATTAAAAAAAATATAACAAAATTATGCATATCAATATAAGCCTGTTAAGGCTAATGAAGTACCACATTACTCAAATATGACAATATGTGAAGCAAACAGAAAAATAGTTATATACTGTATTTTTATTAATAAATAAAACCATTCCCTGCAAATTTCTGTGAAATATATATATTACACACACACACACACACACACACACACACACACACACACACACACACACACACATATATATTTGAAAGAACAGCGGCGGCACTCGGAGACTGGTACAAAATGATTTTTATCAACGCATCAAACTGTGCAAGAAGACCGACGTTTCGGGGGAGAACCCCGTTTTCAAGGTGCAGAAAACGGGGTTCTCCCCCGAAACGTCGGTCTTCTTGCACAGTTTGATGCGTTGATAAAAATCATTTTGTACCAGTCTCCGAGTGCCGCCGCTGTTCTTTCAAATCTGCATCTCTCGTATTGGAAGGCACCGGAGCAGGCTGCACAGCCGGGAGCGAGTGCCGGTCCGCCCACCTACACTATATATATATATATATATATATATAACCAGCCTACCATTGGTAGAACTAACCCTATCTTTTGTCAACAATGGTGCCATATATTAAATGATTGTTCTTTTCAATTACTGTTATTGGTTATAGAGCAAGTTAACACTGATTTAGCTACTTTAGATCAGGAGATTGCAAAGGTTACTAATTCTGGTCTTGAATTGTTGAGATCTGATCCAGCTGGTGACCTTATGGTTAAATTGGATGATGCCATTAACTCTTTTCATACTGAATTGCTAGCTTTTAAAAAAAGCAAATACAAATTGGTCAAGGATGATTATAGAGAACTTAAGGTATATGGTTGGGTCAATGGTCATGAATCCAGGTATTCCTGGAGAGACAATACCAAGCCTAGAAGGAGACGACCGGGTAGATTTGACAGAAAATTCTCAGAACTAGATACACAGACCTCTGCCTCTGACTCTGACCAGTCACAGAAAAGGTTTTTTCCCAGGGGCACAGTCACACGGTCCAAACAAAAAGATCCCCTAGCAGAAGACCTTGTAGAAGGTCTAAGCGTAGGCGGCCGCAGACAAACAGGCAAGAAGGTGAAGGGCACGACGTAGTGTTTAATTTATCTAACTATAATCTTAAACCTAATGAAGTCCAGGTCTTGACGAGGGGTTTATCCTTTGTCAGAACCTATAGACAAAGACCATTTGAATTTGAAGTGGAATTTTATCGCTTCTACAGATTACTTAAACTTAAAGATCACTTTGCCAAGCACCCGCCTGCAAAAACCGTCCAGACCAATCCCTTTAAACCGGCCAGTACGTTTGACCCCCCCTGTACCAACCCCTCTATAGAGACATTTACCAGACTTGTGAGATCAGAGGTTTCTACTTTTATGAGCAAACAGAAAATTTCTTTTTCCAATCTCTCCAGAGACCAAAATTTGGCTTTGGATTCATTGAAGATCAACCATGATATCACCATCCGCCCTGCTGATAAGGGGGGCGGAGTGGTGATATTAAATCGGGTTGACTATATTAATGAAATTAAACGACAGCTCAATGACGAAGTATGTTATAAAGGTCTGACCTATGACCCAACCTACAATTACAAAAAAGAGATAGACGCTGTAATAAATATGGGTTTATGCAATAATTGGATAGATGAACCCACTGCGTTTTTTCTGACTCAAAATCATCCGAAAATACCAATAATCTACGTATTGCGAAAAATCCATAAATCGCTGGTTAATCCTCCAGGGCGTCCCATTGTTTCATCATGTGGATCCCTGTGCCAGCCGATTTCGCAATACGTAGATTATTGGTTACAACCGATTGTACAAAATACGGCTTTTTACCTTAGGGATTCTACGGACTTCATCAATAAATTGAGGGGTCTGGGTAGTATCCCTGAGTCTTCTTTGCTTGTCACACTTGATGTGACAAGCTTATACACGAATATTAAACATGTCGATGGTCTCGATGCAGTCAGGAGTCTAGTTTCCACCAGTCCTTTTTATACCGGTCCCAATGTCAACTTTTTACTGTTACTTATGGAAATTGTTTTAACAAAAAATTATTTTTTGTTTGAAAATTCTTTTTTCTTACAGTTACAGGGGACGGCGATGGGGTCTAATATGGCCCCATCGTACGCCAATCTATATATGCATATGTATGAAAATCAACACATAATGGCCAATGGTTTATTTTCCCATCATATATTTTTTTATGTTCGCTATATAGACGATTTATTTTTGATTTGGACTGGTGGCGCTAGACTCCTTACCGAGTTCTTGGACTATCTTAATTCTTTGGCAACATCGATTAGGTTCACTATGGCCTTTAGTGAAGTCACGTTAAATTTTCTTGACGTTTGTGTCACTAAAAAAGGTGGCAGTCTTAGTACGCATTTATTCAGGAAATCGACTGATAAGAATACACTACTCTACTGTGACAGTTTTCACCCACTCCCACTCAAGAGGGGTCTTCCTCTGTCTCAGTTAATGAGAGTAGTGCGTATCACTTCTGAGACAGATAAAGTACATGATTCTCTGTGTGAGATGGGGGCTAAGTTCATTGAACGTGGTTATTCTTGTGTTGAAATAGAGGAAGCTATAGAGAAATGTTTGTTAATGTCACAGGATGATTTATTAGCTCCTAAAGCCTCAAGATCCACTATTGAACGCTTAACATTCATTACCACTTTTTCTATCGCCTCTAGCAGGATCCGTGAAACAGTTCTCAAGTACTGGCATATTCTACAGACCGATGACATCATGGGCCAATTTTGCAAAAATGTACCTATGTTCTGCTACAAAAAGAGAAGGAATGTGAAGGACATTGTAGCCTAGTCTGATCTGGAGCCAGTTAAAAAACATACATGGTTAAGCCCGAAAAAGGGCAGTTTCAAATGTGGACATTGTGTCAATTGCCAGTTTGTGAAAACTGGTTCTCACTTTGTTGATCCTGCCACCTCTCAACAACATGAGATTAAGTATCACCTGGACTGCGATAGTCGCTATATTGTGTACGCAATCATCTGTCCTTGTTCCTTAATATATATTGGAAAAACTGTACGTACTTTAAAAGAAAGAGTTGCCATGCACCGGTCCTCAATAAAAAAAGCATATGGACTGCTAGAACTGTCTACTCCACCTGTTGCCAAGCATTTTGCTCTGTTCAAACATCTACCAAGAGATTTCAGTTTCATCCTCATCGACCATGTACCACCTCTCCGTAGAGGCGGCGATCGTGGAAAATTATTGCTGCAAAAAGAGAGTTACTGGATACACCGTTTAAACTGTATTGCACCTGCTGGTTTGAATGAAGATCTATCATTCCATTGTTTTCTATAGTTATTTTTTGTCATCTATTATGTCCCTTTTTTGGACAATCTTTCTAGTCAATGTTTATGTTTGCTTCTATGTTATGTTTCACTATATTTTTGTGTCACTCTGCGCGTTCTGACCATTGGCCAACATGGAACACACTGAACTATTTGCAATATTTCACATTGTACCCCTTTTGGTATTGTCTTTTGATGCTCCCCCGCTTAGCACAGGATTTGCTGAACGGTTTCTGTGATTGTCCCTTGGTGACAGGGTCCAGTCACAGCGCCGTCACATCTCTGTGTGCTAGACGGCTGAGTCCGGGTGTTGTCAGCGCTTCTCCTGATATCCAATCAGGATTTGTGCTGTATGACGCGGAGGATGCCGTCTGGCGTTACCATAGTGACGTACGCAGTGTCCGGCTTCAGCCGAGACCTGCGTCGCGTCACTTCCGGTGACGCTGCTTGGTTTCCACAGTGACAGACGCTGGCGCTAGGTGAGTTACCTGTGTCACACGTCCACCCGTCCTGAACCAGCGGTCAGGTGAGCCAATGGACTGTCTACCTCCCAGTATGATGAAGTATGATTCGTCATTGATTTCAGGTACACGTGTGTTTTGGATAATTGTTCTAATTGTTGGCCACTATAAAAACGCGCTCTGTGAGCCTATTCAGCATGCTCCTGATGACGGTGGTACGTCCACCGAAACAGCTGTAGAGCTAGAATATGGCATCCCTGCAGTCCTGTACATTTGCTGTTTGAAATGTGGATGATGTTCCCCTGCATTGGTAACAACCCTTTAATCATGCCTGTACTGCAAGTTGGATTTTTGCCTTCACTTTTTTGATAAAGACTCTCATGCTTTAAATTTAAATCGGTGTGCTTGCTTCTAATTGTCCATATATATATATATATATATATATATATATATATATATATATATATATATATATATATATATATAGATATAGATATATATAGATATAGATATATATCTATAAATATAGATATATCTATATTTCATAGAAATTTGCAGGGAATGGTTTTTAATTATTAATAAAAATACAGTATATAACTATTTTTCTGTGCCCCATCTAATAAGGCTGTCAATGGGGGGGGGGGGGCGCAGCCGCCGCACACCGAACATTGCCGCTGACTAGCCGGGGTGGGTGAGTGTGCTGCGGCCGCCACCCGCCGAACGAAGATTACCGTTGACTCCCTGGGGGGGGGGCAGGGCTGCTGATGCAGGAGGAGCCGCGGCCGCCACCTGCCCTGAGAATTGCCGCGGCGCTGACTGATGACCAGCCGGGCGAATCGCTGACTGCTGAAAAGCTGGGCGGGGGGGATGTCCATGCAGAATGGGCTGAAAGGAAGGAAACTCCGATGACCAGCGGGGCGGGGGGGTGGGGGGGGTTAAGGGGGCAGTCCGATTTTTTGTATGTCCCGATGACATGGGTGGGGGGGGGTGGGTGGGTAGGTGTTAGGAGAGGTTGTTCACTCACCCGAATAACTAAGTTGGCAGGTGCTGCACTTCCTCCTGCTTTCGTCGGCGCCGGCGGGACCTTTCCTGCAGCTGCTCCTCCTGCAGCTCATTACCGCCCTCCAGTGGCAGGCCCTGGAAAGGAGCTCGGCCATACAACAATACCCCCAATTCAAATGATGCAAGTAGTACAGCCCTATTATCATTATATCACACGACAGTGTCCCTTATACACATTACATCACATAGTCGTGCCCCTTATTCACATTACATAACACATAGTAGTTCCCTTTATTCATGTTATACCACACCATATTACAACATATTTACATTACACCACATCTTATTGCCCCTTATCCATGTTACACAAAATCTATCAAGAAGTCTCATTATACTTAAGCCTGACCTGGTTAATCTATCTGGTACAATTTGCATAATGAATATCATTTTGAACAGACCTGGAGTGTGTTAGAATATTTTCTGTTATTGATACATTTTTCTTCATCGTACCGATGAACTCGCATAATATTTCTGCACTTGAGGGTGGAAGGACATCTATCAAAGCACCTGTTTTTCCCCTGAGAGTGAATCACTTTGGGACTCTTTATTTCCTATATATGGTCATATGTATTCTGACAGAAAATACATTGTTTTTATTTTCCCATGCTTCCATATGTGAACATTTCCATGGGACACCATTGAGGAAGTTAGGATCATTCACGCCATCAGACCCTCGATGACAAATAAGGGAAGTGACGTGTATACCTACTTATTTTTTGTCATATCTGTCACCCATAAGCGCTGTGTAGACTCCACTTATACCCTTTTGTTCCAATATTTGTATATGTGGGGAAGGTGATCCCCAATAAGTGTCAGAGTCAGACATACCAGCTGCGCAAGGAGGAGTAGGAGTTGTGTCCCCTTTTTTCCAGAGGGTGGACAATAGGTGAAAGGAAGAGGCAGTGTGAGAGGCAGAGGGTAGCTGGTCTCAAGTGGGAGAAACAGGCAAAAAAAACATGGGGGGGGGGGTTAACAAGAGCTGAGAGAAATGAGAAGAAGGATAGAGAGATGAAGAGCAGAGCGAGAGTTGGAGAGCTGAAAGTGAGAGAGTTGGAGAGCAGAGAGATGGAAAGCGGAGAGAGAGATGAAGAGCGGAGAGTAGGGGGTAACAAGAGCTGAGAGAAGCGGGAGAGAGAAAAAGGGAAGGAAGAGAAAAAAGGGAAAGAGAAAAAGGATAGAGAGATGGAGAGCTGAGAGAGAGAGAGGCAAGGAGAGCGCAGAGAGAGAGAGAGAGGCAAGGAGAGCGCAGAGAGAGAGAGACAAGGAGAGCGCAGAGAGAGAGACAAGGAGAGCGCAGAGAGAGAGAGACAAGGAGAGCGCAGAGAGAGAGAGACAAGGAGAGCACAGAGAGAGAGACAAGGAGAGCGCAGAGAGAGAAATGGAGTGTGCGGAGAGAGATAGGCAAGGGAAGCGCAGAGAGAGTGAGAGGAAAGGAGAGCGCAGAGAGAGGCAAGGAGAGCGCAGAGAGAGACAAGGAGAGCGCAGAGAGAGGGAGAGACAAGGAGAACGCAGAGAGAGAGAGACAAGGAGAGCGCAGAGAGAGAGAGAGAGAAGGAGAGCGCAGAGAGAGAGAGACAAGGAGAGCGCAGAGAGAGAGAGACAAGGAGAGCGCAGAGAGAGAGAGACAAGGAGAGCGCAGAGAGAGAGAGACAAGGAGAGCGCAGAGAGAGAGAGACAAGGAGAGCGCAGAGAGAGAGAGACAAGGAGAGCGCAGAGAGAGAGAGACAAGAAGAGCGCAGAGAGAGAGACAAGGAGAGCGCAGAGAGAGAGAGACGAGAAGAGGGCAGAGACAGAGAGACAAGGAGAGCGCTGAGATAGAGAGACGATCAGAGCGCAGAGATAGAGAGACGAGGAGAGCACAGAGAGAGAGACGAGGAGAGCGCAGAGAGAGAGACGAGGAGAACGCAGAGAGAGACAAGGAGAGCGCAGAGAGAGACACAAGGTGAGCGCAGAGAGAGATGAGGAGAGCAAAGTGAGAAAAAGAGGAGGGGAGGAGATAGAGCAGAGAGGAAGAGAAAGAAAGAGAGGGAAGAGTGGGGAAAAGGGAGACGAGAGGGTTGAAAATGGTATGTCCCCCCCCCCCTCACTGTACAGAACCGAGCAATCCCCCCCCCCCCCAACCCCACGAAATAGTGCACCTGGTCAGGCTGGTGAGGTGGCGGCAGGTCCATTGGTGGAGTCTGAGGTGGCAGGTCCCGTAGAGGCAGGCAGAGCCTCAGATAGAACAGCGGGCAGGAGGAGGCGGGGTCACTAGCTGTGACTGCAGCCACCCACCTCCAGTGACGCTGCCTGCCGCTGAGCGCCCTTGTCACACTGTAGTTGTTGTCAGTGTGTGCGCACTGCGCAACGGCCAGGCAGCGTCCCAGCAGCAGCGTTAGGAGAGGCTCAGAGCCTCAGATAGAACAGCGAGGGGAGGAGGCGGGGTCACTAGCTGTGCAGCAACATGCCTGGCCGTTGCGCACACACTGACAATTAGAGTGTGACAGGGGCTGAGCAGCCCCTCAGCCCCTGTCACACTGACAACTACACTGTGCAACTTTCAGCGGCGGCGGCCTCACTAGTGTCGGCCTCCTGGGAAAGTTCCCGGTAGATATACTGGCCAATCCGCCCCTGGCTGTGGGTGTCCAGCGAGTAGTCTCTTCCCTCCTGTAGCACCAACTGTGGCTGTAGTAGCAGCACAGAAGGATAGAAGCATGTCCGACAGGGAGCAGATCCTCCCACAGACAGCAGCGCTACCTGTCCGACAGGTGGCTGCTACCTGGAGCCACACCCCTGATAGGTGAGAGGGCACAGCTCCTTGTGGTGATGTAACAGAGCTCTGTGCAGCTACCCCAGGCAGTAAAGTAGTGGCGTAAGAGGAAAAGAGCGTGGGCGAGAGTCAGCAGCAACAGTGATTGGCTCCTCCCACTGACAGCAGCGCCAGCATAAGGGGTTGTGGCCGCTACCTGGAGCCATGCCCCTGATCAATGAGATGGGACTGCTCCATGCAGCAATGTCATGGGACCTCCGTGCATCTACCCGGGGGAGTAATGTATTAAATTATGTATATCCCACTTCTGTGGCATCCTGCTCCAGCTATACTGTGTGTGCAAATCATGTACTCCTTCTCTGGCACCCTACGCCAGCTATACTGTGTGTATTACTCCGCCCAGCGTTATACTATAAGAAATAGTACATGGTAAAGTAATAAGAACATGCAGCAGACATACAACCAAAATTCTATAAATATTTCACTTTCTTCGTATACACATTTAAGCATTAAGACTGAAGGAACTAGAGATGTGCAGACTCGGTTTCCAGAGATCCGAGCCCCCACGGACGTCATCATTCCGAGCCCGGTTTCCGAGCAGCGCTCGGAGATTCCCGCCTGACTCGGGTCTGTCCGTGTGGTCAAAACGTCATCGCCTGGCGCCGGATTTCGGGAGGCTTTAAATAGCGGCTGCTGCGCCCGCCATCCTCACTCCAGTCTAGTAGTGAGTTGGGAGAGGGTGTGTTGGTGCTGCTGCTGGGGCTTAAACTTGGGCTTGAGCTTGACCTTGACCTTGAATGCAATATTTTTTATTCGCTGAGGCTGTCTCTCAGTGCTGCTGTGTACTCTGTTCTCCTCTCTGCTTAGGGTGAGATCACCCTAGCAAGGAGGACAGTCAAACTGTGTACTCGTAGAACTACTGTCTCCTCTGTGTGGTCTACCTCTGGTGTGCTGTGCTGTAATTATTTTATTCGCTGGGGCTGTCTCCCTCAGTGCTGCTGTGTACTCTGTTCTCCTCTCTACTTAGGTTGGGATCTCCCTGCACTGAATACTGTGAATAGAGGTTGCCAGTATTGTTTACTCAGTCCACTGTTGCCACTGGCAGTGTTACTGCCTAAGTGTACCTACCTAGTAGTAGTACAACTACATACTAGGCTGCTATATATAATTTAATTAAAAAATAATACTTTATGTCATTAAATAAAGAAAAGAAAGTAGAGAAATTCTTCTCGACCTGGATGCCATATGTCAAATCTTTAACCTCTAAAACTAAAGAATCCTTAAGACAAGCCATAAAAGAAACATCTTGGTATAACGTGGAGAGAGCACGAACACGAACACATCCGTTCTAAGAGGATAGGGCCAGATGGAAATACATACTATAGGTTTTGCACTGAATTATTTTATATGTAATGTATGTTTTAAATGTAATGTATGTTTTATATGTAATGTATGTTTTATATGTAGGCACGTAGGATATACGACTATGCCTAATGTATGTTTCTTTGAAAAATAATAAATTATGTTAAAAAAAAAAGAAATAATACTTGTGCCGCGTGGGACTGTAAAAAATGATTCCATGCTGCTGGTGCACTGACGTGTGCCACTGAGTGCCACTGCCAAGCAGTACCTAATATAATAAAATTAATTATTATAAATTCTGCTGGTGCACTGCATAAGCTACTGGAGGTTTTGTGATGACCACTGGAAGGGCTACTGCCTACCTACCTAGTAGTTTAGTTTCTCTACCTACTAGGCTGCTATATTATTATTAATACTTAATTAATTAAATGATATATAATCCACTGTTGCTGCCTGCACTGAATACTGTGAATAGAGGTTGCCAGTATTATTTACTCAGTCCACTGTTGCCACTTGCAGTGTTACTGCCCAGAGGCGTAACTACTTTTTTTGCGCCCCTTCCCCCGCCGGACATTTCGGGCGCCCCCCCCAAATTTTAACCCCCTCCTTACCCGTCCCCATTGCCGCCGGCGCTTCTGCCTCTAACCCGACACGCAGATCTGTGTCGGGTGACGGGCGGTCCCCGGCTCCGGCTGCAGTGCTAATATAATAACAGACACTCGGAAAATGGCTGCCCCCATACAGCATTATGGGGGCAGCCATTTTCCGAGTGTCTCTTATTATATTAGCACTGCAGCCGGAGCCGGGGACTGCCCGTCACCCGACACAGATCTGCGTGTCGGGTTAGAGGCAGCGGCGCCGGCGGCAATGGGGTAAGGAGGGGGAGGGCAGGAGTCGGGAGCCGGGACCAGGTGGTAACTATAGTCCCGCAGACCCCCCAGGCGCCCACACCTGCCTAGCGCCTCCCCGCCACCGCGGGGGCTGCGGGACTATAGTTACGCCACTGTTACTGACTAAGTGTACCTACCTAGTACAACTACATACTAGGCTGCTATATATAATTTAATTAAAAAATAATACTAGGCAATGATTTAAGAGACGACTGGTAATAAATGAATAATAATCACAAAATTAAACAATCAGATTAGATTAATTAATAATAATAATCATAATCACACAATCAAGCCAGATAGGGGTCTTGTTGGATGTTAAAGTGATCAAAACAGTTACACACTTGCAGACAAACTCTGTGCTGCACAAAATGCCCACCGCTCCTTGGCTGCACATGGTAAACAGTGCACGATCAAGCCCGATAGGGGTCTTTTTGGGGACTAGTTTTTTTAAACTGCCATCCTGTCTGCCGCTGCAGTGCCACACTTACATGAGCCACGTGTTTGTGCCGCACACTTGTGTGGCTTAGCATAGTTATCCAGCTACCTCTGTGCAACCTTTTGCCCTAAAAACAATATTGTGAGGTGTGAGGTGTTCAGAATAGACTGGAAATGAGTGGAAATTAATGTTATTGAGGTTAATATAGCGTAGGAGCAAAAAATCCAAAATTCTGCGATTTAGCAGTTTTTATGCTTTTTTAACAAAAAAATCAGAACCCAAAAACCCAAAAAATCCAAACACAAAACACTTAGGAGGTGTTTTGCCAAAACCCATTAGAACCCAAAACCTCAAGGTAATCAGAACCCAAAACCCAAATAGTGGCCGGTGCACATCCCTAGTAGGAACCTCAAGTTAAAGTTAAAATGTCATTTGTATAAGATATTATATAGTTCTTCTAACCTTTGTTGTCTTTGCTGTGCTGACCTCAGACTCTACTTGGGCTGAATTGAGAGCATTGGTTGCAGTTGCCAGAAGAACAGTCAAACAGATCGAAAGATTCATTTTAGAATTTAGAAAAACATACAAATATCTGAAAACATAGAAGATATATTCATTGCAGCACAGTACTCATTAGATGGATAACAGAGATATTAATGTACTGTATATATGTATCTATAAGCTTTACCTCTGCTATTGTAGGCTGAAATGAGTGTTTTGATCATCAGCAGGTCTTTGAAGATAGAGGTGTTGTGTAACTCTTCTGTGTAATCTCTGAAAACCAGTGCATATTCCAAAATCAGTGACGCACACTTAAAAGACAGAATTTCATTGGCTGCAATATATAGATAAAAGAGTTAAATATTCTCCCAAATTCCTGTAAATTGTCTGACTACTGAGCAGTTCCTCCCCTGGGTTACAGAGCCACAAACTAAATTTTACCTCTTTTAGGGGGTTATTCTATTTCACTCTTTTTGACAAAATCCTTCTTAGATGGGACAAAACCATGTGCACTGCAGGTGGGGCAGATGTAACATGTGCAGAGAGAATTAGATTTGGGTGGGGTTTTACTTCAAAGTGAGATCAATATTGCAGTGTAAAAATAAAAGCAGTCAGTATTTTCCCTGCACAGAAACAAAATAACTCACCCAAAATCTAATTCTCTCTGCACATGTTACATCTGCCCCCCTGCAGTGCACATGTTTTGTCCATCTGAGAAGGATTTTGTCAGAAAGAGTGAACTAGAATAAGGCCCTTAGTTTCATTTTAGGTTAATTGCAGATCAAATGGTACAATCTGCATGGTAATAAATGGTGGTACATAGCAAACTACTGTGTCCATATCTTAATGTTCTTTCTTACTTGGGTATAGAATGAAGCCCTTTTTCTTTATTGTTTTATACAATCAGTCTTTGTTCTGAATCAAATTCTTATTTTCTATTGAAATTTTTTTGCGGATGATGATTGAATTTTTATGGATTAACTCATTTGGCAACCGAAGGGGTTTATTTACTAAGATGTGAGCTCTATTAAAGAGGGGGTAATGTCCATAGCAACCAATTCAGAATCTACTTATTTATTGCGCACCTTCTAGAAGACAATAGATATAGGGGCAGATTTATTAAGTTTGGAGAAGAGATAAACTGGAGATAAAGCGGAGAAAAGGTAAAAGGAGATAAAGCACAGCCAATCAGATCCCAACTGTCTTTCTCAAACACAGCTGATTGGCTGGTGCTTCATCTCCTTTTACCTTTTCTCCGCTTTATCTCCAGTTTATCTCTTCTCCAAGCTTAATAAATCTGCCCCATTTTCTTCTACCTGACTCCTGCTGGAGGAACTGTGGAATTAGTAGTGATATTTTTCACATATTTTGGGCGTACCCCATCATTCAGCCACTCTGGATTGAAGTGTTTCCAAATGCTGAGCGTCATTTTGGGCTACAGACTCCCCTGATCCAGCTCTAGCACTGCTCAACCCTATACCCAGGATATTTTTCTGTGAGTGATTTAATTTAGTTAATTCCTCATTGCCACTAAAGCCACTATAGCTCAACTATGGAAATCCTTCTTTAATGTTTATTCAAAACAAGATCCATAACCATTATGTATGTGAAACCACTGACGCCAAATACTCCTCCTCTCTAAGGGCCTTATTTTGGTTCATTCTTTCTGACAAAATCCTTCTTAGATGGACAAAACCATGTGCACTGCAGGTGGGGCAGATGTAACATGCGCAGAGAGAATTAGATTTGGGTGAGTTATTTTGTTTCTGTGCAGGGTAAATACTGGGTTGCTTTATTTTTACACTGCAATATAGATCTCGCTTTGAAGTAAAACCCCACCCAAATCTAATTCTCTCTGCACAAGTAACACCTGCCCCACCTGCAGTGCACATGGTTTTGCCCATCTAAGAAGGATTTTGTCAGAAAGAATGAACCATAATATGGCCCTAAATTTGATCCATATGAAAATGATTCGGCTGGTCTCTCTATGATGAGATCAGATGGATCATGCTCATGTTTCTATCTATAATAAATTTACAGACATTCTAGTACTATACTCTCCATAACTTTTGTCTTTCCTGGAATATGTTGTTTATGATTTATTCTTTTGCTGCCTCAGCCCTAGGGGTGCTAGCAGGGCTGGCAACAGAAATCTTGGGGCCTGGTACACTGATATATCTGCCCCCCCCCCCCCCCTTAACCAAATCCCCTTGAGCAGAACATTTTTAGTATACTGAATATTAAATGGGTTTTTCTATTGTTACAAAAGAAACATAATTCATAATCACTAATACTGGAGGGGGGGCCAGGGTCTGGGGTCCAGATTCTTTACAGGAATCTAGGTGAGTACCTTTATAAACCATTGCTAGGCACTGTAATGCTTACAGCCCCTGAGCCACTCAAAACTTTGGGGCCCCTCACAAGCTTGGGGACCGGTACAGGTGTCCCCTTTGACCCCCCCTCTGTCGCCTGCCCTGGGTGCTAGGGGTGTGTTACCCCCAGAGTTCACAGATAGGAAGTCGTATGTGTAAGTTTGTTGTAAATTGCTGCAGTCTTTCCAGAGTTATGCTGGAACATACATATGAGCATACAGCAAAAATTGTAGTTTTTAATGAATAAAAAAGAAACCGTAATTCATTTTCATTTGGAATTCTTTTAGTTGCCTTGGCCGTGTTTTAATATTCTCATAATACGATCTTCCATTGTAAACTGTCAATTTGTATAAAAAGACAGACGGATCGACAAATTTTCACTTATTTTTCAATAAACTACTTTATTGATTTTCAAAGTAATAGTCATAGTATACATTGAGGGGTATATTAAGCATAACAAATGCCTCATATGTGAGTAACAAAAAGGTAGGAGAAAGCAACATCAGTACTTTGGCCCATATTCTGATCGGTGCGGTAATATTTCCGCGTGCGTTCGTGCCGCCGATGTTTTGTGTCTGCGCATGTGCAGAGGCGTCTCTGCGCATGTGCTAACGGGGCGTACGGCCAAATCCCGCATGATATGTGAACACTCCGAACAGGGGGTGGAGAGGGGCGTGAAGGGCTATTTGGGCTCATTACCATATGCATACGCCCCGCGTTTCATGGGCGTTAACATGCAAACGCTGGGCGTACGTATGGTAATGCGGCCGTGACGCACGTGTAGGGGCGGACATATGACATCGCCGGATGTCAGCTGCCCGCCCAGATCCTGCTTTTGCACGGAAAAATGTCCATGTGGTCTGAGGTTGCGGGAGCTGGTGGACCACTCGAATGATGGGGGAGGTTTCCCTGAGATGGAGGAGGCGTATTCCGTGAAAAAATACACGTGCGGTCCGTTCGGCCAGCTTCTTACCGCGTACGGACGGAGTTGGCAATCCGTATGGAAGGCGGGGTTTCGCACGCACGGTCCTGGCCGCATATTCGGATCCGGCCGCACCGATCAGAATAAGGTCCATTGTTCAGAGAAGTCAGTCCTACAAGAGGAATAATCAAACATGAACATAGATCAAGTCTCCATAGGATCTTACATATGGTTCATCTGTGTGTATGAATGATGATCTCCTATATATTTGGCTACATCTGTCACTCAAAGTGGGTGTCTGTGTCTATAACGCTCTGTTCCTGGACTTTCCTCTTAATGTGTGATTGCCTTCATCTGTGCTGAACACCTTTCTGAGAAAATTAACCTGTTTAAAACAGGTGATGGCAATCATACATTAAGGGGAAGTCTAGAAACAGAGCATTGTGTCCCTCCTGGAGAGGGTCATGTTGGGAGGTATGTGACAGAGAACCAGCCCAGTGAGCCCACAGACAGTGCCAGACACCCACTGCCTTCCCATGTTGCCCAGCACTGCTACTCCACAGCCACCAGGTGAGCGCCCCCCTCCCGCGATTTGCGGCAAAACCTCCCCCCCACGCGCCCCCCCCTCCCGCGATTCGCGGCAAAAACACCCGCTCCCCCGCGACCCCCCCTCCCGCGATTCGCTGCAAAAAGAACCCCCCCATGACCCCTCCCGCAATTCGCGGCATAACCACCACCCCGCGACCCCCCCTCCCGCGGCAAACCCTCCCCCGTGACCCCCCCCCCCGATTCGCGGAAAACCCCCCTCCCCCGCGACCTCCCTCCCGCGATTCGCGGCAAAAAGAACCCCCCCGCGACCCCCCCTTGCACGATTGGCGGCACCCCCCCTGCGACCCCCTCCCGCGATTCGCGGCACCCCCCCCCCCGCAATTCGCAGCAGCCCCAGGATTAAATGGCACATGCAAAACACTGAAATGGCTATGGTCGACAATGAAAAAGGTTGACATGAGTTTTTTGAAGATTTATTTTTAATTTTTTTAATTTTTTCATATTCATTGTCATGTGTCGACATGGACACCAATGAAGTGGCACACTTATGTCAACATTTACATGTGTTGACCTTTCTGTGTTGATTTTTTCTTGTGGCGATTCGCGTCACACCCCCCGCAACCCCCCCTCCCGCGATTCGCGGCACCCCCTGTGACCCCCCACCTCCCGCAATTCGCGGCAACCCCCCACCGGAACCCCTGTGAACCCCGTCCTCCCGCGATTCGCGGCACCCACCCCCACGACCCTCCCTCCCGCAATTCGCGGCACCCCCCCGTGATTCGCGGCAGCTCCAGAATTAAATTGCACATGGAAAACACTGACATGGCTATGGTCGACAATGAAAAAGGTTGACATGAGTTTTTGAAGTTTTTTTGTCATTTTTTGAATATTTTCATATTCATTCTCATGTGTCGACATGGACACCAATGAAGTGCCACACTTATGTCAACATTTACATGTGTTGACCTTTCTGTGTTGATTTTTTTCTTGTGGCGATTCGCGTCACACCCCCCGCAACCCCCCCTCCGGCGATTCCCGGCACCCCCCCGCGACCCCCCCCCCCTCCCGCAATTCGCAGCAACCCCCCACCGGAACCCCCATGAACCCCGCTCTCCCGCGATTCGCGGCACCCACCCCCCGCAACCCCCCCCTCCCGCAAATCGCGGCACCCCCCGCGATTCGCGGCAGCCCCAGGATTAAATGGCACATGCAAAAAACTGGCACGGCTATGGTCGACAATGAAAAAGGTTGACATGAGTTTTTGAAGATTTATTTCATTTTTTGAATATTTTCATATTCATTCTCATGTGTCGACATGGACACCAATGAAGTGCCACACTTATGTCAACATTTACATGTGTTGACCTTTCTGTGTTGATTTTTTTCTTGTGGCGATTCGCGTCACACCCCCCGCAACCCCCCCTCCGGCGATTCCCGGCACCCCCCCGCGACCCCCCCCCCTCCCGCAATTCGCGGCAACCCCCCACCGGAACCCCCATGAACCCCGCTCTCCCGCGATTCGCGGCACCCACCCCCCGCAACCCCCCCCTCCCGCAAATCGCGGCACCCCCCGCGATTCGCGGCAGCCCCAGGATTAAATGGCACATGCAAAAAACTGGCACGGCTATGGTCGACAATGAAAAAGGTTGACATGAGTTTTTGAAGATTTATTTCATTTTTTGAATGCTTTCATATTCATTGTCATGTGTCAACATGGACACCAATGAAGTGGCACACTTATGTCAACATTTACATGTGTTGACCTTTCTGTGTTGATTTTTTCTTGTGGCGATTCGCGTCACACCCCCCCCGCAACCCCCCCTCCCGCGATTCGTGGCACCCCCCGTGACCCCCCACCTCCCGCAATTCGCGGCAACCCCCCACCGGAACCCCTGTGAACCCCGCCCTCCCACGATTCGCGGCACCCAACCCCGCAACCCCCCCTCCCGCAATTCGCGGCACCCCCCGTGATTCGCGGCAGCTCCAGAATTAAATTGCACATGGAAAACACTGACATGGCTATGGTCGACAATGAAAAAGGTTGACATGAGTTTTTGAAGTTTGTTTTTTTATTTTTTGAATATTTTCATATTCATTCTCATGTGTCGACATGGACACCAATGAAGTGCCACACTTATGTCAACATTTACATGTGTTGAACTTTCTGTGTTGATTTTTTCTTGTGGCGATTTGCGTCACACCCCTCCCACCCCCCCCCCCACAACCCCCACTCCCGCGATTCACGGCACACACACACACACACCTCCCCCCGCGATACTCGGCACCCCACCCCGTGACCCCCCCTCCCGTGATTCACGGCACACCCCCGCGACCCCCCCTCCCATGATTCGCCGCAACCCCCGCCCCGTAACCCCCCCTCCCGCGATTCGCGGCACCCACCCCCGCGACCCCCCCTCCCGCAATTCGCGGCACCCCCCCCCGCGATTCGCGGCAGCTCCAGAATTAAATTGCACATGGAAAACACTGACATGGCTATGGTCGACAATGAAAAAGGTTGACATGAGTTTTTGAAGTTTTTTTTTTCATTTTTTGAATGTTTTCATATTCATTCTCATGTGTCGACATGGACACCAATGAAGTGCCACACTTATGTCAACATTTGCATGTGTTGACCTTTCTGTGTTGATTTTTTCTTGTGGCGATTCGCGTCACACACCCCCCACCCCCACCGCAACCCCCACTCCCGCGATTCACGGCACACACACACACCCCCGCGATTCTCGGCACCCCACCCCGTGACCCCCCCTCCCGTGATTCACGGCACACCCCCCGCGACCCCCCCTACCATGATTCGCCGCAACCCCCGCCCCCGTAACCCCTCTCCCGCGATTTGCGGCAACCCACCCCGCGACCTCCCTCCCGCGATTCTCTGCAATCCCTCCTCTCCCGCGATTCGTAGCATCCACCCCCCCACAACCCCCCTCCTGCAATTCGCGGCACCCCCCGCGACCCCCCCTCCTGCAATTCGCGGCACCCTCCGCGACCCCCCCTCCCGCAATTCGCGGACACCTAAGTTGCAATACAGGGCATCTTTCATACAATTCTAACCATATTTCTCATATACAAACGTTCACAAATTAAGGGGGCGCAGCCCCTTACGACGGTGTGAAGAGCGCCCGTAGGGCGCGATGAATCACCTAGTAACAATCATATATGCATAACGATCAGCTGTTCATAAATGAAGAAAATGCTAAACTGAGGGTGCATAAGATGTAGCTTATCTAGATTTTAGTAAGGCTTTTGACACTGTCCCACATCGCAGACTGTTAAATAAACTTGAAAGCTTGGGATTGGATCCTAAGATAGTTGAATGGATAAGATCTTGGTTGCAGGACAGAAAACAGAGAGTTGTAGTAAATGGAGTGCAGTCACAGCAGGGAAAGGTTACAAGTGGAGTACCCCAGGGATATTTACTTGGACCAGTGTTTTTTAATATCTTTATTGGAGACATTGCAAATTGATTAAGGGTAAAATATGCCTTTTGCAGATGACGCAAAGGTATGCAACAGAGGGGTAAAACACATCATTGATGATCTAGGTAGCAGTGGCGTAAGTTCGTCCCAGGTGCCCGGAGGCGAGATGAATCTTGGTGCCCCCCAATCCCCACTTTAATATAGGTAGATACACCTAGATGTGTGTGTGTATATATATATACTCCCTCCTTCAATCAACCCGACACCCCTCCCTCCTTCAATCAACCCGACACCCCTCCCTCCCTCCTTCAATCAACCCGACACCCCTCACTCCCTCCTTCAATAAACCCGACACCCCTCACTCACTCCTATTATCCCTGCACCTCTTCTTCCATCTCACCCCTGCACATCCCACTCCCTCCATCATCTCATAACTCTCCTTCTATTTCTCACCTCTTCACATTTTACTCACTCCTTTCCTTTCTCACCCCCTCAGCTATCTTTCTAACTTTTCTTATGCCATGCAAATCCTACTCCAAGGGGACCACTCACATGTTCTTTAAGCCTGCTGGCTCCCACCCTCCTCCCCACAGCCAGTGGTGACTCACCCCAATCACATTCTCCTCCCATGCTCCGACTCTCCTCCCCGCTACAGATAGCCGGCAATCGGGACCACTCTCCGTCTCCTCCCCAAAGCCATAGCTACTAGCTAGCCAGCGGACTCCGTCCCTCCTCCCCGCAACCACAGCCAGTCAGCGGACTCGCCCCTCCTCCCCGCAGCCACGGACAGTCAGCTCCTGCCATGCTCACAGCGCTGTGCGGCGTGTGTGCAGAGTAGACCGGAGCAACGGGACGGGACGCTAGCTGTAATGTAGGAGGAGGGGGGACTGTCACTAGACGGGAGACCTGCGTGCACTGTATACGAGCCGCGTATGACTGTGGCTAATTATTACAGTAGCAAAAGACATTCAATGGGGGGCAATGGCGTCAGTGCCCCCTGCTGGCCAGGAGCCCGGCGGCAAATGACTCCATTGCCTCCCGGACTTCCGCCACTGCTAGGTAGATTAAAGGAATGGGCAAGAGCATGGCAACTACAGTTTAATGCCAAAAAAAGCTAAATTATGCTAGAAGCACTACAGCAGACAGCGACACCCCAGGCAGGGAAGAGGAACTGCATGGGGTTTCAAATATGGCAGGTGCTAGAATGAACACTATCTACACAAGTAACATCTACCCCACCTGCAGTGCACATGGTTTTGTCCATCTAAGAAGGAATTTGTCAGAAAGAGTGAACCAAAATAACCCCCATAGGTAGAGGAATCAGCAGTAGAAAGAAATAATTAATTAATAATGCCACTGTATAGGTCATTGGTACGACATCATCTAGAGTGCTGTATTCAGTTCTGGAGGCCATATATCCGGAAGGATATAAATAAATTAGAGACTATACAAAGAAGGGCAACTAAAATGGTGCATGGCCTACATCAGAAAACTTACCCGGAAAGACTTTGGGGCAGATTAAGCTTGGAGAAGAGATAAACTGGAGATAAAGTGGAGAAAAGGTAAAAGGAGATAAAGCACAGCCAATCAGCTCCCAACTGTCTTTTTCAAACACGGCTGATTGGCTGGTGCTTTATCTCCTTTTACCTTTTCTCTGCTTTATCTCCAGTTTATCTCTTCTCCAAGCTTAATAAATCTGCCCCTAAAAGATCTTTATATGTATAGTTTAGATCAGAGAAGGGAAAGGGGGGACATGATTGAAACTCTCACATATATAAAGGGTTTTATGTGGGACACAGGGTACAGGTGGGAGACATTCTTCACAGGAAGAGGAGCAACAGAACACGAGGACATGCATTGAAAACTAGAGGGAGGAAGATTCCGGGGAAATTCGAGGAAAAATTACTTCACAGAAAGGATAATGGTTAATAGGAATAGCCTCCAATCAGCAATCCCTTTACTGCTCACTGGAGAACACCTTCATTAAATGGAGCAAACACAGAGGGCAGAGACCCTTATTTAATTGGAGCAAACTCAGGGCAGAGCACCTTAATTAATTTACTCAGGACAGGGCCCCATAATTAAATGACATGGGGCAACCCTGTAACCTGTAAAAAACAATATTTGGAGTGGGCTGATATACAGCATAGGAAAAGACCACTGGCCTCGACTGGATACAGCAGAGCAGGTCACCCCCAGACAGGGGCTGGCTGGCAACTTTTAGCCTAGGGGGCAAGTCCAGAGCACTGGCCCATAATCAGCCAAGTCACCGTGCCAGAGACACATATGCCCCCACAGTGCCAGATATGCCCCCACAGTGCCAGAGACACATATGCCCCCACAGTGCCAGAGACACATATGCCCCCTCAGTGCCAGAGACACATATTCCCCCACAGTGCCAAAGACACATATGCACGCACAGTGCCAGATATGCCCCCACAGTGCCAGATATGCCCCCACAGTGCCAGAGACACATATGCCCCCACAGTGCCAGAGACACATATGCCCCCACAGTGCCAGAGACACATATGCCCCCACAGTGCCAGAGACACATATGCCCCCACAGTGCCAGATACACATATGCCCCCACAGTGCCAGATACACATATGTCCCCACAGTGCCAGATACACATATGCCCCCACAGTGCCAGATACACATATGCCCCCACAGTGCCAGATATGCCCCCACAGTGCCAAATACACATATGCCCCACAGTGCCAGATACACATATGCCCCCACAGTGCCAAATACACATATGCCCCCACAGTGCCAGATACACATATGACCCCACAGTGCCAAATACACATATGCCCCACAGTGCCAGATACACATATGCCCCCACAGTGCCAAATACACATATGCCCCCACAGTGCCAGATACACATATGACCCCACAGTGCCAAATACATATATGCCCACATAGTGCCAGATACACATATGCCCCCACACAGTGCCAGATATGCCCCCACACAGTGCCAGATATGCCCCCACACAGTGCCAGATATGCCCCCACACAGTGCCAGATATGCCCCCACAGTGACAGAAACACATATGCTGGGGTGAGGGAGGGGGGGGGGAGAGCGCTTACCTACTCGCTAGCTGCGGGCCGTGCTGCGGCTGGATCAGCTTCTCCAGCCCTCCTGCGCTGGCCGCGGCTTCCAGAACACGGCCGCGGCTACAGGAAAATGGCCGCCGGCCTCCTGCACTGAGAACATGTCCTCAGTGCAGGGGGCCGGCGGCCATTTTCCTGTAGCCGCGGCCGTGTTCTGTAAGCCGCGGCCAGTGCAGGAGGGCTGGAGAAGCTGATCCAGCCGCAGCACGGCCCGCAGCCAGTGGGTGGGTAAGCGGCCCGGGGGGCATATGGCACTCTGCCCCCCGGCCCAGCCCGCCCCTGCCCCCAGACCGATATAACACAGCACTGTACCACTGGACTGGACTGATACAGCAGAGCAGATCACCCCCAGACTAATACAGCACTGCACCACTGGACTGAACTGGACACCACAGAGCAGGTCACCACCCCCCCCCCCCCTCCCAGACTGATATATTTATTATGGCACTGCACCACTAGACTTGATTGGATACAGCAGAGAAGGTCATCCCCAGATTGATATATTTAGTATACTGGACTGGACTATTATCCCCAGACATATATAATTATTATAACACTGCACCAATGGACTGGGCAGGATACAACAGAGAAGATATAATTATTATTGCACTATACCACTGGACTGATACAGCAGAGTAGGTCACCCCCAGACTGATATATTTGGTATCGCACTGCACCACTGGACTGGACTGGATACAGCAGAGCAGGATCAGAGCCGGACTGATACAACACAGCACTGCACCACTGACTGGACTAGATACAGCAGAGCAGGTAACCTCCAGACTGATATAACAGAGCACTGCACTAATGGACTGGACTGATACAGAACAGGACTGAACTACTGGACTGATACAGCAGAGCAGGTCACCCCCAGACTGATATAGCAGACCACTGCACCACTGAACTGGATACAGCAGAGCAGGCCACCCCCAGCACTGCACCACTGGACTGGATTGATACAGCAGAGCAAGCCCCAGACTGATATAGCAGAGAAAGTCAGAGATATTTCAGAAATCCGAATGCGCTCATCCAGTGGCGGTTTTTACCTATGGGCTGCAGGGCTGCAGCCCCCCCAGGTAAAATCCGCCACTGTAGTGAAGCCAGATGCAGTCTGTGAGACTGCACTGGCTTCACTGTGACTGGCAGTGACTTCCTATTGGAAGTCCGACCTGCCAGTCACAAAGGCAGTCCCATTGGTTGAAAAAGCATAGTGGAGGCCGGGGATGGTCACATGCACGTGGAGCTCCATGCTTCCACCCACAGAGCTCCACCACCCCTGGCCTCCGGAGCCTCATGGCGGTGGCAGGGAAGAAATGGGAGAAGGCAGAGCAGGCTGTCAGGGGGAGGATGCAGGAAGGAGGCAGGTGAAGTGAGCGCCGAAGTGACGAGTAGCAGGAGGAAGCCGAGAGGAGTGCCGAGTGCAGGAGATCGATCACCTCAGCACCATCGATCACCTCCAGTGGAGGGCTCGGCACAGGTCATGTCAGGACGCAGTGAGAGGACCAGCTCACTCAGTGACCCCCCCCTCCCCCCGGCCAGGACAGGAGGCACATTGGCCATTGGGCCCTGCATGACACCCAGAGGCTGGCAGGATCACCCCCCCAGCCGTGTAAGGGATTTCCAGCCTGCAGGCCGCAGCAGCTCCAGGTGAACTCAGTGGCAGCAGCACCCCCCCCAGGACCCCCCCTAGCCTCATTGATGTCCCCACACTGGCCCTCCCTGCAGGGTGAGGATGCGTAGGAACTGTGCACTCAGCCATATGTAACCCCGTGTCTCCCGTGTGATAACTGTACTGTCTCTGCTATAACTGAGCTGTCCTTGCTCATACTGTTACCTACAGATGGGGCTGGCTTCATCTTTGCAGGGCTGGCGTTTCTAACGCCAGCCCCGCCATCACGCCAGCCCCACCAGGGGGCGCATGCACACGAGACGCTCGAATTGCCCCCTGGGCAATGGAGCCTTCCTCCGGCCTCGCCGCCCTAAGCGCCCCCCCCCCTAACCCTGCCCGTCTCCCTGAAGTGGAGATGGGCAGGGACACGCAGCATCCCCGCCGAGAGACACGAGCGTCCCAGTTCCTTGAAGCCCCTGCTATCGGCGCTCGCCAGCGGGGAGGGTCTGGCGAGCCCCGGCCAAGGATGGCAGGGGCTCCATCTGTACCTGGCTGCTGCAAAGATCAGTGGCGCCGCTGATGGCTGCCTAGGTGCTGTACCAAGCGGGTATGTGTTCTCTATGTAATAACTATACTGTCCCTGCTTATATTGTTACCTACCTGGCTGCTGCAATGATGGATGGCTGCCTAGGCGCTGTGCAGCTCGGGAGGTATGTGTTTCCTGTGTGATAACTGTACTGTCCCTGCTTATATTGTCACCTACCTGGCTGCTGTAATGACCAGTGGCGCTGCTGATGGCTGCCTAGGTGCTGTGCAGCTCGGCGGGCATTCCCCGCATGTAATGTCTTAATTTAATATATGTAATGTCCCCCCCCCCCTTCATCCCTGCTTGATGCTGCACTGTAATCCACAAAAAATTCCTAGTGTGCGTAAGCATACTTGGCCAATAAAGTTGATTCTATTCTATCTATTCTATTCTATTCCCTCCCTCCGGGATGCCCTTCTGTGGGCTGCTGTGCAAAAACGGTGATTGCGCAGTACTGCGCACGCGCGGGTCCCGGTGCCTGTTATTTGTATTGTACAGACACTAGGACCAAGATTCCTTCTATGGGCTGTTGCCGAAGCAGCCCATGGAAGCTGGCCAGTCCCGGCACCTGTCATCAAAGCACAGGCGCTGGGGACCCAGGAGAAGAGTCAGCGGCGGTGGTGACAGGGGGAGGGGGTGCCTGAATCATGGTACCCCTGCTACGGTCAGAGGCAGCCCCCCATCCCCAATAAGGTACAAGCCGCCACTGTGCTCATCCCTATTGAACACTAAGTATTATATCATTGAGGCCAATAGCTAATTAACCCCTTCCCGACATGTGACGTATATATACGTCATGGCCGGGATGTACTTCCCGACACATGACGTATATATACGTCATGACTTTAAACTGTCCCCGCGTCTATAGACGCGGGGACAGTTTAAACATGTCTGCTGTCCCTGACAGCAGACATGTCCCTGCATGCCCAGGGGGGGCGGCGATGCCTCCCCCCCGTCGGCGATCGCTGTGATTGGCTGTTCAATGTGAACAGCCAGTCGCAGCGTTTTCCTGTGTTACCGGCGAATCAGACGCTCGGTAACACAGGTGTCAATCACCGCCGGGTGTGAGGGGGCGTGAGAGGGTCACCGGTGATGACCACACCTCACCCCACCTCACCCCACCTGCCCCCAAGGCTGTGATTGGTCCGTCGGACCGACGGACCAATCACAGCCATGGCGCGTGATTTAAACTAACGGTGACTGCGCTGCAGACGGCATTCCGGTCTGGAATTGCGTGCAGAGCGGTCACCGTGCCAATCTGTCGTGATATACATACCTGATCCTTGCCTGATACTTACCTGATCACCGCTGGTAGCGTGCTGCCAGCAGCTGGATGCTTCCTGGATCTTGTCACTTCCTGTGTGCTGCTGCTGCAGTGTCATAGAGTGACAGATAGTGAGATAGTGAGAGATAGTCAGAGATAGTGAGAGATAGTGACAGAGAGTGATAGAGAGTGCTATATTTTGTGTCTGCTGCCCCCCCTTTTGTGCTGATCAGTATATCTGTGCTGATCAGCAACTTTTTGGGGGTGCAGGGTTTTTTTTTTATATATATATACCTGTCAGTTGCACCAAAGCTTGTGCTGCCTGTGCAACTGACTGCTGCCCCCCCTTTTGTGCTGATCAGTATAAATTAACTGATCAGCAACTTTTTGGGGGTCCAGGGTTTTTTTTTTTATATATACCCTGTCAGGTTGCACCCACAGTTGTGTGCCTGCTGCCCCTCACTGCTAATCAGTGTTGCATCACTGCATCACTGATCTGCAGTTTTTTTTTTTGGAGAGTGCAGTGGGGTTTTGTTTTTACACCCACGTTGCTTTTGTGGGTGTCCTGTGGCCGCTGAGCGCTGATCAGTGACATACATCACTGAACAGCATTTTTGGCACAGGGTAGATATAATTTTTTTTCTGCAGTTTTTTTAAATTGGTTTTTTTTTGGAGAGTGCTGTGGTTTATTTTTTTTAAATTGTTTTTACACCCACGTTGCTTTTGTGGGTGTCCTGTGGCCGCTGAGCGCTGATCAGTGATGTACATCACTGAACAGCATTTTTGGCACAGGGTTGATATAATTTTTTTTCTGCAGTTTTTTTAAATTGTTTTTTTTTTTGGAGAGTGCTGTGGTTTATTTTTTTTAAATTGTTTTTACACCCACGTTGCTTTTGTGGGTGTCCTGTGGCCGCTGAGCACTGATCAGTGACGTACATCACTGATCAGCATTTTCGGCACAGGGTTGATATAATTTTTTTTTTTTTTTGGATCAAATTCCTGTTGCCTTTGAGCGCTGTTCAGTGACGGACGTTACTGACCAACATTTGTGCTCAATTTTTGGCGCAGGACCTTTTTTTTTTTTTTTCTACCCCTTCAATTTTTTTTTTTTTTATTGGGATCAAATTCCTGTATAAAGTATTTTTTTTCTGCACTACATACACACTACACACTACATACCCCCCGTGTTGAAATAAAGTTTGTACCCCCCCTACACTATACACGTGTTGAAACATTACACTTACAGAAACACAAAAATAAAAATGGCATCCCAAATGTCATCCCAAATGTCATCCCAGTCATCCAGAAGAATGTATTCAGCGGAGGAGGCATATGCCATGCTTGCCTCTGACTCTGACACAGCCAGTGATGCAAGCGGGAATTTGAAGGATTCGTCTTAACCTCATCTTCCTCCTCTAGTGATGAGGGACCCCCTCAAAGACGCCCCTGTAGAGCAGCTGAGACCCCCCCCCAAATGATTGATCCCACCACCAGACAATTTTGAGCCCCAGGTTCCTGAGTTTTTGGCCACCCCAGGAATCCAATTTGATTCAACAGGTCTCAGAGAAATTGACTTTTTCAAATTATTTTTCTCTGATGATTTTATAAATTTAATGGTGGACCAAAGTAATTTATATGCCCAGCAGTTTATTGCTCAAAACCCCACGTCATCATTTGCTAGGTGGACCCCTGTAGATGCAGTAGAGATGATGACGTTTTGGGGTCTGGTGTTACATATGGGCATAGTAAAAAAGCCAGAAATTAGGCAATATTGGAGTAAAGATGTTCTGTACAGCACCCCACTTTACCGTATGGCCATGACTCGGACTCGTTTTGAGACAATCCTTAAATTTTTGCATTACAACGATAATGCACAGTGCCCACCCAGAGATGATCCCACCTTTGACCGGCTATTCAAAGTCAGGCCGGTCATTGATCATTTCAGTGCCAAATTTGCAGAGATGTACATCCCTGAAAAATTTATTTGTATCGACGAGTCCCTTATACATTTTAAAGGAAGGGTTAAATTCCGCCAGTACCTTCCCAGTAAGAGGGCAAGGTATGGCATAAAAATGTATAAACTGTGTGAAAGCACCTCAGGGTACACCCACAGGTTTAGGGTATATGAAGGGAAGGATTCAAGAATTGAACCGCCAGAATGCCCCCCCTCCCTCGTAGGTGTTAGTGGAAAAATTGTCTGGGATTTAGTGCACCCCTTCCTGGATAAAGGTTATCACCTCTATGTGGATAACTTTTACACTAGCATCCCCCTGTTTAAGGCCCTTGGTTCAAGAGGTACAGCAGCTTGCGGTACTGTGCGCAAGAACCAAAGAGGCCTCCCAAAAACGCACATTACCCAAGTACTGAGAAGGGGTGAAAGCAGGGCACAATCCACCGAAAATATGTTGTTGGTCAAATATAAGGACAAGAGGGATGTCCTTATACTGACAACAATTCATGGAGACAGTACCACCTCCGTCCCTGTACGAGGTACCAGTACCCACACCTCAAAACCTAATTGTATCCTAGATTACAATAAGTACATGGGCGGAGTGGATCTTTCAGATCAGGTACTGAAGCCGTACAGTCCCCTGCGGAAAACAAAAATCTGGTACAAGAAGCTGGCCGTGTATATCATCCAGATGGCACTGTATAACGCTTACGTGCTATTCCGTTCTACCAGCCAGAGGGGGACATTTATGCACTTTCAAGAGGAAGTCATAAAGGGCCTAATATTTGGGAACCAGCAGGCAGAGGGCCCCAGTACTTCTAGTACTGGCCCCCGTATTGTACCAGGGCAGCATTTTCCTAACGAAATCCCCTCCACTGCAAAAAAGGGCAGGACACAAAAAAGGTGCAAAGTTTGCTATAAAAAGGGAATAAGAAAGGATACTATTTTCCACTGTGAAACTTGCCCCGACAAACCCGGCCTATGTATAAAGGAGTGTTTTAAAATATACCACACATCTATGGATTATTAGGTTCATCATTTCACCGTGCTTCGGGGGTCTTGCTAATGCCACATAGCACCCACCATTCATTCCACCACAATCTGAGCTGCAAAATCCAAAAATCACTCCTTCCCTTCTGAGTCCTGCCATGCACCCAACTGGTATTTTTTGGTCACACATGAGGCATTGCCATACTCGGGAGAAATTGAGGCACAGATTTTGGGGTGCTTTTTCTCCTTCATACCTTATGAAAATGAAAAATTTTGAGCCAGAACTGCATTTTTGTGTAAAAAAATGTAATTTTTCATTTTCACAGCCCAGTTGTACCAAAATTGGTGAAACCCCTGGGGGTTTGAAATGTACACTATACCCCTAGATGAATTCCCTGAGGGGTATAGTTTGCAAAATGGGGTCACTTGTGGGGGGGTTCCACTGTATTGGTGCTTTGGGGGTCTTGCTAATGCGACATAGCACCCACCAACATTCCACCAGAATCTGTGCTGCAAAATCCAAATATCACTCCTTCCCTTCTGAGTCCTGCCATTTTTTGGTCACACATGAGGCATTGCCGTACTCGGGAGAAATTGGGGCACAGATTTTGGGGTGCTTTGTCTCCTTCATTCCTTGTGAAAATGAAAAATTTTGAGCCAGAACTGCATTTTTGTGTAAAAAAATGTAATTTTTCATTTTCACAGCCCAGTTGTACCAAAATTGGTGAAACCCCTGGGGGTTTGAAATGTACACTATACCCCTAGATGAATTCCCTGAGGGGTATAGTTTGCAAAATGGGGTCACTTGTGGGGGGGTTCCACTGTATTGGTGCTTTGGGGGTCTTGCTAATGCGACATAGCACCCACCAACATTCCACCAGAATCTGTGCTGCAAAATCCAAATATCACTCCTTCCCTTCTGAGTCCTGCCATTTTTTGGTCACACATGAGGCATTGCGGTACTCAGGAGAAATTGGGGCACAGATTTTGGGGTGCTTTGTCTCCTTCATTCCTTGTGAAAATGAAAAATTTTGAGCCAGAACTGCATTTTTGTGTAAAAAAATGTAATTTTTCATTTTCACAGCCCAGTTGTACCACAATTGGTGAAACCCCTGGGGGTTTGAAATGTGCACTATACCCCTAGATGAATTCCCTGAGGGGTGTAGTTTGCAAAATGGGGTCACTTGTGGGGGGGTTCCACTGTATTGGTGCTTCGGGGGTCTTGCTAATGCGACATAGCACCCACCAACATTCCACCAGAATCTGTGCTGCAAAATCCAAATATCACTCCTTCCCTTCTGAGTCCTGCCATGCACCCAAATGGTATTTTTTGGTCACATGTGAGGCATTGCCGTACTCGGGAGAAATTGGGGCACAGATTTTGGGGTGCTTTGTCTCCTTCATTCCTTGTGAAAATGAAAAATTTTGAGCCAGAACTGCATTTTTGTGTAAAAAATTTAATTTTTCATTTTCACTGCCCAGTTGTACCACAATTGGTGAAACCCCTGGGGGTTTGAAATGTACACTATACCCCTAGATGAATTCCCTGAGGGGTGTAGTTTGCAAAATGGGGTCACTTGTGGGGGGGTTCCACTGTATTGGTGCTTCGGGGGTCTTGCTAATGCGACATAGCACCCACCAACATTCCACCAGAATCTGTGCTGCAAAATCCAAATATCACTCCTTCCCTTCTGAGTCCTGCCATGCACCCAAATGGTATTTTTTGGTCACATGTGAGGCATTGCCGTACTCGGGAGAAATTGGGGCACAGATTTTGGGGTGCTTTGTCTCCTTCATTCCTTGTGAAAATGAAAAATTTTGAGCCAGAACTGCATTTTTGTGTAAAAAATTTAATTTTTCATTTTCACTGCCCAGTTGTACCACAATTGGTGAAACCCCCTATACCCCTAGATGAATTCCCTGAGGGGTGTAGTTTGCAAAATGGGGTCACTTGTGGGGGGGTTCCTAACTTTTAGCATCTTATGGTGCCTAGAAACCTACATGGTGCCTAAAAAATAATCTCATAAAAAGGAGGCTCCAAAATCAAGTAGGTGCTCCTTCTATTATAAAGCCTGTGGTTTGGTCAACGTGCACACTAGGGCCACATATAGGATATTTATGAAAACAAAAGAATTGGGGGAATCAATTTTTAGTCACATTTCTCTAGTAAAATCTACTGTGTTCCTTAGAGAAATGTATTAAAATTGCAAATCTGCAAAAAAAATGAAATTTTGAAATTTCACCTACACTTTGTTTTAATTCCTGTGAAACACCTAAAGGGTTAACAAACTTCCAAAATGCTGTTTTGAATACTGTGAGGGGTGTAGTTTTTGAAATGGCATCATTTATGGGGGTGTCTCATATACAAGTCCCTCAAAGTCACATCAGAACTGAACTGGTCCCTAAAAAAATCAGTGTTTGAAATTTTCTTGAAAATTTGAGAATTTGCTATTCATATTTTAAGCCTCCTAGTGTCCAAAAAAATTAAAAGGATGTTGAAATAATGATGGAAACATAAAGTAGACATATGGTCTATGTTAGTTATTAACTATTTTGAGTGGTATGATTATTTGTCTCACAAGCAGAAAATTTAACATTTTGAAAATTGCTAAATTTTCCATTTTTTTACGACATTTTGGTATTTTTCACAAAAAAACACAGACTGTATCGACCCAAATTTACCACTAACTTGTACAATGTGTCACGAGAAAACAATCTCAAAATCACTGGGATAAGTAAAAGCAAAAAAAAGTTATCCCCACTTAAGTGATACCTGTCAGATTTGAAAAAAAGGGCTCTGTCAGGAAGGCAAAAACAGGCTGCAGCAGGAAGGGGTTAAGTGACACAAATGTGTACAGAAAAGATCCCACTCAACAAATTGTAAAAGAATTGGACACTATACTGCTGTCACGCTCTTAGAAGCACCAGCTGGAGAGTAACGGAGGCTGGGTGCTTTAACGTATGGTGGTTGCATCCACGACAGAAGGGAGTGAAACAAGGAGGATAAAATATAATGAATTTAATGAAGATATTGCAGACAGTGATAATGATGATAAAAACGGTATATGGCAAGTATGCAAATATAAAGTCAATTGTCCAGTAAGTTATTATAATAGATGATGAAGCTTGGTCCTTGAAGAATATTGCAATATAATTGAAGAATGGAATAGAATATAAATCAGTTGGGATTGTGACCTGATTGCATGTGCTTTTAAGCACATGCAATCAGTCGTCAGATGGGTCCAGGAAGTAGGAACAGCGTCCCTTTCGGAAACGATTGGAGGCGACTTCCCTACTGTCTAACGGTACTTGGGGCCATTGAGTGTCGTGAGTGATGGGACCGGCAGACAGACGGCCTCTGCTCCCCGGCAGGGTCACTCTGTGCTCCGGCTGTGTGGGCTGCTGTCGATGCCGGAGCGGCAGCTCTCTGCCTGGCAGGACTGCGGCGGCGGCAGTTCCCTCCTCTCTCACCGCAAAAACTTTAACTTCACCTGGAGACTGGAGGAGGTGTGACGGCGCCCGTGCCCTCCCCGGGAGATTGACGGGATCAGTCTGCCACTTGCAGCCCCCTGCCGGGGCTCTGTGCCCCTTCCCTGTCTGCAGGCATTACGTTATCCCTGTGCCCACAGCCACAGGCTCCCAGCAGGGTGACAGTAACAGGGCGGCCAAGAGGAGCACAGCAGCCAAACATCCTGCAGGCAAGCGCAAAGGCCCAAACCTCTGAGCATCAATGTGTTCTGCCTGCCCCCCTAGCCAGGTATGTTTCCCTGCACCCACCTACCTGCAGCCCTGAGTTACTATGTGACAGGGAGAGCTCTCACTGGCTGCCTGGTGGATGGTCATCTCCCCCCTAGGTAAACAGGGCTGACCCCCACCACCACCAACCACACACACACACTCCCTACAGGAGCCTGCAGCGGAGGTTGGCTTCTGGCCACTGCTGCTGAAAAGAGAAGGGGGTGAACTTAGAGAATACCATTTCTCTCTCCCTGTCATCCTTTTCCTCTCTGTGTCACCCCTCTTCTTTGTGTCCCCCCCTGTTCTCTCTATGTTCCCCCTGTCCTCTCTGCGTCGACCCTGTCCCCTCTGCGTCAACCCTGTCCCCTCTGCATCACTCTTGACCTCTCTGTGTCAAGCCTGTCCTCCTTTTCCCTCTCCGTAGCAGCCACTATCGCCGTGTTAGCCTTGCCCTCTCCGTTTCACCCTTGCCCACTCCATTTCACCCTTGCCCTCTCTGTGTCACCCACTATTTCCCTTTTACCCTCGTCCTTTCCTTGTCACATGTCCCCTCTCTCTGCCACCAACATCACCTGGTGCTTCACCGGTTACCCACTATCTCCCTGTCATACTCTATCTCGGTGTCAAATAGTGCTGTGCCAGCGACTAGTCACTGGCACAGCACTATTTGCACTTTGCTGTACATGTCTTGAAGAAAAGGCCTGTAGGTCTTGAAACGTTGACATGATGCACACTGTATAATACCTACCAAAATGGATTAAACATCATGTTTAAAAAGTATGTGGAGTGTCGCTTCTCCTTACCTTGATCAGGGGGTAAGATCCAGTACAATTATTAAGAAGGCACCCTAGCATTATACCCTTTATACCCTTTGCAGTATAGCAGCCCCTTTCCGAAATGGAGAGAGATGCTGCTATACTGCAGTCAGTTTACAAAATCGCTGTCGGCTACACACTCACCACACCGTCCATCCTGCAATCCATCATCAGCTACTGGTTATGTTTTTTTGCCTAGAGCCCCTGGACTACTTCGCCATAGGACACTTGTAAGTATAATTTCCTTCAATAGGTACCCCTATGGATTTCGTCGGATAACAGACCCCGGACCAGGACACCGGACCCGGAGCACCAGGACCCCCGGACCAGGACCGAGGGCTACCTACGGGCTTAAGATAGGTAAGTATCAGTATGTATGGGCTATGTATGTATTAAAGTTTTATTTTTCTTATGTGTCAGTGTGTTTTACTTTAACTATTGGTTTTGCTGTGGAACTAAAAGTCACAGCAAGCCCATTAATGGGCAGTAAGCTTGGACTTGTGGTTCTCCAAGTCCCAGTATGCGTTCCAGGCTTGCTGGGACTCATAGTTCCACAGCAAAACCCAATGGTTTATTCTGTTTTTTTTTACACTTAATCAGCCCTGTTACCACAGCCCAGGGTCACCGGGGACAGCACCAGGCTTTAGCCTGGTCAGGTAAGTCCTGAAGGGGGGGGACCCCTTTATTGGGGGGGGTCCCCAGGGCCCCTGGCCAGGCTGACTGGTCGGTAGGGTTGATGCTTTGGCCGTGGGACCTTATATAATAAGTGTCCCCTGGCTGTGGCATTACCCTGCTGGCTGATTTGGCCTTGGGCTGGTTCTTAAAATACAGGGGACTCCTAGTCATTTTGTCCTCCGTATTTTGGGAACCAGCCTGGGGCTGGTTTTAAAAAGTCAGCGGAGCCTCTATTTGCCAGGTTTCCTGATTATTATTTTTTTAATACCAGCCCTGGCTCTTTCAGCCTCGTGCGCTGGTTACGGCAGTGGGGTGGACCCCACGCCATTTTTTTTTAAATCCCCCCCCCCCCCCAGGCCAGCCCCCTGTTTAAGTGAAGCTCCAATAAAGCAGCAGAAGGATTGTATGATTGATTGTATGATTGATTGTATGATTGATTGATTGTATGATTGATTGTATGATCGATTGTGAGTAGATTGTGTGTCCAAGGACTGCTTGGGATTTCATGGGAAATTGTACACAATCATGAGCGCAATCGATCTTAAGATCGATCTTTCTGATGTATGGCCAGCTTTAATACAACGCCAAAGATTTCAGTCCTGTACTTAATTCCAAAGATACATAAAAATCCACAAAAGCCCCCTGGTAGGCCCATCATAGCCTCCAGGGAATCACTTATGCATGACGTATCTAAATATCTTGACACCTACTTACAGCAGGCAGTACAGGCTGGCAATACGTATTTGTGCAATACCTTTAAGTTCTTGGCTACTGTGGACGTTTTTGGGGGCTGAAAATGATCTACTTTGTACTATAGACATTGTAACTTTATATACAAGCATCACCCACTCCAGAGGACTAAAAGCAACTAAACAGTTGCTCGTAAATAACCCACATTATGAAGAGTCTCGACAGAATTATTCCTTAAGATACTTGCGTTAGTTTTGACACAAAATTACTTCATTTTTAATGGGGAGATTTACATACAGCTACAGGGCTGTGTTGCCCCCATGTACGCCAATTGCTTTATGTACAGTATTGAAAATGATTGAATTTCATCTAAGATTCAATTCTTCAAGCGCTATATACTGTAGATGACGTAATCCTTGTGTGGAGTAGAACTTCATCAGAGTTTGACATGATGTATACTGTTAACATGCAGGATGAAAATATTAATTTACTATTAACAGCAGTCATCAAGAAATTCCGTTTCTAGATGTGAAGATTGTTTTTAATGCTGGCAAGATTGCTACTACACTCTACAGCAAACCCACTGACAGAAATTCCCTACTCCTTTCCTCCAGTTATCATCTGGAGTCACTGAAGAAGGGTTCTGGGCCTTATTTTGGTTCATTCTTTCTGACAAAATCCTTCTTAGATGGACAAAACCATGTGCACTGCAGGGGGGGCAGATGTAACATGTGCAGAGAGAATTAGATTTGGGTGAGTAATTTTGTTTCTATGCAGGGAAAATACTGACTGCTTTATTTTTACACTGCAATATAGATCTCACTTTGAAGTAAAACCCCACCCAAATCTAATTCTCTCTGCACATGTTACATCTGCCCCACCTGCAGTGCACATGGTTTTGCCCATCTAAGAAGGATTTTGTCAGAAAGAATGAACCAAAATAAGGCCCTTAGTTTTGTAGAGTACAGGGAATTTGTACCACAGTTAAGGATGAAACATTTCAATTGGAACTAATGAGAAATAAATTCCTGGAGAGAGGTTATTCATCCGGGGATCTACAAAGAGCCATGGATAAACGTATGGACATCCCTAAAGAGTCACAAAGACCACCAACAAGTACCAATTAAACTATCTTAATCGCCGAGTTCTCCCAAGCATCTCTGCACCGCCGTGCCATACCTCAAGAGATTGACGGAAAGCCATATGATCAGCCTGTAACAAGGCATTTTCATTCTATGTGTCATGGGTTATCCACTATCTGATATAAAATCATAGATGAGTACCAGTACCCCCACTTGGAGATTGGGCGAGGCGATTGTTACAAAAAGAAGCCCGTTGGACTCATGAGTTAAATACAGTTAACTCTTTTGGCTTAAATGAGCAGTTACATTTTAGCTGTTTTTTTTTTTTAAATAAATGCTATCATTGTGATTTTTCTTTCGTATGGTTGTTTTGTTTACCATGATCACTTAGCAACCAGTCTGTCACGGCCGGGCAGGGTCGGCGGCGCTTACCTGTCCGTGTCCTGCGGCGGCGTCTGGTCTCCGTGCGCCTGGGGTCCGGGCGGGCGGGTGCCGCTGCCGTGTCCTCCTGTGGACACTCCGTCTCTCCTGCCTGTCTTCCGGCGTGCATCTCCGGCTGGGTAGCAGGGGTAGCTGCCTGCTGTCCGCCGGGCGCCGCCATTTTCCCGGAGCCCACCAATCAGCATAGCTCCTTCAGTAGCTGGACCAATCAGGAGGAGCCCAGGGGAATAAAGCCAGTTCCCTGGGTGCAAGCAGACGCCAGTTCTTTGCAGATCGTTCCTGAGTGAATAGCTTGCATCCTGAGCTCCACAGAGTCCTTCTGTGATTTTCCTTGTATACCTGTGCACCCTCCAGCAACCTGCATCTGTGCACCCTCCAGCAACTTGCACCTGTGCACCCTCCAGCAACTTGCACCTGTGCACCCTCCAGCAACTTGCACCTGTGCACCCTCCAGCAACTTGCATCTGTGCACCCTCCAGCAACTTGCATCTGTGCACCCTCCAGCAACTTGCACCTGTGCACTCTCCAGCAACTTGTACCTGTGCGCCCTCCAGCAGCTTGCACCTGTGCGCCCTCCAGCAACTTGCATCTGTGCACCCTCCAGCAACCTGCATCTGTGCACCCTCCAGCAACTTGCACCTGTGCACCCTCCAGCAACTTGCACCTGTGCACCCTCCAGCAACTTGCACCTGTGCACCCTCCAGCAACTTGCATCTGTGCACCCTCCAGCAACTTGCATCTGTGCACCCTCCAGCAACTTGTACCTGTGCGCCCTCCAGCAGCTTGCACCTGTGCGCCCTCCAGCAACTTGCATCTGTGCACCCTCCAGCAACTTGCACCTGTGAACTCTCCAGCAACTTGTACCTGTGCGCCCTCCAGCAGCTTGCACCTGTGCGCCCTCCTGCAACTTGCACCTGTGCGCCCTCCAGCAACTTGCACCTGTGCGCCCTCCAGCAACTTGCACCTGTGCGCCCTCCAGCAGCTTGCACCTGTGCACCGCCTGAAGTCTTCGCCGGTGTATCTACAGCGGATTACTCCTGTGTCTCCCAGTGGCAACCTCCCGTGTATTCCCAAGCTGTATCCCTACTCCGCCTCCGTTGCTTCAGCTGGCGTAGCCACAGTCCCTCTACTTCCAGTATCTTCACGTCTTATTCATTCGTCTGATTGCTACTAACTGTGATCTCTGCCCAGCCCCTGCTGCTAGTGAACTGAGTCACGCTTGGGGTAGTCTAGTTTGCCTATGCAAAAAACCTACATTCGACCTGCCACCTTTTGTCCACCAAGCGACCAAGCCCCGCTGGACTCACGTCCTCAGACGGTTCCACAAGATCCTACAAGCCTGACAGTAAGAACTGGCCCCATGGATCCGGCTGCGGGTCAAGAGTTCTTGCAGGGCATTGCCAGTCGTCTTCAGGCCCTAGAAGAGGCCCAGCAACAAGTGACGCAGGCATTACAGGGCATCTCCCAGCGGCAAGAACTGCTCCAGTCTTCCATCGCTCAGGGAATGGCCCCTCCAGCTGTTCCTCCACCGGTCGTCCTTCCTTCTCCTCAACCTTCTCCACCCTCGTCTCTTTGGTTACCAGCACCCTCAAAATTCGATGGTTCCCCACGGGCTTGTCGGGGATTTATTAATCAGTGCGAAGTACATTTCTCCCTGCAGCCTTCGAACTTTCCCACCGACCGTACCCGAGTGGCATACATTGTATCACTGTTGTCTGGAACGGCCCTGGACTGGGTTTCTCCACTGTGGGAGAGGGATGATCCGCTTCTATCCAATTACACTGACTTTATTTCTTTGTTTCGAAGGATCTTCGATGAACCCGGTAGGGTGTCCTCGGCTGCGTCGGAGCTCCTACGCATCCGGCAAGGGTCCAGGTCGGTAGGCCAATATGTCATTCATTTCCAAACGCTATCATCAGAGTTGCAGTGGAATGAAGAGGTCCTGTCATCTACATTTTTGGCCGGTCTGTCCGACCGCATTAAGGACGATCTGGCTACCCGTGATCTTCCCACGACCCTGACAGAAGTTATTTCTTTGTGCAACAAATTGGATCTTCGTTATCGGGAGAGACAGACTGAAAGATCTCGTCAAGACAGGGTCAGAACCTTTGCTCCTGCTCGAACCCCTGCACCAACTTCTGTGCCATCACAGGAGGAACCCATGCAGATAAATCGAGCCCGACTCACGCCTGAGGAGCGCCTACGGAGACGGCGGCAGAACCTTTGTTTATACTGTGGCGAATCTGGGCACCTCATTGCTACCTGCCCTCGCCGTCCGTTAAACTCCCGGTCCTAGTTGGTCTTGGAGAAGCCAATCTAGGACGAACCCGATCTTCTCCAATCAAGTCTGATTCCTTACTCACCCTACAAATTTTTTTGCCTAAAGGATCTGTTACTGTACAGGCGTTGTTAGACTCTGGGGCTGCTGGGAACTTCATCTCTTCGCAATTCGTGGCAACCCATCAGCTAGAAACACATAGACTCACTCAAGAATACCACCTCTCGGCGGTGGATGGAAGTCTAATCCCTCAAGGCTCAGTCACACATCAGTCTTCACCAGTGAAGGTAAAAATTGGAGCACTCCATCAGGAACTACTCACCTTCTTGGTGATTCCCAAAGCCAACCATCCAGTCGTTCTCGGGTTCCCATGGCTTCAGCAACATTCTCCAATTATTGATTGGCAGACCATGCAAGTCCTCTCCTGGGGCACGAATTGTCACCATACTTGCCTACAAAAAGTCCTTCCTCTTCAATCCATTGTCTCCTCTTCTACAGCGCTCCTACCTCCTGCCTACAGTAACTTCGCTGATGTCTTCTGTAAAAAATCCGCAGACAAGTTGCCTCCCCATCGGAATTGGGACTGTCCAATCGATTTAATTCCAGGTAAAATCCCTCCTCGAGGTAAAATTTACCCTCTCGCCCTTCCTGAGACAGAAGCTATGGCCCAATATATTAAAGAGAATTTACAAAAGGGCTTCATCCGGCCCTCCACGTCACCTGCCGGAGCGGGTTTCTTTTTTGTTATAAAGAAGGACGGTAGTCTCAGGCCGTGTATTGACTACCGTGGCCTAAACAGTATCACAATCATAAACCGCTATCCCCTTCCTTTAGTGACTGAACTTTTTGACCGTATTAAGGGGGCCAAAGTGTTCTCCAAATTGGATCTCAGGGGGGCTTATAACTTAATTCGTATCCGTGCTGGGGATGAATGGAAGACGGCTTTTAACACCAGGGACGGTCATTATGAATATCTAGTTATGCCCTTTGGCCTCAGCAATGCCCCAGCCGTCTTTCAAGAATTTATGAATGAAATATTCCGTGATCTTCTCTATTACTCGGTTGTGGTATATCTTGACGATATTCTGATTTTTTCCCAGAGCCTTCACGAACATCACCATCACGTTAAAGAAGTGTTACTTCGCTTACGGGCCAACCAGCTATACTGCAAGTTAGAGAAGTGTGAATTCGAGAAGACGTCTATGCCTTTCCTCGGGTATATCATTTCTGGAACAGGCCTGAAGATGGATCCCTCCAAAGTACAGGCAGTACTAGACTGGACACAGCCTACAACCCTCAGGGCTGTTCAGCGCTTCATTGGATTCTCTAATTATTACAGGAAATTTATTAAAAACTTTTCTTCCATTATGAATCCCATTACCGCACTTACGCACAAAGGCGCTAATCCAGCTCGTTGGTCACCGGAGGCCTTGGCAGCATTTCAACACCTGAAACAAGTTTTTACCACGGCTCCCGTCCTCCTCCAACCAGATTGCTCTCGACCCTTTGTTCTTGAGGTTGATGCCTCTTCCATTGGAGTGGGAGCAGTGTTATCCCAGAGATCAGAAGAAGGTCGTTTACATCCGTGTGGGTTCTTCTCCCGAAAGTTCCTTCCAGCAGAGAGGAATTATCCCATTGGAGAACAGGAACTGCTCGCCATTAAATTGGCTTTTGAAGAATGGCGTTACCTGCTGGAAGGGGCCAAATTTCCCGTATTGGTTCTCACCGACCATAAGAATTTACTTTACCTCCAGAACGCTCAATGCTTAAATCCAAGATTGGCCCGGTGGGCTTTATTCTTCACAAGATTTAATTTTACCCTGTCTTTTCGACCAGGCTCGCAGAACTGTAAAGCTGACGCGCTTTCTCGATCTTTCTCTTCTTCCCAGGAAGATCAAGCTCCAAGCCATGTTCTTTCTCCCACAGTATTTGCCAAGACCACCGTAGTATCCATTCCACAGGGAAAAACATTTGTGAATCCAAGACTTAGACCTTCATTGCTTCGATGGGCTCATGCCTCTCGTTTTGCGGGTCATTCGGGGATCAAAAAAACTTTAGAGTTCATCAGAAGGTTATACTGGTGGCCATCCATGAAATCTGATGTTTCGACCTTCATCTCGTCTTGCACTCAATGTTCTCAACATAAAACCTCTCGTCATCCTCCTGCGGGTCTCCTCCAACCACTACCTATTCCAGAATTACCCTGGTCACATGTGTCGATGGACTTCATCACCGACTTGCCGTCTTCTCAGGGGTATAATACTATTTGGGTGGTCATTGACCGTTTCTCCAAGATGGCTCACTTTATCCCCTTGAAAGGCTTACCCTCCGCACCCCAGTTGACTCAACTCTTTATCTCCGAGATATTCCGTCTGCATGGGTTACCTACTGAGATAATTTCAGACAGAGGGGTTCAATTTGTTGCTAAATTCTGGAGAGCTTTGTGCAGTGCCTTACAAGTGGAATTAAGATTCTCTACAGCCTATCACCCACAGACCAATGGCCAAACTGAGAGAGTCAACCAAGACCTGGAGACCTTCTTGCGACTATACTTATCCTCATCTCAAGATAATTGGAAAGAACTGTTACCCTGGGCTGAATTTGCACATAACAATGCTTATCATTCATCCACTGGAAAAACTCAATTTTTCATTGTTTATGGACGTAATCCTCGTGTCCCTGAATTTCAAAGTCTTCCCGTTTTTGAATTGCCGGCAGTGAATTCTTCTCTTAAGTATTACTCAAGTATCTGGAAAAATGTCCACACTTCTCTCATCAAAGCCTCTTTACGTTACAAAAAATTTGCTGATCGCCATAGAAGAGCAGTTCCGTGTCTAAAAGTAGGAGATAGAGTCTGGCTCTCTACCAAGAACTTGAGATTACGAGTTCCTTCTATGCAGTTCGCTCCTCGCTTCATCGGTCCGTATACCATCTCATCCGTGATCTCCCCACTGGTTTACAGATTACAACTACCTCATTCTTTAACCCCTTCCTGACAGAGCCAGTTTTTGCGTTCCTGACAGAGCCCTTTTTTTCAAATCTGACATGTCTCACTTAAGTGGGGATAACTTTTTTTTGCTTTTACTTATCCCAGTGATTTTGAGATTGTTTTTTCGTGACACATTGTACTTCAAATTAGTGGTAAATTTGGGTCGATACAGTCTGTGTTTTTTTGTGAAAAATACCAAAATATCGTGAAAAAATGGAAAATTTAGCGATTTGCAAAATGTTAAATTTTCTGCTTGTGAGACAAATAATCTTACCACTCAAAATAGTGAATAACTAACATAGACCATATGTCTACTTTATGTTGACATCATTATTTCAACTTCCTTTTAATTTTTTGGGACACTAGGAGGCTTACAATATGAATAGCAAATTCTCAAATTTTCAAGAAAATTTCAAACACTGATTTTTTTAGGGACCAGTTCAGTTCTGATGTGACTTTGAGGGACTTGTATGTGAGACACCCCCATAAATGATGCCATTTCAAAAACTGCACCCCTCACAGTATTCAAAACAGCATTTTGGAAGTTTGTTAACCCTTTAGGTGTTTCACAGGAATTAAAACAAAGTGTAGGTGAAATTTCAAAATTTCTTTTTTTTTGCAGATTTGCAATTTTAATACATTTTTCTAAGGAACACAGTACATTTTACTAGAGAAATGTGACTAAAAATTGATTCCCCCAATTCTTTTGTTTTCATAAATATCCTATATGTGGCCCTAGTGTGCACGGTGACCAAACCACAGGCTTCATAATAGAAGGAGCACCTACTTGATTTTGGAGCCTCCTTTTTATGAGATTATTTTTTAGGCACCATGTAGGTTTCAAGGCACCATAAGATGCTAAAAGTTAGGAACCCCCCCACAAGTGACCCCATTTTGCAAACTACACCCCTCAGGGAATTCATCTAGGGGTATAGTGTACATTTCAAACCCCCAGGGGTTTCACCAATTGTGGTACAACTGGGCAGTGAAAATGAAAAATTATTTTTTTTACACAAAAATGCAGTTCTGGCTCCAAATTTGTCATTTTCAGAAGGTATGAAGGAGACAAAGCACCCCATAATCTGTGCCCCAATTTCTCCCGAGTACGGCAATGCCTCACATGTGACCAAAAAATACCAGTTGGGTGCATGGCAGGACTCAGAAGGGAAGGAGTGATTTTTGGATTTTGCAGCTCAGATTCTGGTGGAATTTTGGTGGGTGCTATGTCGCATTAGCAAGACCCCCCAAGCACCAATACAGTGGAACCCCCCCACAAGTCACCCCATTTTGCAAACTACACCCCTCAGGGAATTCATCTAGGGGTATAGTGTACATTTCAAACCCCCAGGGGTTTCACCAATTTTGATACAAGTGGGCAGTGAAAATGAAAAATTACATTTTTTTACACAAAAATGCAGTTCTGGCTCAAAATTTTTTATTTTCAGAAGGTATGAAGGAGAAAAAGCACCCCAAAATCTGTGCCCCAATTTCTCCCGAGTACGGCAATGCCTCACATGTGACCAAAAAATACCAGTTGGGTGCATGGCAGGACTCAGAAGGGAAGGAGTGATTTTTGGATTTTGCAGCACAGATTCTGGTGGAATGAATGGTGGGTGCTATGTTGCACCAATACAGTGGAACCCCCCCACAAGTCACCCCATTTTGCAAAGTACACCCCTCAGGGAATTCATCTAGGGGTATAGTGTACATTTCAAACCCCCAGGGGTTTCACCAATTGTGGTACAACTGGGCAGTGAAAATGAAAAATTATTTTTTTTACACAAAAATGCAGTTCTGGCTCCAAATTTGTCATTTTCAGAAGGTATGAAGGAGACAAAGCACCCCATAATCTGTGCCCCAATTTCTCCCGAGTACGGCAATGCCTCACATGTGACCAAAAAATACCAGTTGGGTGCATGGCAGGACTCAGAAGGGAAGGAGTGATTTTTGGATTTTGCAGCTCAGATTCTGGTGGAATTTTGGTGGGTGCTATGTCGCATTAGCAAGACCCCCCAAGCACCAATACAGTGGAACCCCCCCACAAGTCACCCCATTTTGCAAACTACACCCCTCAGGGAATTCATCTAGGGGTATAGTGTACATTTCAAACCCCCAGGGGTTTCACCAATTTTGATACAAGTGGGCAGTGAAAATGAAAAATTACATTTTTTTACACAAAAATGCAGTTCTGGCTCAAAATTTTTTATTTTCAGAAGGTATGAAGGAGAAAAAGCACCCCAAAATCTGTGCCCCAATTTCTCCCGAGTACGGCAATGCCTCACATGTGACCAAAAAATACCAGTTGGGTGCATGGCAGGACTCAGAAGGGAAGGAGTGATTTTTGGATTTTGCAGCACAGATTCTGGTGGAATGAATGGTGGGTGCTATGTTGCACCAATACAGTGGAACCCCCCCACAAGTCACCCCATTTTGCAAAGTACACCCCTCAGGGAATTCATCTAGGGGTATAGTGTACATTTCAAACCCCCAGGGGTTTCACCAATTTTGATACAAGTGGGCAGTGAAAATGAAAAATTACATTTTTTTTACACAAAAATGCAGTTCTGGCTCAAATTTTTTCATTTTCAGAAGGTATGAAGGAGAAAAAGCACCCCAAAATATGTGCCCCATTTTCTCCCGAGTACGGAAATGCCTCACATGTGACCAAAAAATACCAGTTGGGTGCATGGCAGGACTCAGAACGGAAGGAGTGATTTTTGGATTTTGCGGCTCAGATTCTGGTGGAATTTTGGTGGGTGCTATGTCGCATTAGCAAGACCCCCCAAGCACCAATACAGTGGAACCCCCCCACAAGTCACCCCATTTTGAAAACTACACCCCTCAGGGAATTCATCTAGGGGTATAGTGTACATTTCAAACCCCCAGGGGTTTCACCAATTTTGATACAAGTGGGCAGTGAAAATGAAAAATTACATTTTTTACACAAAAATGCAGTTCTGGCTCGAAATTTTTCATTTTCAGAAGGTATGAAGGAGAAAAAGCACCCCAAAATCTGTGCCCCAATTTCTCCCGAGTACGGCAATGCCTCACATGTGACCAAAAAATACCAGTTGGGTGCATGGCAGGACTCAGAACGGAAGGAGTGATTTTTGGATTTTGCAGCTCAGATTCTGGTGGAATTTTGGTGGGTGCTATGTCGCATTAGCAAGACCCCCCAAGCACCAATACAGTGGAACCCCCCCACAAGTCACCCCATTTTGAAAACTACACCCCTCAGGGAATTCATCTAGGGGTATAGTGTACATTTCAAACCCCCAGGGGTTTCACCAATTTTGATACAAGTGGGCAGTGAAAATGAAAAATTACATTTTTTTACACAAAAATGCAGTTCTGGCTCAAAATTTTTCATTTTCAGAAGGTATGAAGGAGAAAAAGCACCCCAAAATATGTGCCTCAATTTCTCCCGAGTACGGCAATGCCTCACATGTGACCAAAAAATACCAGTTGGGTGCATGGCAGGACTCAGAACGGAAGGAGTGATTTTTGGATTTTGCAGCACAGATTTTGGTGGAATGAATGGTGGGTGCTATGTTGCACCAATACAGTGGAACCCCCCCACAAGTCACCCCATTTTGCAAAGTACACCCCTCAGGGAATTCATCTAGGGGTATAGTGTACATTTCAAACCCCCAGGGGTTTCACCAATTTTGATACAAGTGGGCAGTGAAAATGAAAAATTAAATTTTTTTACACAAAAATGCAGTTCTGGCTCAAAATTTTTCATTTTCAGAAGGTATGAAGGAGACAAAGCACCCCAAAATCTGTGCCCCAATTTCTCCCGAGTACGGCAATGCCTCACATGTGACCAAAAAATACCAGTTGGGTGCATGGCAGGACTCAGAAGGGAAGGAGTGATTTTTGGATTTTGCAGCTCAGATTCTTTTGGAATTTTGGTGGGTGCTATGTTGCATTAGCAAGACCCCCCAAGCACCAATACAGTGGAACCCCCCCACAAGTGACCCCATTTTGCAAACTACACCCCTCAGGGAATTCATCTAGGGGTATAGTGTACATTTCAAACCCCCAGGGGTTTCACCAATTTTGATACAAGTGGGCAGTGAACATGAAAAATTACATTTTTTACACAAAAATGCAGTTCTGGCTCAAAATTTTTCATTTTCAGAAGGTATGAAGGAGAAAAAGCACCCCAAAATCTGTGCCCCAATTTCTCCCGAGTACGGCAATGCCTCACATGTGACCAGAAAATACCAGTTGGGTGCATGGCAGGACTCAAAAGGGAAGGAGTGATTTTTGGATTTTGCAGCTCAGATTCTGGTGGAATTTTGGTGGGTGCTATGTCGCATTAGCAAGACCCCCCAAGCACCAATACAGTGGAACCCCCCCACAAGTGACCCCATTTTGCAAACTACACCCCTCAGGGAATTCATCTAGGGGTATAGTGTACATTTAAAACCCCCAGGGGTTTCACCAATTTTGATACAAGTGGGCAGTGAAAAAGAAAAATTACATTTTTTACACAAAAATGCAGTTCTGGCTCAAAATTTTTCATTTTCAGAAGGTATGAAGGAGAAAAAGCACCCCAAAATCTGTGCCCCAATTTCTCCCGAGTACGGCAATGCCTCACATGTGACCAAAAAATACCAGTTGGGTGCATGGCAGGACTCAGAACGGAAGGAGTGATTTTTGGATTTTGCAGCACAGATTCTGGTGGAATGAATGGTGGGTGCTATGTTGCACCAATACAGTGGAACCCCCCCACAAGTCACCCCATTTTGCAAACTACACCCCTCAGGGAATTCATCTAGGGGTATAGTGTACATTTCAAACCCCCAGGGGTTTCACCAATTTTGATACAAGTGGGCAGTGAAAATGAAAAATTACATTTTTTTACACAAAAATGCAGTTCTGGCTCAAAATTTTTCATTTTCAGAAGGAATGAAGGAGACAAAGCACCCCAAAATCTGTGCCCCAATTTCTCCCGAGTACGGCAATGCCTCATGTGTGACCAAAAAGTGGCAGGACTCAGAAGGGAAGGAGTGATATTTGGATTTTGCAGCACAAATTCTGGTGGAATGATGGTGGGTGCTATGTCGCATTAGCAAGACCCCCAAAGCACCAATACAGTGGAACCCCCCCACAAGTCACCCCATTTTGCAAACTACACCCCTCAGGGAATTCATCTAGGGGTATAGTGTACATTTCAAACCCCCAGGGGTTTCACCAATTTTGATACAAGTGGGCAGTGAAAATGAAAAATTACATTTTTTTACACAAAAATGCAGTTCTGGCTCAAAATTTTTCATTTTCAGAAGGAATGAAGGAGACAAAGCACCCCAAAATCTGTGCCCCAATTTCTCCCGAGTACGGCAATGCCTCACATGTGACCAAAAAATACCAGTTGGGTGCATGGCAGGACTCAGAAGGGAAGGAGTGATTTTTGGATTTTGCGGCTCAGATTCTGGTGGAATGAATGGTGGGTGCTATGTGGCATTAGCAAGACCCCCGAAGCACGGTGAAATTATGAACCTAATATTCCATAGATGTGTGGTATATTTTAAAACACTCCTTTATACATAGGCCGGGTTTGTCGGGGCAAGTGTCACACTGGAAAATAGTTTGCTTTCTTATTCCCTTTTTATAGCAAACTTTGCACCTTTTTTGTGTCCTGCCCTTTTTTCCAGTGGAGGGGATTTCATCAGGAAAATGCTGCCCTGGTACAATACGGGGGCCAGTACTAGAAGTACTGGGGCCCTCTGCCTGCTGGTTCCCAAATATTAGGCCCTTTATGACTTCCTCTTGAAAGTGCATAAATGTCCCCCTCTGGCCGGTAGAACGGAATAGCACGTAAGCGTTATACAGTGCCATCTGGATGATATACACGGCCACCTTCTTGTACCAGATTTTTGTTTTCCGCAGGGCACTGTACGGCTTCAGTACCTGATCTGAAAGATCCACTCCGCCCATGTACCTATTGTAATCCAGGATACAATTAGGTTTTGAGGTGTGGGTACTGGTACCTCGTACAGGGACGGAGGTGGTACTGTCTCCGTGAATTGTTGTCAGTATAAGGACATCCCTCTTGTCCTTATATTTGACCAACAACATATTTTCGTTGCATATTCCCCTGCTTTCACCCCTTCTCATTACTTGGGCAATGTGCGTTTTTGGGAGGCCTCTTTGGTTCTTGCGCACAGTACCGCAAGCTGCTGTACCTCTTGAACCAAGGGCCTTAAACAGGGGGATGCTAGTGTAAAAGTTATCCACATAGAGGTGATAACCTTTATCCAGGAAGGGGTGCACTAAATCCCAGACAATTTTCCCACTAACACCTACGAGGGAGGGGGGGCATTCTGGCGGTTCAATTCTAGAATCCTTCCCTTCATAAACCCTAAACCTGTGGGTGTACCCTGAGGTGCTTTCACACAGTTTATACATTTTTATGCCATACCTTGCCCTCTTACTGGGAAGGTACTGGCGGAATTTAACCCTTCCTTTAAAATGTATAAGGGACTCGTCGATACAAATAAATTTTTCAGGGATGTACACCTCTTCAAATTTGGCACTGAAATGATCAATGACCGGCCTGACTTTGAATAGCCGGTCAAAGGTGGGATCATCTCTGGGTGGGCACTGTGCATTATCGGTGTAATGTATAAATTTAAGAATTGTCTCAAATCGAGTCCGGGTCATGGCCATACGGTAAAATGGAGTACTGTACAGAACATCTGTACTCCAATATTGCCTAATTTCTGGCTTTTTTACTATGCCCATATGAAACACCAGACCCCAAAACGTCATCATCTCTACTGCATCTACAGGGGTCCACCTAGCAAATGATGACGTGGGGTTTTGAGCAATAAACTGCTGGGCATATAAATTAGTTTGGTCCACCATTAAATTTATAAAATCATCAGAGAAAAATAATTTGAAAAAGTCAATTTCTCTGAGACCTGTGGAATCAAATTGGATTCCTGGCATGCCCAAAAACTCAGGAACCTGGGGCTCAAAATTGTCTGGTGGTGGGGTCCATACTAGATCAATTATTGGGGGGGGAATCTCAGCTGATCTACGGGGGCGTCTTTGAGGGGGTCCCTCATCAGCAGAGGAGGAAGAGGAGCTTAAGGCAAATCCTTCAAATTCCCCGCTTGCATCACTGCCTGTGTCAGAGTCAGAAGCAAGCATGGCATATGCCTCCTCCACTGAATACATTCTCCTGGATGATTGGGAGGACATTTGGGAGGACATTTGGGAGGACATTTGGGATGCCATTTTTATTTTTGTGTTACCGGTAGTGAAATGTTTCAACACGTGTATAGTGTAGGGGGGGGCACAAACTTTATTTCAATCCGGGGGGTATGTAGTGTGTAGTGTGTATGTGGTGCAGAAAAAAAAAAAATGCTTTATACCAATAAAAAAAAAAAAATGAAGGGGTTAAAAAAAAAAAAAAATGAAGGGGTTAAAAAAAAAAAAAAGGAAGGGGTTAAAAAAAAAAAAGGTCCTGCGCCAAAAATTGAGCACAGATGTTGGTCAGTAACGTCTGTCACTGAACAGCGCTCAAAGGCAACAGGAATTTGATCAAAAAAAAAAAAAAAATAGATCAACCCTGTGCCGAAAAAGATGATCAGTGATGTACGTCACTGATCAGCGCACAGCGGCCACAGGACACCCACAAAATCACAGTGTGTGTAAAAAAAAAAATTAAAAAAATACCCCACAGCACACACACAAAAAAAAAAGGTGATCAGTGATGCGACACTGATTACCAGTGAGGTGCAGCAGGTGCACAACCTTTGGTGCAACTGACAGGTATATATAAAAAAAAAAAAACCTCTGTACCCCCAAAAAAGTTGCTGATCACCTCAGATATAGTGATCAGCACAAAAGGCGGGGACAGCAGACACAAAATTTAGCACTCTCTATCACTATCTCTCTCTATCTCTCTATCTCTCACTATCTAACACTATCTAACACTCTATGACACTGCAGCAGCAGCACTCACAGGTATATCTATATATAAAAAAAAACCTGCGCCCCCAAAAAGTTACTGATCAGTTAATTTATACTGATCAGCACAAAAGGAGGGGGCAGCAGTCAGTTATATAAAAAATATATAGCACAATCTGTCACTATCTCTCTCTATCTCTCTCTATCTCTCTCTCTCTATCTCTCTCTATCTCTCTATAACTATCACACTGCAGCAGCACAAAATATAGCACTCTGTCAGTAGGCCTCTCTCTCTATCTCTCTCTCTCTATCTCTCTCTCTCTATCTATAACTATATCACACTGCAGCAGCACAAAATATAGCACTCTCTGACACTATCTCTCTCTCTATCTCTCTCTATCTCTCTCTATCTCTCTCTCTCTATCTCTCTCTATCTCTCTCTATCTCTCTCTATCTCTCTCTATCTCTCTCTATCTATCTCTCTATCTATCTAGCTAATACTAATACAGTGCAGCAGCACAATATCACAGTATGGCACAATTATTGCACAGGATCCAGGAAGCAATCAGCAGCGATCAGGTAAGTATTGCAGCAAGTATTTCTGGTCAGTATGGCGGCAGGGGGGTACGGTGACCGCACTGCACGCTTTCCAGACCGGAATGGCGTCTGCAGTGCAGTCACCGTTAGTTTAAATCTCCCTCCTTGGCTGTGATTGGTCCGTCGGTCCGACGGACCAATCACGGCCTTTGGGGGCGGGCGGGGTGAGGTGGGGTGACACCAGTGTCACCCTTACACCCCGCGGTGATTGGTGCTGTACTTTACAGCACCAATCACCTCTGATCCCGTGTCACCGGCGAACGTTATTCGCCGGTGACACAGGAAAACGCTGTGAATGGCTGTTCACACTGAACAGCCAATCACAGCGATCGCCGACGGGGGGGCGGCATCGCAGCCCCCCCGGGGCATGCACGGACATGTCTGCTGTCAGGGACAGCAGACATGTTGAAACTGTCACCGCGTCTATAGACGCGGTGACAGTTTAAATCCATGACGTACATTTACGCCATGTGTCGGGAAGTGCTTCCCGACCATGACGTAAATGTACGTCAAATGTCGGGAAGGGGTTAAGAATCCCTAACACATTTCATGTCTCCCTGTTGAAACCCCTAGTGCTCAACCGATTCCAATCAAGACTGCCTAAAACATCTCGAATTCGCTCTCATCGGGGCGTGGCTTTCGAGATAAAGAAGATCCTGGACTCAAGAGTTCGTTTTGGTCGTGTACAATATCTCTTGGATTGGAAAGGGTACGGCCCGGAAGAGAGAACTTGGGTCGAAGCCTCCAGTATGAACGCTCCTTTACTTATTAAAAAATTTCATCATGAGAACCCAAGGAAACCTGGGAAGTGTCCAGAGTCCACTTCAAAAGGGGGGGGTGCTGTCACGGCCGGGCAGCGTCGGCGGCGCTTACCTGTCCGTGTCCTGCGGCGGCGTCTGGTCTCCGTGCGCCTGGGGTCCGGGCGGGCGGGTGCCGCTGCCGTGTCCTCCTGTGGACACTCCGTCTCTCCTGCCTGTCTTCCGGCGTGCGTCTCCGGCTGGGTAGCAGGGGTAGCTGCCTGCTGTCCGCCGGGCGCCGCCATTTTCCCGGAGCCCACCAATCAGCATAGCTCCTTCAGTAGCTGGACCAATCAGGAGGAGCCCAGGGGAATAAAGCCAGTTCCCTGGGTGCAAGCAGACGCCAGTTCTTTGCAGATCGTTCCTGAGTGAATAGCTTGCATCCTGAGCTCCACAGAGTCCTTCTGTGATTTTCCTTGTATACCTGTGCACCCTCCAGCAACCTGCATCTGTGCACCCTCCAGCAACTTGCACCTGTGCACCCTCCAGCAACTTGCACCTGTGCACCCTCCAGCAACTTGCACCTGTGCACCCTCCAGCAACTTGCATCTGTGCACCCTCCAGCAACTTGCACCTGTGCACTCTCCAGCAACTTGTACCTGTGCGCCCTCCAGCAGCTTGCACCTGTGCGCCCTCCAGCAACTTGCATCTGTGCACCCTCCAGCAACCTGCATCTGTGCACCCTCCAGCAACTTGCACCTGTGCACCCTCCAGCAACTTGCACCTGTGCACCCTCCAGCAACTTGCATCTGTGCACCCTCCAGCAACTTGCATCTGTGCACCCTCCAGCAACTTGCACCTGTGCGCTCTCCAGCAACTTGTACCTGTGCGCCCTCCAGCAGCTTGCACCTGTGCGCCCTCCAGCAACTTGCATCTGTGCACCCTCCAGCAACTTGCACCTGTGCACTCTCCAGCAACTTGTACCTGTGCGCCCTCCAGCAGCTTGCACCTGTGCGCCCTCCAGCAACTTGCACCTGTGCGCCCTCCAGCAACTTGCACCTGTGCGCCCTCCAGCAACTTGCACCTGTGCGCCCTCCAGCAGCTTGCACCTGTGCACCGCCTGAAGTCTTCGCCGGTGTATCTACAGCGGATTACTCCTGTGTCTCCCAGTGGCAACCTCCCGTGTATTCCCAAGCTGTATCCCTACTCCGCCTCCGTTGCTTCAGCTGGCGTAGCCACAGTCCCTCTACTTCCAGTATCTTCACGTCTTATTCATTCGTCTGATTGCTACTAACTGTGATCTCTGCCCAGCCCCTGCTGCTAGTGAACTGAGTCACGCTTGGGGTAGTCTAGTTTGCCTATGCAAAAAACCTACATTCGACCTGCCACCTTTTGTCCACCAAGCGACCAAGCCCCGCTGGACTCACGTCCTCAGACGGTTCCACAAGATCCTACAAGCCTGACACAGTCTCTCCTCGCAGCATCAGAGTGACGTCATCTTTGGTGCGACTGCACATGCTGATCGCGGCGGAGATGACTGCTAGCGCGCTCTTCAGGTATTTGGTGTACGTCCTTGATAACGGGTGGTTACGCGAAACGCCGTTGGACAATAAAGGCTTTTTATTTTCACTAAACAAGTCTGGAGAGTGCCGCCTATACTGCAACACTATATATATATATATATATATATATATATATATATATATATATATATATATATATATATATATATATATATGTATATATAAGAAAGAGAAATAGATGTGCGCTCTAGGTTCCTTTCACCTCAGAATTACGCAAACTGAAACAAGACAGTTTTATTCAACACATTGGTACATTGATTTTCAATATATAAGGCAATTTTACAATCCAGAAGACAATTTAACACATAATAAGAAGATCCAACACCAATTGGTGTTTACATTGAGGATATCACAGATGTGACCCTACGCGTTTCATCACTTAACGAACAAAGTGTCTCCAGAAGGAAGCATCATATATATATATATATATATATATATATATATATATATATATATATATATATATATATATATATATACACTTAACATCGGCACTCACCTTTCCTAGTTTTGGGGTGCCCTATGGCTTGTGACCACATTGTTTAAACAGACATTGGATGGGCTCTGCACACACTAAATTAACTGATAATAAATAGTGGAGATTTGGTTCATGAATTGATCAATGCATTTAAGCCTGCAGCCCCCGTCAAGGGACCCCACTGTTCTGCAGGTCCTACCACTATCGCTGAAAATGGCTGCAATACACATAGCTATCACATCAATGTTTGATACCAGGCATGCTATCAGGTCTGAAGCTCACAGCAGACTTTGCTTTTATAGGTGAGCAGCTACCAACACACCTGTCACTAATCATCTAGGGAAATGGCTAACATAAGCTATGGAATCTTAGTTAAAAACAGGGTGCATGAGAGAATGTGACCACAATAAGACTAATTAAAAAATTAATCTAATAAACAATATATACACTTAACATCGGCACTCACCTTTCCTAGTTTTGGGGTGCCCTATGGCTTGTGACCACATTGTTTAAACAGACATTGGATGGGCTCTGCACACACTAAATTAACTGATAATAAATAGTGGAGATTTGGTTCATGAATTGATCAATGCATTTAAGCCTGCAGCCCCCGTCAAGGGACCCCACTGTTCTGCAGGTCCTACCACTATCGCTGAAAATGGCTGCAATACACATAGCTATCACATCAATGTTTGATACCAGGCATGCTATCAGGTCTGAAGCTCACAGCAGACTTTGCTTTTATAGGTGAGCAGCTACCAACACACCTGTCACTAATCATCTAGGGAAATGGCTAACATAAGCTATGGAATCTTAGTTAAAAACAGGGTGCATGAGAGAATGTGACCACAATAAGACTAATTAAAAAATTAATCTAATAAACAATATATACACTTAACATCGGCACTCACCTTTCCTAGTTTTGGGGTGCCCTATGGCTTGTGACCACATTGTTTAAACAGACATTGGATGGGCTCTGCACACACTAAATTAACTGATAATAAATAGTGGAGATTTGGTTCATGAATTGATCAATGCATTTAAGCCTGCAGCCCCCGTCAAGGGACCCCACTGTTCTGCAGGTCCTACCACTATCGCTGAAAATGGCTGCAATACACATAGCTATCACATCAATGTTTGATACCAGGCATGCTATCAGGTCTGAAGCTCACAGCAGACTTTGCTTTTATAGGTGAGCAGCTACCAACACACCTGTCACTAATCATCTAGGGAAATGGCTAACATAAGCTATGGAATCTTAGTTAAAAACAGGGTGCATGAGAGAATGTGACCACAATAAGACTAATTAAAAAATTAATCTAATAAACAATATATACACTTAACATCGGCACTCACCTTTCCTAGTTTTGGGGTGCCCTATGGCTTGTGACCACATTGTTTAAACAGACATTGGATGGGCTCTGCACACACTAAATTAACTGATAATAAATAGTGGAGATTTGGTTCATGAATTGATCAATGCATTTAAGCCTGCAGCCCCCGTCAAGGGACCCCACTGTTCTGCAGGTCCTACCACTATCGCTGAAAATGGCTGCAATACACATAGCTATCACATCAATGTTTGATACCAGGCATGCTATCAGGTCTGAAGCTCACAGCAGACTTTGCTTTTATAGGTGAGCAGCTACCAACACACCTGTCACTAATCATCTAGGGAAATGGCTAACATAAGCTATGGAATCTTAGTTAAAAACAGGGTGCATGAGAGAATGTGACCACAATAAGACTAATTAAAAAATTAATCTAATAAACAATATATACACTTAACATCGGCACTCACCTTTCCTTGTTAATTTAGTGTGTGCAGAGCCCATCCAATGTCTGTTTAAACAATGTGGTCACAAGCCATAGGGCACCCCAAAACTAGGAAAGGTGAGTGCCGATGTTAAGTGTATATATTGTTTATTAGATTAATTTTTTAATTAGTCTTATTGTGGTCACATTCTCTCATGCACCCTGTTTTTAACTAAGATTCCATAGCTTATGTTAGCCATTTCCCTAGATGATTAGTGACAGGTGTGTTGGTAGCTGCTCACCTATAAAAGCAAAGTCTGCTGTGAGCTTCAGACCTGATAGCATGCCTGGTATCAAACATTGATGTGATAGCTATGTGTATTGCAGCCATTTTCAGCGATAGTGGTAGGACCTGCAGAACAGTGGGGTCCCTTGACGGGGGCTGCAGGCTTAAATGCATTGATCAATTCATGAACCAAATCTCCACTATTTATTATCAGTTAATTTAGTGTGTGCAGAGCCCATCCAATGTCTGTTTAAACAATGTGGTCACAAGCCATAGGGCACCCCAAAACTAGGAAAGGTGAGTGCCGATGTTAAGTGTATATATTGTTTATTAGATTAATTTTTTAATTAGTCTTATTGTGGTCACATTCTCTCATGCACCCTGTTTTTAACTAAGATTCCATAGCTTATGTTAGCCATTTCCCTAGATGATTAGTGACAGGTGTGTTGGTAGCTGCTCACCTATAAAAGCAAAGTCTGCTGTGAGCTTCAGACCTGATAGCATGCCTGGTATCAAACATTGATGTGATAGCTATGTGTATTGCAGCCATTTTCAGCGATAGTGGTAGGACCTGCAGAACAGTGGGGTCCCTTGACGGGGGCTGCAGGCTTAAATGCATTGATCAATTCATGAACCAAATCTCCACTATTTATTATCAGTTAATTTAGTGTGTGCAGAGCCCATCCAATGTCTGTTTAAACAATGTGGTCACAAGCCATAGGGCACCCCAAAACTAGGAAAGGTGAGTGCCGATGTTAAGTGTATATATTGTTTATTAGATTAATTTTTTAATTAGTCTTATTGTGGTCACATTCTCTCATGCACCCTGTTTTTAACTAAGATTCCATAGCTTATGTTAGCCATTTCCCTAGATGATTAGTGACAGGTGTGTTGGTAGCTGCTCACCTATAAAAGCAAAGTCTGCTGTGAGCTTCAGACCTGATAGCATGCCTGGTATCAAACATTGATGTGATAGCTATGTGTATTGCAGCCATTTTCAGCGATAGTGGTAGGACCTGCAGAACAGTGGGGTCCCTTGACGGGGGCTGCAGGCTTAAATGCATTGATCAAGTCATGAACCAAATCTCCACTATTTATTATCAGTTAATTTAGTGTGTGCAGAGCCCATCCAATGTCTATATATATATATATATATATATATATATATATATATATATATATATACAGTATATCGAGTCAAGAACTCTGGTACTCACTGCATAGTCAATCGCTGTCCCCGTTGCCTTCCGCTAAATACGGCTGCTGCAGGATACTGGATGCGTCGGCACTCGAAAAAGTGGACACAAACACATGAAATGCCACGGTTTAATGCCATTTTAATGTGGAAGTCACTTTTTCGTCAGGGTAGTACAGAAGAATATAAAATAACACTCACCATTTAAAGGTGTTCCCTTACACCAACAGCATCTGCCTCGCAATCTTTTACACCGAATGTAATGACACTGAATTCAGGTGACATTATATACGGCCCAACATCTACAATCAGGGTTAACCCATACCTCACAACTGTCCCGCCCTGTCAGTGGAGTGAATTCAGAGAATATTTTTGATGGTTGTGTCTCACTGGGAGAAGTTTGGAGAGATGATCCAAATGCTGCAAAATTTGGGGGGTGAGGGGCCAGGGATGAGGCTGATATCACCAAGCTCCATCTCCTTTCCACACAAACCCTGGGAAGAGGGAGGTGCATCTAAATGATGCAAAATGACGCAATATTTAGTCATTTTAGTCCTGCCCCCTCCCCAAAGACCTGCGAATTCCCGAATTTGTTTCAACCGGTGCTGGTGCTCCAGGGAGCATGTGGGAGATTTGGCCACCATTCAGGGGGTCCAAGAGGGGAACCCAATATTTGGGAGCCTACTGGCCATTCCAGGAGGTTAGGCAAGTAGAATGCAGAGAGCTAGATTGGCTGGGGACATGGCTAACAGCTTACTGAGCACTGGCACAATGGCAAAACAGCAGGCGTGACCTTGTGGTCAGGGGATCATAGGCCATGCTTCCTGGTCGCGAAGCCACGCTTCCAAATTTCAGACACACCTCCAGTGCAGTCCCTCTTCACTAAACTCCAAAGTTGGGAGGTGTGGTTAATCTAGTAAACAGCAAATTGAAAAGATTTTCCACAATATTGGCATAGATTTTAACCCTTTTGAGTGCCAAGTGAGTTTGTTAAAATAGGTGTGTAAATTGCCAAGGAAACATTTTTATTCACCATAATGGCCTGTAATGTTTACCTTATATAGGAAACTAGCTGAGGTACCCGGCGTTGCCCAGGTTTGGTTGTGCAATTAGCATTACTTGAACTTTATTCTTCTTTTGCTTTAAGCTTAACCGCTCGCCATGCCCACGGTGTGACCGGCATATACCTATTTGTGGTGGGCTCCCGGATCTGAGAAGATTTTTTTTCTTAAACTACATGTCCTCTACCCCCTTAATGTTATGCAACTTTGCCATATCTTGCATCCCTGACCCACTTTGCATAGTAGGGGTGCTAGGGGTGTCTTAACCCCACAGTATTTTTTTTCCCAGATTCCAGAGTTATACTGGATATCTCGCTTCCCTGACTCACTTTGTGTAGTGGTCGGACCCCTTTTTGGGACCATGGGAACTCCACATGGGTGCTAGCTGTGTCTTACCCCACAGGTTTTTTTTTTTTTAAGATTGTAAATGATATGTTCCAAGTTTGGTGAAAATTGCTCCAGGCATTCCAGAGTTAAGCTGGAACACGCACACACACACACACACACACACACACACACACACACACACATTTTTATAAATATATAGGGTGACATTTAATAGGATGCAAATTTTAGTCAATTTCCAAAATCGCACCTTATCGCACTTTTCAAAATCGATAAAAAGGTGCGATAATGTGCGATTTTTATTCATGAAAATGTGCGATTTTTAGTCATGGAAATATGCAAATTTGAGGAAATGTGCGATTTAGTGTGGAATAAAAAGAGAAAAAAAATGGCGTGAGGTCCCCCCTCCTGAGCATAACCATGTCCGGGCTCATTGGACCGGTCCTGGTTCCAAAATACGGGGGACAACAAAATCTGGGGGTCCCCCGTATTTTGAAACCAGCACCGGGCTCCACAGCCCATGGTGTCATGCCACAGCTGGGGGACACTTTTACATAAGGTACCCCAGCCAAACCATGAGCACCGTGGCTGGTCAGTCTTGGACGGGGTGCCTGGGAGATTGGGGACCCCCCCAATAAAGGGGTCCTCCCCAGGCTTCACCCGTACAGGGCTGAAGCCCGGGGCTGTCACCGGCATCCCTGGCCATTGGACACAGCGCTATAGAGTCTGTTAGCAGCGCCGGAGGAATGATCTGTGCATGGTTCTGGCAAATTTGCCTGTCAGAACCTGGTCTGCATGTGTGGCGATTATTAGTAACATTTTCATGCTTTTGCATCTCATTAAATATGCGATTTGTATACTTTATAAAGGGAAAACATCTGGATGCGAGTTCCAGCGTTACTAAAAATCGCACCTTCAGAATGTACAAATTCTGCGTTTTTGCGGCTTTTCACATTTCATTAAATATGCGATTTCGGAAAAACGTGCAATTTCGTCCGTTTTTGCCGAAGAAATCGACAAAAAACGTTTTTTGCATCTCATTAAATGTCACCCATAATCTTTTTGTACACATTTCTTTTTTGAATTTATATAACAAATGTGGGTGACGCTGGTATCTTTAGCGGATATTTTAAACATCTCTCACATATGTTGGCACTCAAAGAGTTAAAGTGGTTATGTTTTCCCATAGACAAAACCAAACTAGTTTTGCATTTAAAATATATTGGAGCTTTAAGTATAGTGACAGAAATGTGTGGTTTTGACAAATCTTAAAAATAACCTCTTAGCTCAAGAAAATATAATCACACAGTCTCCATAACTTTAGCATGGATTGTGAAGATAAAGCACTAGTGTTTGGCCTGGGTCTGAACAGAATTCCTGCTGTCTGGATATGTCTGTGGGCCTACGAGATTTTAGTTTTATACCCAAAATAGGCATTAAAAATTTCAAAGACGGTACAGACTATAAACAATGGAAGGAGAAGAGAATAACAAAGACTGTACAAACTATTAGAGTCAGTTGTAATCAGCAGTTGAGCAGTTGGGGGGGGGGGGGGGATTTACAGTTGTAAATAGGTGCTAGCATTGATGCTGGCACTTATCAGGGATTATGCTTTGGGTGCCTCAGGAACTGGGGGGTGGGGATATCAGTAATCACCTGCACAGCGTATGGGTGGGGTTACAGTACATGTTAGTGTGACAGTTAGTGTGACAGTGCCCCTGAACGGTGTGGTGCAAGATGGCGTACCTTAATCTGGAGCTGGTGACGGCGGCAGCTTCTGGATTCTTCGCGGCTTCTTCTGGAGAACCTGTGGCAGGGAACGACACAACCCAAGGGACCCACAAAAGACAATGCTACTTCGGTTAGCAGCGACAAATATTTATTAAAGGAATACAACTGCACTAGTTGCTGCGATATACTCGTACACATATGCAAACATCAATAACCAAGACAAAGACATTTAAAGAAAATACTATTAAAGAGAGAAATATTAAAGACAATAATATGACACTAAAATGCTTCACTACACCTGTACTGCTATAAATCAGATTGTCCACTGGGTGGAGCTGCACACCCTGTAACGGCAGTCTCAGATACCATACAGAGTTCCTGAGGGCAATAACGGTCCCACGACGCACAAATCCTCACTCTGAATTAGGCCCTAACAGTGTGCACACTTATCTATATAGACCCACAACAGGGTAATTTACAAAACGATCCTGAAACGAGGGACAAGCAGATCCCCTATTCCTTAGGGTAACCTCCTGTTAGTAAAGCAGCAAACTGGCTTGCAGCCAGAGGGGCATTGTAGGTGTCTCTGGGCTCCTAATGTTGTGGGGTGATCAGCACCCCTATGCAGTGGAGAGCCACTTCAATAGCTGGGTAAAGTGGGCCAATGTGGGGTGCAGGCCAGCCTGCGGGTAGGGGTGCTCCTGTACCTTAACTCTCAGCTGCAGATGCCAGCTCCTGCTGGTCATGACTCTTCCGGGTCTCTCACTCCTCTCTGGGTCTCACTCCTCTCTGAGTCTCTCTCTCTCTCTGCTGGCCAGTCACGCTGCCTGGGACCTCTCAGCAGCACCTGATCTCCTCTTCAGTGCAGGACAGGGGAACATCTTCTCCGTTCACTGCACACACGCTGCTGGGCTTTCTCCTTCTCTCTCTGCCTGAGTCTCACCCTGCTCCCAGCACTAGAGATGGGTCGTCCGCGAACGAACCGGATCTTTTGAACGGATCCCAACCAAGAACGAATGAGCCGCCGATCCCAAAAAGGTGATCCGTTTCAGTTTACAATGCATTTTCCTGATCTCAGTGCTGCCACCTGTGGCAGCTGAGATGTACTACCTCTGCAGACTGAGTACAGTGCTGTGACTACAAGTGATAGAAAGATTAGCTGCTGCTGCCAGGGATGGCCATCGGTGCAGACGCCATCAATGGTTGCCATCGATGGTGATTCTGCACCCAGCCATCGATCAGTGTTTTCACTCGGTCATGTATATTCCCCCTTTTTTTAAGCGAGGCGAGGATCCGTCTAAAAGATACGTATCTTTTCACTGAACGATCCGCCGGCTCCCGGCTCCGCTTAATGATCCGTTTTGCCCATCTCTCACTCTCTGCACACTTCCTCCCTCTCACCCTGCCGCTGGGATCACCTCTGACCGCTCAGCTTCCTGTCACACGTGCAGGGGAGCTGGGACACTAGCTGAGTCTGTTCACCCCTCACAGCCCTGCTGTTTCTATAAAAATGCAGTTCTTTCACTGAGCAGCATTAGCTGCAATTGACCTTCTTTGAGGGCATAGGGACACCTCTGGGGTGGACTGCCACATTTGGGGAAGAGGCATCACAGAACTCCCCCTTTCCAGCAGAAACATGTTGATATAATACATAAGGGTGGGCAGGCACCACAGGTACCAGAAGAGTATTAAAATGGCAATAAAACACGGATCGACAGCAATTTATAAACATACCCTGCTGACACCTGCAGCTGTTGTTGCCCCATCACTACTGCGTAGACAGCTCTTGTAGATGAGCTGTAAATCAGGTAAGACTCATGGACGCTGGAGTGCAGAAAAACCCCCCTACCTAGTGTTACATCAAGAACTGAACTGAATAATGAAGAGGAAGAGAATGTGAGGGGAGTTTGTGTAACATAATCTTGAAAATGGGAATTAGGCCTGCATATACGTCCTGACTTGGAGGTACTGTATACAGGTGCGCCATGGGTGGCTGCTCATTTGGGTAATTGCTGGAGGTGCCATTGAGTCAGAAGGTGTTTCACTATTGACTGAGAAAGACATAGCTGACAACCCAGAGTGTGATGTAGTGTGAGGAGGGTCTACTCTGTAACATCTACTGTTAAACTGGGCACAATTATAGTCTCCTCAGGTAGACTCAACAAGAGGGGACGATTATGCTCATATACAGTTCTATCTGCTTGAACAACATACTGTAACAGTTGGACCAATATACTGAGGTATGAAATAAGGCAGGAACAGCGGTTGTGTTGCCAAGCAGCCACTTAGGATGGGTTAGTCAATCTCACACAGAATACACAAAGAAAAAAGTAGCGCTGATAACCAAAGAGACTACATTACTATTTTGATATAAATTAAATTTTTAAAAAACATAGAATGTGAATAACACACAAGATGGAATAATGACCATCTGCATTTGCATCTGTAATTGAGGTTATAATTGATGTTTAGTAATTGGAATTTGGGTTCAGATGCAACGTGATAATAACTGTTGTCAGTGGCGTAAGTTTGTCCAAGTCGCCCGGAGGCAAGAAAAAAGTTGGTGCCCCCCCTAGATAGATAGCTAGAGACAGAGGTGGAACTAGAGAGTTGTTGGCCCAGGTACAAAAATATGCTTCCTCCCCATACTGAAAATGAGAACAGTGTGCACCAAAGGAGGGCTGAAGGGTGTGTGTGTGTGTGTGTATGATTAGGGTTATAGGCTGCGGGGTGTGTGTGTGTGTGTGGTTAGGATTATAGGTTGCAGTGTGTGTGGTTAGTTTTATAGGCTGCAGTGTGTGTGTGTGTGTGTGTGTGTGTGTGTGTGTGGTTAGGGTTATAGGCTGCTGGGTGTGTGTGTGTGGTTAGGATTATAGGCTGCAGTGTGTGTGTGTGTGTGTGTGTGTGGTTAGGGTTATATTCTGCAGTGTGTGTGTGTGTGTGGTTAGGGTTATAGGTTGCAGTGTGTGTGTGTGTGTGTGTGTGTGTGGTTAGGGTTATAGGCTGCAGTGTGTGTATGTGTGGTTAGGGTTATAGGCTGCAGTGTGTGTGTGTGTGGTTAGGGTTAATAGGCTGCAGTGTGTGTGTGTGTGTGTGTGTGTGTGTGTGTGTGTGTGTGGTCAGGGTTATAGGCTGCGGTGTGTGTGTGTGTGGTTAGGGTTATAGGCTGCAGTGAGTGTGTGTATGATTACGGTTATAGGCTGCGGGATGTGTGTGTGTGTGTATGGTTAGGGTTATAGGCTACAGTGTGTGTGTGGTTAGGGTTATAGGCTGCAGTGTGTGTGTGTGTGTGTGTGTGTGTGTGTGTGTGTGTGTGTGTGTATGGTTAGGGTTATAGGCTGCGGTGTGTGTGTGTGTATGGTTAGGGTTATAGGCTGCAGTGTGTGTGTGTGTGTGTGTGTGTGTGTGTGTGTATGGTTAGGGTTATAGGATGCGGGATGTGTGTGTATGGAACTGCAGCAGTATCACTAGATTTGACATAGCACTATCACTGGACTGTAACTCAGGGACAAACACAGGATTTTCAGAAGGGGGTTTCCAGAGAGGGGCGGAGCAAAGCACTGAGATGGACATTTAGGTGACCCAGTATATGCCGGGTCAGTTAAAGTATTATATATAGACCAAATGTATATAAGTAATAATAAAAAAAAAAATATATATATATATATATATACATAACAGCAGTGTCGACCCCTGGGAATAGCAATGTATTGGGGCCCCTACATATCCTCCAGTGGTAGGGGTGGGGGGTGCTATGAGCAGAAGCTTTGATGTCCCGCAGGTGGTAGGGGGTATTATATCAACTGCTCAGCATGTCGGGCCTGGATCAGTAGTTTCCACTAATTACCCCTTTACTGCACAGATGGTGGGAATTGAGGTGGGAGAAGGGGGCATTGGGCTCAATGAAGGGGCCCTGATACATAACTTCCAGGGTGGTAGAGGATGTTTAATATGCAGAGGAGGGGTGTATAGTGGAGTGGGCTTATTATTCATAATTGTCTGGTGGGAGGAGAGCTTGCTTGACTGCAGATATCTCCAGTTCCTGGAACTAGATTTCTTAGCTTTTAATGGAATTAAAAACTAGAGAATCCCACCTACCAAATTCTACTGGGGACTAGGGGATCAGAGTTCAGGAGGCAGAGCAATCTGCCAACAAGTATATAAAACTACATACCAGGTGTATGGAGCTGGAGCAGTAACCAGCTGCTGGAAGGCAGATATCTCTGGTTCTGGGCAAAGTAGAGACAAGCTACTAGTGTCCATCAAAGTGGGAGAGTCCCAGCTTTTGGAATATACCCTCAGAAAAACTCTAAGTTACAAAGAAACTGAAATATCTGACTGGGGAGAGCAATTAACAGGCTTGGATGGGGACCACTGCTTTGAAGTCAGATATCTCTGCTTCCCCATGGCCGATTTTTACAATTCTTGTACCCATGGAAAGAAGGGGCCTTAGCTTTCAGACTAGGACACTTACATTCCTGGGGGGGTTTCTGGGTACTCCGAAACCCCCCCTGCGTGCGCTACTGTAACTGCAGCAGTATCACTGTCCAGCCAATTCCAGTCCAGCACAATCGCTGGACTGGAACTGCAGCAGTATTACTGGACTTTAAAGGCCATATATCTGGAGTGGACTTATACAGCAGGATCACTGGCCTTGACTGGACATTAATGGCAGCAGTATCATTGGACTGTACTGGAACTGCAGCAGTATCACTGGATTTTAAAGAATCACTGGACTGGACATTGATGGCAGCACAGCAGAGTGCACAGGACACTTCCTCTCCTAAGCTGGAGTGAGGAAATGTCTGGATCTCTCAAGATCTGACAGCGGGATCTCGCGAGGTCCCGAGACCCGCGCTCCAAGCCTGGGCGGGAAATCCCAAACTGAGTCGGAGAGCCGGTTCGGTTTAGGGGTATCTGGATTCCCCTAATCCAAACTCGCTCATCCCTAATATAAACTAATGTATATACAAAACACAATGTTCTCATTGAAGTATTCACAAAAAATAGACTCTCTTATTAACAGCACTGTATAAAGACTTAACATAAAAGTTCTGGTTTATAATTGTGTTCCACTATAATACTCCTCTTATACCTGTCTTTTTATGTAACCCAATCGTTCTCCAGCTGAACGATGCTTATTGGGATCCTGCCACTTGTGACATACATACTGCACACAATAACCAGATGTTGCTCACGTTAGTTTTAATGCATTTTTCTTTTGACAGCATGCACAAACACAGAGAGCTGTTTATGCCAGTATTTATGGGGATACCAAGGGAACAGTGAAAAGTGACATAATACAGAACTGTTTTTAGCTTTCCAGGGACAGAGAATCAAGGTGACAGCTGGCAGAGTGTGGGGGTGGCTAAGGAGGATGCATAAAGCCGGTTAATCCCGAATAAAAATAGACACCCACCATGCTTGGTGATAAGTAGGAGGGAATAAAGGCTGCAGGACAGGACAAACACTTCTAAGAGCAGACAGCAGTTTTACTAAAAGAACATTCTGTTCAAATATGGTAGAAGAACAACACCATCTCTTAGACAAACACCTACAAGAATTTAACAGCAGTCCTAAAGACTCAGAGGACACTTGGGAGAGCACAGTTAAGGAAATGGAAGTTGGGATAAAAGAACATCATACAACAGAGGAAACTCCTGTGTTAGATTGCAAGCATGATGGAGATGTCACAAAAGATGTTGGAAAAGATAGTGAAGCAGGAGAAGAGACAGTTGAAACAGGAAAGGACACAGCAAAAGATGACGGTGATGTCTCTGAATTGGAGAAAGATTCTTTTAAATCCACCGGAGATATAAAGGAAACAGGGGACACGGCGATATCACAGGAGGAGACAAATGAAACAGAAAGAAATACAGTTCAAGAGAAAAATGAACCAAACACATCAAATCAAGAGAATGCTTCAGATGATTTGTTCAATCATAAAACAGAAACGCAGGAGGAAGAGCAGGCAGGTGTTGATGGTGATGAAGGAGGTACACGTGAACTTCATCCAAGTGCCGCAGAAAAAGCTGATAGTGCAAACGGAGGTAGTGATGCTCAGACAGCAAGGTAACACCCTGTAATTTACACAGAACAAGCAAACATTTATGTACAGAAAATAAAATGATCAAACTCGGAAAGGGTCCTTCCACCTGTTAATACCTTTTACATTTACTTATACATAGCCACCTACTAACCTTAAAAAATACACTCCTTTACTTTTTTTCTGGGTTTTTTTCTGTGGACAGGGTTTTGCTGTGGACTAGAACAAAGATTTTCTCTTTAATACATCTGTATAGAGTAAGTAGATCAATACACAAAGACAATAGAATACTATGAAAATGCGCAGTGAGATTTTTTAAATATACAGGGTGACATTTAATGGGAATGCAATTTTTGATTTCTGGCAATATTTTCACCCAAAACTGCCATTTTCCCACTTTTTTCCCAAGTCGCATAGATAATGAGATGCGAATTGCGGCAAAAATCGCACATTTTGAAGTGGAGATTTTTAGTAAAGCCAGAACATCCAGATGTTTTACTATTATAAAGTATACAAATTGCATATTTAATGAGATGCAAATTCGGGAAAATGTGTCTAAAAATCGCCACACATGCAGACCAGTTTCTGTCAGGTGATTTTGACAGAACCATGCACAGATCATTGAGATCTGTGCATGGTTCTGTCTTTAAAAATGTCTAAAAGTTAATAATAAAAAAAAAAAACATGGTGTGAGGTACCTCCTCCTGAGCATTGAGCCAGACCTGGTTCCAAAAATACGGGGCACAAAAAAAAACAAAAATGTAGGAGTCCCCCATATTTCTGAAACCGGCCCTGGGTTCCAACAGCCCGCGGTGTCATGCCACAACCGGGGGACACTATTTGCATAAGGTCCCCCGGCCATACCATGAGCACCGTGGCTAGTCAGCCTTGGATGGGGTACCTAGGGGAGTGGGGACCCCCCAATAAAGGGGTCCCCCCCAGGCTTCACCCGTCCAGGGCTGAAGCCCGGGGCTGTCACTGGCATCCATGGGCTGTGGACGCCGGCCTGATAGGGTTAAATCATTCATAAATAACATTGCTTTATACAGGTGAACTACAAGTGCCAGCAGGCCTCCCCCGCATACTGGGACTTAGCGAACCACAAGTAGTCCAAACAATGTTAAAACAATGTTAAAATAAATCACACAAACTTATAAAGACGTTCTTTTGCAACTTTGTTGTGCCGACCTCTAATTACTTCACTATATATATATATATATATATATATATATATATATATATATATATATTGTAGTAGATTTGCGGTGGGGCACTCGTGGCTATTCTCCATAAACTATATATAGATATGTATGTATGTATGGTGCACTAAGCGCTAACAACCTATTTAGTAATACAGACGATGTGAAGTGACAGTGAACAATAAATAATGAACAATAAATACAATCCGAGAAAATACAAGGGGCTGCAAAAAGTCTCAGGTGGTCACGTTTTTCCGACGTGACCGGTTTACGGATACAGTCAGTAGTAGACAGCTGCGCCTTCAGTGTAAAACATTAAAGTGAAATCCTTAAATAAAGTGGTGATATGCGTACCAGAGATACGGGGAAAGATCACGTGTGGCAATGTCTTTCTTGCATCCGTCTCCTAATTGGTCCTCCTCGTCCACAGGTATGGAACTCGGATGGGGTATATAGACCCAAGAGGAGGGAATAATTTTTAGTTTAAAGCAAAAATAATTTTTTTATTTTTTTATTTTTATAGTGACTGATAATAAGTGGTGGTGTGCTGCCACCGTGTGGTCAAAACTTGTATCACACCCAGTGTAAAGCGCTTAAATGAAGAAATGACTCACATTTGACAGGGGTCCAGTATCGACAGGGACCCCTGTAATTCCTCAAGGTTTTAAGGGTACCTTAAATGGAGAGACCCTCCCACCAAGGGGGGTAAGAAAAAATGGATAGTGTAATAAAGTTTAAAAAAAGGGGGTTTTAATGAACAAAAAACATAGGTAATGGACTCGTACAATTTTATCAATATAAGAAAGCTTATCTGGAGTGTGCTGCATGCACAATGGAGAGTGGAGGTTAGTGTCCAGAGGTGACCAACGCGTTTCGTCCCTTTTATTCTGTTTGGGACTTCATCAAGGGTCATATAGGGGAGACTCTGCACCTACAGGGTATATATAGCCCTGTTCTAATCAATTTCCGGGTTCATCAGCGTTCCCATAAGCGCACTGAGCATGCGCGAGATTAGGCCATAGATCTCGGGAGATCTATCTCCCATTGTATGTAGTGCGCATGCGCAGTGCGCACATCTGAGCGCGGCTCGGAGGTAATACTTCTCCGGCCGTGTATAGGGGGCGGGCGGCGTACTGACACCTTCTGGTGTCATCATAGAGTACCCTCATGGCATGTCGCCACATCTCTCCTACCCGTGCACTGCTACGGTCCAGTGCACGGGTAGATGAGAGATGTGGCAACATGCCATGCAAATTCACACAGATTGACTCAAAATTCACGTTATGCCACACAGATTAAGGCAAAATTCACATTTTGCCATATGGATTGAGCCAAAATACACACTGTATCAAACAGATTGAGCAATAATACACAATATGCTTCATAAACAGGGGCATTGCTCACCAAAGGTACACTTTAAAAATTTACACCATAATGCCCATTACATGTGAAGTCACTCACCATAATGTACATTGCGTATTATGCCAAACACCATAATGCCTATTTAAAATTATGCTACATAAGTGCTGCTTACCTACATGCTCATTGCCATGGGTTTACTTATTTATTAACAGTTTCTTATATAGCGCATACATAATCCGCGGCGCTTTACAGAGAATAGTTGAACATTCACATCAGTCCCTGCCCCAGTGGAGCTTACAATCTATATTCCCTACCATATGTACACGCACACACACAGACATTCTAGGGTTAATTTTGTTGGAAACCAATTAACCTACCTGTATATTTTTGGATTGTGGGAGGAAACCGGAGTGCCCGGAGTAAACCCATGCAAGCACGGGGAGAATATGCAATCTCCGCACAGTTAGAGCCATGGTGGGCATTGAACCCATGACCTCAGTGCTGTGAGGCAGTCATGCTAACCATTACACTATCCCTGGCAATGAGTGTTACACCATCCCTGGCATTGCCAGGGGTTCTTGCCATGTGGGATTACATGCTCGTTACCAAGGGGGAATACATGTTTGTGATAACTGGGGGACAGCCGCCGCCAGGCAGAAATAACAGCCATTGACAGCCGGGCAGAGAGCAGGGCCCAGCTGTATTCAGAGCACTGCAGGTCCCAGATATTTGAAATAATACCCCTTTCACACCAGAAAATGCAGGGACTTACCCAGGAATATGGTCCCATGATCATGCAGGGACATTCCCGGGCTGGCCCATTTTACACCAGCCTAGTCCCTGCATTTTCAGGTGTGAGGGGGAGAGAAACCCCCCCCCCCCCCTTTAAACAACCAGCTATATCTTCGGAACCCACTGACCCATTTACATGAGACCAGTATCATACCCTCCAACTGTATCGAGTTTGCCGGTACAGTACCATTTTTCAACAGTCTGTACCAGCAAATATAAATTGTACCGAATGTACCGCATTTTTTACATTTCAGCGGTCAGTCACTCACTCATGTGCGCCGCATTAAATGTTCCTCCTCCTGGCTCCCAGGCCCCGGCTCCGCATGCTGCCTGTGGTACGCTGGTTCTCCCCTCTCCCCCACCCGTTCCCAAGAGTGCATTGCACGGGCCGGTGCCGTGCGTAATGACGTCATGCGCCGGCACCGTGCATAAATGTGCACTCTGGAAAGGACAACGTCTCAGCCCTCAGCGCATACTTGCCTACCCTCCCGCAATTAGCGGGAGTCTCCCGCTTTTTCAATCCTTCTCCCGCCCCCCGCAAATCCCTTGGTTCCTCCCGGTTTTTTGTCCCCTTTGCAAAAAACCCTGAGTGCGCATGCGCGAACGCGATGTTGCGGAGGCGGGTCCTGAATGCGTGAGGTTATGACGTCATTATGACGGCCACCGCGGGGCTGTGTGGGTAGCGCTGGCCGTGGTGCTGCAGCAGGAGCATGGGCGGGAGCTTGGAAGCGGCAGCGGACTGTGGAATGTGAGCGGGGAGCACGAGTATCAGGAGCGGAAGCTGCAGTAAGTATAACTCTGTTATACAGCAGCCTCACTCACCTGGGGAAACCTGTGGTGATCAGACCGGTGCCCGCATCTCCTCTCTGGCTCCTGAGCCTCATTGCTGCCAAGCTCCGCAAGTTGCTGGGCTGTTCTCTCCGTCCCTCCTCCTTCTCCTCCCTGCTGTGTCTTACTCTACTGTCTCACACATACGTACAATGAGCTGCTCCTATGTCAATGTACCCAGCCTACGTACACTGCACCTTACACCGTACAGTTTCTATTTAAAATAAATAATTGTTCTAGCCACAAAAGTAAAATTGATATGTCCATCCTAAGCACTACACCTTTTTGTTATGTGTAGTAAGGTCACAGCATAGTCAGGTCGTTATTGTTTCTCTTCTTAAATAAATAAAACCTCGATTGTCCTGTATAATCTAGATTAAATTGACTACTCCAGCCACCAGGAGCTGTACCTAATTAATTCTATAAATATTGTCATTTATTAAGCTTGAACACCTTCCTTTTGATGTTTCGTTTAATATCTGCCCTGTTACACAGTAAAATTCTTTACAGCACAACAAGGGTTAATCGGCCATCTTTAATTAGTACACCAATTAAGTATAGAATGGTCATGGATAGACCAGGTCTGTATAATACATTTCCTGCTTTCCAATAAAAGTTTTTCTGTACAGCATAACAAGGGTTAATCGGCCATTTTGGTTTTAGTGCATTACGGCCGTGTATAGACTAGGTCTGCACAATTAGTATCCAAATCCTTTGTATACATTTTAAGAAATTAGGTGACACTATTGAAAGTTTGTAACGATTTACTGGTTATCTTTATTGCACAACATTCAATTACCGGAGAACACAGCCAGCCATAAAACAGATAACATTCTTTGCATTACCACAACAATGAACACTGACATTCTCAATGGGGATTATTAAAGTTGTGGATACCAGTGCTATATTTATTCTTCCTTTTTGAATGTTATATCAATATTATGTTTATACTTTTGTTCATGTTTTGTAATGTTTTCTATATATTATGATCACTTTTTTAATGTATTAACCCTCAGAGTATATTCTTGTCATAGAGATGAGATGTCCATAATCTATGACGTCACACACACACAGAGGGGGGTGTTCACGTGTTTATTCACTTCCTGATGGTTCCTATAAAAGAAAGCACTGTTTCACAATTTTGTATTCCTGATAACGTAGAGATATAAGAATAAAGAGTGATTTCTTTATTGTTTAAGTCCTGGAGTGCCGCTTAATCTTCTAGAATATATATATATATATATGTTTTGTGTTCCCGCTAGGCTTATTTCACAGGGCGCTGCGCCGTGCCCCTTTAAAAGCCGACAAATTCCGCCCTGCCTGTTTTTTGCTGCCCTGCAGTAAATAGCAGCCTCTGACAAATCCGCCACTGATTGTCCATGCGCCGCAGGGACCTCCTGCCCGCCCGTGCTGCCTGGACCCCACTGCCCACCCACGCTGCCCAGACCCCGCTGCCCGGCTGCTTGGGGGCCTGCGGGCCCAGAAAGCTACCCCCTGCACCATTCACATGTTTGTTATATATACACTGCCGCAGCGCCAGTGAACAGGAAGGCCCGACAATACTGGTAAGAACTAGACCTGCCTCCTCTCGCCCCTGTCACCTCAACCCGTTGCCCCTTCACCTCGCCCCATGTCACCTTAACCCCTCTCGTCCCCAATCACCTCACCACCTCCCCCTCATATCCTCTATTGACAGTTACCCGCACCCGTCACGGGGTCTGTCAGCTGTCAGTAGAAGCAGGAAGCGCGAAGATGGCGGATGCAGGGTTGCTGATAGGGTGGTGCGTTTTTGGGCTGTTGCTCCTGGTATGTGCATTGTCCTGGGGTGGCTGTAGCTGGGGGTGCAGCATATGTGCAGCGGGTAGCAGCATATGTGTGTATACCGGTGACGTGCACATGGCACGGCTAGGCTTGCTGCGAGCATGTACAGATGTGCCCACAGCTTATTGTATGTGCGGATAAGCAGCACTTATGTGGCTGTGTTTACAATTCATGTTGGAGGGGAGCAGGGGCGGGCTGGGCCGGGGGGCAGAGTGCCATATGCCCCCCGGGCCGCTTACCCACCCACTGGCTGCGGGCCGTGCTGCGGCTGGATCAGCTTCTCCAGCCCTCCTGCACTGTCCGCGGCTTACAGAACACGGCCGCGGCTACAGGAAAATGGCCGCCGGCCCCCTGCACTGAGGACATGTTCTCAGTGCAGGAGGCCGGCGGCCATTTTCCTGTAGCCGCGGCCGTGTTCTGGAAGCCGCGGCCAGCGCAGGAGGGCTGGAGAAGCTGATCCAGCCGCAGCACGGCCCGCAGCTAGCGAGTGGGTAAGCGCTCCCCCCCCCCCCCCCTCCCTCACCCCAGCATATGTGTTTCTGTCACTGTGGGGGCATATCTGGCACTGTGTGGGGGCATATCTGGCACTGTGTGGGGGCATATCTGGCACTGTGTGGGGGCATATCTGGCACTGTGTGGGGGCATATCTGGCACTGTGTGGGGGCATATCTGGCACTGTGTGGGGGCATATGTGTATCTGGCACTGTGTGGGGGCATATCTGGCACTGTGGGGGCATATGTGTATCTGGCACAGTGGGGCATATGTGTATTTGGCACTGTGGGGGCATATGTGTATCTGGCACAGTGGGGCATATGTGTATTTGGCACTGTGGGGGCATATGTGTATCTGGCACTGTGGGGGCATATGTGTATTTGGCACTGTGGGGGCATATGTGTATCTGGCACTGTGGGGCATATGTGTATTTGGCACTGTGGGGGCATATCTGGCACTGTGGGGGCATATGTGTATCTGGCACTGTGGGGGCATATGTGTATCTGGCACTGTGGGGGCATATGTGTCTGGCACTGTGGGGGCATATGTGTCTGGCACTGTGGGGGCATATGTGTCTGGCACTGTGGGGGCATATGTGTATTTGGCACTGTGGGGGAATATGTGTCTCTGGCACTGTGGGGGCATATGTGTCTCTGGCACTGTGGGGGCATATGTGTCTCTGGCACTGTGGGGGCATATGTGTCTCTGGCACTGTGGGGGCATATCTGGCACTGTGGGGGCATATGTGTCTTTGGCACTGTGGGGGAATATGTGTCTCTGGCACTGAGGGGGCATATGTGTCTCTGGCACTGTGGGGGCATATGTGTCTCTGGCACTGTGGGGGCATATCTGGCACTGTGGGGGCATATGTGTCTCTGGCACTGTGGGGGCATATGTGTCTCTGGCACTGTGGGGGCATATGTGTCTCTGGCACTGTGGGGGCATATGTGTCTCTGGCACTGTGGGGGCATATGTGTCTCTGGCACTGTGGGGGCATATCTGGCACTGTGGAGGAATATGCGTATTTGGCACTGTGGCAGAATATCTGGCACTGTGGCGGCATTTGTGTCTGGCACTGTGGGGGCATATGTGTATTTGATACTGTGGCGGAATATCTTGCACTGTGGGGGCATATCTGGCACTGTGGACATCACATTGTGCGGTGTAATGGGCATCATGGTATGGGGCGTAATGGACATTACGGTGTGGGGAGCATTGGGTAATTGCCATCACAGTATGGGGTGTAATGGGCATCAAGGTGTGCAGCATAATGTGTAATTAGCATCACAGTGTGCGGTGTATTGAGTAATTAGCATCGCAGTGTTGGGCGTAATGTGTAACTGGCATCATGGTGTTCAGCATAATGTGTAATTGGCATTACGGCATGTGGCTTTATGTGTAATGGGTATTACAAGGTTCGCTAAAATGTGCAATCTGCAGGTACACAATACAATCATGGTACAGGCAAGGTACCCCTTATGATAGGCCACGCCCCTAATTTTTCGACGCGCCTACGGCGCGCAAAAGCATTCCTTCCGACGGTGACTTGGCTGATTATGGGCCAGTGCTCTGGACTTGCCCCCTAGGCTAAAAGTTGCCAGCCAGCCCCTGGAGGGGAGCTGCCAAGCTTACCCGTATACAACAGTTGGCTTTTGTATTTTGATTTTTATAGAATGAAGTTTATAAATGTCAGCTAGAAGCTGTGGACAACCTTTCATCTTTACAAGGCTTGGTACATGAGCAGCACACTTGGTGCAGTGGTAAACGGAGGGCACTTCTATTGGATCAGGTGTAGGATATACTGTACCTCTCCTGAGATCATTGCATCGGAGTAGATCAGCATTTTCCTACAACTAGTACATTTATTGCTAAGTCAGTGCTGTGTGTAGTGTACACACTTTTCTGTGCACAGACTGGCTGGTTATAGTAGTGCAGACTTTGCAAGATTTCAGTCACCTATAAAGGTGCATACACTTTACGATTTGCTTCTGTGCGATGTCATCTTTTCCCTTTTTATACATTTTTCACCACAGTGTACACTTTTATATGTGTTATATGTGTCTGATATAATATATGTGCAAACCAATTATGATATAATAAATTGCTTACATTTTAGAAAAAAACTTGAATCACTCATTAATAAATGTGAGCGCTGCTTTTTCTTGTTTTTCATCTTTTCCCTCTAATCTGCTGGGCCAACCATGTAGTGCATATGCACTGAACTATATCGTTGACGAATGTCATCGGTTCTCCGCTATGTGCATGTAGTCATTGATGACATGTCAATTGAGCTGTGTGTACAGATGACAACGGGTGGTCGGTAAAACCAGCGGGAGCGTGTATTGTTTGTAGTGTACATGCTGGGCGATATTTTAAACAATGCTACAATCCTGGCATTGATATGGTGTTTTGAAACAGTGTGTGGCATAATGTTTTGTGGGCATTACGGTGTGCGGTATAATGTGTAATTGGCATTTTACGGCATGTAGCTACTGTGTCATAGGCATTAAAGTGTGTGGTATTATATGTAATGAGTATTATGGTGGGGAGCCGGGGGCCCTACCTAATGTCTCTGTCCTGGGCCCCACAATTTCTGATGGCAGCCCTGCCTGCAGTCTCCCTAGCTGCGGTGACAGTCCCGCCCTTCTAAGCCTTGGCGGCCATATTTACACAACTTCTCAGTGTATGGTGGGTCAGGTTGTGTCAAGAGCTTCACCCCCTCTGTGTCCTGGGCTAATAAGTATGTAGTAATAATGCTACATACCTCCCAACTGTTCTAATTACTGCAGTGCAGTCCCACTAATTGGAGACTGTCCTGCTGTTCCTCCTTTGGGTGGCAGTGTCCAGCGTGCTGGGGCAGAGCGGGGAGCTGGAGATCTCAGCTGACCTACCAAGCAGCCAGTGATCACTGAAGAGATACCATTCACATGTTCATGGCATCTCCAGTGTAGGGAGAAAGCCAGGGGCTGCTTAGGGAGTGTTGGGCAAGCCCCTAAAGTGACTAAACAGGGTTGTGGTGCTAGGCCCCAGACCTGTCCATAGACCATGCCCCTTTCATCGGAGATACACCCATTTTCAAGTTGGCCGCGCCTTCGGCGCGGCAGATTGCAACTTCTGTAACGCCAAACTAGGGAGGCATGCTGCTCTGTCTTTCTGTGCCCATGTGCTTTTCTATTATAAATTTTCAGCCTGACTGAAAACATGAACTTATTTATATGACAATAATTCATGACCATTGAACACATTGCAACCATACATAAGCGCTGGTTTCAATTATACAGCTTCTGTTCGTAGGTTGACCATATACATACTTGTTCTGGTGGTATGCGGTTCTTCATATTTTTTTTTCACCAGCCACTGCAGGACACACCCCTGGGTGGAAATAGATACGCCCATATGTGTCACTAGACACGTCCTTTGGTTGAAATATGACACACTCCTTCATTGGTGCGCGACGCTGCGCTCGGTGCATTTTGCAAGCATCTAAAATCTCCCTCAAACTGCTTTTCAAAAGTAGGCAAGTATGCCTCAGCGTGACTGGGGATCATCTTTGCATCGGAGGAGCCTGGCACAGCCTGCCACTTCAGCACACACAGACTGTAAGTGCAGTGGCTTAGGCTGTACTAAATCCACAGTGACTTGACTCTTCTTAAAATATAATCTGTGTGACGGACCTGCTCTGGCTGCAGCTCATGTGACAGGGTGGCTTGGTGGGCTGCTGGTATATTAAATATACTTATTTATTTTAATATGCCAGCAGCCCACCAAGCCACCCTGTCACATGAGCTGCATCAGGTGCTGGGCGGTGGGGCAGGGTGCCATATGTCTCACAGGGACACTCTTTACATACACAGGGGCACAATATACTGGGGGTATTATATAAAGAGGTTCCTTGTACTGGGGGTATTATATACTGGTGTACCATACCTCCCAACATGACCCTCTCCAGGATGAACACATTGCTCTGTTTCTGGACTTATCTCTTAATTTATGATTAGTATCACCTGTGTTGAAGCGCCTTTCTTATCAATAAATCTGTTTAAAACAGGTGATGGCAATCATACATTAAGAGGGAAGTCCAGAAATAGAGCATTGTGTCCCTCCTGGAGAGGGTCATGTTGGGAGGTATGGTGTACTGGGGATATTATACACAGGGGTAACCTATTAATGTGGGGAAAAAACTGCCCAGTACACATTCGGAAAGGGGACATGACTGCGCCCACTTTACCCATGGCCACGCCCACTTTATCTATGGCCACACACCCTCCCTAAATGTGTACTGATTTCTGCCCCTCAAATGTTGGAGGGTATGCAGTATCATATTGAAGAACTTTTTTGTAGGCTTCGAATAATTTTGGTCCCGTGAAACTGGACAGTTTGGTTCCAGATAAATCTATCCTCAAACAACGTCAACAGCCATGAAATTACATTTCAGAAATAAAAAAATAGGTTTACCCGCAATATCTCTAGAACAATGAACCCATATGAATCAGCTTGGTATCAGATTGAAGGCCCAGCGATTTGGGTTCGACTGAGAATGATGCCTGGGGGTGGGGGGGACTGGCAGCCATTGGAACCGGGTGGGGAAGGAATTAGCGGGTCCCATGTTATACTATGGGGAAAAAGTTCCAGCTTTGTCTGGCGGTATCTCCAGTTCCCGGAAGGCTAGCGACACGGGGCCGGGCTCGTTGGAAAGCCAGCTACAGATGGGCCTATTTAGACAGTGGGCCTGGAGCTGTAGCTCCATCAGGCCCATAGTAATCTGGTCCTGCTTAAAAACATTAATTAAGCCCAGTGTTTGTTTTCAGTATGCCATAAGTATGCATAAAGACACATTTGCCATAAGAACTCTTACTGCATCCACCACCATGGACTGCAAGTAAAACACTCCTGTTTTAAATTTTCATGGTTCTGTGGCATGTTTGAACTTAAAACAAATACTGCAAATTTTCAAATGACAATCAGTCAATATCACACACAGGGGCAGATGTAAGAGATAAATCCAAGGGTGATAAGGAGAGATAAACATCCAGCCAATCAGCTCCTTACTGATATTTTTCAAACACAGGCTGTAACATGGCAGTTGGCAGGTGATTGGCTGGACGTTTATCTCTCCTTATCACCCTTGGATTTATCTCTTGTTAAAGCTTAATACATCTGCCCCATTGTCACTTACTGTACCGATATCAATGGTGGACACAATAACATTAGTTCATCTCATATCCCTTTTCCACTAGCAGAAATAACCCAGTAATTTCCGCAGGGACGAGCATCAACCCGGGTTTTCTGTTAGTGGAAATGCTCTCTTGTCAAATAACCTAGGGGGTTATTTTGGTTCACTCTTTCTGACAAATTCCTTCTTAGATGGACAAAACCATGTGCAATGCAGGTGGGGCAGGTGTTACTTGTGCAGAGAGAATTAGATTTGGGTGGGGTTTACTTCAAAGTGAGATCTATATTGCAGCAGTGGTCGAAGTGGGGCGGTATACGGGGGTATGCCATACCGCCACTTTAATCTGAAGATAAAAAAAAAAACCTTTTTTTTCCCCCTCAGGATGCTCTCTGATCACTCAGCAGCGCATATTGTGCTTTTGTAATACCCCTGTACAACGGGGCAGTCTGGCAGGGGACGTTGATGGACAGGGGGGTGTCCGAAGGTGCGCACTATATTCACTCTTTACTTTTCCATACCCCCACTTCAAAATTTCCACTTCGACTTTTACAGCAGTGTAAAAATAAAGCAGTCAGTATTTTCCCTGCACAGAAACAAAATTACTCACCCAAATCTAATTCTCTCTGCACATGTTACATCTGCCCCCCTGCAGTGCACATGGTTTTGTCCATCTAAGAAGGATTTTGTCAGAAAGAATGAACCAAAATAAGGCCCCTAGTTTGGACTCCTCTGCAATCCAAACCCAGGTCTACAGCAACTACAGTAGGTCGACAAGCATTAGATCTACACCACTAGGTTGACATGCATGAAAATCGACATGGGGTCACCGGGGTCATTAGGTCGACAGGGTAGTTTTTCACTTTTTTTGAGCCGACAGGCGGTATTTCATGCCCTACCAACCACTAGGGCATGGTGGGAAAATAGAATAGTGTGCCCCAAGCATGGAGTGCGCAGTGAGCCATTCGAGGGGATGCGTTGCACTTTTTAAGTGTCCATGTTGACTGTGTCAACATTCGGGACCAAAAAGTCAAAAACCCCATGTTGACCTTTTGACTGTTGACCATGTCGACCTAATGACTCTGTTCGACCTAATGACTCTGTCCACCTAATCCCATGTTGACCTTGACCATGGACATTGAGTTTTCCGCGTCCCCTCGCACGGTTTGCTGCATGTGCCATGCTTCAGGCACTTGGCCCACTTGGATAGTAAAGTATGAAAAACCACTTAAAAAAAAACCTCATGTCAACCATAATTATGTCGACCAGGTCTATGTCGATATTAAGCTTGTGTCGACTTTCAGTCAATGTCTATCTAGGGAATGTCATAACGCATACCAGTTTTCTAACACTCATAAACGGAGAGTGGGAAGATGCTAAGGACATTCCTTTAATGTTACCTCAATTATGTTTCCTTTAATAGCCAGTAGACAATAACAATTGTATGGGAAGATAGTTTGCAGAACTATGCAGCTGCTTATACTTGATATGGTAAACTTGAGGGAGAAAGAGAAGTACTGTATGACGTTTTTCAACACTAGCATTCTCTAGAATTTTTAAGTTGGTAGTACATGATCCTGAGAAGAGCAAACTCAGTGGGCGTAATTCCGATGTGGTTCCGCTCCCCTTCTCTCTAGCTATCTGTTCTCCATCTCTCTTCCTCCAGTTCTCTCTCTCTCCTTTCTCTCCCTTTCTCTCCCCCTTTTCTCTCTCTCTCTCTCTCTCTCTCTCTCTCTCTCTCTCTCTCTCTCTCTCTCTTTCCCTTATCTTTCTCCCTCTCTCTCTCCATCCCTTTCTCTCCCTGGGGGGCAACCAAAAATGTTGTACCTAGGGGCAGCCCGACACTAAGGGGTTAGTTCTGGGTCACTCCTTCTGGCAAATTCCTTCTTAGATGGACAAAATCATGTGCACTGCAGGGGGGCAGATGTAAAATTATATTTGGGTGAGTTATTTTGTTTCTGTGTAGGGAAAATACTGACTGCTTTATTTTTAATGGAGTCCCTGTCCGCCAACGCTTGCCAAAGGGGACGTTCTGGCGGGCGCCGGGCAAGGACAAGGGGCGCTCCATCTGTACCAGGGGCAGGTCCTGAGCCAGAACTTGAAGATCTCCCAGCTCCGGCTATTTCATTGCTGTGGACAGGTCCTGGGATGCACCGATCCAGTTTACCCGTTTACACTGCATCGCAAGGCCCGGTTATGTCCGTGTTCAATCCTGCTCTATCCTCATCCAGCTTGATCTGTCGGCTGCCTTTGACACTGTTGACCACCCTCAACACCCTCCGCTCCTTTGGCATCATTGGCATGGTCTTTTCCTGGTTCACCTCATACTTCTCCGATCGCTCCTTCTCCGTCTCCACTCCGAGCTCCTCCTCTCCTACTACCCCGCAGCCAGTCGGTGTTCCCCAAAGGTCAGTCCTTGGCCCTCTTCTCCCTCTACAACACCTCTCTGGGCACCCTCATCAGCTCCTACGGCTTCCATTACCACCTTTATGCTAATGACACCCTAATCTATCTCTCCTCCCCCGACCTATCCCCATCACTCCTGTCCAAGGTCGCCGAATGCCTTACAGCCATTTAAGCCTGGATGACCCAATGCTTCCTGAAACTAAACATGGCTAAAACTGAACTTCTAATCTTCCATCCCCCGAACATCCCCTCTTCTCCCACTATCTCCATCAGCATTGGTGAAACCGAGATCACCTCCACCGACCAAAACGCACTGCCTCGGTGTCATCGTTGACTCCTCCCTCAATGTGAAAGACACCCCATATTCATGCACTCTCACAGTCTTGCCGTTTTCACCTCCACAACATCTCGCGCATCAGACCATTCTTTTCCACTGACGCAACCAAAATTCTCATTCACTCTCTTGTCATTTCCCGCCTTAACTACTGCAATGTTCTTCTCTCCAGGCTACCTCTCGCCCGCCTCGCCCCTCTCCAATCCATTCTTAACGCCACTGCTAGGCTCATCTTCCTCTCCCGCCGCTCTACCTTCACCTCCCCCTCTGTCTATCTCTTCACTGGCTCCCCATTCCTTTCTGAGTTCTCTTTAAACTCCTCACCACCACCTACAAGGCTCTCTCCTCCTCCACCGCTCCTGACCTCTCTTCACTGATCTCTATCCACACTCCCTCCCGTCTTCTTCGCTCCGCCGCCGACCACTGCCTGACCTCTCACCTAATCACCTCCTCCCACTCCCGTGTCCAAGACTTCTCTCGCGCTGCCCCTCTGCACTGGAACAACCTCCCGCCACCCATCAGGCTTTCTGTTCCCCTTACCTCATTCATGCATTGAGGGACAAAACCACTTCTTCCGACTAGCATATCCCTCCTCCTCCTACCCTCTTTCGCTCCTCCTATCCTGCCTACCCTACCCCTCCATCCATTCCCATCCATTCCTATTTATCCTATTGTTTTTCGTTTGTCCACCCACCTCCTTTTAGTCTGTTAACTCTTATGGGTAGGGCCCTCCTTCCTTACGTACTCATCTTTCCGCTTTACCTCACCAGCACTCCTGCCCTTCCACTACTTCATCTTCAGTCTCCTCGACAATTTTGACTCCTACTTCAGTTTTTTTTATTTGGTGGCGAGTACGCTGGGTCTGATTGCACCGTAGTCAACTTTTCAGCGGCGGCATTGGGAGTGCGGATGTGGGCGGACGTGGACCAGCATGGGGGCAGCAGGATCACAGAGGTCCTTCCGCTCTCTGACTCCAGGGCCTGCTGAGAGCCCACCACGTGATTTGGGAGTTTACTCCTGGAAGAGCATGTTAACCCCTGGCAGAGCATGTAACTCTGGGCAAAGCATGTAACCCCGTGCAGAGCAGGTTAATCCCATGGCAAAGAGCATGTTAACCCCTGGCAGAGCATGTAACCCATGGCAGAGCATGTAACTCCGGGCAGAGCATATAACTCCAGGCAGAGCATGTAAACCTATGGCAATGAGCATGTTAACCCCTGGTAGAGCATGTTAACCCCTGGCATCAAGCATGAAGCCCATAGCAATGAGCATTTAGGTAAGTGGAACTTACAGTACGTGGCATAATAGGTGTGGTATTATATGTAATAGACATTACAGTATGTGGCATAGTATGCAATGAGCATCACGGTGTGTGGAATAATGTGTAATAGGCATTATGGCGTGTGGTAAACTATGTAATAGGTATTACAGTGTATGGTATAATGTGTACTGGCCACTACGGTGTGGCATAATGTGTAATGAGCATTATGGCATGTGGTATAATATGTAATGGGTGTGTGATGTGTAATAGGCATTAAGGTGTAAATTTTTGTCCCTGTATCCACCTTGGAAGCAGTGGCGTAACAAGGGTCAACAGAGTGTGCGGGGAGCTCCGTCCGTGGGGGCCCCAGGAAGTTGTTGTACCGGGGCCCAGGATTTCTATTGGCGGCCCTGTACACAGCTTTATGGTGTGTACACACGGTGAGATTCCCTTGCTATTCGACTTAAGATTCGAATGCTATGCAATCTTTGCTATCTCTGTACTTTTTACCTACAATTCATACAATCAGCATTAGATTTGCACTATATAGTCATTGCTGCCCTGTCTATCTGGGTTTCGATGTGTGTTGTCACGGGAGCACATATCGGGATCGCAAGCTAAAAAACCTGTGCGAACTGCATACGATCTGCATGCGATTTTGACTATATAGTCAAAATCTAATTAAACAATTAAGAACAGTTACCATCCTGATATCTCCATCGCTGTTGACAACTCAACAATCTACCCTACCCCACAAGCTCGTTGCTTAGGGTTCATCCTCGACTCTGAACTGTCCTTTCTTCCACACATTCAATCTGTCTCCAAATCATGTTACATGCATCTAAAAAACATATCCAAAATACGACCGTATCTCACACAAGACACTACTAAATCTCTTATCCATGCACTCATTATATCCCGCATTGATTATTGCAATAGTCTCCTAACTGGTCTTCCCAAGAACAGACTCTCACCACTTCAATCCATTTTAAATGCTGCTGCTAGGCTGATCTTCCTTGCAAGACGCTCATCATCTGCTGATCTGCTCTGCCAGTCCCTCCATTAACCAATGGAGGGATACAGGAAGGCGCCTGTATCTTACCGTATTCAATATAAAACACTTCTACTCACATATAAAGCTAGTAACCATACTGCACGAGCTTATATCTCTTTACTTATCACAAAATATCTCCCATCTCGACCACTCCGCTCTGCACAAGAACTGCGTCTCTCTTCTGCACGGATCACTAGCTCCCATTCACTATTACAGGACTTTCATCTGGCTGCTCCCATCCTATGGAATGCCCTTCAAGTCTGTCTGTTGTTACCCAGTTTGTTTTATCACTGTCTACTATTGTAAAGCGCAACGGAATCTGCTGCGCTATATAAGAAACTGTAAATAAATAAATACATTTTATATAAAAAAATGGCATCATCCCTGGAATTGTACATAACACATGGCAGCACCCCAGAAATTATATGCCACACATGGCTGCACCCCTGGAATTATACACACAAGGCAACACCCTTGGAATGATACAGCACATATGGGGCACATCTGGAATTATACGGTACAGATGGTGGCACCCCTGACCAGCATACATTTGCGCCCTTGACCTGATACAGCACACATGGTGGCACCCCTGGAATTATCTGCCACAGATGGCGGAACCCCTAAAATTATACGGCACAGATGGTGGCACCCCTGAAATTGTATGGCACAGATGGCAGCATCTTTCAATTATATGGCATAGATGGCGGCACCCCTTGAATTGTACGGTACAGATGGTGGAATCTTTGGAATTATATGGCACACATGGTGGCACCAATGCAGTACGAAAATAAACAAAAATTTTTAGTTGAATTATTTAATTAAAAAAAGGGCAGCACCTCTGGAATTATAGAGTTGATTTAGCAGCACCCCATAAATAATATGACACACTTGGCTCACCCCTGGAATTATATAGCACACATGACATCACCCCTGGATTGATATGGCACATATGGGGCATCCCTGGAATTATACATTGCACATGGCAGCATTCCTGGAATTATACAGCATACATGGGGCACCCCTGGAATTATACCTGCCCCCAGTGGCGTAACTATAGTCCCGCAGCCCCCACGGTGGCGGTAAGGCGTTTGTTCACTCTAGGGGGGGGGGGGCGTGGGGCCTGCATTTTCGGCAGGGGGCGCAGAATTAATAGTTAAGACCAGCCTTCTCATCTGCTTCTCCTCTCCAGACATCTCCCGAAGAGAATGAAATAAAAGTAGGTAAGTATGTTTCACACATATGCACAGAAAAGGCCACTGATAGTAGAGATGTGCATGGGCCCCTGTGTTTTGGATTTCAGCTTGGTTTAAAAACCGATTAAAAAATTGCTATTCGTTGATAAAAAAAATAATCTAAAATCATGCAATTTTTTTAAAAAATTAAGCAATCATTGAATGGTTTATCTCCTGTGCGGATGCATGCAAACGGATGTGTATGGGATTGCATCCGCTCGCATGCTAGTGAGCAGATTTTGGCGGCGGTGGGGAGGGGCGGACACTCGGCAGGTAAATTGGTCTGAATCAGGCCCTTGGTCTGTATGAGAATATTTGCAGCCTAGTGAACAATTCGGAAATAAAAGTCAGTCTGTCACTTCTCTCTCCTCTGACCTCTGTCCTCTGCTCTATCTGTCCTGGTCTTGAAACCTCTGTTCTTGCCCTGTCAATATTATGGGATACAAACAATAGCCTGGCGCTGGGTGGCATCCCAATATGGAGAGTCCTAACAGGGCTCCGTAAGTTCTTTAATTTTCTCCCCTTAAGCCTCTCGTACCTTAACCGGTACTTGTGTAGTTTCACGGCAGCAGTTACGTCGTCAGCGTAGCGTCACTGTCAGAAGTAGCGTAGTGTTCCCGCGAGCGTCCCTGTCATAATCAACGTAGTGTTTCCGCGGCCGCTTAGCGTAGCCAGCGTCTCTGCCAGAGCCAGCGTACTGTTTCCGCGGTCAGCGTAGTCAGTCAGCGGTCATTACAGTCTCAGATGTATGATATGGCAGGTGTGAATGTGTTCCTGAAACACCTCCACTATCCATGCCAGCCCGAAGCGTGGCGAGTGCAGTGAGCCCCGCGAGGGGGCGCGTTACGCGTCCTCCCGACCTTTTCATACCCCCACTATCCACGTCGGCGTGGAGTTGATTTTATAAAGTGTGTTGAGCGCAGCGAGCCACCAAGCCCGAAGCGTGGCGAGCGGACGTGGATTACATGTAAAGTAATCCGTGTTCTCTCGCAGGGATCGTTGCGCTCACCACTCTTCGGGCTCGGTGGCTCACTGCGTTTGCCTCACTTTATAAAATCAACTCCATGCAGACGTGGATAGTGGGGGTATGAAAAGTTCGGGAGGACACATCCAGCGTCCCCTCACGGGGCTTGCTGTGCTTTTGCCACACTTTATAAAATCAACTCTGACGTGAATAGTGGGGGTATGAAAAGGTCGGGAGGATGCGTAACTGCAATTGCCACGCTTCGGGCTGTCGTGGATAGTGGGGGTTTGAAAAGGAGGCATTTCCCAGTATGTAACATGGAGCACTGGCAAATGTGTCCTTTATTGTGCATGAGACGCACCCCTCCATTGTGCAGGAGACGTACGCGCTACCGAACCCCTAAGCCTGTCGGCAGGGTTGCCGGACCCTGCCTCAAAACTGAGACGCACAAGAACTGAGACGCATAAGCTTCTGAGGCGCACAAGCGTCTCATACAGGTGGAGCGCCTCTTCGCCGGTGCCCGCATGATCCCCTCTCCGCCGGCGTCCACTATCGCAGGGGATCTGTCGGTTACCGCGCTGTGTAAGAGGCGCTCACTATGCTTACCAGGGACAGAGCTGCAGCTCCTGGGAACGGTACGGTGACTATGCTAACTATGCAGGGTTGCCGCGGAGACAGTATGCTTACTATGCTAGGCAGCTGTTGCGCTACGCTGACAACGTAGCTTAGGCTGCCGCCTTGAAACTACACAAGTAAGGCAGCCGTTGGGCTACGCTGTTCTACACTGACAACGTATATTCAAACATAGCTTAGGCTGCCGCCATGAAACTACACAAGTACCCCTTAACCTAACCCCCTCAGCCCCCAGCTTAACACTAACCCCACCTTGCGTTAGCCTAACCCTAACCTTCCCTTCCCTCTACAGCCTAATACTAACCCTGCTTTGCCTTTTGTATACCTGCCACCACTTTCTCTTGTTCGTTCTGTCCTGGTCTTGTCACCTCTGTCAGCTCTAGCCTGACCCTTTCACATCTGTCCTGTCACCTCTTTCCTGTACTCCCCTCTATCGTGTTCCCACTGTCATGTCCCTGTGCTCTGTTCTGTCCTTGTCATCCATCTCACTTGTTCTGTGTTGTCCTTGTCACCTCTGTGCTGCTTTTGCCACCTCTGTTTTGGCCCTTTCCTTGTTATCCCTTTCCTAATCCTGTTACATCTGTCCTTTTCATTCATATGAGTGGCAATGTGTGTATATTTTTTTCACAACTAAGTGCCAATGTGGATGGGGGCAGCATTCTAGATTTTGTATGGGCCCACAAAAAAAACAGCATTGATTGGGACAGCCAAATAAGTGTAAAATGGTTTGCTTATTATGCACAGAGTTTTTTAATATCGTTTTATGGAGGGGGAGGCAGAAGAACATGTGTAACTCTGTTAGTTCATCCCGTTGAATGAGTTGGAGTTTTGTGTCCCCCCCATTAAATATAAATATCATCTATATATGTCTAGTGTCTGTGTGTGTAGTGGGTACCATTATGGTACCCATGAAGCTTTGCGCTGTATGCTATAGTGTGTGCACATCTTTTTAATAGAAATAGGGGCCAGACGGTAAGGGCAAACAATAACAAACTTAAACGCAGAGATAAACATACTACAAATCGGCAATGGATTAGCCAGAGATGCCGCCGATCATTAGTCCTACTGAGGAATGTGCGGGTCATTGCAACTTTCGGCTTGTGTTCCACTGTAGCCGGAAATGTGTTCCATTTGATGGCCATATTGCAAATGGGGGCCAGAGGATAAGGACAAATAATACCAAACTTAGATGAGCTAAACATAAATCAGCACTGGATTAGCCGGAGATGCTGACAATTGTTAGACCTACTGAGGAATGTGCGGTGCATCGCTACTTCCGGCTTGCATTCCACTGCAGCCAGAAGTGTGTTCCATTTGGCAGCCATATTGGAAAATATCATACAGCTAATTCGGGCTTGTGTTCCCAGCTAATGTGATCATGTGATGTTGAGATATTCTCAGAATGGATTAGCAATCATGGCTATTTAAGGTTAATCAAAATCGGCTTAATAAATAAGTGTTCTTATTCCCTTATTACTACATACATATAATTATTAGAGATGGTATATACCAACAAAGATTGGGATTTCTTAATGCATAATTGACATAAAAAAAGTTTCTTATTCTTCAAATGTGCAAAATATTATTCAGATTTAAATAGTTAGAGAAGAGGATATAATTAGGGTTTATCTAAGACTAGGTGATTCATCACGCCCTACGGGCGCTCTTCACACTGGCGTAAGGGGCTGCGCCCCCTTAATTTGTGAACGTTTGTATTGTGAGAAATATGGTTAGAATTGTATGAAAGATGCCCTGTATTGCAACTTGAGTTATAGATGAAATGTGTTAAATAGAGAGCATATGATGTGGAAGGGGGTGTGTATTCTTTTGTTTAATTAAAAAGCGGTTACAGAGTAAGATGTACATTGATAGTGTGGAGGGTACAGTGACATTTGTGGGTGTGTGTGGGGGGTACGTGTTGTTGAGGTGTGTGTGTGTGTGCAATAGTATAGTAGGGTGTTTTTGAGTCAGCGGCTCCCCACTGGCGGAGGTCACGACACAGGAAAACAGGAGGTTGGGTAGTGATAGGGGTGTGTGGGCATAAGGGGGACTAAAGAGAAGGGTGGGGACACTGTGCAGCTTCTGCCAGTGGGTGAGGGTCCAGCGTGGCAGCACAGGAGTACAGGACGGTGGCCCTGAGTCAGCATCTCCTCCTACTGGGTGGGAGTTAGGGTGCATGAGAGCAGGAGGCTGGGCTATGAGGCATGATAGGGGTATGTGGGCAACACAGCGTCAGCGACTCCCCAGTGGTGGAAGCTACGGTTCAGGAGAGCAGGAAGCTGGGTAGTGATAGGGGTGTGTGGGCATATGGGGGACTAAAGAGGAGGGTAGGGGGACACTGTGCAGAGTGAAGAGAACAACTATTCAGTTTTCCTGTGAGAAAGAGATATATCATAAAAGCTTTGTGAACACAACAAACTCAGGGAAATGTCCCCCCAATGTGTCAGCTATAACCCCCCCCCCCCCATTTCCAAAATTCAAATCAGTCACAAAAGAACCTATGTGACATCAATTTGAACACCTGCAAAAACATGAGCAATATATGGAGAAGATCTGAGATATTATATAGGATGAACTCATAGGAGTCTCAATTATTCTCACATATTACCACCAAAATTTTGAAATTTCCACAACTCACTCTGCCTAGCATCCTTATACCATCTTCATTCCACCCCCCTTTTTTTGCACATTTTTCGTTTGACTTTTTATTGTTTTGTTTCACAATTCATTTTGTCACTTACGAACATGGCACTCATATTACTGTATTATGCGCTATCATGAAATCAATAAACACCAACCACTTTGAAAATTCTATATGCACGCACAAACATCACTTAGGCACCAATACATGGAACCCCAACCTAGAACCATCATCACGTTTCACTATATTCATCCATGGTCCACCATAGGACCTGAGATTGTGATATTAAACAATTGATTGCATCATCAAATTGCCCCCATACACATGAAGACATCTCCATATGGAACCTCTTGTACAACAACATGTACTCCATCTTTATTATATTTATTTACATTCCTTTCCGAGTTCTCTTTAAACTCCTCACCACCACCTACAAGGCTCTCTCCTCCTCCACAGCTCCCTACCTCTCTTCACTGATCTCTATCCACACTCCCTCCCGTCCTCTTCGCTCCATCGCTGACCGCCGACTGACCTCTCACCTAATCACCTCCTCCCACTCCCGTGTCCAAGATTTCTCTCGCGCTGCCCCCCTGCACTGGAACAACCTCCCGCCACCCATCAGGCTATCTGATTCCCTTACCTCCTTCAAGCGCTCCCTCAAAACCCACTTTTTTCGACTAGCCTATCCCTCCTCCTAACCTCTTTTGATCCTCTTATCCTGCCTCCGTTCCCCTCCGTTCCTACTTATCCTATTGTTTTTCGTTCGTCCACCCACCTATTTTTAGTATGTTAACTCTTATGAGCAGGGCCCTCCTTCCTCACGTACTCACCCTACCTCATTACCTCACCTGTGCTCCTGTCCTGTTCTTCCCTTCCTCTACTTCATCTTCAGTCTCCTTGACAATTTTGACACCTACTTCTGAACTGATGCTGATTTTAGTTCTACCAGCTATACCCCTATTTATACTGTATCTTTCAACACACCCTGTACGTTACCTTGTAATTTGTTTTTTTTGTTTGCTATGTACGGCGCTGCGGACACTTTGCGGCGCCTTATAAATAAACGTACTACTACTACTACTACATCTCTTCTTTTACTCTTTATTTATGATAAAATATATGAATTGTGATGCACATATATTTCTAGCAGAAAGAACAACAAAATGGATGTTCAAATACATTGTCACTATACAAAAGACACTCTCTCTTTTATGGACTAATAAAGGAACATTATAATATTTATTTCATTTATTCAATAATACATTATGTTTAAGATCATGGCTCAGCATTTGAATAGCATGCCGAATTGATACAATGTGAATATCACCACATTAGCATTCAAATGCAAACAAAAAGGCCTGCTGTAGAAAGACCACACCCGTACCTGAACTCATGAATATTCATGAGGGGCAGGTACATAAAGGACTTCCGGGCTCATACCTGGTTGGTCCTGATGAAGCTAATGGTGATACGCGTGTGGACCACAAACACACTTAGGGTGACATTCTATGGGATGAGATAAATGCGCATTTTTTTATCTCGCACTACATCGCCGCTATTCGCCCTTTTTTAAATTTGCATTTTTTGGTAATAAATCGCATATTTAATGGGATGCGATTTGGAGGCTGAAAAGTGCGATGTAGTGCGATTTGCGGCGAAGTGGTGCGAATTTATGACACAAAAAAGTGCGATTTCTTCCACCGGTCATGTGCAAGTTTTGGACCAATCGGAGTGCGATTTACAAAACTGTCTCTGCATGACTAAGAACCCCCTAACCTATTGGCCCACCTCTGTCCCCTCCATTATGCATCACACCCCCTATATAAAGAGGCACTGGCGCCATTTCACTCTTTCACTCTTTAAGGAGCATGGAGAGGAGCAGTGGCAGTGGAGCAGATGTATTAAGCCGTGCGAAGAGATAAACTGGAGATAAAGTGGAAGTAGTTAACGCACCAGCCAATCAACTCCCAACTGTCATATTTCAAACACAGCTGATTGGCTGGTGCATTATCTCCTTCCACTTTATCTCCAGTTTATCTCTTCGCCCGGCTTAATACATCTGCCCCAGTGTGAGCAGAGGAAGAGGAGTTGGTGGCAGAGTGAGGAGTGGCAGAGTGAGGAGTGGCAGAGGGAGCAGTGGCAGAGGGAGAAGTGGCAGCGGGAGCAGTGGCAGCAGCCAGCCAAGTGGGAGAGGCAGCAGAGGACTGCTGAGGTCGTCCTCCATTACAGGGAGTGGCAGCAGTGTGGCAGGCAGCATGGCCACAGCAAGGCCAGCCCCAGACCAGGCCCTGGCGGACCAGCCCCAGCAGGAGGAGGTGGAGGATCCGCTGGCATCCCCATCCTATACCAAGGACCTATTCCATACCCCAGAGCAGCTGCAGGAGGGCCACATGTCAGAGGTGGAGGAAGATGGAGGTGAGGAGGAGGAAGACACTGGCATGGAGGAGGAGGGGTACATGGCTGGAGTAGAAAATGAGGAGGAGGAGGTAGAAGTTGGCCGCACAAAAAGTGGCCAAATGGTCAGATTCTCCTATGAGGAAAATGCTGCGCTTGTCCGGGCTATCATACCCGTGTTTGACCGGTTACTGGGGAAAAGTCACCACAAGACCACTGCACAGCGGAAAAGGGCTATGTGGAAGGACATCACCCAGGCGGTGAACGCTGTAAGTCAGCACAAGCGCCTGGTCAGAAATGTCAAGAAGAGGTTCAACGACATCAAGAGACAGCTCAAAAGTAAAATGGCCATGGAGTTGGAGGAGGCCACCAAGACTGGCGGAGGAAGCCCCACCACTGTCTGCTACACGTCCTATGAGGTCAAGCTCAAAAGAATCATACCCCCTGAGGTCCTGCCTGGCATGCACGTCGCGGATACAGATAGGCCGCCAAAGCCATCCAGAGCTGGTAAGTGTGACCACATGCAATCTTAAACATACATGGCAATGTTTTCAAACTGTAATGTTCACTTGTATTGTTATGCTAAGTAAAGTGCTGCTGTGGAACTACATAGCCCAGCAAGGTCAAGCACAAAAAATTGCCTGTTCCTACTTTCAAATTGGTCATAATGCTGGGCCTTGTAGTTCCACAACTGCTGATATTGATCAACACTTTAACATTCTTTCTAGCAGCTTAACATGTATGTGGGCCAAAAAACATTGGTGTACTGGTGGTTTAGCTGCCATGCCTACATACCACAGATTATCCACTAGTTGTAATGTGTCCAATAGTTTAATAATAATCCAACAAAAAATTCAGGTGTAAAAAATATGTCAAATAATGTGGGGACTAAATAATGTAGTCCTTAACCAAAGGAAGTATTGTCCAGTAATGTAATTTCAATGCATTTTTGCCATAAATGCTTATCCATTGCAAGGTACATAATGGCTGCCCATCTTTCCTTTCACAGATTGTCCGTCCCGAAGTGCTCACGCATCAAAGAAAAGAAGGCCCGTTGGTGCAGAATCTGTGGAAGCAGGTAAATGAACAAAAAACAGGCCATTACACATACAGTACACACACCCATGTCACATCAACAATATCTCACACTACATTCATCTCCTGCTGCTACATAGCAACAGAAATGAATGTAATCTGACCTAGCCATCTCACTTATTATTAATGTCAATGTTACATGCAGTATCGGGGTACATGTGTAAGGACATAATACCCCTAGGTATGTGCGTTCAGCATCTCAAGCCCTTTCAAAAACAGTACTGAAGAGAGACTGGCCTATATATGCATCAGTACTTACCTCTTCATCTGTATCCACAGGTACTGTACAACTAGGAACACAACCAACAGATTCCTCTATGATGATGTTGGACGAAATGGACATCATTCTCGAATCCGTGGAGACCTTTGCGGCTGAGGAGGAAATACAGACGTCATCACAGAGTGATCTTCCCCCAAGTGGGGTGACTCCCAACCCACCCCCACCCACAAACACACCCCATACAGCAGCTTCTGCTGCACAAGTAGCTAACTCCTTGGTAAATTTCAAGGAGAAACAAATTGAATTTATGGCCTCCCAAAGCCTACAAATAGGGAGCATCCAGGGGTACATGCGTCACACTTTTCTTCAATTAAGAAAAATTTCAAGGAGTGTACGGGTTGGTGTAGGTACTCATGTGCGCATTGCTAATAGCATTGACACCCGTTATGCAGATCTTTAGTCTGCTGTAAGGGAACAGAATAGCCATATTGGCAGCCTTGCGCAAAGTATAGCTGCACTTAGCCAATCATGCACAGCGCAGACCAATGCCTTAATAGATATGCAGGCACAACTTCAGCAGATGGAAGGCAATGTCATAGGTGAAGCAGCATCTACCCTGAGTGGCTCCCCCACTTCCCCACCCCGTCGGAGTATTAGGACCCGGGGTGGCCTGGGTGCAGCTTCAAGAAGTGGTTTAGGGTGGCCTGATGGTGGGAGAAAATAGGTCATATTTTTTATTCATTTTTAATTTGCATCGAATATGCAATACATCTTGTTACATCCCCCGACAGTTTGAATGTTTGAGTAACAAAAATGCAGGTTGTTTATGACATACTATACTGCAGTAAAAATGTCTAAACGCATACCATTTTGTCTGTGTATTATTTTTAATTGTTGTGTGAAATATGACATAGTGTAATGGTATATGACAATGGGATTGCTGAAAAGTAGTGTTGGGTAACTTCTAGCCCATCAAAGGTTGTGGAACTACATATTCCAGCAAGCTCTGGCACTCATTGTTTGGACTGTAATGGTTATTGTGTGTCAGGGCATGCTGGCACGTGTAGTTCCACAACACCAGGTGAGCCATGTTTAAGAGCAAACTTAATTCATACATGTTACATGTATTAGGCTAAATGTGGGTGGAAACAGATGGTATTGCTAAATAATTTGTTTATGAGTACACTTACAGCAAAGGTAAATGTTGGAATACAGGGCACATGTGCTTACCAGAAAAGTAACGCCTGATGATTTGTGAACGCACCAGATTCCCCCTCTGCGTACCCCTCACTACCCGAGGTGTGGTAGGTTGGACTTCCTGCACGACTGCTGCATGTTCCTCCTCCATATAGGCAGGTTTGGACAGGGCTATGTTGTGTAACATGCAGCAAGCCTGGACGATCATCACTACTTTTGCAGGGTGGTAAAGCAGCGTACCCGATGACCGGTCCAAACACCGGAATCTACTTTTCAATACGCCAAATGTACGCTCCACCACATTGCGGGTTGCAATATGGGCTTCATTATACCGGTGCTGTGCAGGGCCCTCTGGGGAGCTCAAAGGTGTCATGAGCCAGTTAACACACCCATATCCCGAGTCACCTAAAACACAGATAGGAAGTTATTGCCTTATATGGTAAGGTATGTGCATTGTGCAAACAGGAGACACTGGGACAACAGCAATATGCTTGTGAAACTGGAAACATACACATTTGAGCAGGTACAAATAAGGACAGAGAGGGTAATATGTAAAAATGTACTTACCAAGTAGCCAGCCCTCTGGCATTTGTTGTTGGGTAAATCGGTTCCAGAGGGCTGAGTGTCTCAGAATATAGGCGTCATGGCAGTTCCCAGGAAAGCCTGCGACAACACTTAGGATTTTCAGATGAGCATCACATACAACCTGCACGTTCAAGGAGGTGCCGCCCACGCCTATTGACATAGACGTGGCCCCGCACGTGCGGTGCCCTAATCCCAATGTGTGTGCAGTCTATAGCTCCCAGCACGTGAGGGAATGCTGAGAGTCTATAGAAAGCCACCTTGTGGTCCTGCCACTCCAACTCAGAACGTGGGAATCTGATGTATGTCCGCCACAACTTCTTTAAAGCAAGTAACACTTGAGTAAAATGCTTAGAGAAAGTGGGCTGTGATACCCTCAAGGACCATGAGGTCACAGACTGAGTGGAGCCTGTGGCCAAATAGTAGAGGGTACACATTAATTTCTGCAGCCCAGACACTGCATAGTTGCCTCCCCCGAAAGGGTCCAAATCATCTCTCACCTGCTCATATAAGTCCAACAGGTTATTGCGGTTCAGCCTAAACATCCCCACAACCTGTTGATCCGAGAGGGAGTCCAGGTACAGCCGAGCACGATACAGATGTACGCAGTAGTCGGGGGGCTACCTGGATCTGGTGTGCAGCTTCCTCCCTCCTGCGCAGCTCCTCCAAATGGGCCACATCACAAATGAGCAACTCCAAACCACTCTGCAAAATCTCCATGTCTCAAACCCTCACAGGTGTCCTTAATGATGTTGGGGTATATGTAAGGGTGTTTCTGAGTGAAATTGAGGGCACCTGTGCTGAAATTAACCATTTGTGCACTTGACCAAAGTGAGTTCTGGGCCAAAATCGCCCAACAGAACCAGGTCTGAAAAATGTGCGATTATTAGACACCTTAAAAGTGCGATTTGCGAAAACGCATCCCATTAAATAAGCGATTTGTATACTTTTCTGTACGAAAACACCTGGATGCAATAAAAATGCGAATTTTTCACACACTTTTGGTCCGCATGAGTTATCGCACATAATATGCGATATCCGTCCCTTAACGCATCCTATTAAATATGCGATTTCAAGGAAAAATGCGATGTCGCCATTTTTTTTACTAATATTCGCCAAAAAACACAAATCTCACTCCATAGAATGTCACCCATCGTGTGTTAAACTCCCATATCCCTTCCCCAATATACAATGTATTTTGATTTGTGATTGTTGCGCACCTCAGGCAGTACTAGAGAGACTATCAGACAGGAGTCGTGGGGTCAGACCCTGACCACGATCTCCTCCAGTCCTGCTGCACAGCAGCCTGCCGTTTGTGCTGCTAAAGGAGTCCGGCGTCCATACTGCCTACCTGTAACATTAGCGTGTAACCGGAATACAAAGTTGCACTGATAGGGTGAGCCGCACTGTGACCATCACACTGCGGTGTCTCCCAGTGTAACCCCAGCATACAAAATACAATAACACTGCCCGTGTGTATACCCGGAGAACAGACAGGTGTACAGATAGAACCTGGGCGTATGAGCGGCATGCTATTAGCAATACTCCTGCCGACCTCATTCGCCGTTAGGAGCTCCTCCACGTATTTACAGCCGAAGTGCTACCTAATACAAATAAATAAACTGTAATATTCAGTAAAAATTCGAATGTATGAACCAACCAATTTCTTGTACCAATCTCCACTGTGGGTACACACTGGGCGATTGTGATAAGACGCATTTAATCACATGATAATAATTTTAAGGGGACTCACCCAGTAGGGGTACATTATCCCCACACCTGTTTCTCCAATTGAATGATGATTGGTGAACCAAACGCATCATAAACAGTGTCTTACACCATATCCACAGTCAACCAACCAACTGTATTTATAAAAGCCCGAGTTTGGTAGTGTATGAGCGGCATATGCTATAGGCAAAATACCCGAATCTGCCTCACCAACCTCACTGTGGCCTCTTTCATACACCTACAGTGGCATATCTTTCTGTTGTAATGCAATTTAATTGAGGAAGTATAATACTCCATATCCAACCAATTTATTGCATACGAAATTGCATGTGGATACACACCAGGCGATTTTGAACAAGACACACCAAATCATCATAAAATAAATGTGAGGGGGCCCGAACAGTGGGGATACTTGTGATATTATTGAAGGCAGTGATCAGTGCACCCATCGAGTGTGGCACTGATACAACCACTGTCCATAACTTTCATTAAGGGATATCGAAACACACTAAGCAAGGATTCATTCCTTTTTTATCTTTACCTTGTCAAAAATTTACCCATGTATGTTATGTGTTTTATATGTCGCCATTCTAAGATGTAATAATTAAAAGTTAATTTTTATTAAAACCACCTCTCTTTACCAGTGCGCCACACTAATGACAGCCTTCTCTTTCTCAAAAATTGTATCTGATCTTCTGTTCTAGTGGCAGCACACCCTAAAATAAAGACTTATTTAAAGTCTCATCATTATATAAAAGGGTTATATCACATACACAGATATCCTCACCTGTGCGATTGGAAAAGGCCTTTTTTTGTGTGGCTGTATAATAGTGAATAGTCATTAGGTCGACATGCATTTAGGTCAACACTGCAGTGACAGACAGGATGGCAGTTTTAAGCACAATGCAAAAGAGAGCGCACTAAGTTAATCTATGCATATTTTAATTCATTTGAAAAAAGAACAATTCAAAATAATAAGGATGGTATATGACAGGATATCTGATGAAACCGTCACTATACCAGAATGGAGAAACACGTCGAGAAAGGGAAGGACATTCCAATTTTATATCCACCTGCCCCAGATTTATTGTCTGGACCTGTGACATTTCAAACCCCAAGATTGCACCTGGAGCGGTAGCAACAGTGGGAGACTTGTGTGTCCGGCGTCTGCCTCCCATACACGAGGGAGGACAGGAGGCGTTTAACATCTTGGCAGTGGGAGACCTGCGGTAATCCTAGCTACCTGCCCACCAACTACAGAGCCGGACAGCTGCCCTCCGACACTACCCAGAGGACAGGAGTTACAATACCGCTGCAGAGGTTGCTTCCGACGCCAGCTCTCATTACAACTGAGCCACGCCGGTTGTTAGTGACATCACGGCAGAGGTTGCTTATAGCGCCGGCTCTCACTACAACAGAGCCATGCTGGTTGTAGCGACCTGCATTTGATACCTGTCATATACCATCCTCCTGCCTGGCTTAAGCGATTCTACACCTGCTACTTACCATCTTCCTCCTGCCCGTGGTGTGAATCCCTTTGTCATCGGGGATCATTTAGAATCCGGTCATAATTGATCTTTTATTTTAAAAAAATACAAAATTATTTTACAAAAAAGTTTATTTAATACAACTTGTTCTGGAACATATCCATCAATTAATAACCTGACCCAACATCACCTTACCAGAAACTCCCCACCCTTTTCAACAATATACAGTGGGTAAGAGCACTGGGGACAGTACATTTAATAATATCTGGCTTTGATATTAGCAAACTACAGATAGGTGTGATATAAAATCAGATATTTTATTGATATTATTTTGAATTGTGCTTTTTTCAAATGAATTGTTTCAAATCTTGTTTTTTACTACTTTAAATGAATTAAAATATGCAAAGATTAACTTAGTGCGCTCTCTTTTGCATTGTATTTTTGTTCACCTTGGTTCTAATTGATTGGGAGCAGCATAGTAGTAAATTGATACTGTGGTTTATTGAAAGATAAATTCTATTATAGCGATTTTAAACTTATTATATTGCGCCTGATATACCTTTGGTATATATTGCTGGCAGTTTTAAAGACTAGGCCTCAAAGAGCACATAATACAAAAAAAGAGGTGCAAGATGGAATTGTCATTGTGCCCTCCCACCCAGTGGCGCACGCAGGGGGGGTTTTCCCAGAAACCCCCAGGAGTCTAAGGGTGACATTTAATAGAATGAGAGTTTTTCGCACTTTCAAAATCGCCCATTATCGCACTTTTTTAAAATTGCATTTTTGCAGTGGATTCGCATATTTAATGAGGTGTGTGTTCCGGAAATGAAATTTCCGGCATGAAAATGTGCAAATTTGAGGTCCCCCCTCTTGAGCATAACCAGCCCCGGGCTCATTGAGCCGGACCTGGTTCCAAAAATACGGGGGAAAAAAAGCGTAGGGTTCCCCCGTATTTCTGAAACCAGCCCCGGACTCTTGGACCGGTCCTGGTTCCAAAAATACGGGGGACAAAAAATCTGGGGGTCCCCCATATTTTGAAACCAGCACCGGGCTCCAACAGCACGCAGTGTCATTCCACAGTCGGGGGACACTTTTTGCATAAGGTCCCCCTGCTGAAACATGAGCACCGTGGCTGGTCAGCCTTGGACGGGGTACCTGGAGGAGTGGGGACCCCCCCCCCAATAAAGGCCCCCCCCCCCAGTTTCACCCGTCCAGGGCTGAAGCCCGGGGCTGTCATCCGGGTTAAATGTGACATACCTAACATTGCTTTATACAGGAGAACTACAAGTGCCAGCAGACCTCCCCCGCATGCTGGGACTTGGAGAACCACAGCATGCGGGGGAGGTCTGCTGGCACTTGTAGACCTCCCCAGCATTCTGTGGTTCTCCAAGTCCCACAGCATTAATGGGCCCGCTGCGGGCATTAATGGGCCCGCTGGGACTTGTAGTCGACCTTTAAAAAAAATGTTAAAAGAAAACACACACACAGATAAGTATAACTTTATTACATACACATTCACACACCTCACTTTTACACCAACATACTTACCGATCCAGGATCCAGCGCTGGTCTCCCTTCTGCATAGCCGTTCAGCACGCACTGACAGCGGGCTGAACCGGCATTCTCCGGTGCAGATAACAGCCTGTGTCGCGCAGTCCCAGCACTACACAGGCTGCGAGCGTCTTGGGTGTCCATGGAGACGCATCAGCCAATCACGCTCTCAGCCTGTGTAGCGGTGGGACTGCGCTACACAGGCTGTTATCTGCACCGGAGAAAGCCGGTTCAGCCCGCTGTCAGTGCGGGCTGACCGGCTATGCAGAAGGGAGACCAGCGCTGGATCCTGGATCGGTAAGTATGTTGGTGTAAAAGTGAGGTGTGTGTATGTGTATGTAATAAAGTTATATTTCTCTGTGTGTATGTTTTCTTTTAACATTCTTTTTACAGGTGGACTACAAGTCCCAGTGGGCCCATTAATGCCCCGCATGCTGGGACTTGTGGTTCTCCAAGTCCCAGCATGTGGGGGAGGTATGCTGGCACTTGTAGTTATCCTGTATAAAGCAATGTTAGGTACAGGTATGTCACATTTAACCCTATCAGGCCGGCGTCCACTGGCCACGGATGCCGGTGACAGCCCCGGGCTTCAGCCCTGGACAGGTGAAGCCTGGGGGGGGGGGGAGGGGGAGCCGGGGGACCTTATGTAAAAAGTGTCCCCCGGCTGTGGCATGACACTGCGAGCTGTTGGAGCCCGGTGCTGGTTTCAAAATACGGGGGACCCCCAGATTTTTTGTCCCCCGTATTTTTGGAACCAGGTCCGGCTCAATGAACCCGGGGCTGGTTATGCTCAGGAGGGGGACCCCACGCCATTTATTTTCCAAAAAACACTTTAACACATTTTTTACCACAGGACCATACACAGATCTCAATGATCTGTGCAGGATTCTGGCCAATTCGCATATCAGAACCTGGTCTGAAATTTTGGCGAATTTAAGACACATTTCCCAAATTCGCATCTCATTAAGTATGCGAATTGTATACTTTTCAATGGGAAAACATCTGGATGCGAGTTCCGGCGCGAGTAAAAATCGCACTTTCAGAAGTGCGATTTCGCGGGAAAATCTGCGATTTTTGCAGTTTTTCGCATCTCATTAAATATGCGAAAACTGGATTTCGGACGGTTTTCTCGAAAATATTGCAAAAGTCACGTGTTCGCATCTCATTAAATGTCACCCTAAGGGTCCTATGCTGAAAGCTGAAGGTCCCCTCTTTCCAAGAGAACACTCATTTTAAAAATCGGCCCTTAGGAACTGGAGATATCTGACTTCAAAACAGTGGTCCCCATCCAAGCCTGTTAATTGCTCTTCCCAGTCAGATATTTCAGGTTCTGTCTGACTTAGAGTTTTTCTGAGGGTATATTCCAAAAGCTGGGACTCTCCCCCTTTGATAGATGGACACTAGTCGCTTGTCTCTACTGTTCCCAGAACCAGAGATATCAGCCTTCCAGCAGCTGGTTACTGCTCCAGCTGCACACACCTGGACACTGGGCACTGCCCAGTGTATGTAGTTTTATATACTCATTGGCAGATTGCTCTGCCTCCTGAACTCTGATCCCCTAGTCCCCAATACCATTTGGTAGGTGGGATTCTCTAGTTTTTAATTCCATTAAAATCTAAGAAATCTATTTCCGTGAAATGGAGATATCTGCAGTCAAGCAAGCTGGCCTTCCACCAGAAAATTATGAATAATAAGCCCACTCCACTATACACCCCTCCTCTGCATATTAAACATCCTCTACCACCCTGGAAGTTATGTATCAGGGCCCTTCATTCAGCCCAATGCCCCCTTCTCTCACCCCATCTCCCACCATCTGTGCAGTAAAGGGGTAATTAGTGGAAATTACAGATCCCTGGATGCTGAGCAGTTGATATAATACCCCCTACCACCCGCGGGACATCAAAGCTTCCCCCACCCCTACCGCTGGAGGATCAGTAGGGGCCCCAAAACATTGCTATGCCCAGGGGTCTACACTGCTGTTGACGCCCCTGTATGTATACATATGTACAGTATATATATAGACATTGTAGGGGCTCTGCACACACTAAATTAACTGATAATAAATAGTGGAGATTTGGTTCATGAATTGATCAATGCATTTAAGCCTGCAGCCCCCTTCACGGGACCCCACTTTTCTGCAGGTCCTAACACTATCGCACGAAATGGCTACAATGGCTATGTAGCTATCACATCAATTTTTGATTCCAGGCATGCTATCTGGTCTAAAGCTCACAGCAGACTGTGCTTTTATAGGTGAGCAGTTACATAAGCTATGCACTATAGGTTAAAACAGGGTGCATGAGAGAATGTGACCACAATAAGACTAATTAAAAAAATTAATCTAATAAACAATATATACACTAAACATATATATATAGAGAGAAAAGAGAGATATGTCGGTGGGCTCTGGCACTCTCTAAACATCCATACTTCGCCTGTTGCCATCCGTGACAAGGAACCAAACTGTCCTCACATAGAACAATGCTCGGCGGCACTCAGGAATCAATAGAAAACAGATACAGCCACAGGCAATTATCTGCCAACATTTCAATAAGATTTACTTATTTTCATCAGGACATACAGAACAAGAGTACTACTCACCATTTATGTGCTTTCCCTTCACCAAGTGAATCTGACAGAGCGGCGCGGCAGGCACAGCCAGGCCATGACGTCATCACAGTGCTCCCACACCAATACAACAAACTTTATTAAAACTGTAACAGAACACAATGTAAGTAAGCAAGGTATCACGCAACACTGAGGACATATAAAAAAATAGCCGGTGGATATATCAAAAAGGGAAAGCGCATTAGGGATAACCACACCAGAAAAGTATGTTTTTATAAAAAGCAATGCAGCCAGAGTGTTTCATTTAACCCCTGGGGACTGAGTCTGAAAATCCACTCTGCTTCACGCTGTAAGAGAAGCTTAGATCTGTTCCCCCCTCTGACAGTCGAGGGAACATGATCGATAATTTTATGTTTGAATGCAGTGTGGGAATGCCCCATCACTGCATAATGCCTCGCTACAGGTTGCTCGCTTGAACCTTTAAGAACTGTGGTACGTATAGCCATCCTGTGCTGGGTCATATGTACCTTAAATTGACAATCTGTCTTGCCAATATAGTACTTGCCACAAGGGCAAACAACTACATACACCACATGTGTAGTGGAACAGGTAACCCTGAATTTAATGGGGAATGTGATATTTTTAAAAGGATGTTTGATGGTTTCCCCTGTTCACATATAGCTGCATGTAACGCAGCCTGTGCACTTGACACAGCCCAATTTTGGAGTACCAAGGAATGTAGTATTACTGGACTTTTCAAAGTTTGTAATGTCACTATGTACCAATAGATCGCGCAAATTGCTACCCCTAGAATAACTAGTGATGAGTTTTTTAAGCTTAAGACTAGGTAAATCCTTGTCTGTAGTTATTAGCGGCCAATATGTCTCGAGAGCTGTGCTAGCTCTAGCACTAGCTGTATTGAACCTATTGGGCCAAAAGATCTCGTTATCAGAGGTCTTGCGCTATTTTCTTTTCAAGGCTTTGGACCTGGGAACTGCTAAGACTCTTTTCTTAGTCAGTAAAAGTTGTTCGTAGTTGTAACCCCGTTCTAAGAATTTTTGGACCATTTGATCCAGTTGGACATGTAGATCTTCCTCTTTGTTGCAGATTAGACGAACCCGCAGCATCTGAGAATACGGCAGTCCTTTTGCGACTGATGGAGGATGGAAACTAGTGGGGGATAGTAACATGTTTCTATCTGTAGATTTCACAAAAAGAGACATATTTAACTGGCCATTAGCTAAACTAATGAGACTAATGAGTACATCCAGAAAGTCGATTTGACTATGGGATTGTGTACACGTTAACTTGATGGGACTATCACTATTATTCTGATGATCAATGAACTTGTTGAGTGCGGATACTGAGCCGCTCCACAACAAGATCATGTCATCAATGTAACGTGTAGCGCCCCCCCCCCGCGACCCCCCCTCCCGCGATTCGCGCCCCCCCTTCCGCGATTCACAGCCCCCCTCCCGCGATTCACAGCCCCCCTCCCGCGATTCACTGCACACACCCCCTCCCGCAATTCACGGCACCCCCCACGCCCCCCCTCTCGCGATTCACGGGCCCCCACAAACCCCCCTCCCACCATTCGCGGACTCCCGCGACCCCCCCTTCCCACGATTCACGCCCCCCCTCCCTTGATTCATGCCCCCCCTCCCACGATTCGCGGTATCTCCGTGCCCCCTCCTGCGATTCACGGACCCCCGAAACCCCCCCTCCCGTGATTCAAGGACCCCACAACCCCCCTCCCGCATTTTGCGGACCCCCCTTCCTTCAATTCACGCCCCCCGCGATTTTCGGATAGCCACCCCCCTCCAGCGATTCGTGGACCCCCACGCCCCCCCTCCCGCAATTTGCGGACCCACTTCCTGCAATTCCCCCCCCCCTGTGGACCCCCACGACCCCACTCCCGCATTTCACGGACCCCCGTGAGAATGGGGGATCCTGTACCGCCACAAGCAGGTGCCGCCCCTAGGTGGGAAATCCGGCCCTGGCTGCTGCGCTGCAGGTTCCCCCACTGCCAGAAGTGTCCCCACGGTCCTCTGCACCAGCACCACAACTTTTATCAATGTCTTTCCCACATACCACTATTCTACAGCATCCTGCTCTCATGCACCCTCACTCCCTCCCAGTGGGAGGAGACGCTCACCCACTGCCGAGAGCTGCATACTGTCCCCCACCCTCCTCCAGTTCTAGGGATGCCCAATGTGTGGGGCCACACACATTTCAAATCATCGATGGTTTATGGCCGATGTTGAATACTTTTGGCATCGATGTGGGAGGACCAGATGGTTTCCCTACATCGATGGCAAAGGAGAACCGATCAAGTTTCAAATTTTTTTAAGGAGCCGGGACATGGAGCATAGCTCCGCCCCCCCTCCCACACCCGGAAGTCCCGCCACCGAGATCTGATTGACCCACGGCCTATTCAGTCAGATATAATGGATGACCATTGATAGCTGCAACAATTGATGGTTATCCAAGTAATATTTTACTACTATCGATGGCAGGGTGCAAAATCACCATCAATGCCAACCATCGATGGCGTCTGCACCACTGGCCATCCCTACTCTGCAACAGCCAAAAACTGTTACTACCCCTCATGCCCACACACCCCTATCACTGCCCTGCCTCCTGTTCTCATGCCCCGTAAACTTCCGCCAGTGGGGACCCGCTCACCCTGTGTTGTCCACATTCCCCTATCATGCTTTACCGCCCAGTCTCCTGCTCTCATGCGCCCAAGACGCTCGCAGCCTGTGTAGCGGTGGGACTTCACTACACAGGCTGTTATCTGCACCGGAGAAAGCCGGTTCAGCCCGCTGTCAGTGCGGGCTGACCGGCTATGCAGAAGGGAGACCAGCGCTGGATCCTGGATCTTACGTATGTTGGTGTAAAAGTGAGGTGTGTGTATGTGTATGTAATAAAGTTATACTTCTCTGTGTGTGTGTTTTCTTTTAACATTCTTTTTACAGGTGGACTACAAGTCCCAGCGGGCCCATTAATGCCCGCAGCGGGCCCATTAATGCTGTGGGACTTGGAGAACCACAGAATGCTGGAGAGGTCTACAAGTGCCAGCAGACCTCCCCCGCATGCTGTGGTTCTCCAAGTCCCAGCATGCGGGAGAGGTCTGCTGGCACTTGTAGTTCTCCTGTATAAAGCAGTGTTAGGTATGTCACATTTAACCCTATCAGGCTGGTGTCCACTGGCCACGGACGCCGGTGACAGCCCCGGGCTTCAGCCCTGGACGGGTGAAACCTGGGGGGGGGGGGCTTTATTGGGGGGGGTCCCCACTTTTCCAGGTACCCCGTCCAAGGCTGACCAGCACCCACTGGCTGGAGCTGCACAGTGTCCCCACCCTCCTCTGCACCAGTGCAAAAGCTTTCGTCCCCCTCATACCCACACACCCCTATCACTACCCAGCTTCCTGCTCTCCTGAACCGTAAACTTCCACCACTGGGGAGTCGCTGAGGCTGTGTTGCCCACATATCCCTATCATGCCTCATAGCCCAGCCTCCTGCTCCACCCAGTAGGAGGAGACACTGACTCAGGGCCACCATCCTGTACTCCTGTGCTGCCACGCTGGACCCTCACCCACTGGCAGAAACTGCACAGTGTCCCCCACCCTCCTCTTTGGTCCCCCTCATACCCACACACCCCTATCACTACCCAGTCCGGATCACTTGTGCACTTCCAGCGTCTGGCTCCAAGTGCAATCAGCCCTGATCATCTGTGCACCTCCAGCACTCTGCTCCAAGGTGCAATCAGTCCTGCTCACCTGTGTACCTTCAGTCTGGGTGCAATCTGCAAACCACATCCTGTGCACCTTCCGTTTGGGTACAACTCCTTCTATCACCTGTGTACCTTCAGTCTGGGTGCATTCTGCAAGCAACCTCCCGTGCACCTTCCGTTTGGGTACAACTCCTGCTATCACCTGTGTGCCTTCAGTCTGGGTGCATTCTGCAAGCAACCTCCTGTGCACCTTCCGTTTGGGTACAACCTATACCAGTCTCCAGTGTGCCTTCTGCTTGGCTGCAGCCTGCCACAGTCTCCTGTGCACCCCTGCCTGGGTGCTACCTACTGCAGTCACCTGTGTACTCCGGTTTGGCTACAACTGGTTCCTGTTTCCTGTCTGCCACCTGTTCCTTCATCATCCACCCCGTGGCTAACTTCTACCTGTCAGTGTCCTCAGGCTCCGGGCTCCTCCCGGACACCACCCCTGGACACCACCCCTGGACACAGCTCCTGTACACTGGACACAGCCATCACACTGGACACTGCCCCTGGACACTGGACACAGCCCGTCACCCTGGACACAGCCTCTGGACAATGGACACAGCCTCTGGACACCACCCCTGAACACAGCTCCTGTACACTGGACACAGCCTTCACACTGGACACTGCCCCTGGACACTGGACACAGCCCGTCACCCTGGACACAGCCCCTGGACAATGGACACAGCCTCTGGACACAGCTCCTGTACTCTGGACACAGCCATCACACTGGACACTGCCCCTGGACACTGGACATCGCCCGCCACCCTAGACACAGCCCCTGGACAGTGGACACAGCCCCTGGACAGTGGACACAGCCCCTGGACAGTGGACACAGCCCCTGGACAGTGGACACAGCCCCTGTACACTGGACACTGCCCCTGTACACTGGACACAGCCCCTGACACACTGGACACATCCCCTTGTATTATGGACACTGCAGCCCCTGTACACTGAGTGTACAGTCAGCAGCACTGCAGCCCCTGCGTGTGAGCACTGCAGCACCTAGTTTACAACAAAATAAAAAATCACACAAAATAAATCACAGCACAGGGCACATGGCACGGAGCATGGCGCAAAGATCAGAGAGGACGGAGCACAGATCTCCCACCCACCCTCTTCCCTCTCCTATAATGGAGTGAAGATGGCGGGGCGCGTGTGTGTCTTATATAACATCCCGCTCCCGCGAGAATCCGACAGAGCGATGATGACATTTTGCCTCGTTTTCGGTCCGGAATTCAGGCAGGAACTCCCAAGCCGGCTCGGATCCTGACTCGGATCACGATGTTCGGATCTGTCGGATCCCGGAGGTCCGGACCCGCACATCTCTAATCACCACCAGTGGGTCGGTTAGGAAATCTGAGTTGTTTCCTCGCAGACCCAATTGCGGGTGAAAATGAAGGAGGAGCTGTTGCTGTCTTCCATTCCGCTTCAGGTGACAATCTTCTGACCAGCAGGTCTTTGCACCACTGCAGACTTGTGTCTGTGGGAAACAGAGATACAACACAACAACAACAACATAGGCTTTAAACTAAGGATCGAGCATGGTGGCCAAAATGTAGTGGTCTGATTTTAACAGATTGACCATTCTGGAATTCTGGCAATGCGAATGATGGGCTTCATCCACAAGTCCCACATACTTAGCGGAATTGCTCCTTTTTAGCTCCTCCTCCACTTTCTCCAGCTGCTTTTGCAACACCCTGATGAGGGGAAGGACCCGACTCAAGTTGGCAATGTCTGAACTAACTTAACGCGTGGCAAGTTCAAAGGGTTGGAGAACTTTGCTCAACACGGAAATCATAGACAAAGATATTGTGCAGCCTTAGCGATTAATCACATAAAAATAACTTACACACTACTTAATAGTAGATGCACACAATCCCCCCCAAATGAACCTTGGGGAAAGAAAAAGCCATAGTGCAAATATTGTTTGAGCACATAAACGGTATTTTATTCTCCACGATGCACTTACATGGAAATCGTTTTCAAAAGCATATATCAAAGAGTCTTTTCATGAAGCCTCATCCAAAATCCACTTTGATCTGGAAACTTGAAAAACATATATCTAGTGCAACACTGTTTGTATATTTAAAACAGAATATTTATTGTATAAACTCACATGGTAAAAAGAATATTTAGCATGTAATCCACAAGAGCGGATAGACAACCTCCTGCGGGACCTGTCACACCTCGTGTGTGCTCCCAGCCTTCCCTCTCCCTTTGAAATGTTATATGTGAATTTTGATCTGTATTAGCTTAGTGTTGCGTTCCCGGTGCCGGCTCTCCCTGTTAGCCTGAGACGCGGTGTCTGATACTGAACACCGCGCGGTGAACACCTGCAGGCAGACGGCTTACTAAGGAGTGAAGCGGCTACACGATACCGCTGTCACTCTATCACAGGTAGCCGTGGCTGCTGCTAACCGCCGACCCTACCCCACGCGCTGTTCCCACAGCCATAGGGAGGACGTGGTGATCACTTGCAGGCAGACGGCTTACTGGGAGTGAAGCGGCTATACAATACCGCTGTCACTCCACCACAGTTAGCCGCGGCTGCTGCTAACCGCCGACCCTACCCCACGCGCTGTTCCTACAGCCATAGGGAGGACGGGGCATACATATGCCGGTTATGCGCCCTGTGTAGACGGCTACCTTACTGCCTACACATATAGGAGCTGTCGGGCACCGAGACAGTAATACCAGACTGTCCAGTATATTTATTGGCCTCACTGAATTGATAGGAGAATTCTCCTCCAATTGTGGGACATCTGGATACTGTTGCAATATATAAACACTTTTTGTTACTTGTGGTTCTAAACATACAACACTGCAATATATGTATCAAAGCACTACATTGAATTCTGAATAAAAAAAAAAAAAAAAAAAAAAAAAAGGGACATAGACTCTGGGAGCCTCACGGTGTGAGGATTATTTCCTTTTTAATTGCACTGTCCGTGTCATTTATGTACTTTTTGTTTTTATATTTCGCAGCCTTTTAATAATCTATAATTAAAAGTTACATTTTATCTGTTAGCTATAAGGTGCACCACACCGAGACATTCTTTCTCCTTTTTTTCTTTGTAACCTCCTGCGGGAAGCAAGCGGCACTGTTGAAAAAGGGCGCATTCAATTTACCAGCCATTCAGCTAAGCAATCCGTATCTAGGTAGCAGGCAATTCCAGCTATATGTACACCTATCAATTTCCTGACAGGCTGTTGAGTGAAGTGTTAAGCACTCATACATTTTAAAGTTTCGATTGCCTGTCAGCACTGCTTATTGGCAAAGTCACACGATATTCAACGAAGATAGGGGACCACATAGGAATTGGGCCACACTGAGCGAGGATAAATTCTTTATCCTTTTTATCACGCTGTCTGTGTTATATGATTTCACTGTATGTCAATATTTTGCCTCTTTTTCTTTAAAAAAAGTCTAATAAAGGTTACATTTTATGCTAACAGCTCTATACTCTGAGGTGCACCACATTCTTCTCTTTTTTCCTGATTAAATCCTTCCTCTATGTCCAGTGGTAGCACACCCTCCTGAAATTATAATTGGAAGCATCCATATTAACTGTACTGAGGGTCCTTCTAGCTGATCTATTGGACAAATCCTGTGTGACTGACCTCTCCCCGTCCCCCTGTCCCTGTTTTTGAGTATAACCATAACCATACACACACCCGCAGCCTATAACTCTAACCATACACACACCCCGCAGCCTATAACCCTAACCTACAAGCACGCACCCCACAACCTATAACCCTAACCATACACACGCACCCCACAGCCTATAACCCTAACCCTACACACACCGCAGCCTATAACCTTAACCACACACTCATCCAGCAGCCTATAACCCTAACCATACAAGCACGCACCCCGCAGCCTATAACCCTAACCATACACACACTCCGCAGCCTATAACCCTAACCTACACACACCCCACAGCCTATAACCCTAACCAGACACACACACACACACTGCAGCCTATAACCCTAACCATACACACACACACACACACACACTGCAGCCTATAACCCTAACCATACACCCACCCCGCAGCCTATAACCCTAACCACACACACCCGCAGCCTATAACCCTAAAAGTACACACACCCCGCAGCCTATAACCCTAACCATACAAGCACGCACCCCGCAACCTATAACCCTAACCATACACACACCCCGCAGCCTATAACCCTAACCACACACACACCCCACAAGACACGCTCTTTCGGTGGACCATGATACGCCCCCTGCAATATAACACATTCAATGAAGACAATGGTTTTACAAGAGTTTCTTCATTGTTGTTAGTGCTGTAGAAGAAGACATTGCACCTGCTTCTGGTAAAGGGGCTCATGAGAAAGAGCATCAAGAACGCAAAGCTGAGATTCCTCGTTCTAGGACAATGCCGAAATCCTATGGGAGAGCCACAAGGAAAGACATTGCGGAAAAATTTGGAGGGTGAGTCTAATTGGCAATAATCAGTCCATATGTGAAAATGTTTTAAAATTCAACTTCAGGAAATGGACACTGTGAAGGGAGGAGACTGGGGGGGGGGGGGGGGCAAATTATGGGCACAATTCAGTAAGGAACAGAAATCTACACGTTTACTGTTGCAAGAGCAGCAAGCGATCATTGTGGGGAAGCAGTCTAGAGGGGTGCGGCAATTGCATGACCCACCCATGCTAGTCACCACTACCATGGGACACTGCTGGTCCCGGGTGGGGAGTGGAAACATCTCCAAAAATCAGTACGACCTTGTGAAAATTGGGACAGTTGAGAGGTATGGGTGTGCACAATTTGCCCTCAATCAAAACACAGAAATCGAAACAAAAGCAGCAGTGCGGCTAATGCACAGGGATGCACACAAGGTTAAAATTTAAAATTAAATTTTACTCTCACGAAAAAAACTAGCTATGGTGCTACCCTTCTCTAGATATATACACGTAACAAGAAAAGGGGGGAAGAAAAGGCTAAAGATATTCTGGGTGCACTCGTGGGTTTGCTGTAGATTACAAAAATGAAAAGGTCTATTGCAGTTATATAGTTATAATATAGAAACATAGAATTTGACGGCAGATCAGAACCATTTGGCCCCTTTTTAACAATATTGTTACCCTTAAACCTTTTTTCTTTATAAGGATGTCCTTATGCCTATCCCATGCATGTTTAAATTGCTCTACTGTCTTGGCCTCTACCACCTCTGATGGGAGGCTATTCCACTTGTAATTTCTCCTCAGATTTTCCCCAAACCTCCCTCCCCTCCAGTCTCCACTCTCAGTGTCCTTGTGTTCTAATACTTTACTTCATTTGAAGAATGTTTCCCTCCTTGATATTTTTGATACAAATCGACATTGTTTTAGTCTTTTTGGGTACGTTTTGTGATGTAACCTGTAATTGGTAACCTGCTTAACCTTTCTTCATAGTCGAACAATTCTAAGCCCTTAATCAATTTAGTTGCCATTCCCTGTAACTTACCCAGCTTCTTAATATCCTTTTTTTTTTCATATTCTTCTTTTTTATTTATTTAAAACATTTTTGGGGGGAAATTTGGCCAGATTGCAGTTCCCATTATTGGGTATATTTAATTTTTGTTAGAAAGACGGCAGTTTACAACTGATTTAGGTTGGAAGGGGTTCTAACCTATTCAATGATGGCTGCTTTTTTCTGACAGGTCGGAAGGCTCTGACCTGTCGTAAACCAGGTGGATTGGTGGAATAGAAACGGGTCCACCTGCTTTTGTCAGAAACGCGGTCAAAGCTAACAGTTTTTTCCCCGTTTCTAAATCTAAATCTGAGGCGAAAGGACGTCGCAGGTCAAGCTGCTCACCCAGTGTGAGCAGCTTGACCTGCGAGGTCCTTCTGTCTGTTATCCTCCCACACCCCCCTGCCATGCCCACCTATCAAACCAGGGGAGAGTAGCTCACCTGGTCCTGTCCCAGCTCCCGCGGCCTCCTGCCTGCCTCACGCCATCGCTCACCTGTTCCCGGTGCCAGCTGGGTGAGCAGCAATCAGTGGCTATATCCAAAATTTGGATTTTGCCGCTGATTTGAATAGGTATTGTCAGATTAATTTCCGACAAATGAATTTTGGAATGTATCTGACAATAATTGAGTATATACCTATACTGTATGTATTGGAAATGCGATCTGCTTACATAAAAAAATTGAATTATTGAGCTTGAAGAAGTTTATCACAAAAACTGTTCCAAAAGCCCTTAATGCATTCATGTGAAAAGGGTGTGAAAAAAACCCTTTTCACAATATTTTAGTGACAATAATTGTAATAAATTGGCCTCTAATCAATATTTGTGTGCCTTACTTCCGTATCTCAGGGGTTTTCTGTTTACTGGCTTAAGCGCAGATCACCAGTATATTAGCACAGCTCCTGAACAAGTTACGTAACTTACATAGTTTACGCAAGTTACGTAGCCAGCATAGTGGTGTATTGGTATTCTCAATACACCACTACGCAAACTACGTAATGTGCACCCTGTTAATTCACAAGTACCATTTGATTTTTTTTTAGTAATGACAGTATGCGGATTTCTGTAAAAAAAAAAAACAGCACCGGGCTCTTGGACTGGTCCTGGTTTAAATAATATGGTGGACAAAAAGATTGGGGGTCCCCCATATTTTGGAACCAATGGGGTCATGCGACAGTTGGGGACACTTTTTTTTACAAGGTCTCCCAGCCGAATCATGACTACCATGACTGTCTGAGGTACTCCTTTTATATTGTTTCAATCATTTCAGTCAAGCGATGGTGTAACATGGCATCTCATGCATATTTTTAGAACATGTGACCTGACTTACGTACTTCAATGGGGTTCCTGGGGGAGTGGGTATCCCCCCCAGGCTTCATGCATCCAGGGCTGAAGCCCGACGCTGTACCCAGCGTCCCTGGGCGGTGGATGCCATGCTGATTTTTTTTAAAGGTAAAAATAAGATATAACACCTAACCTTGGGTTGTACTGTGGAACTATAAGTCCCAGCAAGCCTTCCCCGCACTTTTAGAACCACAAGTCCCAGCATGTGGGGCATTATAGGACCTACTGTAAAGCTTTATTACATACATCCTGTACACATATTCACGCTCCCCACAAATACAAACTCACCTTGCAACACGATCCCCCGCAGGTCTGTCCCCTTCTCCAGTAAAGTGTATAAAAGGGTTTAAAATAACACCATAGCTACCTCTCCCGCTGACACGGAATCCCTTGTGATGTTAGTCACTGGGATACCAAATAAAATGCTGAGCTCCAGGGGATTTCCCCACCTGATTGGATGTCGCCATTGTCTAACATCACAAGTGATTCCATGTCAGCTGTAGCTACTGGAGAGGCTTGCTGGGACTTGTAGTTCCACAGCACAACCCAAGGTTAGGTGTTATATCCTATTTTTATACAAAACAATCAGCCCGGCGTCCTCCCCCCAGGGATACCGTGGACGACCCCAGGCTTCAGCCACAGTAGTCATGGTTCGGCCTGGGGACCTTGCATAAAAATTGTCCCCCAGCTGTGGCATGACACCGCTGCCTGTTGGAGCCCCTTGCTGGTTCCAAAATACAGGGGACCCCCAGTCTTTTTGTCCCCCATATTTATGGAACCAGGACCGGTCCAAGAGCCCGCTGCTTGTATCTTAAATACAGGGGATACCATACCTTCCAACTTTGGTAGCTGTGCAGGCGGGACGTTGCTGTTGTGCGCCGGAGGCGCGCCGAAATTTTCGGGGGCGTGGCCTATACTCGCGGCGAGGCCACGCCCCCATTTTGCCGCTATGGGGGCATGACCCAGAGGCTCTGTGAGCCTCTAGCCATGCCCCCAGCCCCCTGGCTGCGGGAATAGACGCTGTGCGAATGCGCACAGCGTTTATTCCCCGCTGCTTAGCAGCTGACAGGGGGGACTCCCAACAGCCCCCCCACACCGCGGGACACACACCGCGGGTGGGACATCGGGACAGGCCCTGACAATCGGGACTGTTGGGAGGTATGGTATACTCACTCTTTTGGACAAAACCATGCACATATCTCACCGATCTGTGCATGGTTCTTTCAAACTCGCCAGCCTGGACCTGGTCTATTTTGTTTGAGATTGTTGGCAATGTTTATCAAAAATCTCACCCCATTACATTTGCCATTTTGATGTTTTCAATGAGAAAACATCTGGATGCGATTTGTGATGTCTTTTTTTCGACAGGCCAAAACGTGTGATTTTTACCACGAGACGTGATTTTTACAGCATATCACACCATATTCCTGAAAACGTTTTTGGTCTAAAAATTGCACGTCAGAAACTCGCACCTTACTACATTTCACCCTATACAGTATTTCAAATGACACCTATACAGCAGAAAAATGAAGCCCCCAGGTTACATATCAGGTCATGATTGTGGGGTTTCTTGCAGGGTGGCCACTTCTGGGATTCGTGTGCAAAGGTCAACAAGCTGTGGTGCGGGTGCTGTAAAGAATATGCTGCTAGAGTGGTGCCGAGCAAAGACTCGGGGGCGTGAGGTGAGAATTTGTAAAGTATTTCTGCTTCCAATGGAATCAGCTCCAAAGCCTACCATAGAAAGAATAATGTTAAATTAAAAACAAAAGTTAGTATTTGAATTGCCTGTGCGGGATTGTTGCTCATTTACCTTACATATGATTGGAAGGCATTTTACCTTACATATCTAATGACTGGAAGGCAATTGCTTTCATTAAGCTGGGTATACACTACTAGATATACAGATGTAACCCCTATCATGCTTGCAGGGGCTGGCGATAGAATCGCCAGCCCCCGCCAACTGCCAGACTCCGCCAGCTGTTGGAAGGGGGCGTGTGCACGAGACGCTCGCGCACCCCATTCCAACCGAGCTCCCCGCTGCCGTCCACCACCTCCCCAGACCCCACCGCCTCCCCGAACCCCCCCTGAACCTGCCTGTCTCCCTGAAGCGGAGATGGGCAGGGTTCCACCTCCCTGCCGCTTACTGATTGGGACACGCGTCGGCAATGAATGAGAGGGGTTCCATCTGTATCTGTAGATCAATAGATGGATAGATAGATGGATCGTCTGCATATTCTCCATGCACACTTCCCGATTCATCATGATTGACATCAACACTGGGCTGACGTATACAATGAGCTGTCAATCACTGGCTGCTCCTGCAGCAGTTGCACGGGCGGGTGGCAGTTCGTTCATACATACAGAACAATGGCACAGCCGACGTGATATATCTGTGAATCTCTCTCTATATATATATATATATATATATATATATATATATAGAGAGAGAGAGATGGTACACACTGGCCGACGGTACATGTATATATTGGCCAATATATCGGCCAGTGTGTACTCACCTTTAGTATCATCTTGGAATATCTGTGAGCTAACTGGTAATAACCCTTGATCAGAGTTAATGGATCCAAAATATGACACTCTCTTGGGGCCAGATTCTCTAAGCTTCAAAAATGATAAAATAGAGAGTGATAAACAGTCAGCCAATCAGCTCCTGTCTGATATTTTTCAAACACAGTCTGTGACTTCGCAGGTAGGAGCTGATTGGATGGCTTTTTATCACTCTCCATTTGATCATTTTTGAAGCTTAGAGAATCTAGCCCTTAGTGAGGATGTACTGAGAAAGTACAATTTTGTATGGTTGAAGGAAACCAATGAATCTATAAGATACTATAAAGTTGCTCACAGTTTTCTGACAAAAAGTCTCTCCTGTATAGAATCATAATTGAGAGATTTAAGCAGAAACTCATAGATTAGAGTACATTTTAACTGTCTTTTGTATCAGCAGTGGAAGTATGGCCAGCTTATTACAAGTATAGGTGATTAGGTCGACAGTCAAAAGGTAGACCACTATTGGTAGACAGTTAAATGGTCGGCACATCAAAAAGGTTGACATTGTCAAATTGTCGACACATACAAAAGGTCAACATGGAAAACGGTTGACATGAGCTTTTGACTGTTTTTTGTTGTCTCTGTCGAAATAGTGTACCATGGCCCTTATTTAGATCTGATTGCAGTACAAATTTGTTCTCAAAATGGTCAAAACCATGTGCACTGCAGGTGGGGCAGATGTAACATGTATAGAGAGAGTTAGATTTGTGTGAGTTATTTTGTTTCTGTGCAGGGTAAATACTGGCTGCATTATTTTGACACTGCAATTTAGATTTCAGATTCAACACACCCCACCCAAATGTCACTCTCTCTGCACATGTTACATCTGCCCCACCTGCCAGGGGCGGATCCAGGATAAAATGACAGGGGGGGCACCATGATAAAAGAGGGTTTAGGTGGGGGAGGGCCAGTGTTAGTGGTGCCAGTGTACATGCTAAGAGAGCGGCAGAGAGAGGGTGGCAATGGGATTAAAGATAGGCCCTGGCATTTAAAGTGCACAGGCCCACCATGGCAACAAAAGTGAAGGATGTAGTTGTGCGCACGCCGAAGGCGCGCTCTGGAAAAGGGGTGTGGCCACTCAACAGGGGGAATGTCCTTGTGTGTAGTGTACCACACCATATACAACTTCTACACATTATGCAACAAAATACTAGACCCCATTATCCTTGCCCCTTACACATGATGCCAAATGGAATGAGCCAAAATTCAAACAATGCCACACGGATTGAGCCCAAATTCACATAATGCCACACGGATTGAGACAAAATTCACATAATGCCACATGGATTGAGCCAGAATTCACATAATGCCACACAGAATAAGACCAAATTCACAATACGCTTCATAAACAGGGACATTGTCCACCAAAGGCGCGCATTAAACATTTACACCATAATGTCCATTACACGTTAAGTTACACGGCATGATGTCCATTATGTATTATGCCAAACACCATAATGCCTATTAAAAATTATGCTACATACAGTAAGTGCTGCTTATCTACATGCTCATTGCCAAGGGTTCCATGCTCATTGCCAGAGGTTCCATGCTCGTTGCCATGTGGGATTACATGCTCATTGCCAACAGGGAATACATGCTCGTGGTAAATGGGGGACAGCCGCCGCCAGGCAGAATTGATAGCCACTGAAAGTGGCAGAGCCTGGCTGTATTCCGAGCACTGCAGGTCCCAGCTATTTGAAATAATACCCATTTCACACCAGAAAATGCGTTCCCAGGTTGGCCCCTTTTACACCAGCCTAGTCCCTGCATTTTCTGGTGTGAGGGGGAGAGAAAACCACCCCTCCCCCCCTTTAACCAGTTATCTCATTTAACTGGCTATATCTTCGGAATTAACTGACCCATTTACATAAGACAAGTATCATATTGAAGAACTTTTGAGTGGGCTTTGAATGATTTTGGTCCAGTGAAACTGGAACGTTTGGTTCCAGAGTAATCTGCCCTCAAAGAACATGAACAGCCATGAAATTACATTTCAAAAATAAAAAAAATCGATTTACATGCTATATCTCTGGAACCCATTGACTGATATGGACCATCCTGGTATCATATTGAAGGCCCAGCGATTTGGAATTGAATGACTTCAACAACAAGCTCCTGTGATGTCAGGGGGGGAACTGGCAGCCGTCGGAACCGGGTGGGGGTCGGAATTGACGGTTCCCATATTATCCTATGGGGAAAAAATGTTACAGCTTTGCCAGGCGATATCTCCGGTTCCCGGGGGGCTAGAGACATGGGGCTGGGCTCGTTGGAAAGCTCTGGTCCTCATCTACAAAATGAATGACAGGGGGGGCACGTGCCCAGGTGTCCCCCCCCTGAATCCGCCACTGCCACCTGCAGTGCACATGGTTTTGCCCATTTTGAGAACAAATTTGTGCTGCCATCAGATCTGAATAAGGGGCCATGTCCGCTCACATGGGTGGCTCAGCTCGCCATGCTTTGGGCACGATGCCTTGCTGTGCTCGTCACACTATCATATTCTCCCTCTATGCCCACTGGGATGGTAAAGTATAAAAAGGTTGGTAAAAAATCCATGAATAACTCATGTTGACCTTTTTCGGTACTTGTTTCCTAGCACGGCGCCCGTCGGGTTTGATCGCATACCTTAAGTTAAGGTACTTAAGGTATGCGATCGACGCGATGGACGCGATTTTCTGTCAATTACCAGCCTTTATTGCCGGCAATGAGAAAATCGCGTTGGTCGCGTCCATCGCATGCCGTTATAATGGCATGCGATGCCAGCAACGTGATCAACGCGATTTTCCCATAGAGATCAATGTTAAATTAGCTGTCAAAGGCAAAATCGCATTGATCGCATGCTATTATAATGGCATGCGATGCGATCGACGCGATTTTACATAGGGAACAATGTAAAAAGGGCCAATGTGCCAGATTTTTGATTGTATATGCCCCCTTATGGGTATTAAGTATGGTAAATGTTCTCCCATTGTTAACGCCACCCCAATATTGACGCCAACCCGAAGCGTGGGGCGGCGGTACGTGTCCTCCGACCTTTTCATACCCCCACTATCCACGTCGGCGTGGAGTTGATTTTATAAAGTGTGGCGAGCCCGAAGCGTGGCGAGCAAAGCTAGCCCCGCGAGGGGACGGCCGATATGGCTAAGGTGGACAGGGTCAAAAGGTTGACATGAGTTTTTCACATTTTTTTGCTGACATGTGCCGACAGGTGGTATTTCCTGCCCTACCATCCAATAAGGCACTAAGGGAGAATATAATAGTGTGCCCGAAGGGGACACGGTGCACTTTTTCAATGTCCATGTCAACTATATTGACATTCGGGAGAAAAAAGTGAAAATCTCATGTGGACCTTTTGACCTTCCCATTATCGACCTAATGCTTGTGTCAACCTTTTGACACTGTTGACCTTTTTCATGCGTAGACCTAAGCCCTGTCGACCTTTAGGTTGACCCAATGTATGTGAACCTTAATTTGGTCAACCCAATGACCCATGGTCAGTCTAAACAAAAAATAGAACCTTTGAGTGTCGGCCATGTCTATGTCAACCTTAAGCTTGTGTCTGTCAACCTTTTTGTCATTGTTGACACAAGGTATATCGACCATTCATAGATGTCGCCCTAGTCACTGTTGACCAATAGTGGTCGACCTAATGACTGTTGACCTAGATATTGTTGAACAAGGGGCTGGAGACGCGTCCTCCGACCTTTTCATACCCCCAATGTGGGGTGGCGTTAACAATGGGGGGGGGGGCATTTAACATAGTCATTACCCATCAGGGTGGGTGTACAATCTAAAATCGGATCTGGGGGGGCATTTAACATTGGAATCAGGCATCTGGGTGCCTGTACAATTAAAAATCGGGTACAATCGCGTTGCATCGCATGCAATCATATATGTGCACCGGCCACTTTTTGGGTTTTGGGTTCTGATTACCTTGAGGTTTTGGGTTCTAATGGGTTTTGGCAAAACACCTCCTAAGTGTTTTGTGTGTGGATTTTTTGGGTTTTGGGTTATGATTTTTTTGTTAAAAAAGCATAAAAACTGCTAAAATCGCAGAATTTGGGTGAGTTTTTTGCTCCTACGCTATATTAACCTCAATGACATTAATTTCCACTCATTTACAGTTTATTCTGAACACCTCACACCTTACAATATTGTTTTTAGGGCAAAAGGTTGCACCGAGGTAGCTGGATAACTATGATAGGCCACACAAGTGTGCGGCACAAACACTAGACTGATATGGCACACTTAGCATACCCTCTAGGCTGATACTGCACACCTAGAATTACCCCTGGACTGATATGGCACAGGTAGCATCACCCCTAGACTGATACGGCACACCTAGCATCACCCCTGGACTGATATGGCACAGGTAGCATCACCCCTAGACTGATACGGCACATTTAGCATCACCCCTGGACTGATATGGCACACTTAGCATTCCCCCTAGTCTGATACGGCACACCTAGCATCACCCCTGGACTGATATGGCACAGGTAGCATCACCCCTGGACTGATACGGCACATTTAGCATCACCCCTGGACTGATATGGCACACTTAGCATCCCCCCTAGTCTGATATGGCACACCTAGCATCACCCCTGGACTGATATGGCACACTTAGCATCACCCCTGGACTGATACGGCACACTTAGCATCACCCCTGGACTAATACAGCACACTTGGCAGCACCCCATGAATTATACGGCAGACTTGGCTCACCCCAGGAATTATTTGGCAGACTTGGCTCACCCCTGGACTGATATGGCACACTTAGCATCACCCCTGGACTGATACGGCACACTTAGCATCACCCCATGACTAATACAGCACACTTGGCAGCACCCCATGAATTATACGGCAGACTTGGCTCACCCCAGGAATTATTTGGCAGACTTAACTCACCCCTGGACTGATATGGCACACTTAGCATCACCCCTGGACTAATACAGCACACTTGGCAGCAGTCCATGAATTATACGGCAGACTTGGCTCACCCCAGGAATTATTTGGCAGACTTGGCTCACCCCTGGACTGATATGGCACACTTAGCATCACCCCTGGACTGATATGGCACACTTAGCATCACCCCTGGACTGATACGGCACACTTAGCATCACCCCTGGACTAATACAGCACACTTGGCAGCAGTCCATGAATTATACGGCAGACTTGGCTCACCCCAGGAATTATTTGGCAGACTTGGCTCACCCCTGGACTGATATGGCACACTTAGCATCACCCCTGGACTGATATGGCACACTTAGCATCACCCCTGGACTGATACGGCACACTTAGCATCACCCCATGACTAATACAGCACACTTGGCAGCACCCCATGAATTATACGGCAGACTTGGCTCACCCCAGGAATTATTTGGCAGACTTGGCTCACCCCTGGACTGATATGGCACACTTAGCATCACCCCTGGACTAATACAGCACACTTGGCAGCACCCCATGAATTATACGGCAGACTTGGCTCACCCCAGGAATTATTTGGCAGACTTGGCTCACCCCTGGACTGATATGGCACACTTAGCATCACCCCTGGACTGATATGGCACACTTAGCATCACCCCTGGACTGATACGGCACACTTAGCATCACCCCTGGACTAATACAGCACACTTGGCAGCACCCCATGAATTATACGGCACAGATGGCGGCACCCCTGGACTGTTACGGCACACATGGCGGCAGGCATGGATTTATACGGCAGACAAATTCCTGCAGTAAAAATAAAAATTTGTATTCTTAATTATAAAAAAGAGCAGCACACCTTACTTAGCAACACCCCATGAATTATACAGCACTCTTGGCTCACCCCTGGACTACAGCGCATTTAACAGCCCTTGCAGTAAAAAAAAAAAAAACCTTAATTTTATTTTCATTAAAAAAAAGGGCAGCTCCCCTGGTCTGATATGGGACACATGGGGCACCCCTGGAATTATACGGCACACATGCGGGCACCCCAGGACTGATACAGGACACATGGGGGCACCCATGGAATTATATGGCACACATGCGGGCACCCCTGGACTGATACAGCACACATGTGGGCACCCCTGGACAAATACAGCACACATGTGGGCACCCCTGGATGGATACAGCACACATGCGGGCACGCCTGGACTGATACGTGACACTGGGCAGAGCAGCTGGACTGATATGGCACACTTAACACCCCTTGCAGATTAAAAAAAACAAACACCTTTTTTTATTTCAATTAAAAAATGGGGGCAGCTCCCCTGGACTGATACGGGACACTGGGCAGCACAGCTGGACTAATTCGGGGCAGCCCTGTAGTAAAAAAATAAATAAATTCAGAGATCCCTTTAGATGTCCCCCACAGTGGTCCCATATAACAAAGCCCCCTTTAGTAGTAGCCTTAGTAATGCCCCCTTAGTAGCTGTTACCTGAATATGTTTCCCCCTCAGTAGTTCCCCCTTAGTAGATGTACAACAGTTCCTGCACATGTAGTTCCCCCTTAGTAAATGTATCTTTTGTTAAGCAGCCCCCATAAATGTATAGCTTCTATTAGTTCCCCCCTTAGAATGTCCTCCACAATGTTATTATTGTCCCCTTTCCCTGTGCGCACAGACAGCACGGACACATCCGTGCTGTCTGACTCCTACATGCCGAATGAAGATGGCGCCGGAACAGGATCTTATATAGATCCGAATCCGGCGCAGGGTGATGACGTTTGACCCTCGTTTTGGACCCGGGAAGATGGCGGCGACCACCGAACTCCCTGGATCCGGCCTCGGATCAGGTAAGTCCGTGGGTGTTCGGATCTCTAGGATCCGAACCCTCTCATCTCTAATCATATCGCATGCGATGCGACACGATTTTTTGGTTGTACAATGCCCTGCGATGGAAATCGGGGGTGCCGTGATAATACACAAGTACCCCTTATTCTGAAAACAGCAAGTAACTACCGTGGAACTTATCATAGTTATATTCTGACTTTACTTTATTTTCTATCTTTTACTTTTAGGGGGTAGACATCCAGAATTTCTCAAGCAGCTGGAGTAGTGGACTTGCGTTCTGTGCTCTCATTCTGGCCTTCTTCCCAGATGCTTTTGACTATGACTCTCTTGACCCCAAGAACAGAAGACAGAACTTTCAGCTGGCATTCAGTACAGCAGAGTGAGGAAGACAGTTTGGAAAAGAGTGGTAGAGGTAGCATGGTGGAGGCTTTAAAGGAGCAAAGACAGGATGATTGGGAAGAGAAGATTGATACTTAAGTGTGTCAAATGGGATGTAATCCAGTTGTTTGGTAACATACCCAAAGGATCTTGTCCCAAATATGGGGCCAAGTTGGATAGTGCTGTCCATTCAGAGGTCAGACAGAATCTCATTTTTCCAGTGACCATAGGTATAACAGTAACTAGCTGAAAGCTGTAGTGATTAATGGAAAGCCATAAATACAGTATGATGATTAAATAACATGTACACACATATAAGGATATTTTGTGTGTAACATCTGATGCTACAGCCCATGGGGGGGGGGGGGGGGTGCTGAAACTACTATTTGTTTTGGGCTATGCTGCCGTTTGTGACAAGGCTTGCATATAAAGGGTGACGCCAGCGGCAGCCCTGGAAGCACGGTCGGCGGCATAGCCAGAGGGAAATCTGGACCGGCCCACCGGGAAATGGCCCGGTCTCCCGGGGGGCTAATCCGCCTCTGGTTGAATGGTAAGAGTTCAGCTCAACTACTCCGTGGCTGCCACACAGCATGGTGCGATTTGTAGTTCTGGGGCCGCCTGTTAGGGGGGTTCTGCCTGATCTGTGTCCCTCAGGGCCGCCTCCTCCTCCTCTGTGTGTGTGTGTGTGCTGTCTGTCACTCACCGAACAGAAGTATACTGTACACACACAGCTCACACCCAGGTGGACTACAAGTCTCAGTATTCCAGCCTGCCTGGAGTAGTAGTCCCAAACACACAAAATGGCTCAAATGCTTCAGTCTCCCTGTACCTCCAGACTGGGGTTGCCAATTCCAGGGCATTTTTTTAAATTCTGGAATTCGGAATTGAAAAATGCTCAATCCCAGAATTAGCATCCCTAATTTAAAAAAAGAATGTTGTCGTCCCCCCAACCGACCACCATGTACAATTACAATTACCTTACTGGTCTGGCAGGTGGTGTGGTCAGGGTAGCGGGGCAGGTGATGCAGCCGGGGAGAGGCACCAAATTTCCCCGATCGGCGATGGGGAAGATCACGGCAGGGATCAGCGGTGCAGGTGCCCCGCCTCAACCCGGCGTACTATTGTCGGGTGGAGCATTGGGTAGGGGGGAGTGTGCGACAAGGGGGGGGGGGGGGGTTGAATGTTGGTGCTGACAGATGGTGGTAAGCCAGTGTTACACCCCTGGAGGCACCACTGTCACACACACCTGCATCAGTGTCATGCCTGGAAATTTTCCAGGAGAGCCCGATTATGCAGCACAGCTCAGCCCAGGAAATTTCTGGCCGTACCCCCCGAAGTTGTTAAAATGGCACCCTGTCCTTTTATTCCCCTCCAGGGCTGTCCACAACCCATTTGAATCATAAATAAATTTGAATGAGGTTAAAAAAAATAAAAACATTAAAGACAGAATTGGTGCAATTTTCAGGCAATTAGTTGCTGATAAAAACTGTACACTGAGCAATATGGTTGCTTAGCAATATATTGCTGAGAGATATTAAGTCAAAACTTCTCTGAGCATCCAAATTGCACCATGTGTACACACAATCACTTTAAGATGTTGACCAAAAAGATATTGATATTTATCAGGGCTTATTCATGTTTTACAAGCAGTTCAACAAAAGTGGCCATGAGAAACCTGATTTGAAAATGCATGTAGCCATAGGGATCATTGTGCATTATAATCAATGGTACTGATGACCCCCTTTGAAGAATAAATAAATAAATATATATATATATATATATACATAAAACAGCAACAGAGACCGGCATCCTACCACAAGCTTCAACGCCGCAATCCTTTGCTGGGTGCCCTTACTAATAATCATGCAGATATCCAGGGGAGGTACGGCACTCTCAGTCAGAAAAAAAACGCTTTACGCTGATACCCTGTTTTAAAGCGTTTTTTTCTGACTTAGAGTGCCGTACCTCCCCCGGAAAATCTATCTGTATATATATATATATATATATATATATACTAGGTGATTCATCGCGCCCTACGGGCGCTCTTCACACCGTCGTAAGGGGCTGCGCCCCCTTAATTTGTGAACGTTTGTATATGAGAAATATGGTTAGAATTGTATGAAAGATGCCCTGTATTGCAACTTAGGTGTCCGCGAATCGCGGGAGGGGGGGTCGCGGAGGGTGCCGCGAATTGCAGGAGGGGGGGTCGCCGCGAATTGCAGGAGGGGGGGTTGTGGGGGGGTGGATGCTGCGAATCGCGGGAGGGGAGGGATTGCAGAGAATCGCGGGAGGGGGGTCGCGGGGTGGGTTGCCGCAAATCGCGGGAGGGGGGTTACGGGGGCGGGGGTTGCGGCGAATCATGGTAGGGGGGGTCGCGGGGGGTGTGCCGTGAATCACGGGAGGGGGGGTCACGGGGTGGGGTGCCGAGAATCGCGGGGGGGGTGTGTGTGTGTGCCGTGAATCGCGGGAGTGGGGGTTGCGGGGGGGGGGGGTGGGGGGGGTGACGCGAATCGCCACAAGAAAAAATCAACACAGAAAGGTCAACACATGTAAATGTTGACATAAGTGTGGCACTTCATTGGTGTCTATGTCGACACATGAGAATGAATATGAAAACATTCAAAAAATGAAAAAAAAAACTTCAAAAACTCATGTCAACCTTTTTCATTGTCGACCATAGCCATGTCAGTGTTTTTCATGTGCAATTTAATTCTGGAGCTGCCGCGAATCGCGGGGGGGTGCCGCGAATTGCGAGAGGGGGGGTCGCGGGGGTGGGTGCCGCGAATCGCGGGAGGGGGGGTTACGGGGCGGGGGTTGCGGCGAATCATGGGAGGGGGGGGTCGCGGGGGTGTGCCGTGAATCACGGGAGGGGGGGTCACGGGGTGGGGTGCCGAGAATCGCGGGGGAGGTGTGTGTGTGTGTGCCGTGAATCGCGGGAGTGGGGGTTGTGGGGGGGTGTGACGCAAATCGCCACAAGAAAAAATCAACACAGAAAGGTCAACACATGTAAATGTTGACATAAGTGTGGCACTTCATTGGTGTCCATGTCGACACATGAGAATGAATATGAAAATATTCAAAAAATGAAAAAAAAAACTTCAAAAACTCATGTCAACCTTTTTCATTGTCGACCATAGCCATGTCAGTGTTTTCCATGTGCAATTTAATTCTGGAGCTGCCGCGAATCACGGGGGGTGCCGCGAATTGCGGGAGGGGGGGGTCGCGGGGTTGGGTGCCGCGAATCGCGGGAGGGCGGGGTTCACAGGGGTTCCGGTGGGGGGTTGCCGCGAATTGCGGGAGGTGGGGGGTCACGGGGGGTGCAGCGAATCGCGGGAGGGGGGGTTGCAGGGGGGTGTGACGCGAATCGCCACAAGAAAAAATCAACACAGAAAGGTCAACACATGTAAATGTTGACATAATTGTGCCACTTCATCGGTGTCCATGTTGACACATGACAATGAATATGAAGAAATTCAAAAAATGAAATAAATCTTCAAAAACTCATGTCAACCTTTTTCATTGTCGACCATAGCCGTGCCAGTGTTTTGCATGTGCCATTTAATCCTGGGGCTGCCGCGAATTGCGGGGGGTGCCGCAATTTGCGGGAGGGGGGGGGTTGCGGGGGGTGGGTGCCGCGAATCGCGGAAGAGCGGGGTTCATGGGGGTTCCGGTGGGGGGTTGCCGCGAATTGCGGGAGGGGGGTGGTCGCGGGGGGGTGCCGGGGTGCCGCGAATCGCCGGAGGGGGGGTTGCGGGGGGTGTGACGCGAATCGCCACAAGAAAAAAATCAACACAGAAAGGTCAACACATGTAAATGTTGACATAAGTGTGGCACTTCATTGGTGTCCATGTCGACACATGAGAATGAATATGAAAATATTAAAAAAATGACAAAAAAACTTCAAAAACTCATGTCAACCTTTTTCATTGTCGACCATAGCCATGTCAGTGTTTTCCATGTGCAATTTAATTCTGGAGCTGCCGCGAATCACGGGGGGGTGCAGCGAATTGCGGGAGGGGGGGTCGCGGGGGTGGGTGCCGCGAATCGCGGGGTTCACAGGGGTTCCGGTGGGGGGTTGCCGCGAATTGCGGGAGGTGGGGGGTCACGGGGGGTGCCGCGAATCGCGGGAGGGGGGGTTGCGGGGGGGTGTGACGCGAATCGCCACAAGAAAAAATCAACACAGAAAGGTCAACACATGTAAATGTTGACATAAGTGTGCCACTTCATTGGTGTCCATGTCGACACATGACAATGAATATGAAAAAATAAAAAAAATTAAAAATAAATCTTCAAAAACTCATGTCAACCTTTTTCATTGTCGACCATAGCCATGTCAGTGTTTTGCATGTGCCATTTAATCCTGGGGCTGCTGCGAATTGCGGGGGGTGCCGCGAATCGCGGGAGGGGGGTCGCAGGGGGGGTGCCACCAATCGTGCAAGGGGGGGTCGCGGGGGGGTTCTTTTTGCCGCGAATCGCGGGAGGGAGGTCGCGGGGGGGGTGTTTTTTCCGCGAATCGGGGGGGGGGGGGTGTCACGGGGGAGGGTTTGCCGCGATTCGCGGGAGGGGGGGGTCGCGGGGTGGTGGTTATGCCGCAAATTGCAGGAGGGGTCGTGGGGGGGGTTCTTTTTGCAGCGAATCGCGGTAGGGGGGGTCGCGGGTGTTTTTGCCGGGAATCGCAGGAGGGGGGGGGGCGCGCGGGGGGGGGGAGGTTTTGCCGCAAATCGCGGGAGGGGGGCGCTCACCTAATGGCTGTGGAGTAGCAGTGCTGGGCAACATGGGAAGGCAGTGGGTGTATGGCACTGTCTGTGGGCTCACTGGGCTGGTTCTCTATCACATACCTCCCAACATGACCCTCTCCAGGAGGGACACAATGCTCTGTTTCTAGACTTCCCCTTAATGTATGATTGCCATCACCTGTTTTAAACAGGTTAATTTCTCAGAAAGGTGTTCAGCACAGATGAAGGCAATCACACATTAAGAGGAAAGTCCAGGAACAGAGCGTTATAGACACAGACACCCACTTTGAGTGACAGATGTAGCCAAATATATAGGAGATATATATATATATATATATATATATATATATATATATATATATATATGATGAGGAGCAGACTCTTGTTTCGCGCAACCAATTTATTGGTTCTTAAATCTAGGCTGCCGGACTTACAAGTACCCCTGTTGGATGGGGAAAAGGAGAATGTTGATAGCAGTCGTAAGTTGGCGCCCTTGTTCAGTCCTTTAGTTATTGGGTCTCTATAGGCCTTTGACAAACTTCAAAGTAAAATAAAAGTAAAGTCCAAAGTTTATACACATTTATTAAAAAGTCTCTTATTCCAGACCATAAAAAGTTCAATAGTGCATTCCAGATATTTCAAATCTATCTATCTATAAATATAATAGATATATAGATATATAGATAGATAGATATCAACTAGGGATGTGCACTGGCCACTTTTCGGGTTTTGGGTTCTGATTACCTTGAGGTTTTGGGTTCTAATGGGTTTTGGCAAAACACCTCCTAAGTGTTTTGTGTTTGGATTTTGGGTTTTGGGTTCTGATTTTGTTGTTAAAAAAGCATAAAAATGGCTAAAATCGCTGATTTTTTTTTTTGCTCCTACGCTATATTAACCTCAATAACATTAATTTCCAATCATTTCCAGTCTATTCTGAACACCTCACATCTCACAATATTGTTTTTAGGGCAAAAGGTTGCACCGAGGTAGCTGGATAACTATGCTAAGCCACACAAGTGTGCGGCACAAACACGTTGCTCATGTAAGAGTGGCACTGGAGCGGCAGACAGGATGGCAGTTTAAAAAACTAGGCCCCAAAAAGACCCCTATCTGGCTTGATCGTGCACCGTTTACCATGTGCAGCTAAGGAGCGGTAAACATTTTGTGTTGGCACCAGACAGTAGATACGACAGTATTAGACAGTGAGCCCCAGACCAGACGGTAGTTACGGCAGTATTAGGCAGTGAGCCCCAGACCAGACGGTAGATACGGCAATATTAGGCAGTGAGCCCCAAAACAGACGGTAGATACAGCAGTATTAGGCAGTGAGCCCCAGACCAGACGGTAGATACGGCAGTATTAGGCAGTGAGCCCCAAAACAGACGGTAGATACGGCAGTATTAGGCAGTGAGCCCCAAAACAGACAGTAGATACGGCAGTATTAGGCAGTGAGCCCCAAAACAGACGGTAGATACGGCAGTATTAGGCAGTGAGCCCCAAAACAGACGGTAGATACGGCAGTATTAGGCAGTGGGCCCCAGACCAGACAGGTAGATACGTCAGTACTAGGCACCAGACAGGTAGCTAAGACAGTACTAGGCACAAGACAGGTAGATACGTCAGCAATACTAGTATGTGCACAGGCAGAATTTATAATAACTAATTTTATTATTAGGTACTGCTTGGCAGTGGCCCTCAGTGGCACGTCAGTGCACCAGCAGCTTGGAATTATTTTTTACAGTCCCACACAGCACAAGTATTATTTTTTATTTAAATTAGATATAGCAGCCTAGTATGTAGTTGTACTACTAGGTAGGTACACTTATGCAGTAACACTGCCAGTGGCAACAGTGGACTGAGTAAATAATACTGGCAACCTCTATTCACAGTATTCAGTGCAGGCAGCACCAGTGGACTATATATAATTCAATTAATTAAGTATTAATAATATAGCAGCCTAGTAGGTAGAGAAAATAAACTACTAGGTAGGTAGAGAGGAGACAGTAGTACTACAAGTACACAGTTAGACTACACAGCAGCAAGTTTGCGTTCAAGGTCAAGGTCAAGGTCAAGTCTAAGCCCCAGCAGCAGCACCAACACACCCTCTCCCAACCCACTACTAGACTGGAGTGAAGATGGCAGGCGCGGCAGCCGCTTTTAAAGCCTCGCGAAATCCGGCTCCGGGAGATGACGTTCTGACCACGCGGACGGACCCGAGACAGGCGGGAATCTCCGAGCGCTGCTCGGAACCAGGCTCGGAATTATGATGTCCGTGGGGGCTCGGATCTCTGGAATCCGAGTCTGCACATCTCTAATATCTACATAGTTGCCTACCCTCCACTGCAGGAGACTCCCTGAAATAGTGTAATCTCCTATCTCCCGGAAGAGTCTAGCAATCTCCCTGATTTTTTAGGAAAAAAAAAAATCAGAGATGTATACATTAATCTGAATCATCAGTGCAATTTCCCTGCATTGGTTATAAAGCACAATGATCCCTATGTATGTTGCCAATCCTGTGATTGAGATCGGTGGAATCCCAGGATTTGGCCTTAAAATGCGCAGTAGAATGCCGGGCAGCATCTGAACTCACGGCAGTGCACAGCATGATGTGGTCAGAGGTCACGCAGCCGGCTCCCCTGCACCACAGCTCTCAAATTTTGGGCCGCTTTCCAGGTCCAGCTCACTGCTGGGCATAGGTGCCGATTCTGTGGGTGTACAAGGGCCCGAGCACCCACGGAAATTGATGAGCACCCACGGGCCCGAGTCCTGCTGCTGGGCCACCATATTAACTTGCTAATTTGCAGCTGCAGCACCCACATCGCCGGACCCGCCACCTGGGAAACAGTATGCCGGGAAGAGTGTATTCTGTCCGCGGAGTTCCTGCACTGTGGGGGCATTTATGTACCTGCACTGTGGAGGCCTTTATGTACCTGCACTGTGGAGGCATTTATGTACCTGCCCCAGCACAGAGGAGACAGTAGTACTACAAGTACACAGTTAGACTGTCCTCGTTGCTAGGGAGAGCCCACCCTAAGCAGAGAGGAGAACAGAGTACACAGCAGCACTGAGTGAGACAGCCCCAGCGAATAAAATAATTACAGCACAGCACACCAGAGGTAGACCGCACAGAGGAGACAGTAGTACTACAAGTACACAGTTAGACTACACAGCAGCACTGAGAGACAGCCCCAGCGAATAAAATTTTTTGCGTTCAAGGTCATGCTCAAGTTTAAGCCCCAGCGGCAGCACCAACACACCCTCTCCCAACCCACTACTAGACTGGAGTGAAGATGGCAGGCGCAGCAGCCGCTATTTAAAGCCTTGCGAAATCCGGCGCCGGGAGATGACGTTCTGACCACGCGGACGGACCCGAGTCAGGTGGGAATCTCTGAGCGCTGCTCGGAACCAGGCTCGGAATGATGATGTCCGTGGGGGCTCGGATCTCTGGAATCCGAGTCTGCACATCTCTAATATATATATATATATTTTTTTTGGATTAATTTTGTTTTTTAAATTGCTAAAATCATGTAGAGTAATTTGGGCCTGTTTCTGTTCCTACAGTATTGTATTATGAAGCGTAATAACATTTGTCCATAATTAAATTGCATATTAAATATGTATTAGATTAGAGAAATAACCAATAAAAATGCTTGTTAATGCAAAAAAGATTGCCACCAATGTTCCCCATTGGAAAATAAAAAAGCCTGTAAGGAAAAGAAATGTGGTGCAAGATGGAATTATCCTTGGACCCACCATACACTACATATTAAAAAAAGACATGCACAATTTAACAAGTCATGTACTTCAGCAACAGGAACTGCACTTTTGGGGCTAAAATACTTGGTTTATTGGGCCCCATAAACCAAGCTACCAATGGGCCTAAGGCGACTAACAGTGTTGTTATTCATGGTCACATTTGGAACATGTCAGCCAGACATCCCAATACTCTCTTTAGGGCAGCTGTGGGGAACCTTTTTTGTGCCAAGGGCCGTTTGTATGGAGAAAAAATCCTTTGGGGGCCATATGTAAAAATTTCTCTTACAAATTATCCTGCTGCAGCCGTCACACGCTTTGGCGGCTGTCGCTAAATAGGACTGACAGTCTCCGGCTGCTGTTAATTAAGAGGAATCTCGTGAGAACTACAACCTCTCATGAGAACTCTCCTGTACTTGACTCCTGACAAAGCCGCTGGGCAAGCCACTCAAACCACCTACGGGGGCCGCATACGGCCCCAGGGCCTGAGGTTCCCCAACCCTGCTTTAGGGATTTGTGAAGTTTGTTCCTTAGCCTGAAGGCCTCCATACACCCAAATGAGTTTGGACCCAACCGTCCAATCTCGACTGGTAGTGTGAAAGCGAGTGTGCACATTGTGTGCACACGATTGCACGATGCACACGCCCATGGGTCTTGAGGTTGGCCCTTAGATGAGACGTGCTGCACTTCTCATCCATCGGCTCTCATTGCAATTTAACTAGATTAGATTAGATTCAACTTTAATGTTATAACCTCAAACATTATTGCAGCCTAAGCTATTATCGGGGTGCCGGACGGGGTCCCGACAGTCGGGATTCTGACTGTTAAAACACAGACAGACGGGTTCCCGATGGCCACCCATAGAGGTCGAATAGAATAGGTGGCGAGCCACCGAGCCTGCAAGGGGCTTTGTTGCGCTCGCCATGCTGTCTGAGTCCGGCTGACGTCGGGCTAATGACTGTCGGGATCCCAACTGTCGGAACCCTATACCATACCACTATTATTGAACTACTGTGTATGCACATGTAAACTAAGCCAGCAATGGATAGTCATCGCTGGCTGTTCCCAAGATGATTGACCTTCCCCAAAAAAACACATTTTGTAAACTAAAAATGCAGACAGGCCCAGCCATGGGGAGGGTCACTGAAGTCAGCATTGGCCTCCATCTCACCGTGGTTATCGCGGCTTCTGGGGAGATGGTCCAGGCTTACTCAGCGGCTGTGTGCATGGCTGTGAACTTATTCACAGCCATGAACAGGGACAGGGGGAGACTATGGCGGGGCAGCGTTCACCTGATGCATTCCAAACATTTGCAGCCCAGCATTAAGGTCTGAATTCTGCCCACAGTCACAATGCTGCAGCGCACACCTCCATACCGCATAGAGATTGTCCACAGCCATATGCATGGGCCCTACCATATATAAAATGAACAGTTTTAACATGTAGATAAAGACCCAGCTTCAGTCCAACACATACAACTCTGAGGTCTTGAAAGTGTATTTCATATAGGGTCCACTGTGTTATATGTATACTTTTTCCTTATTTTATAGCATTTCTATTGTTCGGTAAATGGTTTGCTTATATTATTGATCACACACTACGGATGCTCTCATGATCTTACTAATAGCCTCATCTGTAATACTTACTGTTCATCCTTTGCAGGAAGCATGCTGACTGCCCTCCTCTCCTGGATGTAGATGACATGGTGCGTATGAAGGTTCCAGACTCAAAATGTGTTTACACCTATGTGCAAGAACTGTACCGCAGTCTGGTTGCTAAGGGACTTGTGAAAACCAAGAAGGCATGAACTGACCAAAGATTGGCAATGAAGGAAAAGTAAGATTATTATCCATTATTCATGACTAAACCAGGGAAGCTTGGGGTAGAGAGTACTCTCCATATGGACCCAGGCTTGTTGAAGTGGCCAGAGTCAGGCAGAGAAAAGAGAGAGTACTTGTGTAGTTTCACGGCGCCACCGCGCGCACAGTCTGTTTGAAACTTGGCAGCTTGCCATACTCTGTGCGCGTGCCGCTCTAGCTGTTCTCAGCGCTACGTTATCAGCGTAGCGTGTGCCGCTCTAGCTGTTCTCAGCGCAGCGCTATGTTAGCATAGCGTCTAAATCCGTCTAAATCCAGATTCCCTGCGACACCCTGGCACACCGCTATCAAAGGGGGTGAATTTAGACGCTAAAGCGTCTAAATCCAGACTCCCTGCAAGCCGCTAAGAAGGGGGGGTATCTGGATTTAGACGCTAAAGCGTCTAGATTTAGTAGGGTGCACTGTGCAAAACACTCTTAAACCTGTTCACAATGACACTAGTCGACGTAACAGCAGTCGACCGTGTTAATTCCACTATCCACGCCAACCTGAAGCGTGGCGACCGCAGCTAGCCCGCGAGGGGCAGTGGTACGCATCCTACGACCTTTTCATACCCCCACTATCCACGTCGGCGTGGAGTTGATTTTGTAAAGTGTGGCGAGCGCAGCGCGCCACCGAGCCTCGCGAGGGGACGCGGATACCTGTGAAGCCTGCAAGGGGACGCGGATACCTGTGAAGGTATCCACGTCCCCTCGAGGGCCTCGCCACGCTTCGGGCTCGGTGGCTCGCTGCGCTCGCCACACTTTATAAAATCAACTCCACGCTTTAGCGTCTAAATCCAGACTCCCCCTTCTTAGCGGCTTGCAGGGAGTCTGGATTCAGACACTTTAGCTCCTAAATTTTAGCGTCTACATGGGGGAAACCCCCTTTGATAGCGGTGTGCTGGAGTGTGTACTTTAGAAGCATCAGCGGTGTGCCCGGGGTGTCCACTTTTACATGCCCCCGTTGTCAGCGGTGCGCAGGGCTGCCTATTTCACTGTGGAACTACAAGTAGCTTACATATGGAAAGCAGCCACGCGCTACGCTGAGAACAGCTAGAGCGGCACGCGCACAGTTAAACAGAGCTTCTGGCAAGCTGCCAAGTTTCTGAGACAGACTGTGCGCGTGGCGGCGCCGTGAAACTACACAATAACCGAAGAGTCTTGTGTAACGAAAACACATCCCCTTGAATGCCTCTGCTACAGGAGAAATCATTCGATGGGCGCCGACCATTAAATGATTTCTCCTGCCTTCGCAAATAGAAGTCAGCTAAAAATTACTTTTATTTGCATGCGCATGGATGAAGACCGGGCAGGCGGATGACGTCCTATGATGTCATCTGTACAACGAGGGATCGGCCTTCCCGCATACCCATGGGAATACCCAGCACTTTCTTGGGGGTGCCCATAAAATGCTGGACGTTCCCATTGGTGATCCCCGTCCCTGCCGCCGTCTGCCCCGTGCCTCCCTCCCCACAAAAAATGGCCCGGCACGTGTGCAACTCGCCGAGGCCGTTTGTTGGTGTCTGCACATGCGCAAATACGCGCTTGCGCATGCGCAGATCCCCAAACATCATCCGAATGAACTAGAATCACCCCCAATATGCACAGCAGCTTGCATGTATACTCGTATAAGATATATCTCCAGCATTCATGTTTGTACCTGGATCCTTTACATTCCGTAATGATTCATATGTATAGCACATAGGGCCTAATTCTGGTCTGTGCGTACTTTCACGAATTCTTACGGATGGCGTTTTTTAGCCGTCTGCGTATGCGTGGGGAACGCTATGCGCATGTGCCACGCATGGTCTCTGTACTTGTTCTCAATAATCCCGTACAGAAATGTGCACTGCAATCACTCGGGAAATATGGGCGTATTATGGGCGTCATTCGGAAGTACACAGGGGCGTAGTTTCAAAGTGGGTTAAACTGGGCGTAAACATGGGCGGACACGAGGGAGTGCACTAATTCTGGTAGGCGTGCATTCGGACAGCACACCGAATGCACGCGAACAAAAAAGCTAGAAATATGCGGTGTTCATAAGCAAGTATTGCTTTGCGGAAACCACTCGTTCATGCGCTAGGCAATCGGAACGCCCAATCAGTACAACCAATGTCAGCTGAACACAATACAATCCACTCCTTTACTCATTACTCATTAATTACACGCTTGTCAGTGCTTCAATTGGAACCATTGCAGCTTAAATGGACCATTACTAAACACACACATATATGCTGCAGTTTTCACACACTTTTACACTGCAACCAATGGACAGAACTTACTATCAATAATATAAATAGACATGTCACTTCTACATGTATCAATTAAACCACACATTTCGGGATAAAAATATAAATTTATTACAAGAACTTCAAAAATAAAATGGAAACCGTAACAAATTAAAAGGTACCATGCCAGGAATGTACAAAAATAATATATAATAAATAAATGAATTTGCGACATACATAACCACAGCATAATCATTAGGAAAACATCAGGTGGCTTCACAACAAAAGTATAGCACCAACACTTCAAGTACAGCAGACAGTAATGGTAGCCGAAAGAGGCCAACAGGGGAACCAAACAAGACATTCGAAACGCGGGCAAATGTGGGTACCCTCTGCACGGGATTGGACACAGGAAGCTGACACACACAGCTCAATGAAAGATTTGGGAAGACATAAGGGTGGAGATTAATGTGGACACAAGTTCATTTGCGGGCACGTTTGGCCCTGGTAGGCTCCTTGCCACGTGCAGCAGCTCTTCGGCCACGGCCACGTTCTGATGGTGGCCCAGGTGGAGCAGATGCTGGTGAGGGGGGGGATGGTGTTCCCCCTCTGCCAGCAGGGAGTGCTGCTGGTGGTAATGCACCAGAAACGGATGACAATAGGACCCTATTGCTGGAAACTAGCTCCACCATAAGCTCATTATGAGCTCCACCATAAGCTCATTATGGTGGAGGAGGAGGTCATTTTGGCGCAGGGCTTGATCTGCCAGCACCTGCAGGCTTGCAGCAATTGATTGCTGGGTGGCAGCCATGCCCTGCTGGGCCTCAGCCATAGCCTGCAGGCTCCCAGCTATAATCTGCTGGGTGCTGACCAAACCCTGCATGACCTCCTCGGTCCTACGCATCCGCTCTGATGCTAAGTCTCCCTGCTGGTGAATCTGCCCAAGCACCTGCACCCACCTGTCGTATTTGGGGTCGGCCGGTGGCTGCTGCTGCTGCACGTGCCTGGCACTGGTGGCAGGTGGCACAGACTCCGCCACCTCCTCAAGAGATTCTTCACCAAGCGGTGGGGATGCTGGTGAAAGAGAAAATTTCAATTACAACACATTCCAAGAAAATTAGTACCAACTACTTATGCCATGCCAAATAATTACCTTCAACAAAAGCAGCAAAGACTTCCGCTGGGGCCTCGCTATCCATGGTGCTCACCCCCCGGACCTCCTCTACTGCAATGCAGCACTCTGCCATCTTCTCCAGGGGGGTGAGCTTCAGCCGGCCTGGCATGGGGCCAGCCCCAGAGGTGTGGCTGTGTTCCCACCGCTTGGTCAATTTCTTCTTGAGGTTGGTTTTGAAGTCGTGCCACCTGCAATCAAAGTTTACATATTACTACATGTCACTCCTCATGTTTGCTGTAGCACCCATTGCAATCTGCATCTGATTACAACATGTGCTTCATTACACCAAACTTACATAATATTGAAATCGAAAACCAACCCTTAGAAGATACACTCACACTCACCCTACAATAACTACCGATTAAATGACATGGCAATCATGTCCGTGGCTCCAGGCAACGTGACCGGCCATTGACCAACTCCATCTAACATGTAATGTAAACATTACTGGTCTTGTACTGCTCAAATGTAACACACATGAACTTGCCTCTTCTTAACGTGCTCTGCCTCACGAACTTGTGGAGCTACCGCATTAATTTCCGCAGTTATGTCCTCCCAAATCTTCCATCTCCTTGTGTGTGTCAACCTGTCCTGTGGACACTCAATCCAATCCCGTGCGCGGGGTACCAGGATGGCAAGCTCCCGCGCTTCGAATGCCATGTTTCTGCTGCTTGGTTCCTCTGTTGGCCTCTTTCGGCCACACCTACGGCCACGGCCATGGCCGCCTGTCGCTGTACTTGAAGTGCTGACCAGGCTACTCTGTTGGGAAGCCACCTGTTGTGTTCCCAATGATTCTGCTGAGGCTGAAGATGGGCCAGCTGCCGATTGGCCTGATGTGGATGGCCCATCTGGCTGCTCTTCTCCCACTGGCTGGTCTGTGTTGAGGGGGACATAGGAGGTGCTGGAGTCCATGCGGGCAAACAGGTCCTGGCACTCCTGCTCTTCCTAAGATAGAGATCCAGCCATGTTTGCAACAACTTTTTGCCTTTCTAGCAGAACTTTAAATACTATTTCTGTAATTGGCTTACATCAGCGACACCCTGCGTTCCGTGCGGCAGCGTTCCGTGCGGCAGCGTCACGTATGGCAGCGTACGCCGTGCTGTTTGTGCGGCGCATAGGCCACGCCCATAGTAGCGGCAATTCGATGCAAAACCTGGCGTACCTTCAAAGTCTAATTTAGGTGAACTGTTGTAAGATTTGCTATAATGGACACCTCCAACGTTATGAAATGATAAATGCTATCTGTGAATGTTCATTAGTACTGTGCTATTGTTGAGATTGTCCAAAAAATTTAAGTAACCCAATCCATTTGGAAATCCAGGCCACAAGTCATGCAATAGTCATCACTGATGTCATGCACAACACTAGGCCTATAAATAGTGGTTTGCTGCTAGATTCATTTGTCTCCAGATCTGTATTGGGCCAGGGTCTAAGGTAAGCTCTCCCATGGTCATTGTAGAGATGATATACATTAACAATGTAAGGGTTTTAATGTATGCACCATTGGTTCACTGAGTACAGATTGTTGGGACAGCAAAGGCTTGTTAGCATTATTGAAACATGTTACCTGGCCACCATTTTACTCACAGGTGTTAAACCTGTGTGTCACCATATATTGGTGAACTACATGTCCCAGCAATACTTGAAATGTGTCATTTGATTTATTGATAAGTTGATCACACCAATACTTCATTAGTGTTTAGTTGTTACATGTTTTCAAGATATTTGTGTTTAAGAAGGTGTGTGGTGAGGTAATATTATTGTTACATCATTATAGAGTATTATGGATATTCGGGACTTCACTGGGCGCCCGTCTATTGTACGTATTGATTCATTATTTATGTAAGGTGCAAAAGGTATATACAGTAGATAGATGTTTTTATTGCATAGCAGTGATTGAAAGTGAAGGGTAATGTAAACATGTACATAAGTGTGTTGATGTGTATGTGTGAGTTTGAATGTGAAGAAGAATAGATTATGTAATATGCATACATAGCACATGGGCTTCAAGGGGCGAGAAAGAATGTGGTGAACTTAGCATTATGTGAGGGTTAATGTAAAGTGGTTTTTAAGTGTTTAATTATCAATTAGATAAATAATAGATGACCCGGAAAAACAATCCCTTTTCAATGAGGTTGGCTAATTGCCTAAGTGTGTCATGTGATCGATTTCGGGATTCAGATAAGAGTGGTGGGGATTTGTGCGTAAATACACCGCATCGGTGCGTACGGGCAGGTTCCCGTCCGTTCTGACGCGGTAAGACCGTGCATACGCTGTAAGACCGTGCAGAATCTGTGTGTGTCCACCGCACACGCATGGTTTGGATGTCGTCCGTAAACACGCCCTCTTCTTAAAGAGTGAGTCCGTCCGAATGCGGAGGACCGGTGGGCGTTTTTACGGACGATGTCCGCACTCCGAAAGAGAGAGGAAATATACGCACCAACCAGAATAAGGGCCATAGTGATATAATCCTTTCTTTTTTGTACAGGTTTCATAAAAAGGGAGCTTCGTACAAACCGTCTTTTCAAAGGTACAGAAGCAGTTTACCAAGGTGGACTCCTCTCCATTCATAGAGAAGCTTACAAAGAAACAAGCACATGTGCAGTAGAAAATTGTTTATGTTTTGTCTGAGAAAATAGCTTTATTTTTCAATAAAATATGTTATGGTTAAAGCAGTGCAGAGTATGGATTTGGGACACATGGAACATGGTTGTGCATACCTCCCAGCTTTCTCATTCCCCAAATCGGGACCTGCCATACTGAAGAGGCAGCCGGCCCAAAAAGGGTGCATGGTTAAGGCACAGGTTGGCGAAGATCATGTACAGGAGGCACAACCTGGAATGGAGAATTTAAGCTACGAGGAGAGATTAAGCAAGCTGGGGCTATTTACACTAGAGAAGAGACGTTTAAGGGGGGACATGCTCAACAAGTACAAATATATCAGGGGCCAATTTAAGGAACTGTCAAACACCCTTTTTTCTGCTAGACAGGAATCTAGGACGAGAGGGCACGAGTTTAGATTAGAAGAAAAAAGATTTTGTTCATCTAGAAGAAAAAATATCTTTACAGTCAGAACAGTCAAACTTTGGAACTCTCTTCCTGAAGAAGTGGTGTCGGCAGACACTATAAATACGTGTAAAATAAGGTTGAATAAACATTTATTGGTTAAAAAGATCCACGGGTATGAATAAGTAACATAATCTGTCTTTAAAATATCAGAACATACTATACAACATAGGTCAGGGCTGGGCAATTGCGGCCCTCCAGATGTTAAGGAACTACACATCCCAGCATGCCTTGCATCAGTTTCAGCATGGCCACATAGCAAAACTAATGCAAAGCATCCTGGGATGTGTAGTTCCTCAACATCTGGAGGGCCGCAATTGCCCAGCCCTGACATAGGTTGAACTAGATGGACGCAAGTCTTTATTCAGCCTCACCTACTATGTAACTATGTAACCTAGTACCAGTGGTGTAGCTAGGTTCCACGGTGCATTTGTAGTAGATGAGACCCTTGCGCGGCGAAAAGGGGGCGCGGCCTGACATTATACTGCACACCGTAATGCCCATTGCACTTTTTAGCAAACTTTGTAATACCCATTACACATAAAGCCACATGCCGTAATGCCAATTACACATAAGGCCACACATGATGCCCATTACATACTATATAACAAACCGTAAGCCCATTACATGCTATATAACAAACTGTAATGCCCATTACACATTTGTCTCATAAGTGCCACTTCCCTAAATGCTCATTGCTAGGAACTTCATGCTCTATGCCAGGGGCTTCATGCTCGTCGCCAAGGGGGACTGACCTTGCTCGTTGCCAAGCCTGCCCAGCTCCCCGCTGTGCCCGCCTGAGCCAGAGCTCAAGTCTCCCGCTGGACTGCTAACCAATAGGCGCTCGCAGTCCAGCAGCCAATGCTGCTTCTGATTGGTTGCTGGACTGCAAACTCTATTAGTCTCAGGCATGTACAGTAGCATGGTTATGAAAGCAAACTAAGAAAAGAAATACAGTATGCTGAATTAGAAATCCATTCTGATAGCATATATTGGTTAGTAAATTTGATTCAGTCAGTAACTGACCATCCATACATGACATTTTAAAACAGCGCTATGTTAATATATAGAGATTTAGTCAAAGATAATACTTAAGCTCCGTGGTAGTTGTCATACAGTAAATCATGTTGGTCTCACTCTCCCCAGTCTGTGCAGCCTTCCGTACACGCTGCCTGCTCTTTGGTCTCCCAGGCTACGGAGGTCAGCAGAGAGACGCAAACAGGAAGTCTCTCTCACTGACTGATGCCGGGGACAGCGGGGAACGGGCGAGCAGGGCGAGGGAGCCGGCGGCAGAGCTCCGGCGCCAGGTGTCATGTCTGCGCCCGGAGCAGGTGCTCCGCCGGCTCCACCCTAGTTACGCCTCTGCCTAGTACTATGACCCTCGTTGTTTTAGCATTTTGGGGGCCATGCCCAGTGCTCCCCTAGCGACTGGGCAGCTCCTGGCTCCCTCTGTGCCCTCCTTCCCTGTATTGAAGAGATGCAATGCGCTTGCAGTGATCTTCAGCTCACCCCAACTCAGGGGCTGGCTGGCAACTTTTAGCCTGGGGGGCAAGTCCAGAGCACTGGCCCATAAGTAACAGTCACAGACTGTGACGTGAGCTCTGGCCCCGTTCCTGTCTCTATTGCAGCACCAGAGTAAGTCCTGGGCTACGCACAGACTGCACACACTAGGAAAATAATTTGATGGTAAATAATTGCAAATTGATTTGCCGATAATCGCAGGCCTGTGAAATTTTCACAGGCTTATTGAAAACTTTTTACTCTGACAGTACATTGTAATGTCCATTACACAACGGGATTCCCATTACACGTTACGCCACACACCGCGATGCCCATTACACATTATGCCACACACCGTGATGCCCATTACATGCTACCCACACACCGTGATGCCCATTACATGTTATGCCACACACTGTGATGCAAAATACATTTTACGGTACATACTGTGATGCGCATTACAGGTTAAGCCTGACACTGTGATGCTCATTACACGTTATGCCAGGGCTCAACAAATTGGTACTTGTGTAGTTTCACTGCGCCACTAGATAGGATAGATAGGATACTAGATAGGATACGATTTAGTATGCGATTTGACGTAAGATATCGCATAAGATATAGTATAAGATTTACTATCCATTTCATTACCCCACTATCCACTAGGGCAGTGGTCTCCATCCTTTTTGGGGGCAGGAGCTACTCGCGACAAAATAAACCGCCCGAAGAGCTACTAAAATAAATTTAAAAATTTAAAAATCTACATAATAATAAAAAAATGCCCTTTACACATTATGCCACACACTGTAATGCCCCTGACACATTATGCCACACACCGCAATGCCCCAGACACAAAATGCCACACACTGCAATGTCCAATATGCTGCATACATACCTCCCAACACTGGAGGTAGAGAAGGGACATCTGCGCGTCCAAAATTAGGGGGTTCACCTACTTCCGTGGTACTCCTGTGAGGCTACATCCCCCATTTTTTCTGCTGTGGGGGCATGGCCAGCGCTCTAAGACCTGTAGCCACATGGGGTGCGGCCAATGTAAATGGGGGTGTGATACACATATGCCCCCAATAGTGCCAAATACACATATGCCCCCAATAGTGCCAAATACACATATGCCCCCAATAGTGCCAAATACACATATGCCCCCAATAGTGCCAGATACACATATGTTCCCACGGGGCCAGGTATGCCCCCACAGTGTCAGATACAAACACACACATACTGTGCCCTCTAACATTTAAAATAATAGCCAGCAGATTTTACCAGATTTAAAAAAATGGGACCCAACAGATTTTTAATTAGCAGACCTGGAAGGGTACATGCCCGCTGGGGATACCACACACACACACACACACACACACACTGCCTTCTGGTGGGTAGGAGGCACACAGGGTTGAGGAGGATGCCCCGTGGTGGGTAGGTGGCACACAGGGATGAGGAGGATGCCCCGTGGTGGGTAGGTGGTACACAGGGATGGGAGGATGCATATTGTGTGGATGAAGGGATCAGTTAGGATGCACCACTGTATGTAACATGTAACAATGGTGGTGGGCTTGCTCATCCTGGGTGTACTGTACTTGATGCTGCCACTCTCCCAGCAAGACACATATCCCCGGAACACTGTTCAGCCCAGACCCCTGCCTCCAGTTACACTACTCCTCAGCCCTCGGCAGTGAAATATGACTCACCAACCAGCATCCTCCCTCCAGTTCCTGATCTGATTGCAGTAGAGGTCCAACTGGTGGCGGCTCCTACGCGGACACTACATAGGCAGCAGCAGCGCATCCCATCTCCTCCCTCTCTGGCGGCAAGTCTCCCTCTCATTGGGACCCCGGATCCCGGTCTCTTTCATTGGCAGCAGCGGGGGTCCTGCATATAGCCACTCCGGGAGTCTGACGATGTGGGGAGACACATGCCGGTCCGGGCGGAGCGCATTTCAGGGGACGCAGCACGCAGGTATACTTGCTGCCAAGCGACAACCGCAATCATGTCAAAGGTCAGGCGAGCTACTACAAATCACCAGACGAGCTACCTGTCGCTCGCGAGTGACGGGTTGGCGATCCCTGCACTAGGGCGTGGAGTTGATTTTATATAGCGTGGCGAGCTCAGCGAGGCGAGCGCAGCTACACGTAATGTATTTTATGGAATTGCATGCAAATGGCATGCGAGATTGGTGACTTGCTTTGAAACAACATCCATGTCCCCTCGCGGCGCTCGCCACGCTACATAAAATCAACTCCACGCCCTAGTGGATAGTGGGGTAATGAAATTGATAGTAAATCTTATACGATATCTTATGTCAAATCGCATACTAAATCGTATCCTATCTAGTATCCTATCTATCCTATCTAGTGGCGCCGTGAAACTACACAAGTACCAACAAATTTTAGGTTAATGTAAGAGCCTGGATAAAAGTGTAGGAGCCAGGCAAACAAAAAACAGGAAGAGTGCATGCCAAAAATTTACAACGTAATGCCTATTACACATCACACACCCATTACATATTACACCACGTGCCATAATGCCCAATACACATTATACCAAACCTCGTAATGCCCATTACACATTATACCAAACACCGTAAGGCCCATTACACATTATGCCACACTGTATTGCCCATTACATATTAGTGTTCATTCTAGCACCCGCTATCTTTGAAAAACCATGCAGTTCCTCTTCCCTGCCTGGGGTGTCGCTGTCTGCTGGAGTGCTCCTAGCACAGTGTGGTCTGTATAGCAGCACTGTGCTAGAAACACCACAGCAAACAACGACACCCCAGGCAGGCAAGAGGAACTGCATGGTTTTTCAAAGATAGCGGGTGCTGGAATGAACACTACATATGATAACATACACCATAATGCCTATTACATTTTATGCCACATAAGTGCCGCTTACCTACATGCTCGTTGCAAAAGGTTTCTGCCAGGGTTTGCATGCTAGAACACCTAGGGTTGCATGCTCGATGCCAGGAGTTACATCATGGAACGCCACCAAGTCTCCACTCCCACTTGCTGAGCTGCCTGCTCCTGGGACTTAACTGCACTTGTGCGGTGTCAAAACTAGGGCCCTTATTCTGATTGACGCGGACTTTACCGCATACTTTCGGATCGCGTGTTTACGGCGTCTGCGCATGCGTGGAGAACGCAACGCGCATGTGCCACGCTTTGACTCGGTACCAGTTCGGCCAGATCCCGTCCAGAACTGTTCACCGCTATCATTCGGGAAATAGGGGCGTATTATGGGCGTCATGCGGAATGACACATGGGCGTAGTTTCAAAGTGGGCAAAACGGGGCGGAAACATGGGCGGACACGGGGGAGTACACTTATGTTGGGGGGCGTACATTCGGAAACCACTCCGAATGCACGCGATCAAAAAGGGCAGAAATGTGCGGTGTCCACAAGTGTACTATTGCTTTGCGGACACCACTCGTTCATGCGGTAGGCGAACGTACGCCTAATGACTACAACCATTAACACCTGAACCCAATAGAATCTACTCCTTTACTCATTACTCACTAATAGGACGCTTGTCAGTGCTTTAATTGAAACCATTGCTGCTTCAAGGAAACCTTACTAGTCCCCCACATATGCTGTACTTGTCAGACACTTTAAAACTGCTAACAATGGACATGACAGAATATTAATACTAGCAATACACATGTGTATTCGACATGTTCCAAATAAGCAGTTTTTTATGAGGATAGGTAATTGAATAAGTGGGTCATGTGATGTATAGCAGAAGATACTTCATAGTGGGTTGTTTGGCGTAAATACTCCGCTTACGGGCGGTAGCACCGCTTGGCTCCCGTTCGGATGCGGTATTCCCGAGCATACTCTGTAATACTCTGTAATACCGTGCCGAATCGGAGTGTTTCTCCCGCACACGCATGCTTTGTATGTCGTCCGTAAACACGCCCTGTTCTTAAAGAGTGAGTCCGTCCGAATGCGGAGGACACGTGGGCGTTTCTACGGACGATGGCCGCACGCGGCAAAACACCGTGGCGTGCGGACCGCACCGTAAGAATGCGGGAATATCCGCACCGATCAGAATAAGGGCCTAGGCTTTACAGCGCCCAGCGCAGGCTGTAATCTGGTGCCCCCTCGTTTTCACCTGGTGGCAACCCACACCCAGGACCCCCCTTCTCACCCAGTGGCAACCACCACACCCCCCCCCCAATTCTCACCAGGCGGCATCCCAACTATGTGCTCCTGCCCTGTAATGCCCTGCATGTGTCCTCTTAAGGGATGAAGGCAGAGCAGCGATGGCAGGCAGCTTTGGGAGCCGCTGCTAACTGGGTGCAGAGAGGCGCCGTGGGCTGCTGTGCGGGGACACGCAGCTGTGATGGCTCCTATGCGCATGCTGAACACCGGCACCCGACAGCCTTTCAATTTCATGCACCCAGTCACTGACAGTCCAAGCTCCCGGTCCCGAGGCACATGACCGATGTGGGTAAGCGACACTGGGGCACACAAGACAGACGTACTCTGTCTCTCCTCTTCCTCCCAGTGCGCGCTGCGGCGGAGCGCCGGTACATATAGAAGAGTATCGGTGAACATTACAATACCAGCCGGGCTGCGGGCGGGCAGAAGCTGCGGCTGCCACCCTAAATACACTGGACCACCAGGGTTCTTTTCAATATTTAAGCCAGCCCACCGCACTAATTGATAAAGCGGCCCGGGGGGCACATGGCACCTCATATAGTGTGGCGAGCGTAGCGAGCCACCGAGCCTGAAGCGTGACGAGCACAAGCGGAATACATGTTAAGTAATCTGCATCCGCTCGCCACGCTTCGGGCTCGTATTCCGCGTCCCCTCGCCACGCTTCAGGATCGGTGGCTCGCTGCGCTCGCCACACTATATCAATTCAACTCCACGTCGACGTGGATAGTGGGGGTATGAAAAGGTCGGAGGACGCGTACCGCCGCCGCTCGCCACGCTTCGGGTTGGCGTTGATTGTAGGGTGGCGTTAACAATGGGGGGGCATTTGACCTAATAATTAACCATCAGGGTGGGTCTGGGGGGCATTTAACATTGGATCCAATGTAAAATCGGGTCTCAGGTACAATTTAACATTGAGTCCAATGGCAAAATTGGGTCGGTCGCGTCGCATCGCATGCCTGAAAATCGGGTCCCATCGCATCTCATCGCATGCCTTAAGTTAATGCATGCTATAAAAAAATCGGGCGCCCAGATATTACACAAGTACCACCAGCTTTTGTGAATAGATAAGATGGTAATTTCCATTTCCTAGCAGGTATGATGCTGATCAGTGCACAGCAGGTAATGTTGGGCACAGGGCTTGCTGTCTGCAGCCCCTGTGGGCAGGGCACAGAGGCTTGTTGTCTGCAGCCCCTGTGGGCTGGGCTTCTAGTAATGGCATGTATGTTAGTGGTGTAGCTTGTTTAAGGCAGCCCGCGCTGCCGCTTTGGGGAGCGAGCGGCAGCGGGGTCTGGCGCACTGACAATCATCTGACTCAGAGGCGTGCGCAGGGGGGTACTGGGGGTGCACAGGCACTTCCTAATGACCCCGCACGATTGCAGCACCTGCAGTGACCGGCATCTGCAACACCCGCCTGTGGCCCGGCCAGCCTATTTCCTATTGATGACACTCCCCTCCGCAGCTGCTGCGCCTGTGTTACACTGTATTACAGGCAGCAGCGCTGACAGCACAGAAGCTCCCTCCCTGTTCCTAAGGTAGAGACTAGGGCATGATGGGAATATTGTCAAAACTGAAGGGGATCTAGACACTACCCTGTTTTCCTAAGCACCCTGGTCAGCGCCACTGCAGGGACCGAAAAGGGGTGGGGCTAACGGCTGGAGGGGGCGGAGCTACATGAATGGAGGGAGCTACAAGAAAGGATGAGCTGCCAGCCTGAAGTGCCCTGAACTAGTTGAGCATACCCTCCAACTGTACCGATTCTGCCGGTACAGTACCGATTTTGGTACTTGTTTCCTAGCACGGCCACACCGATGTTGATCGGGTTGGTCGCATCGCATCGATCGCATCGTGATGGTCCCGATTTTTACATTGATTGAAATGTGAATAGGGTCCCTGGGACCCTATTTTACATTGGATTCAATGTAAAAGTCTCCCCAGACCCCAATTTTAACCGCCTCAACGGCACCCCACCCCATCGTGGGGTGACGTTCACAATGGGGGGGGGGGGGGCATATACAATGAGAAATGGGCCATATTGGCCCATTTCCCATTGTTAGCTATGTAAAATGTGCTTAATCGCGTCCATCGCATCTTGAGCCATTATAATGGCACAAGACCGACGCGATAAAGCGATTACAGTGTTAAAAATATTTTAACATTGAACCCTATGGGAAAATCGGGTGCGTCGCGTGCCATGTTAATGCACCCGACCGACGCAATGGACCCGATTTTGCCTTTACCGGCAAAATGGACCTGATTTCAAAGGAAATCGGGTCCATCGGGGGTAATCGTGTACCTTAAGTTAAGGTACACGATTACCCCCGATGGTGGCCGTGCTAGGAAACAAGTACCCCGATTTTTAACGGTCTGTACAGGCAAAATCAAAGTGTACCGATGTACCGATTTTTGATAGCTGGCTCCTGACTCTGGTAGTTGTAGTTTCTAATTGTAGTCGCAGGCTGCTCTTCCGGCAGCAGAGGGAGATGATGGACAGCCGGAACCACGCCAACTCCGCCGACGCTTCCGTTGACGCCAGGAGCCAGGCATGGAGCACAACAAAGGATGGTGGCAGTCTATGGCCGTGACTGAGCGGAGCCTCTCTGCGCGGTATGTTACTCGCCCCTTTGTGCAAAGCGTCAGTCCGCCGTACAGTGCGTGCAGGAGAGGACCGTCCTGAGACGCTGTACAGTGGGACTCCCGGTGTACAGTAACCTGCGCAGAGCCCCTATGTACTATGTGAAATGCTGATTATAGCCAAAGACAGCCCATATCTGGTATGTAGCAGAAGGGGCCCCATGTCAGAAACGTGCCTAGGGCCCCATGGGGTCCCAATAAGGCTCTGCTCAAAGTTGTACTGCCAACCAGGAGGCTAGGAGGGTCCTTACATATAACAGGGACTGGCTGGCAACTGGTGGGGGTCCTCTTAAAAAAAAAAAAAAGGCACAGAACACATTCAGAAAGGGGCTGTGACCACACGCACTTTAAATGTGACCACACCCACTTTAACCCGTGGCCACACCCCCTTCCCGGATGTGTGTCGATTTCTGCCCTTCAAATGTTGGAGGATATGGTTGAGTAATATGTGAGTGTACTGCAACTGGTGTGGGCATATGTATAATCAGCGCTACTAGTGTCAGCAACTGGTCTGGGCATATGTACAGGCAGCGCTACTAGTGTCGGCAACTGGTGTGGACATATGTACAATTAGCGCTACTAGTGTCGGCAACTGGTGTGGACATATGTACAGGCAGCGCTACTAGTGTCGGCAACTGGTGTGGGCATATGTATAATCAGCGCTACTAGTGTCGGAAACTGGTGTGGGCATATGTACAGGCAGCCCTACTAGTGTCGGCAACTGGTGTGGGCATATGTATAATCAGCGCTACTAGTGTCGGCAACTGGTGTGGGCATATGTACAGGCAGCGCTACTAGTGTCGGCAACAGGTGTGGACATATGTACAGGCAGTGCTACTAGTCGGCAACTGGTGTGGACATATGTACCGCAGACGTTTCCTAGCCACAAGGGAAATGACGGCTTTAGTCCACAGCGGCAGTAACTCAACCTTGGGCGGGTGGAAGTACTATCCGCACCCAGCGCCACAGGTTAAACACTGCATTATAGGAACCACTTTCAGCCTCCCTGATTATTATATTTAGAAAGAACCGACAATATAAACCCCACCTCATAGTAGATTACTCACAAGGGTAATTATATTTGCCGGGCAAACCACAACTAATCAATTAATTTCATACGGTGGGATATAAGAACCGCCATTTGGGTTCCCTCATACATACATACACACCAGGGGATTAATACTGTACGTCACACTCAATCTAAGACTTAAAAAATGTGCATATCGGGGGGACACTGAATAAGGATTCTTATCCTTTTTAATATTCACCAGTCTCGTGTTTATATGTATGTTTGTGTGTCTTTTATTTCGCAACATTTTAGAAACCTTTAATAAAAGTTAAATTTTATTGTACTTCACTACTCAGGTGCACCAACCAAAGACATTCTTTTCCTTTTCTCTTTTTTGTTCTCAATATCCAATGTCTCGTGGTAGCACACCCTTGGCTCAAATGTGAAGTTCACAATAACCCAAACATAAGGGTCCATTAAATTGAACCAATACTATATTTTCCTGTGCGACTGGCATTAACCTCTGTTCTGTCTATGCCAATTGCCTAGGTTGCCTATGCCTAGGCCCGGCTCTGTGTATAGTAAATGTATACTACTATCGAAACCAGGGCCGCCAAGAGAAATCCTGGGCCCCGGTACAACAACTTCCTGTGGCCCCCACGGACGGAGCTCCCCACACACTCTGCGGACCTGTTGTTACGCCACTGCTTCCAAGGTGGATACACGTACAAAAATTTACACTGTAATGCCTATTACACATGTCACACACCCATTACATATTATACCAGATGCCATAATGCTCATTACACGTTATGCCACACACCGTAATGCTCATTGCATATTAAGGGGTTAACATGCTCCAGCCAGGGTTTAACATGCTCTGCCAGGGGTTAACATTCTCTGCCAGGGATTAACATGCTCTTTGCCATAGGATTAACCTGCTCTGCCCTGAGTTACATGCTCTGCCAGGGGTTAACATGCTCTGCCAGGGGTTACATGCTCTTTGCAAAGGATTTACACATACATGGCCCATTCCATTAGGTACAAAATGCTCTGTTCCTGGACTTCCCTGCCAGTGGCAGTTACAGATGTGAGCCTGCAGCACAGTCCAATATTCAAAAAGGGGGGGGGGGGTCACATATATTAAACAAGCATCCTGAGGGCGGGATGTACTAACGGGAAAATGCGGTAAAACCCCCGTTTTGCCGCATTTTCCTATGTACTATTACCCGGCCGCCACGTCACCGCAGTGTAGGGTATCGCCACCTTTGGGTGGCGATACCCTATAGAAGCCTATGGGCTTTTTTTCGCCGCCCGACGCCTCCGCCGAAAAACCCGCCGACCCCCTCCCTCTCTTACCTGGTCCAGGTCCTCCTGGACCCGGAAGGTAACACCTTCCTCTCCCTAGTGAGGCAGCCGGACGTCCTTCCGGCTGCAGGGGGGAGGAGGAGGCGCCGGGGACAGCATGCTTAGCTGTCCCTGGCGTGAGGGATGCAGGAGGGGGCAGGGAGGTGACGGAGCCCCCCCGCACATCACATTCCAGGTATCGCGGGGGGGCTCCGTCACCGCATCGCGATGCCAGCCGCATATGTTAGTACTTATGCGGCAGCATCGCGTCGAAGGGCGGCGATATATATTAATACATCCCGTCTTGAGTCTGCCATCGCTGGGGTGTGATATATTTAGACACACAGCGCAACAGCAGAGAATAGGGATATCGGGCGCATATAATTAAACCAATACAATCAATTACAGATTAATTATAAAAAGATTTGTGGCAATTGCCGCTCTCAGGAGTGATTCTGAGTCACTCAAAGGGAAAACTACAAATAACTATAAAGAAGAGAGAGCGCAGTTGTCACTAAAGTATAAAATTTATTAATAGCACATAAAAATGGCCTATATAAAATATAGCATATTAATAGACACTGACTACTGCCGGGCACATTAATTTGAAAAGTATACCACAATATTATACATATAATACTTGGAGACCTGATGTCTCTAATGCAGCCAATTCTCACCAGTGCTGATCAAAGTTCAGGATACTTAATGTCCCCTTTGATTTTGTTGTGGAGTAGCACAGGTATTCCAATTGAAATGATATAGCCTCCAGAGTATGTGGTGTACACACCAGGCGATTTTCCAATTTTAAAGGTCCCCAGTACTGATGTAGCTGCCGTCAATAATTTGATTTCCAGTTTCCTTGGAAGGTGAGGGGGACAACGGAGAAAAGAAGATGAGTGGGGGAGAAGGCTGCGCAGGATCTGAAGGTGGGAAGCTATTGTCCACAGGTGACCGTATTGATAGTCCCAGAGCTCCGGCTCTGAAGAATGTATAGCAGAGCCTGCTGTATCTCAGCGCACGCTCCCGTCACCTAGTAGTAAGTGCGATCGGCTTGTATTGCTGTATGAAGGCCCACTTGAGTCGGGACACACAGACTGTATCTCTGGGCTTCCCCCGCAAATTGGGAGTATCCACGGCATGTGCTCACGGCACTTATAACGCTTTGCTCTCGCACCTCTCAGGCACCAGGTACAAAGTGCCTGTACTCACAGTCTCCTCGTCTCCCTCAGGAGGGGCCAAGCAGTCCACAGAATATAGTAGCAGTTTTGTATTTCCGCCAAACTCGGGGACAGCTGGGGTCACATATATTGCCAGCCCAAGCATCACTGTCCTGGACTCACTGGCAGTTGATGTGACTCCCCCTCTTTGAATTTTGGACTGCGCTGGAGTTCAACCTCTGTAACTACCACTGACAGGGAAGTCCAGGAACAGAGCATTTTGTACCTAATGGAATGGGTCATGTTGGGGGTATGTTTAAATGCATTGCCAGGGGTTAACACGCTCGTTGCCATTGAGGTACAGTACATGCTCTGCCAGGGGTTACATGCTGACTTCCAGAGTTGGCTCTCAGCCCCAGCAGCAGGCAGGGAGGCAGCAGACACAGAGCAACCAGCCAACCACCTTCCACCTTGGAACACAGTGACCTGGACATGGGTGGGGAACCAGGTCTGGGACTGCTAGGCTGGAGACATGGCACCTGCTGCTGCTGATGGCTGCTGGGATGGGGAGAGGGTTAGGCTGGATTCTGCGGAGTTAGTGGTTCTCCCGTGGGAGATGGCCTTTCTCTAACCCAGCTCCTCCCGGCACCCAGGGACTACCTACCCTAAGTATCCCTGTGTCGTCGAGCCACGGTAAACTCTAAATCACGTGGCTAGCTCTCAGCAGGCCCTGGAGTCGGAGAGCGGAACAATGCTCAGAAGGACCTCTGTGATGCTGCTGCCCCCCCCCCCCCCCCCGCCAGACCACATCTGCACTCCCAATGCCACCACTGAACAGCTGACTCTGGCGCACTCAGAACCGGTGCAATTGCCACCAAATTAAAAAAAAAACTGTGTGTCCAGACCAGGGCCCCCATGACAGGCCCAGGCCCGGGTAAATTGTACCTGCTCCCCCCTCTTTCGGCACCCCTGATTGTAACACATTTTGTGCAACCTCCTGATTTAAGTAAGCATCACAATGTCACTGTCACTGCTTTGAGTGTGTGATCTCTCCCTCCCCGCCTCCTGTCTTGCCTAATCTGGGAATGCCGCTTTCCCAAGTAATCACCCTCGGCAGACATGCCCCTGGACAGATGGAAGCGCACACACAAAGCTCCACAGTTATGGTGTGTACACACGTTCAACGGCCGTTCTATTCGATCCGGAATCGTATGGCAAGCCATGAGACATGCATGCAATTTTGACTATATAGTACAGATCTACAGTATATAGTCAATGCAGCCCTGCCTATCTGGCTTTGATTTGTGCTGTGCTGGAGCGCGCATCAGGATTGCAAGGTTAAAAAACCTGTGCAATCTGCATGCGATCCCGATGTAATTTTGACTACATAGACAAAATCTCATGCCAAATCTCACCTTGGGCGGGATGTTGTAACATCCGCTGCCCATTATCGCCGGGCATAGCATTATTAATAACCACATATGCTCTAACATATGCGGTTATTAATGCAAGGGACAGCTCTTGCGATAAGAGCTGTCCCTTGCGATGCGGTGCTGGACTTCCGGGTCTGTGACCCGGGAGTCCATCTGCGCATGCGCAGAGCGCCGGAAGCCTGCCACAGGGCATGCTGGGAGGGATCCGTGACGGATCCCTCCCACAGTGCTGTGGTAAGAAGCCCATAGACTTCTGCAGGGAATCGCCAACATGCGGAGGGGGGACAGAACATACAGAAATGCAGTAAAAACCCAGATAATGGGGTTTTTACCGCATTTCTGTGTTAGAGAATCGCCCTCCTTGTGTACACACCATTAGCGGCAGCAGAGCCAGTGGCGTAACTATAGAGGGTGCAGGGGATGTAGCTGCTATGGAGCCCGGCCCCTGGGGGGGGGGGGGTCCAGCAGGCATTCCCCTGCACCCTTCTGCATTATTATTATTACTTTATAAGTAGTTTTCCACGCCAGACCCTGCAGCGCCGAGTTCTCCTTCCTTACAGAATGGAGGGAGCCGGAGGCAGTGACAGAATCTAATCTATGGCCAGCCGTGTATACTGCCACACTGTTGAGGGCGCTGCAGCTGCCTTCTGTTTCCCAGGCAGGAGGCGGAGCCTTCGATTTACCCTGGCTGGCCGGCGCCAGGAGAAGCCTGCCATCGGGTGTCGGGCCCCCGCTGCTCATCCTCCGTTGCCAGCCACTCGTGATACCAGGCGCCACCAGGTAATGCACAGCCACGCAGTGGCGTAACTATAGCACCGCAGCCCCCGCGGTCGCGGGGGGGCGCTGTGCATGTGGGGGTGCCGTGGGCTGCGGTGCTATAGTAATGCTCCTACCCCCATCCCCCGCAGGCTTACCTGTCCGTGCGTCCCGGCTCCCTCCTGGCTTCAAACAATTCTATGGAGACGGACCACGATTAAATGGCCGCCCCATAAAGCATACAGTTCTCTGAAACTGTCTGCAGTATGGGGGCAGCCATTTTATTGTGGTCTGTCTGCATAGGGAGCCGGGACGCGCAGACAGGTAAGCCTGCGTCGATGAGGAGGGGGAGGGGGGGCGCGGGCACGGGCGGCCGGGGGGTCCCCCCCCCCATTAACGGCGGGGGGGGGCGCCCCAAACCAAGCTACGCCGCTGCAGCCACGGGCAGGGGGATTTGCACGGTGGTGCGCGGTAGCATAATTTAAAGCATGCAGGGGAAGAGAAGGATGCACAGCAGCTCGGGTTCAGCGGGTCACTGCTCACAGGCACTCTGCACTGCCATTGCCTGACAGTAGTGTGGATTTGAATGCCCCCTTCCGGTGAAAGTGGAATGGAGGAGATGAGGTCTGACCCCCAAACACCGGATATATATCTGTGTGTATGTACATTTTCTTGTCCTGAGGATGACAGGCAAAGCAGGTTATCTCCCAAAACATGCTTAGCATGTAACCAGCCAGTGGCGTAACTACAGTAGGTGCAGGGGATGCAACCGCTATGGGGCCCGGGGGCTTGGGGGGCCCGAAGGATCAGCAGGCTATCCCCTGCACCTTCTTAGTTTTTTTCCATTTTATTTTTTAAATAGTACAGCGCAGGCTGCCAGCAGTGGCTGCACCGGTGTCTTGTGTCTTGTGTCCCCAATACAACTGGCAGCGGCAGCGGCGCCGGGATCTCCAGGGCAGCAGTGGGCTCTCCAGGACAGCGGCGGACTCTGCAGAGCAGCGGCAGAGACGGCGCTGGGGCTCTCCAGGGCAGAGGCTGCACAGGGTATTTTACCATATGCTAGATCTCCTAGGCGGTGCTGAATCTTGTATGCACCGGCTCTCCAATGCGCATTGGAGAGCCGGTGCATACAAGATTCAGCACCGCCTAGGAGATCTAGCATATGGTAAAATACCCTGTGCAGCCTCTGCCCTGGAGAGCCCCAGCGCCGTCTCTGCCGCTGCTCTGCAGAGTCAGCCGCTGTCCTGGAGAGCCCACTGCTGCCGCTGCCCTGGAGATCCCGGCGCCGCTGCCGCTGCCATGAAGAGACCGGCGTGGCCTCTGCCCTGGAGACCCTGGCGCCACTGCCATGAAGAGCCCGGCGTGGTCTCTTCCCTGGAGACCCCAGCGCCGCTGCCACTACAATGTAAAGCCCGGCGCAACCTCTGCCCTGGAGACAGAATCGCAGCAGTGACTGCTGGTGAGTGGGAGATCTGCCCCTGCCAGATGTACCCAGGCTGCTTGTACTGGGGGGGTGGAGGAGGAATTTTATGATGAGAAAAGTGATCCTTTTTAAGCTTCTGTTCTCCACCCCACCTCCCCAGACTAACCCCCTCATTGCCTCCCAACCCCATTTCTCATCCCCCCCTCTTGTCTCTTTCATCTATTTCTCCCCCACCATGTTTTTTATCTTTTTATCTCATCCCGTCCCTTTCATCTCCCCTCCATCCTCACTCTCACACCCTCTCTCACTCCCTGTCTCTTACTCACACCCTCTCTCGCCACCTGTCTCTCCCTCACATCCTCTCTCACACTCTGCCTCTTCCTCACATACTTTCACTGTTTTTTCCTCACTCCTCACTCCCTCCTGCCTCTCCCTCACACCCTGCCTCTCCCTCACTGCCTCTCTATCACGCCCGCTCTCACGCCCTGTCTCTCCCTCACACCCTCTCTGACTCCCTGCCTCTCCCTTACTTTGTCTCTCACTCTCTGTCTCTCCTTTGCACCCTCACACTGTCTCTCTCTAGTGACAATTTTTTGTGTGTAAGGGGGGGGGGGGGCCCATTCAAAATTTTTGCTATGGGGCCCATAACGTTCTAGTTACGCCTCTGTAACCAGCTGGGGGTGGGGGGTCGTGGACACTGGATTGAAAGGTCCTTTTCCCCCTCCTGCATGTCACATGTTTTGCCCTCACCCTCCTCACCTTTGTGTTCCTGCCGACCCTGTAAGTGACAGGTTCTTTCACCTCCTCTGTCTCCCCTGGATTCTGTCAGCTTCCTATGTTATAAAGCTGTTTCCACACTACTTCTATGTGCTTCTATCTGTCCCTTCCCTTTACTCTTTTATCTGCCCCTTCCCTTCCCTTTACTTCTGCCAACAAACATGCTTCCATTTTAATTTTTCACCTTCTGTCACACCTCTGCCCTCCTCCTAGCATGTGAGAGCCTCCCCCTCTATTACCCCCATCCCTCTCCCTCCTCTCTTTCACCTTAAGTATAGAACACCTATATTTTGCCCCAAGGGACACAGGGGGTTATTCTAGTTCACTCTTTCTGACAAAATCCTTCTTAGATGGACAAAACCATGTGCACTGCAGGTGGGGCAGATGTAACATGTGCAGAGAGAATTAGATTTGGGTGGGGTTTTACTTCAAAGTGAGATCTATATTGCAGTGTAAAAATAAAGCAGTCAGTATTTTCCCTGCACAGAAACAAAATAACTCACCAAAATCTAATTCTCTCTGCACATTTTACATCTGCCCCCCTGCAGTGCACATGGTTTTGTCCATCTAAGAAGGATTTTGTCAGAAAGAGTGAACTAGAATAAGGCCCACAGTCTCTATCACACTCCCGAACAAAGTTTCTATATTACCCCTAAACATGGTCTCTCTCACTCCGTCTCTCTCTCTCTACCCTGATTATCTCTGTCTCCTCACTCTCTCTTGACTCTCCTACTCTCTGACACCCTCTATCTCTCTCTTCCCCCTCTCATCCCTTTCTCTCTTTACCCTCGGATATACTCACACTCTCTTGACTCTTGGAGGGGGGGCCCTTGTAAGATTTTGCTATGGGGCCCACAAAGTTCTTGTTACGCCCCTGAGCAGAGCCTGATGTCACTGCTGGGAGCCAGACAGAGTCTGGCTGCGGTCTGGTTCCGGATTTCACCTAATCCAAGGTTGCCTATCCTCCCGGATTTTGCCTCATTCTCCCGGTGTCACAGAATTACCTAGGATCCTCACGGATTTTCAGCCTGCAAGCTGAAAAGTCGGACTGCGCATGTGCAAGTCATGAAGTGCTGGATCCTACAAGCGCGACGTCATGACGTAGCTGATCTATTATGTAAATGTCAGCCACTGCGGGGCTCTGTGGGTAGCGCTGCATACAGCAGCTACTCATTACACAGTATACTTACTGACTTTCTGGCTGCCCTTTCCGGGAGAGGGCAGCCAGCTCAGGGGGGTCGGGGCCGCCGGGAGTGAAAAGGGGTGGGGAGGGGGCAGAGCCACACAGACGGCTACTTTTTGCCACGCCCCCAATGTGCAATGCCGTTTTTTATGTCATTGCACTGTGGTGGGTGGGGCTAAAATGGCGCTATTCGCGTCATTTGACCCGCGGACCCCCCCCCCCACCAAAGGGTCGGGGGGGTCGCGAGAGCCAGGCGGTTTTGCAGAAGGGTTGCCCCTTTTTCCGGGGGGCCGGGAGGGGGACCCGATTTCCGGGACCCTCCCGGCCATTCCGGGGGGGGGGGGGGGGGGGGGAAGCAACCCTGTTACACAGTAGGGAACAGGAGCAGCGGCAGTGGGAGAAGTGGCACGAGCAGAGTTGAGTATAGTATTGCTATTGCTGCTGTAACTGCTGACATGTAGGGATGGCCATCCACCATCGATGATTAAAAATATAGTTGGGGCAGAGTTTAATGACATCACACTCCTCAAGCCCCGCCCCCAGCCTTCCTTCTGCTTCTCCCGGAGAGGAGATTAAAAAAGTCGGACCATCGATATATAAAACTATCGATTGTCACCCATTGTATAGTTTTACACTATTGATGGCCAGTTGCACTTTTGGCAAAGGCACTGATGACCATCCCTACTGACATGTTTCTGCTGAGATCCACCTCTCGCTCCGCCCCCTTCCTCATCACATCGGTCGGCCCCGCCCCCTACCCCCTGGCGATCGCTGTCCTCTCCCGGAGAGAGCAGCTCAAAAATCGGCAACTAACCCTGTCCTAATCCCTGAAGCAGAAAGGCATAATTTACCACTAACGCATGCTACAGTTGTCTGCGTGACATCTATCTTTCTACTCTAATCTATCATCACAGAGACATCAAGGTTAATCTGTGTGCACTACTAAAACTACCGGCTGAATCACAGCGAAAGCCATACTGTAGGTGGCGCTTGAGTTCTGTGTGTCGGTGACACGTGACTCAACCATAATGTACTCTCTATGATCTTCCCCAGCCATGCCCTTGGACTCTATGGTACTACAGTAAGCAGGAAGAATTTAAACCCTGTAATACACACGTGCCGCCGGCATAGGTTTCTGGGTGAGTGTAATGCACGCGTGGGTCTGAGTGTCTGTAGTAGTTTTTGTGACTGTCCCATGTTGGTGAGTTCAGTGCGTATGCATGTGTCTCTGTCTCAGCGTTGGGCATCCTGCATCTTGCCAGGGCTCATGTATCATCGGCAATGGCTTTCACAATGTGATGTTGGAAGAGCACTATGCATATCTCCAGGAGGGACAGAATGCTCTGTTTCTGAACTTTCCTCTTAATTTATGGATTACAATCACCTGTGCTGAAACACATTTCTTATCAATTACCCTGTTTATAACAGGTGATGGAAGTCCAGCAACAGAGCATTCTGTCCCTCCTGGAGATGGTCATGTTGGGAGGTATGCTATGCAATGTAGTTGCTAGCTGAAATTACACAATTTTACAGTAGTGTGTACAGGGTATGGGTGAAACCCGGACCAGGACAAAAGCCCCGGACTGCCGGACCAGACATCAAACTCTGCATTTTGGAGCTTGTAGCCTCCGGTCCGGGGGGTGTCCTGTCTGGGGGGGCTGCCTGTCACCAGGGAAAGGAGCAGGGGGAGAATAAAGCCTCCCTGTATGGTCCGGGCATGTAGCAAAAACCGTACGGTCCGGACCACACAGGGAGGCTGTAATCACCCCTTCCCCATGTCCCTGGTGATAGCTATCACAGGGGACATGGGGAAGGACACCCCCCGGACAGGACACCCCCCGGACCGAACCCTACAAGCTCCGGACTGCAGATTGTGAAGTCCTATCCGGCGGTCCGGAGTGTAGTCCGGTCCGGTTTTTACATAGTCCCGTTTTTACAGCAATTACTATTAAAGTATTGTGATCACATATAAACAAGATTCAATGCTAGTGCCTAATCCTTGAACCCCCACCACCACCTATACTTAACCCTCAACTTCCTGCAGCCTAACCTTCACCCCCCTTGTGTCTTATTTGCATAACTTAAGGCTCTAAATCAAGGAGCACTAAAAATTAAGCTTCTATGTGCATTTCAGTCACTAATCTGGGCAAAAAGGACAGCAAGACAGACCAATACGAGTGTCCTGCGCCGTGCATTTTTATTCTTAATTTGTGACTTTATACCAACTCCTTTGCTACTAGAATGCTAATATGCAGTATCTAGGAGACTCTAAATAAAGTTTAATGTGAGTGAGTGACTTAAATTTCAGGAAGAATAAAGTATGGAAATCCCTACCTGTAAACAGCAGAGCATTTATATTGTGGCAAGTGCCTTATTCCGTATTGCACGAAAAAGGGTAGCTCGGTGAGGACACATCTGTTTATTATAGTATATCACATTATTCAATGAGATTGATAGTATTGTGTAGAAAATTGGACTACATAGTTTTTTTCTGTTTTAGTGGCTTATTCATCATTCATTTATTCATGCAGAAATCTTATTTTCTACTTTTGTTTTGACTTGTGAGCCTTGCCGCTCTGAAGCAGAACTACTGTATTAAGTTCTTCAAGCTTCAGTTTTATGAACTCAGTCTTCAGATGGCTGCTGAGCCTAGCTTAACTTTAAGATGGTCCAATTTGCAAAGAACAATTTGTACAGATTCCCCGACTGTTCCATGTGCATGCGTGAGTTCATGCATATACAGAAATCTAGCTGCATAAACTTTCCCTGCTAATAATTAGGTGCTAAGTAGTAGTGGGCTTGAGGGGACAGCTGTTTTTCAGAACAGCTGTTGCCTCACTGGAGCAATGCAAATTTGCTCCTATATATTTGGATCTGCTGACAACACTCATTGTGTCAGCTCCTTAAATTTCAAGGGTCAGTAAGAATACTGACTAGGCCACAAGATCTTTCACATTTGAATGATTGTATGTGTTTTGGTTTGGAAAATTGCAACATAAATATATGTTTAAAATCCAATCTGGTTTGGTGAAATAACTGGCAAAGTGTGTGGGTAGTTGTTACGGAAAACATGGATGGCCAGCGGCCACGATGCCGGTAGTCAGTATACTGGTATCCCAAATTAAGGACTCTCGACAGGGGTCAGGAAAGTATATTTGCTCCCCACATATGCACTGATTGGGATGCTAGTTGTCCAAATTCTTGTGTCCTCTTACTGATCCGTTCTGGTCTTCTGACGGTAGATGGGATGTTGGCGCTAATGCAAAAGAAGCAATACCATGTAAAGCAGGAATGTCCAAACTGTGGCCCAGCTGTTGTGAAACGACACATCCCAGCAGGCCTTGCCAAAGTTAATCATTCCGTAATAGCAAAACTGTGGCAAGGCATGATGGGACTATGGCTGGAGGGCCATAGTTTGGACATGTAAGGCAAGGGACCAATTTGACTGAGTCACACCATGCATCTTGCCACAGAGGAGTAAATCTGAGTATACAACTAATACTGTAGTTTATCTGTCCCATATGTGTGGAAACAAAATATGGTAATGTATTGGAACAAATTTCAGTCAACCATTTGCTCCCAAATATAGGAAAATGAACAAAAATAATTATTTGTATAACTTTATTAAATTAAGCAGATTTAACCAATTTTCTCTGAGTGACCATTGTCCATAGTGTTCACTCTAGCACCCTGCATCTTCTAAAATCAATGGGGTGTCATTCTCGGGTGCCGGACGGGGTCCCGACATTTACCCGTCGTCGGGATCCCGACTCAAAACACCAACAGCCGGGTTCCCGACGGCCACCAGCTGTTTTCCCTCGTGGGGGTCCACGACCCCCATAGAGGGAGAATAGAATAGGTGGCTCGCGTAGCGTACCGAGCCACCGTGCCCGCAGCGTGGCGAGCGCAGCACCATGCTGTCTGGGTCCGGCCAGTCAGGCTAATGACTGTCGGGATCCCGACTGTCGGACCCATGTACCACACCCGTCATTCTCTACTGTGGTGCTTCTGTATTTCAGCACTGATATGCAAACCTGTGCTAGAAGCACCACAGTGGAGAGCTCGGTGCTAAGATGAACTCTAATTGTCATTTTTCTCCCATTACCAGAGCCTTGTTCCCAACAGACAGATTGGACATATATCTTTATGTGTGTACCCAGATTTACACTGCAATAATTAAAGGAAAAGTGCAAACACTAACGCCCCCCGTATACTATGCTACTTCTCTGAGGGGAGAAGTTGCATAGGATCCCCCTTGAACAGCTATGGCAGCTTCCTGTATGCAGTCCTTCTGCATACGATGTATGTGCTCCTAGCAAGGCCTGCAGGATCCAATAAATCTATAGTGCAGGCTTTGCGCTCTCTGGCTCATTCCATTGTGTTCGGGACCATGCATTTGATCAGAATTGGAGCTGAAGTACATGCGATTTATTGGACTGTTCCGTCGGAATCGGATGAAAAGTGGGCAAATCACACTAGTGTATTGGCAACCTTAGTCCTCACTACACCATAAGTCTGTCAATGGGCAAACTGTGGCGCGAAAGATGTAAATATCTGAAACAAACATCTAGTTTGCGTCACACATCTTGCCGCATTGAGCAAAATCTCCACTTGAAGCTGTATTGTATGTAACAATAGTAAGCATGTACAGTACTAGTAAGCCCGCTCGAAGCAAAAGCTTCAAAAGCTAGTCTGCTACCTTCAGTGTTGTGCATGTGTGAGAAAGAGATGAAGTTTCACTCTCTGCCAGCAGATGGCAGTGTTTTGGAGACTCATGGACACTAGACTATAGATGATATGTTTTGATCACCAAGATGGGAGTTTCATTAATGTATGTATACTCTGTTAGTATAAAGCAAGATTATTTTAGGTGAACGTTTGGACAGCCTATCTTCAATATAACTACCCTCTTGTTTTGGTATATCAGCTTACATGCTATATGAAGCAGTATATGAATACAGTACTTTGAAAGCTGTTCATTCCTGCTGCGGGACATATGCCCGTTTCTAAGGAGACATCATGGAGTAATTTCAAAATATAGACAACTTTAATATCCCTTCGCAGTCAGAACCTAATTGAGTCATCACAAGGTTTTATAGGTGAAAATAATGCAAATGTGAACTTAATGAAAGGGAGGAAGCAAGGGATGTCAGGCATTACTTTGAAATAGTGTATATATCAGTATAGGACAAAATATTGGCAAATGTTAAAAGACCATTGCTATCAGCTATAACAATAATATACTGCTTATCTTTATCTAGTAAATAAAAGCATGGGGATTTTGTTCCTATTTTGTTCAAAACATTTAAGCTTGCAGCCTTTCTTCAAGGGACCCCAAATCTCTGCACGTCCCTACACTAGTAAACAAGTACATTGCAGTTAAATGTACTCACCTCTTATCATTGTTTGGTGGCAAACGCCTATATTTGTTTGTAGCGGACAAGGACATTTGGTCAAAATAAAAGGCCCTGTGCCTCCTGCATTTTCACTATAACTTTTTGTGCCGCTTAGGACAATAAAATTTTGTGATGTCAATATCGTATTAAACTATATGCTAATACAAATATTTTTTAAATGATAAGTTACTGACAAGTTTGACTATACTGATTTGCTTTCTACAGGAGTGCTTATACACATGACATAAAAAGCACAACTGGGATAAAATGGACCCTTTAAAAGCGCAGCAGTTGGCGGCAGAACTGGAGGTGGAAATGATGGCAGATATGTATAATCGGTAAGCAAAATCCAGCATATTTATACCTTACTGCAGTGGTTCCCAAACTGTGTGCCGTGGCTCCCTGGGGTGCCTCGGGACACTTGCAGGGGTGCCTCGGGTTGGTCGCCCAGGACCAATTCAAATTATTTATGGTCAATTATTTATGGACAAAACCAGTGCTGGTGGCTGCCAATCATAAAATATGTGTATAATCAGAAGCAAATCCTGCCCTTTACCACATAACTGAACCTAAGAAACACATATAAACACAAGCTACTTAATTTTATATATTTTTTGGGGGCCTAGGGGTGCCGTGATCCGAAAAAGATTGGGAACCTCTGCCTTACTAGGGAAGTGTGGAGTGTCCACCAACAGTGCGCTCAGCTGCCGATCAAATATATATATAAAGGGTGTTTCCCTTAACCCTTAACATACAACAATATTCACAAAGATTTTATACATATCTTATGATCAGGCGCTGAATGGTTCAACAACAAGTATCCATTCCCCTTCGTTTGGATGTGGTATATGCGGAGAATAAAGGGTGAATATAGTGAAGTACAGTTATGTACAGCAATACTTTAATTCACACCAGTAAAAACAAATAGTGCCTGATATGTCACATTCAGATCCTTCAAGCACATACAAAACAGAAAAATGGAAATGCAGTATTATGAGTACATGCAGGGTCTTCCTGTCTAACTCAAAGGTAAAACAATTGCCGGATTAATTTGAACTGGTCGCCAGTTCAATATAGGCACAAGTGAATTAGTCCCGGCGCAACTCACAGGTCTCAATCCGTCACAACTCCGGTATGTCTCCTCTGGGTCAGGCAGGTGGCGTCTGCCTTACTGTTCAGTAATGCTGTACTCAGTGTGATTACTTATCTATTGTTCTGGACAATTTTCAGTGTCTTGAGGTTTTTTTTTTTCCCCCATTGGTTCAGAGGACCCTCTTTACAGACAAAGGGCCAGATGTATCAAGCTTCAGAAAGTGTTTTAAGTGGAGAGGGATAAACAGCCAGACAATCAACTCCTAACTGTCATGTTACAGGCTGGGTTTGAAAAATGACAGGTAGGAGCTGGATGTACACTCTCCATTGTATCACTTTTTGAAGCTTGATACATCTGGTCCAAAATCACATATCACTTATAAAGATTTGTTTTAAGCAATTAGTGAAGCCGCATACCTATACTTTTATAAGTTGGAGATAAAAGGGTCAAAGTGGCAGATGGCTCCTCATTTGAAAAATGCCATAAGCATCCATTTAGAAGACAAATGTTTCCACGTTATTTATTCTGTGTGTGCTACAATTGGCATTACATATGTCCGTGTGACTCGGTAAGTATCTTTGCATGCAACCTTTTCCTTTTAAAGTGCATCTTATTTGCAGTAGGACGCACAAGCAGTTTCTTCTAGTGAAAATGATAGGCAGCATGACTATGTTTAGTTTGCCACTGTTGCTGTATCTGCATATGAAATGCTAGATTAGTGTTTTACTGGAAAAAAATCCTCTGACCCTGTAAATGTAGCTTTTTGAATGCAGATATCAATAAAAGCAAGCCACATATCATTTAAATCAGAAGAAGCTGTTTGTAAATTCTATTTGTATGGTTTTCCAAGATGCATTTTAATAGAAAAAGTAGCATGGATATATGCTCGGCGCTACAGGGAGTCATCTGTTTCTACCCAGTGATGACAGTGAACAATGATGCCACTTAGGGTTGATGCTGGGAGTGCACCTGCTCCAAGAATGCACAGTGTGAAAGGCACCATGAGCATTATCCTAGTTGCAGCCCTGGTAATATCAACCCCTGGGAATACTTGGGCCCTTATTCTGATCGGTGCGGCCGGATCCGAATATGCGGCCAGGACCGTGCGTGCGAAACCCCGCCTTCCATACGGATCGCCAACTCGTCCGTACGCGGTAAGAAGCTGGCTGAACGGACCGCACGTGTATTTTTCACGGAATACGCCTCCTCCATCTAAGGGAACCTCCCCCATCATTCGATGGTCGCAGACCATCGAATGCAGGACCGAGTGCTCCACCAGCTCCCGCAACCTCAGAACACACAGACATTTTTCCGTGCAAAAGCAGAGATCTGGGCGGGCAGCTGACATCCGGCGATGTCATATGTCCGCCCCCTACACGTGTGTCACGGCCGCATTACCATACGTACGCCCAGCGTTTGCATGGGAACGCCCATGAAACGCGGGGCGTATGCATATGGTAATGAGCCCAAATAGCCCTTCACGCCCCTCTCCACCCCCTGTTCGGAGTGTTCACATATCATGCGGGATTTGGCCGTACGCCCCGCTCGCACATGCGCAGAGACGCCTCTGCACATGCGCAGACCCAAAACATTTGCGGGCCGAACGCACGCGGATATAACCGCACCGACCAGAATAAGGGCCTTGGAGAGGAAATCTGTACTTTGCTCTCACCAAAGGGCAAAATACTGTACCTTTTGTATTTAAATAGTGCTCTTAAAGCCACCCCTATGATATATAGATGTTTTCCCATACATCTTGCTTCAGCCACGCAGCAGGATTTTACATCTTGCTTCAGCCACGCAGCAGGATTTTAATAGCTATGTGAATAAGACGCACAAGCAGACCCTGAAGATTAAAATTATGCGAGCATGTAGTGTTCGTGTGACTACGGCTGTATCTGAAATGGTATGTTACAATGTTTTCTAGGAAAACACTGGTGTAGCATTTTGTATGCAGATAACAGAATTTTAATGGAAGTTGAACAAAAATGGCATGACGTGACTAGAAGGGCTATATTTAGCACAAGGAGGCTAGATTTATTTGGGGACATCTGTATCTAATGTTGCCTTCAGGTTTTCATCTCGCTGATGTACCATGTCACAGGAATTACGGATCCCTGCATAAACAATAATACTGTCGTTTTCTTGTGATGGATCCCACTAGTTCTGTAAACCTCCCCTCCATTCCAATGGGTCAAAGGGTCGATTGTATGAAGGTCGGAAGGTTGACACAAGCTTTAGGTTGACAATGGGAAGGTCAACTTGAGTTTTTCCACATTTTTTTTTTTGTCCCGAATGTTGGCGCTCTCCATGCTTTTGGCACCCTATTATGTTCTCCCCCCACGCCCTAGTGCAGGGGTGGGGAACCTCAGGCCAGGGAGCCGTATGCGGCCTCTGTAGCCTGCCTGAGTGGCCCTCCCAAGTACTGGGGAATTCTCGCGAGAGGTCGGTAGTTCTCGTGAGATTCCTCTTACTCAATAGCAGCCGGAGACTGTCAGTCCTATCCAGCGGCAGCCGTCGGAGCGTGGGACGGCTGCAGCAGGACAATTTGTAAGAATTTTTTTTACATATGGCCCCCGAAGGATTTTTTCCCCTAACAAAGGGCCCTTGGCACAAAAAAAGGTTCCCCACCCCTGCCCTAGTGGATGGTGGGTTATGAAATACCGCCTGTCGGCACAAGTCGGCTCAAAAAAAGTGAAACTCATGTCGACCTAATGCTTATCGACCTAAGCCATATCAAACTCTTTCAGGTGTTGACCTAAGCCCTGTCAACATAATGTAAATCAGGGCTCGACAAATGCAGGGAGCCTGGTCGCTAAGGCGACTAGATTATGCTTCCTGGCGACCAGATTTTTTGCCAGCAACCCGACAACCCGTCTCTTTCCTCCTCTCAGGCCAGCGGCAGCGCGGTCACCGCCCCCCAGCCACCCCCCCCCCTTCCCTCCCCGTGTTCGCAGCGGAGGTAGCATAAAAGATTTTTAAAATACACTTGGTCCTGACTCTTGCAGCAGCCAATAAAAGTCCCCAGCGCCGCTGCTGCCCCATCCAATCACTGCAGGACAGCCTGAGACCTCTGACCTTCCTTCTCTGCGTCATCCTGACAGACGCCAGGCACCGAGTCCCCGCAAAGCCGCTGTGCCTCCTGACTCTCCTGCTGTGTGGATCAGCAAGGGAGACAGCGATTACTACCCAGTTCTAAAACAGGGGTCATTCCCCTGGCCCCACAGCCGCACCTCCACTGGCAACAACAACAAGCAAGCCCTGGGCAAAAGGGCAAGTTGGCCCAGGGCAAAAGGGCAAGTTAGCCCCGGGGAAAAGGGCAAGTTAGGCAAGTTACCCCCGGGCAAAAGGGCAAGTTACCCCTAGAATCAAGCATGTAACCCGTAGCAATGAGCATGTAGGTAAGCGGCAGTTATGTGACATAATATGTACTAAGCGTTACATCGTGTGGTACGGTGTGTGGCATAACGTGTAATGGGCATTATGGCATGTGGAATAACATGTAATGGGTGTGTGACATGTGCAATAGGCATTGCATTGTAAATAAAATTCTGCGCATTCGGCGCACACTGCCCCTATTTTTATTTTCTCTGGCTCCTAGATTTTTTTTAAATTTGTCAAGCCCTGATGTATATTGACCTTTATAGTATTGACCTTATGGCCGTGATCCACTTGTTGGAATAAAGCTGGCCATACATCTACAGATCAATTGTCAGATCTGGCTGGTTGGAACAAAATCCTGGTAATTGATGAGAGCATATGACAGTTGACTATTTGCTTGGAAATGCTGGAAAACTGCCAAACTGTCATTCAGATTTTACCAGTATTTTTTTGCTTGGAAATACTGCCAAACTGTCATTCAGATTTTACCAGGATTTTTTTCCAACCAGCCAGATCTGACAATCAATCTGTAGATGTGATTTAGCCAGCTGTCAGAATTCTAGCGTCTGCATCGTAAGTGATATTCGGATTCCAGTACCATGGTTGTGACCACTGGTAGGTATCCCAATCGCTAGCTAGATAAACATGCCTCCAGAGAAAACAAAAAGTCAAGAGTGTAGTCATTATAATGTGCAATATAGTCAGCAGATTCTTAATCCTGAATATTTTATTGTATCTTTACATTAAAATGTATCCGTGAATTCCATTCTTAAATTGGCCATATATTAGAATGATTGCACTATTTTGACGGATCATGCAATCTATTGTGTGCATATCTTGTGTGGACATGATGAGGTATTTCAGTGCAATGTGCGGTACCGCAGGTCCTGGTTATGTAAGTCCAGCATGCACCTCTTGCACTGTTTTATCTCTGTGGTCTAGCTTTCTCACTCTTCCCTACCCCTATGGCATGTACACTTCTTCTGTTTTCTGTCTCAATTTATTTCATTTTCCATATTTTTTTTTTTCACTTTTGTGCTTGTCTCCATTTCTTGCTTAATCTTCCTAGTATCCCTATGACTAATTGCTGCCTGTGTAATCTTTTTCTTGTTCAATGTCTCCTATTGTTGGATATTAATTATACCTCTTTTAGACATACTACCCGGGATTTTGGCCAGGTTTACCCGGGATTTTCAACCCAGGTCACTCCCAGGATTTTAGTAACAGACCCCCTTTCACACTACACCTCAAATCCGGGAAATACCCGGGTAGACCCCTTTCACACATAAGCCAGGCTTTTCAAGCATTTCAGTGTTTCATCATTAAAATGGGACACGCCCCGGCAGCAAAAAAAAGCAACATCACAGGTTTAAAACGGAAAAACCCGGGTAAACCCATTCAGACATAAGCCGGGTATTATACCCGGGAGTTAAATACCGGGAAAAACCCTGGTCAATTGCAGGTGCTCAGTATCCGGGAGTGAAAACCCGGGTATACCCTTTCAGACATACACTAGTCCCGGGTTTGAGCGCGTTCATGTGAAAAAACCCGGGATTTTCGCGTATGTCTGAAAGGGGTATTGTAGTCCTAATCCTGGGGTAGCCAACCCTAGTCCTCGAGAGCTACCAACAGTGCATGTTTTGCAGGTCTCCTCACAGAATCACAAGTGAGCTAATTAGCTCCATCTGTGTATCTTTTAAAATGTGTATGTGATTAATGAGTGCAGCTGTGCAGCAGCTAGGTTGTCTGGAAAATGTGAACTGTTGGTAGCTCTCGAGGGCTAGGGTTGGCTACCACTGTCCTAATCCATTTGTCATGTTACATTTAACAGTATCCTGATTTCCTCTGTTACTGAGCTCCATATCTGTCATACATGCCAGTCACACCACATCATACAGTGACTGGGGTGATCGATAGTAACTTGGAAAAATACATGTTTCTATAAAGATAAACTTTTCAGAAATTCTTATTTATAAGGAAGAAAAACATCTGCATTTTCTTACAGCAACAATGTCATTTTTTTTTTAAGGGTAAACTGTGAAAATGTTTTCATCACTACAACTGAACTTCTATTTTCAATGATGTAATATTTGCCCTTTATTTTTCCTAGAATGACTGGTGCATGTCACAAAAAGTGTGTTCCTCCTCACTACAAGGAGCCAGAGCTATCCAAAGGGGAGAGTGTCTGTCTTGACCGCTGTGTGTCTAAATATCTTGATATCCATGAGCGGATGGGAAAGAAGCTCACAGAACTTTCTATGCAAGATGAGGAGCTAATGAGGAAGACGCAGCAGGGTGTGGGGACCATATAATAACGTTCTTGATATTATAGCTAACTCCAGAATCCAGAGGATTGTGTCTACTTGTATATTGGCCTGTGTTGTATTGAGGTCTTGTGTCATTTATGTTTTTCCATGTTGTACACATTGTACGATGCATTTCATTTTTGTTCCATTTCTTGATGTAATACAGACACATTGATGAATAAAACTGTCTTTTCATATTGTGAAGTGATTGCGGGTGAAGCCATCAGTCATTGGTTCTCTATGTATGGGTCTCAATCTGTCCTTGGTGAGACCATTGATTATCACCCCACTAATCTTTATCTTAAACAAGTTACTTCTAGTTTGTTTATTTATTATTTATACCCCTTTTCCACTAGCAACCTGGGTCGGACCCGGTAATTTGTACCCGGATAGATACCGGGTTGGACCTAGGTTTAAGACACATTTCCACTACAGTGCTACCCGGTAAATTGCTGGATCAGCCCCTTTTACACTTAACCCAGGTAAAGCCTGTTTTTTCCTACAGATTACATAAGAAAAGGCCTTTTTAAAGGGCTTTACCAAAGTGGAGGTCATAAAACAGGGCCACCATTACCCAAAAGGGCCACCATTAAACACAACATTTTCTGATTAAAGAATAGAGCAGAAATACTTATTTGAAAAAAATTTGCCTTTATTTTAGTCCCAAATATTCAATATGAAACCTAAGTGTCTTCACACACGATACGTAAAACTTTTGTGAAAACTGTTGTTTACAGTATACCTGAGCCATTTGTGTACCTAGACATGTAAAAAGTGCACATAAACATATACAAAATTCACATAACAATGCCCCAGAAGCTCCAATCAGCTCTGTTTTTCAAATATACCGGGTTGGGAGCGTTTCCACTAACCCTGAACCCAGGTGCAAACCGGGTGCTACCCTGATCATTAACTGGGTAGGATTGCAGGGGAATCCAAACCGGGTTATTTGACAGGGAGCATTTCCACTAGCAGAAAAACCCGGGTAGATGCGCGTCCCCGTGGAGATTACTGGGTTATTTCTGCTAGTGGAAAAGGGATATTATTCAAAGATTCTTATAGCGCAGCATATTCCATCGCGCTTTATGATTGGAAACAGTGAAAAAACAAACTGGGTAGTAACAAACTGATTTAGACGTATGAGGGCCATGCTCACAAGTTTACAATCTATAGGGATAATACGAGGTAAAGATAATGATTGGATTCTATAGAGTGGCAACCCCACCTGCTTGCAAAAGACAGTCCTGATGGGATACAACTAGATATGACTGCTACTGGAGGTTATGTTGGGGTTCCAGAATATCATCAGGTTGCCTGAAGAGGTGAGTTTTCAGGGAATGCTTGAAAGTGTGTTGGCTAGAGGAGATTCTTAAATGTGCGTGGATGGGCATTCCATAAGGTGGGTGCTGCCTGAAGACAGTCCTGCACTTGTGAATGGGATCTAGTAATGAGTTTGGCTGAGAGTCGCAGAGCAGAGAGGCCAGGTGGGGATATATTTTGAGATAAGCGCAGAGATATAGGTTGGTGTAGTCAGGTTAATGGTTTTGTATGTGAGTGGAAGTGGATTGTAGTAGAGAGAGTCTTTTCTTAAGAAGACCATTAAGGAGGCTATTGCAATTATCAATCCGTGAGAGAATTATTGCATGGATTAGAGTTTTGAAGTGTCTTGTGTATAGATACGGACTAATTTTGTATACGTTGTATAGATCAGTGGTTCCCAACCCTGGTCCTCAAGTACCCCCAACAGTGCATGTTTTCCAGGTCTCCCAGCAGGTGCACTCATTATTCAGACACATTTTAAAAGATCCATAGGTGGAGCTAATTATGTCACCTGTGATTCTGTGTGGAGACCTGGAAAACGTGCACTGTTGGGGGTACTTGAGGACCAGGGTTGGGAACTACTGGTATAGATGCATATAACATGATAAGAGACCGATTTAATGTGAGATACAAATGACAGTTTAGAGTCAAGGATGACAGACAGCTTGTGGGGTAGGATTGATGATTGTGTTCTCAACAGTGATAAGAGATATCTGGTTGGTAATTACACTTGGTTGGTGGGAATTTAATTAATTCTGTTTGAAAATGTTGAGTTTGAAAAGGCGAGATGACATCCAAGATGAAATGGCAGACATTCAGAGACACGGAGCAATACTGATGGTGACCATTCAGGGGTGGATAGATATATTTGAGTATCATTAGCCTACAGATGATACTGAAATGGATACTGAGTGGATTAGTTTGTCAAGAGAGGTGGTATAGATTGAGAAAAGGAGAGGACCCAAGAAGTGAATACTGAAAGAGCGATTAGATGGGTAGGATGAGAACCAAGAAAGGGCTGAGGACCTAGGGACTGTAGTGTTTGTGTGAGCAGAGAGTGGTCAACAGTGTCAAAGGCAGCAGAGAGATCTAGAAGAATAAGTAATGAGAAGTAGTCTGGACTTTAGTTAATTTCTCATTATGCTTAGTACTAAGCTTTGGAAAGAGATTAAAATGGCTCGTAATCACCTCGTAACTCATTTTTCAAACATCCTGTAACTTGGAAGTTAGGAGCTGATTGGCTGGTATTTTGGGTTGGTTATGAAATACAGAAGAGTAAGTAGGAGGTTGGAGTGGAGAGGGGGGCAAGAGAGATGCTGGGAAGAACGGAGGACACAGTAAAGCCAGCTAAGAGATTAGCTTAAGTGGCCCTGCCCTCCATCCAGAGTCACTGCAGCTGTCTAATCTGCTAATCTGCATTGGGGTGCAGCACATGTGTGAGGCGTCCGGTCCCCAGGAGACAGGCCGTGGGATGTGGACATTTCCCTCCTGCACCATACACCCCCTCTTTCGAAAACCCATTTACCATTACCTGGCAAAAGGGGTACCTGAAGATTGACACTACATAAACCATCTGAATAGCGGAAGGCTGCCCTCAGACAATTATAGACTGAAACACTTTTTTTTTTTTTATATCTTGGACTTATTAAGCAGGACAATTTTTATTGCTAACATTTTCTGGATTTAGGATACTATTTGTCAGTTTGTTTCTATTAGAAATTGTAATACCATTTATTGTATGCAATTATGTCAAATGTGTGCAGCAGCTAACCCTAATCAGTTACTCAGTGTGCAGGTATGCTATGAAATACAGTCGGGTTCCTGAATGTATGAAGATGAAGAGGGTTTTTTAGTTGTCTGAAAAAATTGCACCAAATCACACGTAACATTTGCATTTTTTGGACAAAATCGCAAATATAGGGTGTGAATTTTTATAAAAAGTCAGAATTCGCATGCGATTTAGTGCAATTTTTAGATGTGTTACTAAAAAAGTAATGATAAAGTGCAAATTTTTTATAGACATGGAAGTATGCGGAATTTCGTCTTTTTTTTCTCTAAATGACGTGGGGACACCCCATGAGCATAGCCAGCCCCGGGCTCATTGAGCCTGACCTGTTTCCAAAAATAGAGAGAGACAAAAAAGCGTAAGGATCTCCCGTATTCCTGAAACCATCCCCAGTCTCTTAGACTAGTCCTGGCTTCAAAAATACAGGGGCCAAAAAAACCTGGAACCAGCACCAGGCTCCAACAGCCAGCGGTGTCATGCCTCAGCTGGGGGACACAATTTCCACAAGGTCCCCCAGCCATCACGTGCACCATGGCCAGTCAGCTTCCAGACAGTCTTTTAAAAAAAAAAATTCGGTACTGGTTTCCTAGCACGGCGCCCGCGATTTTGATTGTATTGATCGGGTCGGAAAAATCACGTCGATCGCATGCCAACCGAATCGCATGTGATGCGATCTACCCGATTTTTACACTGGAATCAATGTAAAATGGTCCCTGAGACCCGATTTTACATTGATTTCAATGTAAAAAGCCCCAAAACCCCCCATTTTCATATCAAACCCCCCATATGTTTGAAATGCCCCCCATTGTTAACGCCACCCCACTATTGACGCCAACCCAAAGAATGGCGAGCGCAGCGGTACGTGTCCTCCGACCTTTTCATACCCCCACTATCCACATCGGCGTGGAGTTGATTTTATAAAGCGTGGCGAGCGGATGCGCATAACTTCACAGGTATACGCGTCCCCTCGCCACGCTTTGGGCTCGGTGGCTCGCTGCGCTCCCCACACTTTATAAAATCAACTCCACGCCGACGTGGATAGTGGGGGTATGAAAAGGTCGTAGGACGCGTACCGCCGCCCCTCGCGGGTTCTCTGCGCTCGCTACGCTTCGGGTTGACGTTAACAATGTGGGGGCATTAAACATACTTTTGACCAATATGCAATATGAAATGGGCCATATTGGCCCATTTCACATTGTCACCTATGTAAAATCACGTTGATCGAATCGCAGGTCATTATAATGGCCCGCGATCAACCCGATTTTGCCTTTTAAGAATAATTTAACATTATTGTCTATGTGAAAATCGCATTGATAGTGTCAGTCGCATCGCGGCCCATTATAATGGTAATAGCCGCGATGGACGCGATCAATGCGATTTTCTCTTTCACCGGCAAATTAGCAGGTGATTGACAGAAAATCGGGTCCTTCGCGTTGATTGTATGCCTTAAGTACCTCAAAGTTAAGGCATACAATCAACGAGACGGGCGCCGTGCTAGGAAACAAGTACCATTTTTTCAAATTCAGCAGCACTTAATGCCCCACCACTTGGCAAATACTGCTACAAGCTCGCAGCCGCCGCTGTCTGGATGCCCCTGTCTGCCCACCGCTGCTGCTGCACATAGGTGTGTGCCAGCAGTGCTTCACCACTGTCACACACCTACAGATCAGACGTACACATCGTAGGTGCTAAAAAGCATCCTTGATGTGCCACTGATGGGTCAGATCCGATAGACATGAGACTGCACATATGGTCGGATGGGATGTCAAACACATCCTGTTTGGGGCGATTTCTCGGCCCGATCCATCTAGATCAGGTAAAATCTGTCAAATGTATGGCCTTACCTTAACCACTGTATTTTCTTTTGTAATCCATCAGGATTACATGTTACATGAAAAAGGGGTTTGTTTGTCACTCGCACAGGACTATATTCCTATAAAAAGGAAAACAGCTGGACCCCCCCAAAAAATGCTACAATATGTGGCTACAATGGGATAGGGGAGGTGTGCTACCACTGGACAACAAATACAATACAGCAAAAGAGTTTTTCTCAAGAAGAAAAAGAGGAAAGGGTTATCACTGGTGTGGTGCACCTGGAAGGATTTGTTACAATAAAATGTAACCTTTATTAATCATTTTTAAAAATGCGAAATATAAGAACACACATAAGACCAAAATAGACGTGACTGACAAAGATAGAATAGGTGTGTTTAAAATTCGGTGGCTTCCTGGCAACGCATTTATAGTTGAAATTGGTATCAGTATATTTTTATTATTCTCTACACAGGTATAGTGTTGACACTATGATGAAGAAGAATTTTGTACTGGTATTGTACTCAAAATAGTGTCACAAATTATTCAAGCTGCTGCCTCTCTATTATTGTACTGCTTTAGCACCAATCAATGAAATATAACTGTTTGTCCTCAGACTATTTTACTGAGATTGCAACAATACATCTGCTGCAATTATGTCTCTTAGAAGTAGTTACACTTGTAGCGGCCCTCAATATAGTGGGGAATGTAACAGTTGCAAAGGGTGATGTAAAGACTTGTTATAAAAATGCCATGATACTCAAAGTACTGCCCTTATGCGTTATATACGTTATATGTTCTATAGGCAGTCTGGAGGGATAATAAGACGGCTTATAATGATAAAGCCGTATTATCCAAGATTGTGTTATAGAGTGCTATACAAATCCTGTGTTAATACACACGGATTGTCATGCAGTGTTTCATATACATAGACACTCAATGATGTATCTCATTGAGGCAAATTCCTTCTTAAATGGACAAAAAATGTGCACTGCAGGTGGGGCAGATGTAACATGTGCAGAGAGAATTAGATTTGGGTGGGGTTTTACTTCAAAGTGAGATCTATATTGCAGTGTAAAAATAAAGCAGTCAGTATTTTCCCTGCACAGAAACAAAATAACTCACCCAAATCTAATTCTATCTGCACCTGTTACATCTGCCCCCCTGCAGTGCAAATGGTTTTGTCCATCTGAGAAGGACTTTGCCTCGAAGAGTGAACTAGAATAAGGCCCATTGTCACAACCCCTGATTCAGGATTCAATTCAAAACGGCTTAAAGTTATTAATATCATGTAGATCGAGTTAATGCTCAGAGATACACAGAAAAATCCCTATTGTGATCACAGCTCTGTGGCTGTATAGGGACAATTCTATAGAACGCAGGGTCACAAACTTTCAGAGGCATAGACACTTAATTGGTGAGCACATACGGTAGGTGCTGCCTTAGGCAGACACTTATTCACTCGTGGTATACATTGTCTCTACCAGGTGCTTATAGACACATAGGCAGGTATTCAATGCCGGTGCGAGCGGCCGGCGAGGGGGTTAAACTGCGAGGATCACAGAAAACCAGTGATCCTCGCATTTAACTCCTGCGCCGGCCGCTCGCACTATGCAATGTTCTGGGGGAATCCTCGCCGTCACAGAACGGCGAGGATTCCCCTAAACTGCGAGAGCCGCGGCTAGTGCAGCAAACTCGCTGTAATTAGCCGCGAGTCTCACAGTTTTTGGAGGCACATACGCCAATTCTCCCTCGCTCAAAAAACGGAGCGAGGGGGAATTGGCGTATGAGGGGGGGTCAGTTGAATACTGACAGGTTGAGCGGTGACTGCGAGCAAAAAGTCCTGCTCGCAGTCACCGCTCGCCCACGGCATTGAATATATGCCATAGAGTCAGTGGTGCTACGAGTGGTGCAGCTAATACCCTATGTAGGGATTTTTAGCGACCTGTGGAAAGATACAGTTCAAAATGCATTCCTATCAATATGCGTTGCCTGTCAGCGCACCGCTAGCGGCAACGCAAATTGATAGGAATGCATTTTGAACTGTATCTTTCCACAGGTCGCTAAAAATTCCTACATAGGGTATTAGCTGCATCACTCGTACCACCACTGACTCTATGTGTCTATAAGCACCTGGTAGAGACAATGTATACCACGAGTGAATAAGTGTCTGCCTAAGGCAGCACCTACCGTATGTGCTCACCAATTAAGTGTCTATGCCTCTGAAAGTTTGTGACCCTGCGTTCTATAGAATTGTCCCTATACAGCCACAGAGCTGTGATCACAATAGGGATTTTTCTGTGTATCTCTGAGCATTAACTCGACCTACATGATATTAATATCTTTAAGCTGTTTTGAATTAAATCCTGAATCAGGGGTTGTGACAATGAGATACATTATTGAGTGTCTATGTATATGAAACACTGCATGACAATCCGTGTGTATTAACACAGGATTTGTATAGCATAATCTTGGATAATACGGCTTTATCATTATAAGCCGTCTTATTATCCCTCCAGACTGCCTATAGAACATATAACGTATATAACGCATAAGGGCAGTACTTTGAGTATCATGGCATTTTTATAACAAGTCTTTACATCACCCTTTGCAACTGTAACATTCCCCACTATATTGGGGGCCGCTACAAGTGTAACTACTTCTGAGAGACATAATTGCAGCAGATATATTGTTGCAATCTCAGTAAAATAGTCTGAGTACAAACAGTTATATTTCATTGATTGGTGCTATAGCAGTACAATAATAGAGAGGCAGCAGCTTGAATAATTTGTGACACTATTTTGAGTACAATACCAGTACAAAACTCTTCTTCATCATAGTGTCAACACTATACCTGTGTAGAGAATAATAAAAATATACTGATACCAATTTCAACTATAAATGCGTTGCCAGGAAGCCTACTAATTTTAAACACACCTATTCTATCTTTGCCAGTCACGTCTATTTTTGTCTTATGTGTGTTCTTATATTTCGCATTTTTAAAAATGATTAATAAAGGTTAAATTTTATTGTAACAAATCCTTCCAGGTGCACCACACCAGTGACAACCCTTTCATCTTTTTATTCTTGAGAAAAACTCTTTTGCCTTACATGTTACATGTTAGGATCATGTTGTCACATTCCTGACTGTCAATATTTTGACTGGATTTCTGTACTTTATCTCCTAGGCTTAGTACATGTGCCCCATAAATTGTGGTCACTTTCACTTAATATTTGTAGTCTGGATCAGACTTGTTACAATGCAGTCTATCCACTAGGAACTTGTGGAGGCACAAAATGTCTCCCCCTAGTTATTACTGATTTGACATGCCTACATCATATCCCCAGGTTATTAGTCATTCACGTGCCACAATTCTTTTGCACACAAAAGGGCATTCTTCATTCTGAAAAGATGACCATTGCACATTAGGAGTTGGTAGCCATTTTGTGTGCTGAATGAAAATTTGTAAGAATTTGGCCTGTGAATCGTTAATAACAAAGGGACATTACTGAAGTACATCTAATAAATACAGTAGTAACTACAGTAATCACTGTAATATCCTTCATTACTTGTGAATAGTCAGCATTGTGGAGATTATCCTGATTCACTCGGAAAGGCACGATCACATTAATGGACAAAACCGTATGCATTGCAGGGGTGGGGCAGATGTAACATGTGCAGAGAGAGTTAGATTTGGGTGGGGGTGTACTTCAAAATAATAGCTATATTGCAGTGTAAATTTCAAGCAGCCAGTATTTACCCTGCACAGAAACAATAAAACACCCAAATCTAAAGGTGGCCATACATCAGAAAGACTGGTCTTATGCTGCCCATACACTTGTGCGGATTCGATGTAACATCAAAGTGCGATGTCCATAGAACCCGATCGCATCTTGTGGTGCTGAAGTGCCCCCTTTACGGCACCTGATGTCGCATGCCATCTTGAGATGGCACATCGGGTGCTGGAAGAGGGTGGGCAGAGAGTGGCATTATTTAGCACAAGAAGTAGTGCTAGCGGGCAGCGGGGTTCAGTCAGCGGTGGCGGCAGAAGTGTTTAAACAATGGGCAGCCCTCTGATTGGCTGAGCTATCTCAGCCAATTAGAGAGCTGCCCAGTGTTTTAAATACTTTTGCTGCCACCGCTGACTGACCCCCGCTGCCCGCTAGCACTACAACGCCTCCATCTCCCACGATGCCTGCGGCCCCTCCGGCCCCCTCTCCCCATCCCCACGCTACCAGCGGATTGCATTCGAGCATCGCATGTGGTTAAAAACCACATGTGATTGCTCCTGCAATTCGATAAATATTATTTGCAGCACATAAGATCTTGAGACCCAACATTCAACCGGCGTGCCTGCGCATTGCGTCGAATGGTACACATTTTGTGCATACAATCATTGGATTAATCGGCCAGATGTGGTCGAAATCGAATGATTGCATGCAATATCTCACAGGTGTATGGGCAATTCCTCGACAGTCCTTGGTGGTTTTTGGACACACAATGTACTCACAATCTTTCATACAATCTGTCATACAATCCATCTACTGCATGATTGTATGATTGCAGCTTCATTTATATAGGGGGCTGGCCTACTAGGATCACAAGGAAAGGACTACCAAAAATCATTTTTTTTATTTACAGGTTGCCACAACTACCAATCTGCTCACATCTGCTGTTATGCCATTATTAAATAGCCCAAATGAAGCAATCCTCTGAAAACTGTTTTCAGAGTAGTGACAGAATTGTGCAAAAGGATGTCCTCCGCTCTCTCCAGCCGCCCGCTTGCCGATTGGATACATCTGCAGCTCCCAGCATCTTCACTGCCACGGGCTGCCTGAAAGCTGTACCTCTCTTTTCTGCTAGTCAGGGAGGGAGTGTCACATGACTCTGGTTGTATGAGACATCTAAAGAAAGATTGCATGTGCTTAAAAGCACATGCAATCTGCTCCCCATCCCAACTGTTCGGACGTGCAGCATGTCAGATCAGAGGATCAATCCTCCAATCTCCCGGGGTCAGGAGTTTGGATGATTCTGTACACACGATGTGCACACAATCTGCATACAATCCATTGAGATTGTATGATTAGGTGAAATATCTTTCTGATGTACAGATGGAGCCGGCCTGGTCTTTGCAGGGGATGGTGGCAGAATCGCCATCAGCCGCCATCTGACGTCCCCTTCCGACGGCGCTTCCCCCGGGTCCCCGCTGGGAACCCTGAAGCAGAGACAGAGAGGGGTTCCCGTCGCCCCGCCGCCCGGAAACTGAGACGCGCGTGCGTGTGAGAGGCACGTGCGTGTGAGACGCACGTGCGTCTCAGTCAGATGGCCAGCGGACAGTCTGGCGATTCGCCAGCAAGAGGGTGCCCGGCTCCATCTGTATGGCCACCTTAATGCTGGGTACACACCAGGACGATCCTGCTCGGAAGTGGGTCGTCACAGGAATGTACGACCCGCTCACAAGCTGATGGAGCCGCCGACCGGCACAGAAAAAGCCCCTGATGTGAGTGCGATCTGATCAGGACCTGCACCCACTACAATGGTTGATTCTGAGATCCTACCTGCAGCAGAGACCTAACAACCCGCGGGGCCACGCATCGGATCGGGATCGCATCAAAAGGGCAGCGAAATGGCCCAAAACACAGCCGATTTACACACAATCAGTCGAGATTGTATCTAAATTGGCTTGTTTTGGGCCATATCGTCCTGATGTGTACCCCACATTACTCTCTCTGCACATGTTACATCAGCCCCACCTGCAGTGCATATGGTTTTGTCCATTAGAGAGTGATTGTGCCTTTCCGAGTGAATCAGAATAACCCCCAGTGTTAAAAGTACAGGTTGACACTCTCCTATTTGTAATGCTTGGGACCTGGTGTATTTGTCCTTCCCCCACCCCCCAAAATCCTCTATCCACTAGTTCCCATTGGTTAGTTGATACCTGGGGGTGGGCAGATGCACCAGAGGCTTCTGATTGCTAGGTTTAGGATGCGGCTGTGATACATGCTTTGGCTAGTTGGGGATCATGGGGGACAGGCGCTCCGTGATGGCGGCGGCCATTTTCTGCGGAGCTTATACACTGAGCTCCTATATGAGAGGACAGCAGTGTGTTACAGGCATGTTCCAAGTGGTCCCCAGCGGAGGGGGAGACACTGGAACTAGGAGATCCTGCAATGGGAGCGGCTGTCTGGGGGTGGTTGGCGCCAAAAGTCACGGACCCCGCAGCAGCAGGGACTTGGTCTCTTCCCTCACTCTGTTTTGGCGCCATTCGGAACGCTTGCAGCGTAGCTGAGCTGGCTGACAGATCCTGGCAGAGTGATTGGATTTCCTGGGCATCGTTTCCCCACATCTGAAGCCATCAGACAGATAAGTGACTGGGTGCATTGGCTCTGTATAAACGCCTGTACAGTGTGCGCTGTGACTGTGTTATTTTTACATCATGTCTGAGCAACAGTCTGTGGCTTTGGGGGAGGGAGCCCTTAATACATTGAGCGCTTGCAGTGTTTGTACACTGAAATTTGTCCCTGAGCAGATGGCCAAGGGGGGCTTGTGTATTACTTGCGCTGCTGTGAGACCCATGGGAAGTGAACCCCAGAGGGTAGAGCAATCGGAGCCTGCGTGGGCCAGTGCCCTGGGCAGGTCTGTTAATGCCTTAGTGCAATTGCTGTACAGGCAGAGTGATGAGTTGGTAGCTTCCCCGAGACCTATGTCATCATCTCAGCAGTCCTCTGGCTCCTTGCCTCTGACCCAGGCAGATCCTGGGTTCTTGCAGATTATGCAGGATACTGCAAAGGGGATCAGCAGGTTTAATGATTTGTTAGACAAATTTGATGGTGACACTGTGGGGACCCCTAAAAGGTCTTATTCAGTGCCATTGCTTGTTGCTGAAGAGGAGGGAGAGTATACAGACATTCCCTGGGATCAGGGTGATGATTCTGAGGATTCCTCTGCCTCAGGGGTGGAGGATTTGATTACTGCTGTAAAACAGGCTTTGAATTTGTCTGTGGAGGATAAAACTCCTGCAAAAGGTGTTTTTAAAAGGCAGCGTAAAGAAGCTGTTACCTTCCCTGTGGATGAAGGTTTACAGGATTTATTGGAAGGGGCTTGGAAAACGCCCGATAAAAGGCTGCAGATGCCAAAGAGATTTTTAAGTCTATACCCCATGCCTGAGGCTCATGCAGACCTCTGGGAAAAAATTCCAGTGGTAGATGCTTCTGTGGCACGGTTATCAAAAGCCACTGTGCTACACGTCCAGGGGGGGGGGGGGGGGGGGGCAGCCTTTAAGGACCCCGTAGACAAGAAGCTGGAGGGTAACCTCAAGGCAATTTTTGAAGGGGTGGGCTACACTTTACGCCCTCTTATAGCATCAGCCTGGGTCTCTAAGGCCATGATTGTGTGGGCCAATGACCTGTGTACTATTTTACATACTGATCCATGTGTGTTGTTGCTTGCTGAGAAACTTAAAGCAGCTGCGGAGTATGTACTTGAGGCTGAAGAGGAAGCTCTCAAAATGGCTTCCAGAGTTTCCACAGTGTCCGTCAATGCCAGGAGAGTGCTTTGGCTTAAAGCCTGGGAGGCGGATAATGAATCAAAGAAGGACTTAGAGGCATTAGCTTTTAAAGGGAAGCTGTTGTTCGGTTCAGAACTGGAAGAGATTATTAAGCAGGCCACGGGGGGCAAAAGTACCTTCCTGCCGGCTCCTGCTGCTAAGCAGACTTCAAGGTTTTCTGCTTTTAGGCTATCCTTTCGGCCCTCCCCTAGAGGGGGTGCGTCCTTTCGAGGACAGTCTTTTAGGGCAAAGTTTCAGTCCTCCAGGGGCAAGGCCCAAAAGTCTAAATTCGGTTCCTTTCATAAGAAACCAAGCACCAAAGGAGAGGACAAGCCTTCCGCATGACTACCTGGGGAATCTCCCGTCGGTGGTCAAGGTGGGGGGGCGTCTGAGATGGTTCAGGGACACGTGGGCATTGTTGGACCAAGATTCCTGGGTGCTAGACATTGTATCCCAGGGTTACAAGATTCCCTTCAAAGGTCTTCCTCCGAGAAGATTCATTCCTACACCACTGCCAAAGGAGTCTTGGCTCCGTGCTGCTCTTTTGGGGGCGGCTCAATCTCTCTTAGAGAAAGGTGTGGTTATCCCGGTCCCACGAGTGGAGTGGAAGAAAGGTTTTTATTCCACTCTGTTTTTAGTGCCCAAACCGGACAGGTCTTTCAGACCAATCCTAAATCTAAAGTCTTTGAATCTCCATCTGTGGGTAGACCATTTCAAAATGGAATCTCTACGGTCAATGCTGCTAAGCCTGGACCAGGGAGAATTTTTGGCGTCCATGGATGTCCAGGACGCATATCTGCATGTGCCTATCCATCCAGAACATCAGGCTCTATTGAGGTTTGCGATAGGAGACCTGCATTTGCAATTCCAGGCGTTGCCCTTCGGTCTGGCTACAGCGCCAAGGGTATTCACCAAAATAATGTCAGTTATGGCGGCGGTGCTCCGACTGAGGGGAATCACTGTGATTCCATATTTGGATGACCTGCTGTTCAAAGCAGATTCGGAGGAAAGGTTACAGAGTCACTTGGCAGAAGCCATCAAGTTTTTACAGGCTCACGGTTGGCTTTTAAATTTACAAAAGTCTCAGTTGGTGCCGTCACAGAGACTCCAGTTTCTGGGAGTTGTCCTGGATACCCATCTCCATCGGGTATTCCTACCGGAGACAAAGGCCAGTGACCTGGCCTCCTTGGTCCGGGAGATCCTCGGGTCTCAGAGCCCATCGGTTTGGAGGTGCCTCAAACTGTTGGGGAAGATGGTGGTGTCTTTCGAGACGTTACAGTTCGCCAGGTTCCACTCTCGAGTGCTCCAGTGGAACATCCTGACGTCTTGGTCGGGGAATACTCAGACCATGAAGTTAGAGCACATAATGTTGTCCCCAGAAACACGGTCTTCCCTGCAATCGTGGATGGAGGTGGATTCCCTTCAGTGGGGTCGGTCTCTGCAGTCCTGGGACTGGCTGGTAGTCACTACCGACGCCAGTCTCAGGGGCTGGGGGGCAGTGGTTTTGGACCTGCGCCTGCAGGGCTTATGGACCTCGGAGGAGTCTGCCTTGCCGATCAATATCCTGGAGCTGCGGGCTGTGTGGAAGGTGATATCTCTGGCAGGAGAAAGATTGCAGGGTCTTCCTTTAAGGATTCAGACCGACAACGCCACAGCTGTGGCGTACCTGAATCATCAGGGAGGTACACGCAGCAAGCTGGCCATGTGAGAGGTTTCCCGGATCTTCTTGTGGGCGGAACAGAATGTTCCAGCGTTGTCAGCGATATTCATCCCAGGGGTGGAGAATATAGAGGCCTATTTCCTGAGCAGGGAGCTGCTGGAAGGGGAATGGAGCCTGAACCCACAAGTATTTCTTCAGATTACATTGAAGTGGGGAACTCCGGATGTGGACCTGATGGCATCAAGGTTCAATCATCAGGTGCCCAGGTTCTATGCCAGGACGAGAGATCCACGAGCCGAAGCAGTGGATGCTATGACCATCCCCTGGGAGGGGAATCTGCTTTATGTCTTCCCACCGTTTCCAATGCTGGCGAGAGTATTGGAAAAGGTCCAGGCCCAGGCAATTCCGGTGATTCTAGTGGCCCCAGATTGACCAAGGAGGTCCTGGTACTCGAGGCTTCAGAGATTGTCTGTGGACTCGTGGCGTCTACCTCTGAGGTCAGACCTGTTAAACCAAGGGCCGTTCAATCACCTGGATTCAGCTTGGCTAAATTTGACGGCTTGGTTGTTGAGACCGCCATCCTGAAGAACATGGGGTTCTCGGAGGCTGTGGTTAACACCATGATAAAGGCTAGGAAGTCAGTCTCTTCTGCAAACTAGAAAAAGTTTCAGAGGCAGCGCTGATTCAAATAATTATTTAAAATTTATTATGGAACAATAAATACAATTTTGGGTACTTATGTATTATCTGGGCTCCCATGTTAAATGCACCACATTTTTTCATACCCTTACTATCCAACTACGCATGGAGTTGATTTTATATAGTGTGGCGAGCGCAGCGAGCCACCGTGCCCGAAGCGTGGCGAGCGCAGCGAGCCCTGCGAGGGGACACGGTGTCATAAGAAAAACGGAAGCCCAGATATTACATAAGTACCCAATTTTGTATTCAGATACCGGCCGGTACTTCAAATATATAAAATACACATTTAAATCACAAATAAAAAAGAAATTATAGCAGTAATACGCAATACAATTAGTTAGTGGCTTGCTGCAATGAATGGTAATCCACTCTCTTTCACTCCAGTTTTAGTATAGATGTAATTTTTTAGTAAATAGTGAACAGTTAGCTCTCTCACAGCTCAGTCCAAGTTAGTAAGTTATGGCATGCATGCTTTTATGGTTTAGAATGGGTTAATTGGTAAAAAACATGGAGGGAATGAATGGTGCTCAATTGAGCTATAACCTGCTCTCCTCCGGTTCGTTCACTCAGTCGACCTGTGGGGGATTTTTGTATCCGGCTGTTAATTCCTTGCTGTAGAGGCAAAACAGCTCCCAATGTTAGGTCCACAGGCGGGGGTGCGATCAGAGTTCCTCCAGAGTTCAGACGCTGACCGCTACTTCATTGTGCCTTCCTGCATATTCCCCTACCTCCGTGATCGCACCCCCGCCTGTGGACCTAACATTGGGAGCTGTTTTGCCTCTACAGCAAGGAATTAACAGCCGGATACAAAAATCCCCCACAGGTCGACTGAGTGAACGAACCGGAGGAGAGCAGGTTATAGCTCAATTGAGCACCATTCATTCCCTCCATGTTTTTTACCAATTAACCCATTCTAAACCATAAAAGCATGCATGCCATAACTTACTAACTTGGACTGAGCTGTGAGAGAGCTAACTGTTCACTATTTACTAAAAAATTACATCTATACTAAAACTGGAGTGAAAGAGAGTGGATTACCATTCATTGCAGCAAGCCACTAACTTAATTGTATTGCGTATTACTGCTATAATTTCTTTTTTATTTGTGATTTAAATGTGTATTTTATATATTTGAAGTACCGGCCGGTATCTGAATACAAAATTGTATTTATTGTTCCATAATAAATTTTAAATAATTATTTGAATCAGCGCTGCCTCTGAAACTTTTTCTTCTTTGTACCTGTGTCTAAGGGGCTGGGGTGTCCCCTTATCAGAGACAGCAGCAGATTCAATTATATATAGATTAGCGCTCTGCCACTTCTTTTTTCTTCTGCAAACTATTATAGGGTCTGGAAGACCTATATTAGGTGGTGTGAAAGGCAGAAGTCGCACACATCGCGATTTCGATTGTCTAAACTGCTGGAGTTTTTGCAGGATGGCTTCTCATCTGGGTTAAGCCTTCAGTCACTCAAGGTACAGATCTCGGCCTTGTCAATTTATTTCCAGAAAAGGATTGCGTTGTTACCGGAGGTGCAGACCTTCCTGCAGGGGGTTTCTCGATTGAAACCTCCCTACAAACAACCAGTGGCTCCATGGGATCTATCTCTGGTTCTGGAGTGTCTTCAAAAGGCGCCTTTTGAGCCGTTGAGGTCGGCTGACCTTAAGTTCCTTACACGGAAGCTTGTATTTTTGTTGGCGGTTGCGTCAGCAAAGAGAGTATCAGAGTTGGGAGCATTGTCCTGCAAGTCTCCCTTCCTTATATTTCATGATGACAGGGCTGTTCTTCGAACAGTTCCCCAATTTTTGCCAAAAGTAGTCTCTGCTTTTCATTTAAATCAGGAGATAGTTCTACCTGTGTTTCAACCCCCAGAGGGTTCAAGAAAAAGGGACAAATTGAGGAATTTGGATGTTGTGCACGCCTTGCACATTTATGTGGACAGTGTAAAGGGTGTCAGGAAGACTGACACTTTGCTAGTCTTGTATGATGTGCACAAGATTGGTTGGCCTGCTTCTAAGCAGACCATTGCTAGGTGGTTGCGTTCTGTCATTGCCTTTGCATATACTAAGGTTGGTAGGCCTGTACCGGACAGGATTAATGCGCATACCACCAGGTCGGTCGCCACCTCTTGGGTGGTTCGACATGGGGCCACAGCTGAACAGGTTTGCAGGGCTGCCACTTGGTCATCTGTTCACACTTTTGCCAAATTCTATAGGTTCCATGAGTTCGCGTCGGAGGACGCATCATTCGGGCGAGCAGTGATGAGAGCTGCAGACCTGAGCGTACCCACCCAAAGGACCGGCTCTGGAACGTCACTCCCAATGTTGAGCTGTGTCACCAGGACCATTGAAAGAGAAAAAGGGATTTTTGTAAGAACTTACCGTTCGAATCCCTTTCTCTGATATGGTCCTGGTGACACAGCGATCCCTCAATTACGCTCAGTAAGTATGCCAAGTTCATGATGTTTCATGTTATATATGGTTGGAAAGTTATTTTTTGAAATTGTGCATATAATATGTGCAGGCGTTTGTACTGAGGTAATGTATTCCAGTGGCTTTGAAAGATTGAACTGAGGAGTCTGGGATGCGGAAGGGAGGAGCCTACCCTCCAAAAGCTTTAGGATAGTTGCCTGGCTCCTGCGGACCCACCTACATCCCAATGTTGAGCTGTGTCACCAGCACAATATCAGAGAAAGGGATTCGAACGGTAAGTTCTTACAAAAATCCCTTTATTTCAACATAAAACAATACAGTACATACTTTGAATTATTTTCTAAAACTGTTTAGTTGGTCCTTAGTATTTGTGTATAGGTTGTTTTATATAACCAATACATTTTACCATTGCTCCTTATGTCATCTCAACCCATAGTTACCTACCCTTCTGCATTCTGCAGGAGACTCCCTGAATACTAGCAATCTCCCCCTCTCCCTCATTAGACTATCAATATCCCTCATTTCACCTAACCCACATTACACTGTTACATTATTTGGTAAAAAAGGAATGAGCAATAGACACATTTACATTGAATCATCAGAGCTATTTCCTAGCATTTTACCAAGTATAGTAGCTCTTACTAACTGCTTTGGGGCTCATCTACATTTGGATATAAGTCATTTTAAAAGATTCGACTCAGATGTAGCAGTACACACCCACAATTCTAGATGCCTCATTGATGATCTCTTTTTCACAATATCTCCATATATGGAACTAGACATGACACGCCCCCTCAATGGGCTGCTTTGCAAAATTCTATTACCAACTATAATCTCCCTGAAACTCGTTTTCAAAAGTAGGCAAGTATGTCGAAACTTAGCCTGTAACTAAATGTATTTAACAGACAACTTCATGATTCAGATCTGATCGCAGTACAAATTTGTTCTAAACTGGGCAAAACCATGTGCACTGCAGGTGGGGTAGATGTAACATGTGCAGAGAGTTAGATTTGGTGGGTTGTGTTGAAACTGAAATTTAAGAGAAGGAGGCGGCGGCTGCTTAGGTTAAGGTATTTATACACAGTTTTTACATGTATGCACACTTGTTGTTTTGCTTAGCACAGCCCCAAAATGTTGCCATAGCACTTATTAAACCAGTTTGGTTTCACTAAATATCGTCACTTAGTGCCGCCTGTTCTGCTGTTTGTATATATATATATATATATATATATATTTTAAAAAAAAATATATATATATATATATTAGTGCTGGGCACGTTAACGCGTTAATATCGCGTTAACGCGCCAGCACATTAACGGCGATTACATTTATTATCGCCGTTAATGCGAGGGGGGGGCGCGGCGGGTTGGGGATGCTGCAGTGTCAGGGATCGGGAGATGGGGGCTGCCGGGCATGGGGAAACGAACGGTTCTGCAGCGCAGGGGTGCAGAGTCTCTGTCCACATGCTGACGGAGACCCTGCGCCCCTCCAAATATGGCCGCCGCTGTGAAGAAGAAGGTGCTCCTTTACCTCTAGCGTCTGTCACGGATGTGCAGAGTGACCAGCGCTACCCGGAAGTGCGGATTCCAGGAGCGCTGTGGACCCTGCAACCCCTGGCAACGAGCAAGGAACCCACCACCCCCCTGGAAGGAAGCAAGTAACCCACCACCCCCCTGGCAACAAGCAAGGAACCCACCACCCCCCTGGAAGGAAGCAAGTAACCCACCACCCCCCTGGCATTGAGCAAGTAACCCACCACTCCCCTGGTAACGAGCAAGGAAAACCCCCCCTGGCAATGAGCAAGGAACCCACCACCCCCTGGAAGGAAGCAAGTAACCCACCACCCCCCTGGCATGGAGCAAGTAACCCACCACCCCCCTGGCAACGAGCAAGGAAACCCCCCCCCTGGCAACGAGCAAGGAACCCACCACCCCCCTGGAAGGAAGCAAGTAACCCACGACCCCCCTGGCATTGAGCAAGTAACCCACCACTCCCCTGGCAATGAGCAAGGACCCCTCCGGCAATGAGCAAGGAACCCACCACCCCCTGGAAGGAAGCAAGTAACCCACCACCCCCCTGGCATGGAGCAAGTAACCCACCACCCCCCCTGGCAATGAGCAAGGAACCCACCTTCCCCCTGGCATGGAGCAAGTAACCCACCACCCCCCTTTAATGGAGCACAAAACCCCCACTGGCAACAAGCAAGTAAACTCCTGGCAACAAGCATGAAACCTACTATAGCAACAAGCATGCAATTTCCCTTGGCAACAAGCATGTAATCCCACCTGGCAACGAGCATGGAACCCCATTACATCCAAGCTGTAATGTGTATTGATCTGTGGCGCTCTTTATTTGTACTGTATTTTTGTTATTTATTCAATGTTATGCCAAGTTGTTTCCCTGTATTGTTCCTTTGTACGGCGCTGCGAAACACTTGTGGCGCCTTATAAATAAAATTATAATAATAATAATAACCCCTGGCAACGAGATTTTAGGTAAGCGGCACTTATGTGCCTATCAGTGCGATTAATCGCAGTTAATCGCAAAAATTTCATGCGCTTAATCGCGATTAAAAATTTTAATCGTTGCCCACCACTAATATATATATATATATATATATATATATATATATATATATATATATATATATATATATATATATATATATATATAGAAAGCACTTACCCCCTCGCAGAAAGGATTGGAGCCGGCACACGGTAGTAGGTGAAGAAAAAAAGGGTTTATTGCAATTACATCATTGCACAAAGAGACAGCTGCCGACCTGACAGCCGTTTCAACTGCATGTGAGCAGTTTTCATCACCTCTGATGAAAACTGCTCACATGCAGTTGAAACGGCTGTCAGGTCGGCAGCTGTCTCTTTGTGCAATGATGTAATTGCAATAAACCCTTTTTTTCTTCACCTACTACCGTGTGCCAGCTCCAATCCTTTCTGCGAGGGGGTAAGTGCTTTCTATTAACCACATTATGTGCCTGGCACCGGAACAGTTTTATCTTTAACCAGAGTGCCAACCTGAGAACCCAACTGTCTATATATATATATATATATATATATATATATATATAGCGATACAAATCTGCCGGCACTCAATTTCCCAACAGTGCAGCTGGCCCCGGTGCCCGAAGGTATATAACCAATATCAGTCCAAGAAATAACGGCACTCAGGAGGCAGTATGGTGAAAGCACAAAACAGGTGTATTCAGATCATCAGGACAAGCTTTCGGGGTATTAGCCCCTTCGTCAGGTCAAACACCTACGCTGTTATTTCTTGGACTGATATATATATATATATATATATATATATATATATATTTTTTTTTTAATCACTGGGTAGTTTGGCAGAAGTTTTCTGTTTCAGTTATTACCTTTTAGTATCTATTAGTATCTATTTTTCTGTATTAGGAATACTGCATATGATATTGTGTTATTTGCTTTTCTCTACTATTAAAGTAAAATTCTGTTTATTGAATTGGTGGTTAGTAAATTCTTGAATAAACTATATAGATTCTGTGTGAAAACAATTACATTTACATTCCACATATTTCATGTCCCAGTTTGTTTTTATGTTTGATATTTTGCTCTTCATAACTTCTCTTTTATTGCACGTACGTTGTTTACTACTGTACTAGGTATCCTTTATTGAGCATTGGGAATAGATGGAAGGCCTTGAATGTAAGACCCATTGCCAATTGGCAAAAAAAAACAACATGTTTTTACTAGGATTCTGTTGTTTTTATAGCTAGAGAAAGCATGTCAATTTATATGGGGATAGAACCTATTGTTTCCAGTGACCCCATGTCCTCTTGACTGTCCCTGCATACAGGGGTGGTGAGGGTTTGTGGATCTCCAATTATTCTATTCTATACAGATAGGGTTAATTAATGATTAATGATTTTCACCCCACGCATAAGTGGTTAACTCTGTGTTTCAGGCACATTTTTAACATTAATGTATAAACATTAAAAGCAAAAAAAGCAAATTCTGTCTCAATAAACATTTTATTTTCTCCTCCCAAGAACTATCCACTGTCACTTGTATTTCAGTCCACAGCATAAGCAGAGAAGATGGTGATCTGAACCAATTATAGCTGTGAAAGCAGCTGGGATGCTGAGTAAATTGTATGTGGCAGCTACCAGTGGCGTAACTAAGCCTCCGCAGCCCCCGCCGTGGCGGGGAGGCGCAGAGTAACTATGGGCGCCGGGGGGGCTGCGGTGCTATAGTTACCCGCTGCGCTGCTGCCCGGCCGCATCTTCGGTCACTGTCCCGTCACTCGCTCCCGGCGCCGGCTCCTGCTGATAATGAAAAGTGACACTTAGAAAATGGCTGCCCCCGTATTGCAGACAGTTTTGGCAGCCATTTTCTAAGAGTCACTTTTCATTATCAGCAGGAGCCGGCGCCAGGAGCGAGTGACGGGACAGTGACCACAGATGCGGCCGGGCAGCAGCGCAGCGGAGACTGGAGCAGCGCAGCGGAGCTGAGGGAGACTGGACGGGACAGTGACCGCAGATGCGGCTCTGTCAGGTATGGGGGCAGGGGCGCCGAAAAAGTTTGGCGGGGGGGCGCAAATTATATAGTTACGCCACTGGCAGCTACTGTAAATATGTTACTCGAGTGTCTGCCCTGCATTTTGTAATGTGCATAGCTAAATGTAAAAGTCTCTGCGCTCCATTGGTATGGGACCTTTGTCTGGAATCATGTACAAGGAAAAACAAATCTAAAAAGTCCCAAACATTCACAACTCGAAGACTTTTACATTTAGCCCGCAGTCCATACATTGGTACCTGGGAGTTCACATTTCGCTGCACTGGCAGTATCTGCAAGCTGGCATGGGTGCAACAGAATGGAGTTTCCAATGAGGATCCTAGGAGAGGTTAATGCACTATGCCATCTTTTATTTCATAATCATTATGTATCTAGCATGCCCTTAGTGGTGCCCTTCACTGTTTGAGAAACTAAGGGTGACATTTATTAGAGATCGTTGTTGGGTTTTTGGCGATTTATATCGCAAAAATGGCCGTTTTTTTTTTCCCAAATCGACTACTTAATGGGTGGCGATTTGCGGCATAAATCGCACTTTTTGCTTCTAATTTGCACTTTCTGAAGTGCCGATTTACAACATCGCATCCAGATGTTTTCCCATTGAAAAAGATACAAATCGCTAATTTAATGTCTGCCGCATTTGGAAATCGACAGCAAAATGCGATTTTTGCCCCCCAAAAAAAACAGACCAAGTCCAGGGTGGCGGTTTGCAAAAAATCGCCACCGTTTGAGGGTAGAAACGGTTAAATATCTCACAGGTGACCCACATAGCACTTACTAACTCCCCTACATATACTCCCATATGATTATGGACACCTGTGAGGCTGTTTGAGATGGACATTTTGCAGAGTGGACTGGAGGTGCTAGTGTGTGAGCTGGGGCGTTTGGAGGAGCTACGCAGGAGGGATGCTGCTGCTGCCCACCAGATCCAGGTACCCCGACCACTCCGTGCTTCTCGTCGGTACCGTGCTAGGGTGTACCTGGACTCCCTCTCTGATCAACAGGTGGTGGACATGTTTAGGTTGAACCGACAGAACCTGTTGAACTTATATGAGCAGGTGAGAGATGATTTGGACCCTTGTGGGGGCGCCAACTATGCAGTGTCTGGGCTGCAGAAATTAATGTGCGCCCTCCACTTGTTTGCCACAGGCTCCACTCAGTCTGTGAGCTCATGGGCCTTGGGGGTGTCACAAGCCACTTTCTCTAAACATTTTTATCAAGTGTTAAATGCATTAAAGAAGCCACGCACATATATCACATTCCCACGTTGTGAGTCCGAGTGGCAGGACCTGAAGGTGGCATTCTATCGGCTCTCAGCATTTCCAAATGTGCTGGGAGCCATAGACTGCACCCACATTGGGATTCGGGCCCCGCACGTGAGGGAGCATGTCTATGTCAATCGCAGGGGCAGACATTCCCTCAATGTGCAGGTGGTCTGCGATGCCAACCTCAGAATTCTCAATGTGGTTGTAGGCTACCCCGGGAACTGCCATGATGCCTACATCCTGCGGCACTCAGCTCTCTGGGACCGTTTCCACAACCACACCATGCCAGAGGGCAGGCTACTTGGTAAGTCACTTACCACTGTTTACATGCTGTTTGCTTACCTATGTCTTTACCTTTAACATCCATGTGTGGAACCTTTTAATCAAGAGTCATTTCTGTTGTAATTGTTTATACCAGGCCAAACAATGTAGTATAGGCTGCTACTATTATGTACCAATTACCCACATATATGTGACCACACAAATCCCCTTACATGTTAGGTGACTCAGGATATGGGTGTCATTTGTGGGTCATGACACCTCTGCAGAACCCACAAAGCCCTGCACAGCACCGCTACAATGCTGCACATATTGCTACCCGCAATGTAGTGGAACACACCTTTGGGGTGCTGAAAAGCCGATTTCGGTGTTTGGACAGGTCAGCAGGTACACTGCTATACCACCCTGCCAAAGTGGTTTTGGTTGCCCAGGCTTGCTGCATGCTGCATAACATAGCTTTGGGTCAACCAAATTATGTTGATGTGGCCCCTGCAGCAGTCGCGCAGGAAGCTCAAACTACTGATGTTGTAGTGCAAAGTACACGGAGGGGGGATGTGGTTTGTACACGGATGATCCTGCAGCATTTCAGAGGTAATTTGTGTGTGTACAATGAATAGTAATGGGGAACCTGTAACACACATACATTGGTAACATTACATTTTTCCCTGTCCATGTTAATTGCCCAGAAGCAGACCAACACTAATGGCCAACACCTGAAAGCTACCCCACCACAGCATACTTTATGCCTGGCAACATGATAACACCTATAACAATGTCAAGTAAGTACTGTAGTTTTCAGTGTGTGCAAATGTTGGCAACTACAAATTAACATAGGCTTCATGGATGGAGGTGACATGGATCATTGATCTCAGGTGCTTGAAATGGTGCAAAACAAGTGGTGCCTACATACAGTATGCAATTCCCAATGCTTAGCCCCTTCAAATGTGACTATTTCCTTAAAATCCCATTACTAATAAGCACACCCAACCCAAAGTCCCGTGTCTGCTAAAATGTGACTAGTTGACAATACATAATAGAAGAGTGTGGGTAATCATTTGTAGAGAATGACAACAAGTTTGCTGGATGCAAATAATTTTTACTTGCAGAAACATTTAGCCATAGGCCATAGCATATGAAACATTTGCAGGAAGAATCACTGCAACAGTGAATGAAAAAAGAATGAACATGATACACATGTAAATGCAAAGAAGATTATTCATGTTTAAATACTGCCCCGGGTATTAGCACCCTTACCAGTAGTGGCACCACCACCCCTAGTACGGACACTACGCCGTGGGGGAGTAGTGGGGGACCCACTCATGGGTGTGGAGGATACACTACTGCTTTGGGTAGATGTGGTTTGGTGCTGACCTAACAAAGTAGTTGCACTGAGGCTGATTTGCGTTAGTAGGGACATCAACGCAGTTGTTTGCCCATTAATTGCTTGGGTCTGTTCAACCATATTGGTATTTAGACCTCTAAAATTAGTAGTTTGACCCTGAATGGCTTGGCCAATTTCTGCTAAGCGTGTGTCTAATGTAGACACAAGACTAATTTGTGTCCCTACATTAGCCCGCACACTTTGCGAAATTCTTCTCATTTGCAGAGCTATGTTCCGCACATACCCCTTCACCGTTTCTAGTTGGGTGGTCTGCACCTCCATAAAAGCGAGTTGTTTCCCCTTAAAAATATGGATGGATTGCGCCAACTCCTCCGCACTAGTGGGGGTGTTGGTGGGTGCAATGACTGTGGGCTGCTGCCTATGTGACTGCGTATAGGGGGCTTCATTGACTGGGTGTGCTTGGTTTTGTGCAGGCTCCAACGATGTCACCATCTCCAGTATGATTTCACTCATGTCGTCGATATTTTGCATGGGATCTGTTGGTTCGGTTGTGAAGGACCTACACATGAGAAAAGAGTGGTAAGTATGCTATGCAGATTGGTGTATGGTGGGTCATGTTACCTTAGTTGGAATGGTTAGGTGTTGCTCATGCATTATGCATTGGCACAGGCTACTGTGGTGGGGACAATGTGTGATTTGTGCAATGTGTGTGTGTAACACTATGATTAAGGCGCCCAAGGGATTATATTGGTTACCCTTTGTTGTTACCTTTACAATAACTTCCTAGAAATAATTCACGCGGACACCTTATCTAAAAATAAGACTCAGACAACCATGGCATAAGTTTAAAATGGTCAAGTTATTTATTTAGGTGGTATGACCCTTGTTAGTCTATCAAAGGGATGGCCAAGACAGCACTTGAGACCAGCACCAGTCAGAGGTGTATGTCAATGGCAGCGACTGCCTCGCTCCAATCTAACAAACACACCCCTTACGTAAGGTACAGCCTGCACCGTGACGGCTCCCTGCCCCCTCTAAGGTAAGGCGCGGACACCTCAAGGAAGTGCCCACCGTCCCCGCTCATTTCGGGACTCGCCCACCGTCCTGGCAAGGGGGGGGTAATACCGCACGGTGACCACCTGACACCTCACCCGACTGCTGGTCGAGAGTGCCTTCTCGCCACTGCCAAGGCTCCCCAGACCTAACAAGGTCGCCCGGGACCAGGCCCGCCACCCCTAAACTAGACCTAATGCCTTCCTATTGCCGAGTCACGCCAGAAAAGATGTCACCCAGGAAAATTTCCATGCCCGCGTCAGACAGGTGGACCCCGTCTGACCTATAAAGGTGGGCCGACTCCCTAACTATCGTGGGGTGCCGCACTGCCCTACCCCCCATGGCGCTCACCCTCCTGGAAACCGCGTGGTTCACCTTTCGCCTTGCCCTATCTATGGCAACTGCATTCCTGCAGCCCCGCCACTGAAGCCGGGGGACGATATCAGACCACACTAACCGCACACCTGGCCAAAGGGCCGCAATGCGCTCCAGGTCAGCCGTTATGCTACACATGAGTGAGAGCCCTGTATTTTTAACCAGGTCGTTGCCCCCTAGATGTATAATCAATGTGTTGGGGGGACCTGAACTGCGGGCCTTGGAAACCAGCAGGCTATAAAGCCCACCCCACTGAAGTCCCCTAACCCCAAACCACTGCACTGAGTCAGCTCGTAGCAAGCCTAAAGCTCTGGAGGCCATGGGATGCCTGGCCGCCCAAAAAATATATGAGTGGCCCACTACCCAAACTCTCCCCTGATGTGATGAGGAAAGGGAAAAGGCTGAAAGAGAAAAAACCTAACGTTAACATCAATATATTATACACTGTAACACAACCAGAATACAGTAAACAGCCCAAGTGAAGGTGAAAAACTTAAAAAACCTCCGGTGAACTTTGGTGACAGCCGAATTGAATTAGTTCTATCTCGGAGGAAAAAGTAAAAAATTCACTCCACACCGTCGATTCCCGAACGCTAGCCGTTCCAGAACCGATTGTAAACTTACGTTTTTGGGCTGGCGCAACAGGCGCATTCTACAACTTATCTACTTTATCTAACTTATCTAATCTTATATATTTCCTATAAGCCGATGACTTCCACCTCCCTACCTTCTGTATGGCAGAGGGTGGAAGCCCCGCCGCCGCTGCGCATGTTGCGGCCCCTATGCGAAAGGAGTGCGTCCCATAATCCTGAGCCCTCAGGCCTATGCCGGTCAAGCACCGTCTAAACACAGCCCCGAACTGAAACCGGGTGAGGGGCACACCATCTGTGTGCACCAAAAACTGCATGGCTCCAACCGGCCTAAGAGACATGTAGTCCCTGCACAATGCTACAGGACAAATGGCTTGGTTCACACTGGATCGCAGGGTGGCCCAACTACCCTTTCCCAACTGGTCTGTTTTGGATCTCTGTATCCTGCACAGGACGTGGTCCTCATGGAGAACCACGTCCTCCGACCTAAGACCAGACTGGGCCTTCTTGCTCGCAGCTACCAGTTCCCCAATCCTGAATGCCCCGAAAAAGGCGAATGCAAAGGCCACCTTCAGGAGCGCAGCCTCAAAGGGGTTATCAGCCACCTTATCCAGATTTGCTACTAGCTCCCCTAGCATGCGCTCGTCTATAGGCCGCCGAGTGTCAGGAGGCACTGGCCGCTGCTTAGCCCAGCCCCTCAAAGCCTTACTTAATACAAAAGAGGCTGTGGGATCTTGCTCCCCTCTCAGCCTACTGTGGAAAGCTATACCAGCCAAAGCCGCCGTCATAGCCGACTTTGATCTGCCCCTTACATAATGGCCCCATACGAATGCGAGTAACCGGTCCTCGACCGACTTACCGCTAGTGTCAGGCGCAGACTGAAACTCTTCCCAATCCCTCCAGGCCGCCTCGTAAGCCCTGCGGGTTGAGGGCGTCAGTGACAGCAGTGCCAAACCCTTCATGCCGATTCTATGATCTGCCATACAAGATTTGGACACCTAAGCCCCAGGGGTGACGCTTCAGGAGCGAGCTCCCGAAACTTAGTAAACTGAAACCTAGACAGGGCGTCAGCGATAGTGTTTTCTATGCCTGGGACATGTCTAGCCCTAAAATGTATATTGTACTTCAGACAATGAAGCACCAGGTAACGCAGCAACCTGAGGGCCTCTGGGGAAGCCGCCCTCTGATTGTTAATTGCGTGTACCACCCCCAGGTTGTCACACCAGAACACAATGTTCCGATTTGCCAATTCCGTTGCCCACAGCTGCACCGATACTATGATGGGGAACAGTTCCAGCAGCAAAAGATTGACCGTGAAACCCCTGTCAATCCAAGACTGTGGCCACCGTGCGACGCACCATTCCCCTTGGAAATAAGCCCCAAATCCCGTGGAGCCAGCCGCATCAGTGAAGAGCTGCAGTTCCTTGCTGGATTCTGGCTCCGTGGGCCATATAAGCTCCCTATTAAATTGCCCCAGGAATGTGGACCACACTTCCATGTCGTCTCGCATTTCCCGTGACAGCCTGACTGTGTGGTGGGGGTCCCGAACCCCCGCCGTGGCCCTCTCGAGCTTGCGGCAGAATACCCGCCCCATGGGAATGATGCGGCAAGCAAAATTAAAGGACCCCAGCAGGGACTGCAATAGTCTCAGCTGTATCCTCTTCTTCTGCAAGCACTCAACTATTAGCCCTTGAAGCTTTGTCACCTTATCCTCGGGCAAGCGGCAGCACCCCGCAGCCGAGTCTATTTCTATGCCAAGGTAAGACAGGACCCTGGTGGGTCCCTCCGTCTTATCCGCAGCTATAGGGACCCCCAGCTCCTCTAGCAGGGAGACCGCCCGGGACAATATATGGGCGCACGTGCCGTCGTCTCCTGGTCCCACAAAGAGAAAGTCATCCAGGTAGTGGGCTACGCCCGCACAGCCTGTACTGCTCTGTATGCACCAGTGCAAGAACGTGCTGAATTTCTCAAAGTATGAGCAGGAGACGGAACAGCCCATCGGTAAGCACTTGTCTATGTAACAGCCCCCATCTAGCCTAAAGCCCATGAACCTGAAGGACTTAGGGTGTAATGGGAGGAGCCTGAATGCGGATTCAATATCCAGTTTGGCCATAAGTGCTCCCTGGCCGAAACCCCGGACTATGCACAGTACCTCGTCAAATAGCTGGTACTGCACACTACAGAACTCATCCGGGATAGCGTCGTTTATGGACGCGCCATGGGGGTGTGACAGGTGCTGTATCAACCTGTATTTACCCGGGGTCTTCTTAGGGACCACCCCGAGAGGGGAAAAACACATGTCAGGGAGGGGGTTCCCTTGGAAGGGGCCCGCCATCCTGCCCAGGGCCACTTCAGCCTGGACTTTCTGGCGGACCACCTCCGGAAAATCCCTGGCTGACTTGAGGTTCCTAATGCAGGAAACCCTTATTCTGTCAGGGATGGGGAGGGGGAAACCAACACTAAACCCGTCTAACAAAAACCGTGCGTCCGCCCTGTTAGGGTACGCCATCAACCTGCGTGCCAGGGCGTCTACTACAATTGGGGAAGGGGCCTTACTTTCCGCCAGTGCCGGCGTCCCCGTGATCCCCGCCCTTGGCCGCTGACCTGCAGGATTTAGAGGGGTGCCCTGCCCCCCCGCAGTTACTGCAGTCGTGACGGAAGCGACACTTGGCGCCCCTGTCACATTTGCCTTCGTTGTATGCAAAGCACTGTCCTTTGCTGCCGGTTTTGGAACCGGGTTTGGCCGCAGGAAAAGGCTTCCTGCCCGCTGTGTCTGAGCTATGTTGCCCCTTGCCTATGACCTCGAGCCATATCTCCACGTGCTTGCAGCCCATGGGCATGACCCTTGACCCGGCGTGGGCGAGGCGGAACTTCTCGTCGTAGTTCCGCCACGCCAGCCCCTTATAGTCCGTGTACGTCTCGTTCACAAGGAACAGGTAGCGTAAGACGTTCACGTGCTCCCCAGGCCTTGTGCTCAGGTAACAAGAGGAGAATATTAAAAAGCCCTTCAGCCAATTGTGAAAGCCTTTAAAGGCCGCCTCACTACCACTTCCCGCCTTCTTGGCTGCCTCAAAATCTTTTTTCATGTCGACTGTCAGTGTAAAGAAGTCGACAAACTTTCCCCTTTTTATTTTATCCTTTATGCCCTTACGCAGGCCCCTGGCCATTGCTGTGTTGGTGCAATGGACCATGTCGCCTGCCGTGGCAGCTACCTCTGGCTCCTCCTCCTTTCTAGTTCGCTTAGTGCCACCCACTTTCTTCGCCACTGCTCGCGCAACCATTTTAGCAAACTTGCGCGGGCGCTTGGGGGACCCAGACTCGTCACTACTCGCAGAGGAGTGGGAGGAAGAGGATGCACACTCTGATGTATTATCATTCTCACCATCTCCAGAAGCTTCACCTTGGACCGCGGGATCCACCCGTGCTGTGGCCCCCGTCCCCGCTGAAGTGGATGCTTCTGCCCGTGACGTGGACGCCGGGGTCTCAGTCGTCCTGGGAGCTGGTGCCGGGACCCTGGGTATGGCTGGAGTCGCCACCGGTGTTGCTGGCCTGGATTCCGGAACCCTCCTGGGCCTTTCTGCGTCCTCTTCCTGGGACGAACCCCCGAAAATGCCGCTCCTGCCACCGACAGAGGATACCTCGGGAGATAAAGGTGCAGTGTTAGGACCATATCCTGAGCCCGTCACCCTCACTGACCCTCCCGCTGCTGTCCCAGAGCTCCCCAGGCCCCCAGTCGCATAAACCTGGTTGACCTGTTGAGCCTGGGCATACATGTTGGGGTGAGTGTAAGCCGCCCCCTGATAAGCCTGCTGTGGCCCCCCCGGGCCCTGCTGCTGTGGTGCACCAGCACCCTGCCATGCTCCCCCAGAATACCCCCCGGGAAAACCTCCCCCTGCCCCCACTGTTTGGGGGAAATACGGGAACGGGGGCTGATGTGTCCCTGGGTAGGGCCCGTATTGTGAGTGGGGCATGGGGTACCCCGGGTACCCCCCCGCATTCTGACCAGGAAAAACCCACTGTTGCTGCTGTTGCACGGGGGGTTGCATGAATGCCTGCTGACCCGCGCCGAAACCCGTGTGGCCAAGCCCCTGGTGCCCCCCCTGCCCTGCCGGGGCCCCGGCGAAGCCCTGAGGGGCCGCAGGGAATGGCTGCTGGCCCTGATGCCATTGCTGCTGCGGTGCCTGCCAACCCTGTAAGGGGGGGGGGGGCACCGCCATCCATCTGGCCGCCGACGAAAGCGTCCCCACGGCCACCGTCCCAGCCCAGGGGGATGAGCGACACCCTCCCCGGGGCCAAGATGTTTGTCAGGGAGGCTAAAGGTCCCTGACCCGCACCGCGCTGCCCGCCTGCAGTCATCCGCAGAGGGCTCCACGTGGGGCCCCCTGTTATGACCTGCAGAGGACTCCCTGGACCCTGCGCTAATGGGGTACTAGTCCTGGGGGGCACCCCCCCATCTCCCCCGCTAAGTGACACCCCCCCCACCGCTCACCCCGCTGCCTGAAGCGCGCGGGGTGCCCATAGGGGTATGAATCACCTGCGCTGGCGTTAAAACGCCAGCAGATGGCGCCAAAGCACTGTCCCCAGCAGCGCTACTTGCTGCTGGGTGCCCACCATGTGCTGCTGGCACAGCGCGCTCCCCGCTCACAGCAGAGCCCTGCTGAGCCAGGGAAACGCTCCCCTGCACTGGGGACACATGTCCCCCAGAGGAAGAATGTGCAGGAGACGGCGCGCTCACCCGCGATGACGCGGCCGCGGCCGTCCTGCTGCCTCCCCTGCCTCCCCCGCGCGCTGGTACAGTCACCAGCGGGCGGGCTGCGTCTGCCAACCACCTTGGTGGTGGAGCAGATCTCTTGGGGCGGCCGGACATAATTGCAGCTGCGCGAATGAAACAGGCCTAAAAACAAGGTAAAAAGTACTTAGCTTCGCGTGCTGCACTGTGTGAATCCGGATTCCAAGAGGAAGTTCCTCCCCCTAAGCTGGACCCTATATACCCCACTTAAGCTTCCTCCCCTCTGGGTGCTGATTGGCCCATAAGCACCACATGCTAACCTGTCTAAGAATTACACACTGCTCTGATGCTGCTTGTGTATCTGCGTTTAACCCCTAAATCCCCGGGCTCTTAACTACACTCTGGCTTATGCAGCCTTCGTTTTGCCATCTCACCTGCAGACTGGACAGTGTCACCAATCGGATGTGGCTGATGTTGGTCAACAGCAGGCTGGGACTCCAGAGCTGGAGCTGTTTGAAAGAAGAAGACATTTTCTATTATTATCATCTGCACCTAACCGGCACTTTTCGCATTATGCAGATAAAAACTTTTCCTCAATCAAACTTTTTGACCCTGATATGATTACATAAGGAATTTGAAGACTTTGACCTAAAGTGGTTATTTGAGTATTATGACTGTGACCGATATTTTGAATCCACTTGCAAATAAGAGGAAAGACCAGCAGATTAGACATGTAAAAGTGACTGTAAAGTGCTTTTCCAACTACCCAGAGGATTGATATGGATTAACAATCAAGTACACTGCAGGCCTACAGTGTTTAGGACAGCACACATTAATTGGATCTGTGGAACTACATAACCAGCAAAATGCAGAGTCCATTATTTAGCAATGCAAGGTAGCAAAATGTGATTTTGCTGGGATATGTAGTTCCACACACAGCAATCTTTTGGAGACATAAAGCATAGCAGCATAATAGCATGTGCACATGACATAGCAAAATGTGTAGTTGACATGTGTGGACACTTACCAGTTGGCGGTGGAGTGGGGGGCCTGTCTGTGTCGGCAATGTGGATGCCGGGAAGCACCTCCGGTGGGATGATTCGGCGTAGCAGCCTCTCATAGGCCTTAAAGCGGACCTCCTGCCTAGGGCCACCTCCTGTGCGACAGGCCTCTTTCTTCTCCAGGGCAAGCTTGGCTTTGAGGAGGCGCTTGATGTCATTGTAACGCTTTTTGACGTTGCGCACACTCCTCTTGTGTGTGCTAACTGCATTTACCGCGGAGGTGATACTGTCCCACATCCCCTTCTTCCTTGCCACACTTGTGCGATGATGGTGAGGACCAAGTAGGCGGTCATACAGGGGCAGGAGTGCACGCACCAGGGCCATATTCTCCTCATATGAGAACCTGACTTTCCTCCCACTAGCTGTACGAGCTGCATCCTCCTCCTCCACATTTTCAGCCTCACCCTCTTCCTCCTCCTCCTCCTCCTGTCCTGGTTCTTCACCCAGCACCTCCAATTCAGCTTCCTCTGCCTCCTGCACAGGCCAGTCCACCTCCGAGAAATCCCCCTCTTGCAGCTCCTCCTCTGTGTGCCTGGCACTCTGTTCCTCCTGTGAGGACACCTGGCTTGTGCCTGCTTCCTCCTCATCCTCCATAGCCACCTGCTCAGCTTCCACCATGTAGCCTCTCCCTGGCGCAGCTCTTGCTGGGAGCATGCTGGCTCCCCCTGTCCTGCCTCTGCCAGTGCTGGCTCTCACTCCCCTACCTCTCCCAGTGGTTGGGGTGTTTGGGCCCAAGCTGCCTGTCCCTCTGCCTCCTCTGCACCTTACAAAACCTCCTCTCCTCTCCATCTCAAACGCCTTACTCCCTTTCAAAGGGTAAAATGGCGTCTGCGTCCCTTTATATAGGGGGTGTGATGCGTATTGCAAGGGACTAAGGTGGGCCAATAGGTTAGCATGTTGTATGGGCTGTTCAGGTGTATTGGTGTAAATCGCATTCCGGTTGGCCGCAAATACGCACATGACCTAACCCGGAAATCGCACTTTTATGGCGTATTACATCGACTCAATTCGCACCTTATCGCCGTCTATCGCCATGTATCGCACTTTTCAGGCGGCTTTGCGCCAGCCATTCAATACGCGATTTCTGGGGAAAAATGCGATATAAAAAAATGGCGATACACGGCGATTTGAGTTTAAATCGCATTTTGACAAAAACGGTAAACACAATAAATCTCGCCCTAAAAGTCTCATTGTGCAAGTTTTTCACAAAAGATGGCGAGCCACATGTAGACTCAGCTTTACAGTGACTGAAATCTTAAATGCATAAAAATACATTTTTCATAACAAGTATCTACTCTACGATCTTGTAATCTATTGTCCTCTGCAAACAGGCATTTTCTAGAATATTGTTAAATGTCAGATTACTCTTGCCGGTACTTCTGTAGTTTCACGGCGTCTGAGTCCCCTTGCGGGGCTCGCTTCGCTCGCCCATGCTGCGAGCTCGGTGGCTCGCTACGCTCGCCACGCTATTTAAAATCAATTCCATGCCAACATGGATAGTGGGGGTATGAACTATCCATGTTGGCATGGAGTTAAGTTACTTTTTTTGACATATTTCGTGGCGAGCGTAGAACCCGGAAGTAGCACGGCGCCATGCTGGCGCCGTGAAACTACAGAAGTACCCTCTTGCCTTCTTTTTTTCTAAATTCTTAATGTTTTGACTGCCCTGTAATAATACTTACTGCATATGCTTTCTATGCTATTAGCTTGTTATTATTCCCTTCCTTCCTCTCACATTTTGAGCGCTAAAAGTTTCTCTCACATGCCTGAGGTGTCTTTTACCCATTCAGTTCTCTTCCTCCTTTCCACGTGTTATAGTAGCCTGTGTTCTGACCAGCAATTTTCTCTCCTCCCTTCCTAACTCTCTCCCCCCCCCCCCCTCCCCTGTCCCATACCTTATAAAGTAGTGTAGTTGTTTCCTGTGTCTGTACCCACTACTTTCTTTCAGTCAGTCTGAAGGAGACATCTGGCACAGTAATACCAAGCTTTCTACCCGAGGTAAGTACACACATGCTATTCTCTGCTGGTTCATTATTTATATTTAACCAGAAGCTATTAGTTTTTTAAGTTACACTCTTTTTTTTCCTTCTCATATGTGATTTTATACGTGGCATGTATCTGACAGCTTTACAGTTCTTAGGATGTAGCCTTGTTCTCTACATACAGAAGTAAGACACAGGCTATTGAGAGCAGCGTAAGAAATGTAAGTTTATCGTATAAAGTTTTTGTTTTTGTATGTGTGTAGCTAATGTATTGATTTGAACTGTTACACGTGTCACTTGGCGTGCATGTGTTTGTATACAATGTTAATAAGTGATAGGTTTGTTTACTTACAGTGGTCATGTTATAGGTTATGCTCTGTCGCAATGCTTCAATTACAGATGTGTGTAGAATCGTGGTTGTTTTTACTTATTCGACCTAATTCAGATATTTAAAAAGTACATTGTGTTCAATTTGTAAAAGATAAATAGAGTATGTCTATGTGTGTGCAAAGTTGTGTTGCTATATATTTATGTACCTGTGTTAACCCTTTGTGTTGTAGTACATGTCTTAGCAGAATCTGTTTCATGGGTGAAAGCAATGGTTGCGTGATATACTCATATTGGAATGTGCGGTAGTTAAGTATATAGTTACAGCCACGTGAGGATAGTGCAACCCTTTCCATCTGTTACACTGCCATACTGGCCTTACATTAAGGCACTCCTAAACATGTTTTCTAGCTCTGGTTGTGCTTGTAAGGTGCACGTGGTTTCTCAGCACATGTTCTTGTCAACTTTATGTGCCCACTAAATGTATCAATGTGAAGGCCCAAATACTCTAGTACGATATGACCCTTTTCCACACGATTTTGACCTGATAAATCATGTGAAAGGTGTTTTTATATTGTATCTCATTTACTTCCGATCCGATGTCCCGTGCCCATCAGATCGGATCTGGAGATTGTCCCTGCTACACCAAAGATACATCGTATCCTAGGGCAGTAAAATGGGATTGCATATACAATACCAATATGCAAAGGGCCGCATATAATGTATCCCTGGTGGGTAGTTGCCAAGGTATTGCATGCAAGGCTGCATGTGATACCTCAAACTAATGTATGGGTGCCTTTATTTTGATTCATTTTTTCAAATTAAAATGTGTACTTGATTTCAGAAACGTACACAATGCCGATGTTTTTGCAGTTGAGCATTTAAGCGCAAGCATCTGTGCATGCACCATGTTTGCATCAATGTACTTTAGCAATGTTGCTGGCTGGATTTAATTGCAAGGAGATTGACATACAGTACAGGGACAATATAGAAGAGATAATGTGGAGAGGAGCAAAAATAAAGGTAAATCATAACTGTTTTCGGGGGGTGCCTCAGCCTTTACCGAGGATCCCGTAGGCAGAAAATATGGTTCCTGCCTCTGTATACATGAGGCTAATATGGGCAACCATAGGGCTACTCAGATTTTTGTTTATCAAAGCAGTCAGATGCAATCAAATGCTGGTATTTGCTAGGCTGCTGTCAGGTGTCTCAATTCATTTCCTGGTGGCAGCAGCAATATCATGTTTAATAGCTCATATTTTGGCACCATATCTACATATAGGACCTTCCAAATAGAGTTAAGGCAAAGGGACATAACATCATTACTTAAGGAATCGGTACATCTATCAGAATGAACTTAGGTCTACAGTCATTAGGTCGACCCCACTAGGTCGTCTGGCAGGAAGGTCGACCTGATTTAAGGTCGACATGGGCCAAGGTCGACATGACTTAAGGTCGAATTTGCATAAAGGTCGACATGAGGAAGGTCGACTGGTCATAAGGTCGACATGGGTTTTTCACTGTTTTTTTATCCGAATGTCGACACAGTCGACATGGACACAGTTGGCAATGAGAATCGGACCCTCGCATCGCTCGCTATGCTTCAGGCACGGTGGCTCGCTTCGCTCGCCACAGCTTTAATAACCTCCTCCACGCCCTAGTGGATGGTAGGGCATGAAATACCGCCTGTCGGCACATGTCGGCTCAAAAAACTGTGAAAAACCCCATGTCGACCTTATGACCAGTCGACCTTCCTCATGCCGACCTTTATGCAAATTCGACCTTAAGTCATGTCGACCTTGGCCCATGTCGACCTTAAGTCAGGTCGACCTTCCTGCCAGTCGACCTAGTGGGGTCGACCTAATGACTGTAGACCTAAGTTCATTCTAATAGATGACCGCTTCCCTTACTTAAATATCCCTAAGTAGTAGGGAGAAGACCATTACAATTATTCATGCAGGGGTGCTGCCAGAGAGAACATATACAGTTTAACTAATTATTTATCTTTTCCATAATTAGTTTTATATATATCGTCTGCGTATAGGACAGCAGCTCCAATGCATTAGCATTTTCTGAATCCGGCCCTGACCATTACACCAACAGGGACTGTAATGACATTGTTTACAAATACATACTTTAATATGGAGTTCGTCCCACTTTTGTAGTATAACAGCTTCCACTTTTCTTTGAAGGATTTCATCCCAAAGGTGATTGATGGGGTTGAGTCTATTTGCGGGCCAGTCATGTTCTTCTCATCAAACCATATTTTTTATGTTCCTTGCCTTGTGCACTAAGCCATGTTGGAACAGATAAGGACATTATTAGTTACTCGACTGAACTTGTTTCCTCTATTCCACCATCCAGTGTCAGTGTGCTTTACACCACTTCATCCGATTCTTGGCACTGGACTTGGTGGTGTGAGGCTTGCATGCAGCTGCTCGCCCATGGAAACCCACTACATTAAGTTCCTGCCACACAATATTTGTACTTTCATTAATGCCAGTGGAATTTCAGAACTCTCAAGCTATGGAATCAGCAGAGCATTGGCGACTTTTACACATCATGGGGCAGATGTATTATATCGGCGCATGAGGGACATTGACAAGATGTATTAACATCTTGTCTGCCTCCGGCGATGTCCCCCCTCCTGGAGTGTGTCAGTTTACACTGACGTGCTGTTTCCTTCATCCCAGCCAGCTGGACTGGGCATGTGCGGATATCGCTACTCACATGAGATCTCCAGCGCAGATCAGAGCCAGCAGCAGGGACAGCGCTGTCCCTGCTGTTGAGATAGGGCTTCACCACTTGCTGCAGACACAATCTCCCCCCCAGAATATTAGCCTGCTATCATTTAGACTCTCCATACATCTGCCCCCATGGGCCTTAGCAGTCATTAACTCTGTTCTGTGAGTTTATATGGTTTCCATTTTGTGTTGCTGTTGTTTCTACTTTCTCATAATTTCACTTACAATGGACTGTGGATTATCCAGGAGGAATGAAATGGTATCCTATCAAAGTACAATATATAGACATACAGACACTACCTGGGATACCTGGTCTTACCCGAGTTGAAGAATGGACCTTGACGTAAATCTGCAGCCTTCAGTTTTTTACATTGTCCTCTGCTATAACCCTATTCCGTTGATCATGACAAAGATCTCACTGTTTGCTTACATGATGGGCAAATTAATTAAGCCGGGTGATGTGATAAAGTGGTCAGTGATAAAGCAGCAGCCAATCAGCTCCTATCTGTTAAGTTACAGACTGGGGGTAGATTTATTAAGCTCTGTGAAATGATAAAGTGTCTGGTTTTAGCACCAGCCAATCAGCTCCTAACTGTCATTTAAACCAAGCCTGCAACTTTACAGTTAGGAGCTGATTGGCCGGTGATAAAAAAACAGACACTTTTATCACTTCACCAAGCTTAATATATCTGCCCCAGAGTTTGAAAAAATACAGGCGCTGCTTGGCTGGTGCGTTATTATTGGCCACTTCACCAGGCTTAAAGCATCTGGCCTGTGGTTTTAGCTGTGACAGGGACCATATCTAGACACTGTACCAGTATGTTAGCACTGAGGTACTGTATAAACAATGTTGTTTGTTTTTCCATTAAGAGCCAGAATGAAAAAGCTATGAGATCTCCTAAACAAGCTACAAACAACTTCCCATGGAGTTACCTGCTTCCTTTTAAAGATTGACCTTGGGCCTAAGTGATGGTCATTGTCATGTCTTCACTCTGCAGCCTATGCATTGCCTGGGCATGTTTCCAATATTTACCTTAGGGTACTCTCATACTGGATATTTTTATAATGAAATGCTACATGTTTAAAGTCTTGTCATGGTTTTAATCTGTGAACTGCAGTTCTTGCAGCATTAGCAGATTGTTGAATTTGTGCTGCTGCTGAAGACTCCTTTGCTTTCGAGGCTGCAGTTTGTACAACATTGGCTGACTTGACAGGTTTGTCCTCCACCTGGGTACACCATGGCGCTGGATATACCACTTTGTTGATTCACTGATGTGTTTGTCCTGTTGTGTTTGCCAACTCTATGTCCCTTGAGGCTGCATGCCTAGTAGCATCAGCTGACTGATATGTTCTTGTATATAGGGACTTGTGGATGCTGTATATCTAGCATCATCAGCAGATTGGGGAGCAAGCCTTGCTTTGAAAGTTTCTCTCAAGTGGCTGTTTGTCTCTCTTGCTTAACTGCCAAGCCTGTTTGTACTGTGATAACCACCGGTGTACCTTGGTGTGCTGTCTTACCGGTCTTGCCGCTTGGATGGTGCTGTTTCTTCTATGTCAGCGGATTGGAGGCAGGAGACTCAGTGTGGTTCAAAAGAGGTTAACACTTTATTTGCATATTACTGAACAACTCATATTCTCAATAACAGTAAATAATGCACGGCGTGCCTGACTGACTACAACTGCAGGGAGTCGCTATATTCTGCAGTTCTAACCGACAACTTCACACCACTGCTCCGTATAATTCACTTTTAACTGTTATATTATAAGACTGTCTAAACTTCACATTCAATGGAACATAACCTGAGTATCACATTTGCATGAAACAGAACAACACGTATATATTGCATAGGCCAACAGATAATTAATATTGATGCATAGATTTAGAATAGACAGATAAGTATTATTATTGCGCAGTAATGAATGATTTATAGTGCACTTGGTACCTGGCTGACCCTAGAAAGAGCAATATACTGTAGTCACCGTTGTTATTGTCCTTTTAGAATCCTTGGGAAAGTTCAATCACCCCTTAAAAGTCTAGAGTCTATCACAGAGATCCCAAAGGGTCAGTTCCTGGTTTTTACTATAAACTTGTGCTAAATATTTGTAACCCACTTGGATTTGGACATAATTAGTGAGATATTAAATGTCTTTCCTGCAGCAGTCTTTTGTTCAAGAGGATCCAACTTTAAGGGGGGTATTCAATCTTCGGGTCACGGCAGATGAGCTTGCTCGCCTGCCGTGACCCAGTCCCGTTCTCGGTCAGCTCGACCGAGAACATGCAGGCGGGATTCAATGTCCCGCCTGCAGCGGGACGAGAAGGGGGCGTGGCCGCGAGTTGCGGCCGGGAAGTGACGAGATGCAGCCGGCAGCTCGTCACTTCCCGGCTGTTCTCGGCAGAACGAGCCCGACAGCTAGAGATGTCGGGCTCGTTTTGCCAGGAAACCCTGTTCAATGCTGTCGGGGAAGACAGCATTGAATAGGGCCCGTCGAGCATCTCCCCCACGGGAGATGCTCGACGGCGATTGAATATCCCCCTAAGAGGTTAAACACAAACCAATGCAGTAGGACATTGGTTAACTCAGCTGCCTCTTCTATAAAAGCTGTAACAACATGGGCCAATGATACTTCCATCCCCTGCCACTGAGCAATTCTGTAGTTATTCAATACAGTCTATTAACATGCAAGTCTTTCTTGGTGTGGCTGGTTAGATTTGGGAGAGGGTCACTTAAAGATGAATTCTGTTTGCCCAGCTTCTTTAAGTGTCCATTTACACAAACGCATACCTCCCAACTGTCATGATTACAGAGGGACAGTCACGATTTTCGGGTCCTGTCCCGCTGTCCCACCCGCGGCAGGCATTGTCCCGCTGCGGGGGGTGGCAGTTGGGAGAGCCCCAATCTAATAGAATAGACGCTGTGCGCATGCGCACAGCGTCTATTCTCGTATGAAAATGAGGTTGCTGCTAATTAGCATAAGCCGCGCCCTCATTTGTATACGCCCCGCCCCATTTTCGGCCGCGCGAGTGTCCCTATTTATGAAGCAAAGAAGTTGGGAGGTATGCAAACGTACATGAGATCCCAGTATAAACTGCTGTTCCAATAGCTTCCCACTACTCTCTGAGGGGCTCAGGCTGTTGCTGGATAACTGCAGTGAACAGTACTCTGTCTATTAAGCAAGAGGTCTCCCCAGGTTTGACTCACCAAGTCCTTCCTTTTGTGTGCTCAGTCTCTATCAGAGCTGTGCACCATCTCTCTCTGCTCTCCTCATGTGCTCCTCTCCTCACAAGAGCCCAGCTACTTCCTAGTTTTTTTCTCTGTCCTGCAACTTTATTTAACAAAATGCAAAAAGCACAGTTTGGCTGGGATAGTCCATTCCCTCCATCCCGGAGGGGTATTTACCTCAGTTTGGCTGGGATAGTCCATTCCCTCCATCCTGGAGGGGTATTTACCTTTTAACTGAGTCCAGTCTCATTCAAATAAGAAATTTAATGTATACATACATATATCACAGTACTTCCTCTGTATTTTCATGTCTTACCACACTTTTACTTGTAGGAGCTGAGGTGCTGCGACCCAAATTGTGTCATTTTTTTTTGTTGGCATGGCTTTTCTCAAACTTAGACTGTGGTTCTGCTTTAATAGTGAATGGAGAGAACAAAAAAAGAAAAAAGAAAACTCTGTTTGGGGGCACCCTTACGTCCCAAAATATTCTATGTACTGTGACTATTCTTTAATATTTAACTTTTATTTCATTTGTTAAAATTATGGACCACCTCTCATCAGTTATCACACACCGCGAAAATTATGAATATTTTTAAAAACTATCCATGTTTAAATTGCAAATCAATACCTTCATCAATATGAAAATTTGAAAAATATCTAAAAAAATGTAAAAAATGACCATCATATATCCAGCCACTTTTTACCCATTAACTTGGGTTGGTTGCGTGGTTAAATCATTGGTCATCAATCTCATACCATCTTGTTTACGCAAGAACCCTATTCCACTGCGTGTTATTTTCTCAGAAATTATGACCAAAAGGAGAAAAAATATGTAATCCGCCCTCTCAGACTTGTATCACTTCTGCTATTCACCCTTCATGCCACCGGCGGCAGAGGAAAGGGAATGAGAGAGTTTATTGTCTCGGGGTTTAGGATTGAAATAGATAAGATAGCCAACCGTTATACCGATGTGGTTACCCTTGGCAACCCTGTTGCCATGTAAGGCATTGCAGGGTACTACCTATGGATCCCAGTCGGCTTTTGGTTCGCTATGAAAAAAAGGGGGGAGTATTTTGCAGGTAATAGTGGTCACCCCTGCCAGCAAGACTCCACCTCTGCTTTTCTCCCTCTTGTAGCCCACAGAGGAGGGAAAATGAGAGAGTGGGGTCCACCCGGGTTTTGACCTAAATAAATCTACTTTGACAAAGCTTAGGCGAAACGTACGTCAGAAGGTTGAGAGGTCACATGGTGCACGCATGTGACCGCAGGAATTGAAATCCTAATCAGTCCAGGGAAGCCTCCCACAGAGCCAGACGCAGCATCGAGACGCAGCAGAGAGACGCAGCCGGGTCAATTGTTCCTGCCGGCGGGAGAGGTAACGGGGGGACGCCAGGAGTATCTCGCGTCAGTGCGAGTACAAACTGGCGACCCGCTAATAGAAGCCGGAGTGATATAAAGTTTACCCTTAGGGGGGAGCGGTACAACTAACGGGTGGCATTTGGGATACCCAGCTGTCATGCACTATTGGAGTGTGCGGACGCTGGGGATTTACCAATGTTGATACGCTCATACAGAGACAGGCTGCCAGACAATAGGTGGGATACATAATTACTACCTAAGGAGATAGCACTGATATATGGTGTTAGGAATTATATCCTTTGAATTTTTTGCACCAAGTTGATTGTTACAGGAGAATTGACAAACAGACATTGCAACCGTGCTGTATATTTGATGTGAGAACAGCACAATTGCAATTGTCAGCATATCTTAGAATATATCGTATCTGATGTGCTGCAACAGTGCTATGTAATTCTCTGACATTAGAGATGAAGTATTTCACTGTTTATTGTCTCAGGAACTGCGCCTAAACTATATATAGATACGTGGCTGGCTGTCTAGGGTAAGAACAATTGATCCATTTGGGAGTCCAATGTATTTGTATCCTGTGGAGACAGGATCAACGCTGGTGACTGCCCCTTTAGGAATTAATTGATGTTGTCTGGTACTGAATGAATATTGGCAACTTAGTATTCAGAAATTAATTGATACTATCCAGAAGCAAAAAATACTGGTTACAATTCCTCATAAATTATTATATGATTATTATGTGACAGTACATGTTTTAAATATTGATAAAAACAAACGCATACCTTATTTAATTCCGCCTTCATCTTTAATAGAAATTTAGACAATAATTGGAGAGTAAGAGGTTATTTAACTACTAGATAAGAATAAAAGAATTAAGGTGGTACAGAGAGGTAATTAATCACTGAATATGTAAGAGAGTACAATATATAAAAGAGGCATTAAGGAGATGAGACCTATAATTATTTGTATGTTCTAAAATTATACTGCACCTTTTTCTTTGTTTCATGACCAATATGAGAGCCGACCTCCAGCAAGAATAGCATCCTGCAATGCTCATATAGTATCAGGAGCAGCTTGCAGGATCTGCCGGCACTGTAATTGGTCATCTGACTATTTAGGTCAAAACCCGGGTGGACCCCACTCTCTCATTTTCCCTCCTCTGTGGGCTACAAGAGGGAGAAAAGCAGAGGTGGAGTCTTGCTGGCAGAGGTGACCACTATTACCTGCAAAATACTCCCCCCTTTTTTTCATAGCGAACCAAAAGCCGACTGGGATCCATAGGTAGTACCCTGCAATGCCTTACATGGCAACAGGGTTGCCAAGGGTAACCACATCGGTATAACGGTTGGCTATCTTATCTATTTCAATCCTAAACCCCGAGACAATAAACTCTCTCATTCCCTTTCCTCTGCCGCCGGTGGCATGAAGGGTGAATAGCAGAAGTGATACAAGTCTGAGAGGGCGGATTACATATTTTTTCTCCTTTTGGTCATAATTTCTGAGAAAATAACACGCAGTGGAATAGGGTTCTTGCGTAAACAAGATGGTATGAGATTGATGACCAATGATTTAACCACGCAACCAACCCAAGTTAATGGGTAAAAAGTGGCTGGATATATGATGGTCATTTTTTACATTTTTTGGGATATTTTTCAAATTTTCATATTGATGAAGGTATTGATTTGCAATTTAAACATGGATAGTTTTTAAAAATATTCATAATTTTCGCGGTGTGTGATAACTGATGAGAGGTGGTCCATAATTTTAACAAATGAAATAAAAGTTAAATATTAAAGAATAGTCACAGTACATAGAATATTTTGGGACGTAAGGGTGCCCCCAAACAGAGTTTTCTTTTTTCTTTTTTTGTTCTCTCTTGAACTAATAGTCACATTTTGACCTATTTTCAAAACTCGGGGTGCACCACTGACTGTCACGCCTAACCCAAAGAAATTCTTTTTTCCAAAGGGTGTGGTGACCGATTGTGAGATTACACTCATAAAGTCAGTAGTCCCAAATTATACAGATTAGACCATAATTTACAATTATCATAACATAGTGCTCAACAAGACTGGTGCGGTCTCTATCCCATTCCCCTTTTCCTTTTCTATACATTAATAGTGAATGGCCCTGAGAAACTCTTAAAGGCTAAGGGGCGGATTTATTAAGCTTGGAGGAGAGATAAACTGGAGATAAAGCGGAGAAAAGGTAAAAGGAGATAAAGCACAGCCAATTAGCTGTGTTTAAAAAAGACAGTTGGGAGTTGATTGGCTGGTGCTTTATCTCCTTTTACCTTTTCTCCACTTTATCTCCAGTTTATCTCTTCTCCAAGCTTAATAAATCTGCCCCTAAGATGTAAAAAGAGATAAACATAGTTTGAATGTGGTATACCAAAGGGAGAAAGTTTTGAGAAGGAACACACACAGATGTTTCCATGTACTAGGGGGTACATGGAAACATCTGCCTCCTTTAACATTAAACAGCCATTTGAATCTACACAGCGTCTTTTTGCAATTTTGAGCATGAGCGGGGCGTATGCAAATGAGGGCGCGGCTTATGCTAATTAGCCACAACCTCATTTTCATACGAGAATAGACGCTGTGCGCATGCGCACAGCGTCTATTCTATTAGATTGTGGGGTCTCCCAACTGCCACCCCCCGCAGCGGGACAATGCCTGCCGCGGGTAGGACAGCGGGACAGGACCCGAAAATCGTGACTGTCCTGCTGTAATCGTGACAGTTGGGAGGTATGATATATTCAGTAAGTGACTATCTGTCACTTACTGTCTGTGAAATGCTTTCCCCAGAAAACACTGTCAAGTTCTTTCTTATGCAGATATACATGATGTACTGTATAGAGGTATAGTAAATGCCTTTGGCGAGAACCTGACGGCGAGTTATACAGCGAGCAGTGCCGATAGCTTGCTGTCAGAGTATTCAATGGCCTCCCCTTCACTCCCCGTTCCATCTCGCCTATTCCCTGAGGCGAGGTGGAAACAGCAAGTGTGGCCATCAAAACGGCGGGGCTTGCCACAAAATGCAGCAGGCTCGCTTCATTTGCGTTGAACCTCTGCGTTTAAGGCAGTGGCGGAACTACTGTGGGTGCAGGGGGTGCAGCTGCTATGGAGCCCGGTGGCTGGGGGGGCCCGATAGACAGCAAGCATTCCCCTGCACCATGCTTAGGTTTTGTTTTTTTAGGGAGCTGCGGCCGCCTGTATGTTCAGCTGCTCGCCGGAGGGGAGAGCAAAGCAGAGTAAGGTAGAGACTTGAGTTAGGGGGGGGCCCATTATAAATTTTGGTACTTGTTTCCTAGCACGGCGCCCATCGCATCATATACATCATAAGACTAAATATGGTATACGATGCGATGCGATGCGACGCGATATTGTACAATAAAAAATCATATCGTATGCCATACAATGGCATACAATGCGATGGTATACGATTTTTTTTATTGTACAACCACCCTGATGTGTCCTTACAATGTTAAATGCCCCCCCACTATCAACGCGAACCCGAAGCGTGGCGAGCGGAGGCGGTAAGCATCCTCCGACCTTTTCATACCCCCACTATCCACGTCGACATGGAGTTGATTATAGATAGTGTGGCGAGCGCAGCGAGCCACCAAGCCCAAAGCGTGGTGAGCACAGCGAGCCCTGCGAGGGAACACGGAATACATGTAAAGTAATACATTCCCCTCGTGGGGCGCACTGCGCTCGCCCAGCTTCGGGCTTGGTGGCTCGCTGCGCTCGCCACACTATCTAAGATCAACTCCACACCAACGTGAATAGTGGCGGTATGAAAAGGTCAGAGGACGCGTACCACCGCACCTCGCGGGCTCGCTGCACTCACCACACTATCTAACATCAACTCCACACCAACGTGAATAGTGGCGGTATGAAAAGGTCAGAGGACGCGTACCACCGCACCTCGCGGGCTCGCTGCACTCGCCACTCTTCGGGTTCGCATTGATAGTGGGGGTGGCGTGGGGGTGCATTTAACATTGTAAGCACCCATTAGGGTGCTTATACAATGAAAAATCTCATCGTATCGCATTGCATGCATTGTATGCGGCTATATGGCATGCCATGCGATGCGATGGCATAAGATGCCATAAGATGGAAATCTTATGGCAAGTACCTAAGTACCTAAAAGTACCTAAATTTTGCTATGGGGCCCACCAAGTTCTAGTTACGCCCCTGGTTTAAGGGGATCAGAAGGTGAGGATTTCTCCCAAACATTAAATACTGCGGTTGGCTGGCGAGGATAGCTTCTCCTCAACGAAAATAAGCCATCCTCTCCCTGCTGCATTGAATGAACCCCACAATGTGACTTGCATGACTGACTCCATAGATTCCTCTAGAGGATCCTGCAGTGCTACGCCTACTAATACTGCCACTGCTGCTGTTGCTGCTCCTGGAGGTCAGTCATCGTCCCAGAGGGGAAGTCGTAAGACCGCTACGTCTTTCCCTAAGCAATTGCCCATCCAACAGTCGTTTTCCATGAGGATGAAATACAACAGCAGTCATGCAAAGCGGATAACTGCGGCCTTGACAGCTATGTCGGTGTTAGACGTGCGTCCGGTGTCCGCCATAAAGGGAGTGGGATTTAAACGGTTGATGGAGGTATTGTGTCCCCTGTACCAATCCCGTCTAGATTCCACTTCACTAGGCAGGCGATACCCGGGATGTACAGAAAAAGACGTCAGAAAAAGTGTCCTCAGTGCCCTGAAAAATGCGGCTGTACCCACTGTACACTTAACTACAGACATGTGGACAAGTGGATCAGGGCAAACTAAGGACTATATGACTGTGACAGCCCACTGGGTAGATGCATCACCTTCCGCAGCAGCAGCATCTCTTGCACGCCAGCTCCTTCCAAGGCAGGCTACGCTGTGTATCACCGGTTTCAGGAAGAGGCACAACGCCAGCAACCTCTTAGAGAAACTGAGGGAAATCATCTCCCAGTGGCTTACCCCCCTTAGACTCTCCTGGGGATTTGTGGTGTCGGACAATGCCAGTAGCATTGTGCGGGCATTAAACATGGGTAATTTCCAATTTCCAGCATGTGCCATGTTTTGCTCACACAATAAATTTGGTGGTGCAGCATTTCATCAAAAATGACAGGTGCGTGCAGGAGATGCTTGCGGCTGCCCGCAAAATTTGCGGACACTTTTGGCATTCTACCACAGCCTGCCGAAGCCTCTAGCGGGAGCAAAACCTCCGCAACCTGCCCTGCCATCAGCTTAAACAAGAGGTGGTGACACACTAGAACTCCACCCCCTATATGCTGCAGAAAATGAAGGAGCAGCAAAAGACCATTCAAGCCTACACGGCCACCTATGACATAGGCAGAGGAGCGGGGCTGCACCTGAGTGAGGAAAGGGAACACCTGCCTAGCGAGCCAGAAAGCTGAATCCACCCTAGCGATCAATTAAGTGACAGAAGTAGCAGCCAGATAGCCCTCATATCCCAGATAGGGGTCTTGTTGGCTGCTTACCCGTACATGTACGTTACAGTAGGTAGTAAGACACCGGTTGCTGAAAGCGATACATCTCCAACCCAGGGGTCCTAGAGAGGTGGAGGAACTCTTCCATCTGCCACCTAGTAATTGATTAGCCCCCTCCCCTACACCCATTAGGCAATGATTTAAGAGACGACTGCTAATAAATGAATAATAATCTCAAAATTAAACAATCAGATTACATTAATTAATAATAATCATAATCACACAATCAAACCAGATATTGATCTTGTTGGATGTTAAACTGATCGAAACAGTTACACACTTTCAGACAAACTCTGTGCTGCACGAAATGCCCACTGCTCCTTGGCTGCACATGGTAAACAGTGCACGATCAAGCCAGATAGGGGTCTTGTTGGATGTTAAACTGATCGAAACAGTTACACACTTGCAGACAGGGCCGTTTCTAGACAGTTTAGCTCCCAGGGCAAAGAAATAAAAATGCGCCCCCCCCCCCCCAATATATAACATGGTACAGAAGAAATTGCGCGCGCCAAAATAGGGTGTGTGGTTTATTTGTCGAAAGGGGCGTGGCTTAATATAAGGGGTTTGGTCTAGCAGGACAACAAATTACCTTACATCTCACTTTTGCGACCTGCATGACCAGACATTGGTTACCGCAGGAATTGTCATTGTCCTCCCGCACTTAAGTTGGCCAGCTGAAGGCCACACAGTGACCTAGTACGCCTCACAGATCAAGGCCAATGACAGCCTACTTAAATCATTATACACTATTTATCCGTGATTCCAATAAAACATTACGTAGCACACTGTGATGACAATTACACCTTATGTCGCACACCATGATGACAATTACACATTATGTCGCACACCGTGATGACAATTACACATTATGTCGCACATCGTGATGCCCATTACACTCCACACTGTGATGGCAATTACGCAATACTCCCCACACCGTAATGCCTATTACACATTCGGTACTTGTGTAATATCTGGGCGCCCGATTTTTTCATTGTATTGCATCGCATCGCATGCAATATAGTGGCATACAATTCATGCGATGCGATTTTTCATTGTAAAGACCCGATTTTTAATTGTATAGTCACCCATGGGTGATTTCATACCCCCACTATCCAACTATGCATGGAGTTGATCTTATATAGTGTGGCGAGCGCAGCAAACCACCGAGCCGGAAGCGTGGCGAGTGCAGCGAGCCCCGCGAGGGGACGCAGAATACATGTAAAGTAATCTGCGTCCGCTCGCCACACTACAGTATATAAAATCAACTCCATGCTTAGTTGGATAGTGGGGGTATGAAATCACCCATGGGTGGCTATACAATGAAAAATCGGGTCTTTACAATGAAAAATCGCATCGCATGCGATGAAGAAAATTGGCCGCCCAGATAATACATAAGTACCACACATTCTGCCCCACGCACCGCTGCCGCCGTTTACTAATATGCCCCCACAGTGCCAGATATGCCCCCACAGTGCCATATATATATGCCCCCACAGTGGCAGATACACACCCACATTGCCACACATATGCCCCCACAGTGACAGCTATGCACCCACAGTGCCACACATATGCCCCCACAGTGCCAAATATGCCCCCACAGAGCCACAGATACGCCCCCCACAGTGCCATACATATATGCCCCCACAGTGCCATACATATATGCCCCCACAGTACCACACATATATGCCCCCACAGTACCACACATATATGCCCCCACAGTGACAAATATTCCCCCAGTGCCACAGATATGCCCCCACAGTGCCAAACATATATGACCCCACAGTGGCAGATTTGCCCTCACAGTGCCACACATATGCCCCCACAGTGACAGCTATGCCCCCACAGTGCCAAATATGCCCCCACAGTGCCATACATTATACATATATGCACCCACAGTGCCAAATATGCCCCCACAGTGCCACAGATATGCCCCCACAATGCCATACATATATGCCCCCACAGTGGCATGCCCCCACAGTGCCACACATATATGCCCCCACAACTCACTGTCTGTGTCTTGGCTGCTGCTGCTGCGCTGCTGCGCTGCTGCTGCGTTGCTGCTGCTTTCCTGGGGACTCGGAGGGGAGGGGAGGGGAGCGGAGCGCACATGATCACGCACCTCGCCTTCACAGTGTTTTCCTGAGCCGTCAGCCATTCATAGCTCGCGGGCTGGCTCCTGATTGGCTGCCGCCCGCGAGCTCTGATTGGCTGACAGCCAAGGGAGCGAGGGGAAGGAGAGACGCGATGCGCTCCCCTCCCCTCCCCTGGGAAATTAAAAAGCTGTGGCGCCGCGGACGGGGAGAGGGGGCAAAGGCGGCGCTGGGGGTAACTGCCAGGCGCCCCGGCTGTTTAACAGAGGCTGACAAGCCGTGCGGCGCCCCGGGCTGCTGCACGGCTTGTCCGCCTCTAAAAACGGCCCTGCTTGCAGACAAACTCTGTGCTGCACGAAATGCCCACTGCTCCTTGGCTGCACATGGTAAACAGTGCTTGATCAAGCCAGATAGGGGTCTTTTTGGGGCCTAGTTTTTTAAACTGCCATCCTGTCTGCCGCTGCAGTGCCACATGAGCCACGTGTTTGTGCCGCACACTTATGTGGCTTAGCATAGTTATCCAGCTACCTTGTGTCATGGGTCAAGGTCGACATGGGCTAGGTCGACAGTCAAAAGGTCGACATGGGGTTTTTCACTGTTTTTTGAGCCGACATGTGCCGACAGGCGGTATTTCATGCCCTACCATCCACTAGGGCATGGTACGAGAATAAAATAGTGTGCCGAGCGTAGCAAGGCACCGTGCCCAAAGCATTTGCAAGCGAAGTGAGCGATGCGCTGCACTTCAAACTGTGTCGACTGTGTCGACATTCTGGTCAAAAAACAGTGAAAAATATATATAGATATATCCTTTTAAATGTCTCTTCTCCAGCGTAAACATCACTAATTTGGCTAATCTATCCTTGTATCTTAAATACTCCATCCCTTTTATTAACTTGGTTGCCCTTTTCTTAATTTTTTCCAGTTCTGCAATGTCCCTATTGTAGTGTGTGGCCCAGAATTGCACTCCGAATTGCAGATGCAGTCTAACCAGTGCCTTGTATAGTGGCATGATTACATTTTCATAGAATACTAGCCTGTATAAACAGGTGCATGAAAACTGTTAAGGTGCCCATACATGTTGCGATAAGCAGCGTGCAAAGCGACGCAGATCGCATCGGATCGCGCACGTCCGCTTTGCATACATGCCGAATTTTTAATACTCCTCTCCGGGAGAAGTGATGCGATGCGCGTGGGAGCGTGCATCGCGTTGCATTGCACGCTCCTTATCGCAATGTGTATGGGCACCGTTAGCCTTTCTGACTGCTCCATGGCATTGAGCACTGCCCCTCAGTTTGTTGTCAATTAGGACTCCAAGGTCCCCCTCCTGGCCCCTGGAAAGGGGGGCAACCCTTCCGCATTGCTGTCCACCTCCCACAAACCGCCCCTCGGAAATACCGCCATTGCATGACCGGGGGCAGAGCTAAAATGACGTGATCGCTCTAGACACGCCCCCAAATAGAGCATTGCTTCTGTGGCTCCAACACCCCGCCCCCTTCTGTCTCCCATAGATGGCCCCGTCCCCTACTTTACAGAGCTGGCTGCCCTCTCCTGGAGAAGGCAGCCTAAAAGTCGGCAACTATTCACACTTTTTATATATTTTTTTACACGTTATGCCTCCTGAGATAACCTTCATTTTATATACACTGAACCTCATTTTCTATTTGTCTGCCCAAATATCTAATTTATTTAAATCCCTCTGTAGCATTTAGACATTCTCAATTGTTCCAATCACCCTATTGAGTTTTGGAGTCATACACAAAGATAGATATTCTGCTTAGTATTCCATCCTCTGGTTGACATGTTAAAGGGATCAATTTCCGTTTTTTGGCGATTAAAAACGTCAGTTTTCGCACTTTTTCCCGAATTTGCATAATTAATGAGATGCAAAAATCTGCAAAAAATGCGGTATTTGCGGTGAAATCGCACTTTCTGAAAGTGCGATTTTTTTCATCTCCGGAACTCGCATCCAGATGTTTTCCCATTGAAAAATATACAGTTTGCATATTTAATGAGATGCAAATTTGGAAATCGCCCAAAAAAATGGTCCAAACATCGCAAAAAAAATAGACCTGATCCTGACTGGCGAATTTGACAGAACCATGCACAGATCATTGAGATCTGTGTATGGTTCTTTGGTAAAATATGTGTAAAAGTTATATATATAAAAAAAAACGGCGTGGGGTCCCCCCTCCTGTACATAACCAGCCCCAGGCTCATTGAGCCGGACCTGGTTCCAAAAATACGGGGGACAAAAAGTGTAGGGGTTCCCCGTATTTCTGAAATCAGCACCGGGCTCCAACAGCCCTCGGTGTCATGCCACAGCCGGGGGACACTTTTTAGAAAAGGTCCTCCGGCCAAAACATGAGCACCGTGGCTGGTCAGCCTTGGATGGGGTACCTGGGGGAGTGGGGACCCCCCCAGTAAAGGGGTCTCCCCCCCCCAAGGCTTCACCCATCCGGGGCTGAAGCCCGGGGCTGTCACCGGCGTCCATGGCCAGTGGACGCCGGCCCAGGTTAAACTGACATTCCTAACATTGCTTAATACAGGAGAACTACAAGTGCCAGCAGACCTCCCCCGCATGCTGGGACTTGGAGAACCACAAGTCCCAGCATGCGGGGCATAAATGGGCCTGCTGGGACTTGTAGTCCACCTGTAAAAAGAATGTTAAAAGAAAACACACACACAGAAAAGTAAAACTTTATTACATACACATACACACAGCTCACTTTTACACCAACATACTTACCGCACCAGGGTCCATCGCTGGTCTCCCTCCTGCATAGCCGGCTCCCCCGGCACTGACAGCGGGGACAACCGGCTTTCTCCGATGGAGCTAACAGCTTCTGTCGCGCTGTCCCAGGGCGATTTGAGAGAAAAAATTTGCATTTTCTCAAAAACGGCAAACCCACTAAATCTTGCCCTCTATGTCATTAAATATGTTAAACAGAAGAGGCTATAGCACTGAACCCTGTGTTACCCCACTTAGTACTGGTATCCAGCTGGAGAATGCACCATTTACTAGTCTCTGTTCTTTGTCCTGCAGCCAGTTTATTACCCAGTTACAAATTTTTACCCCCAGTCCAAATTCCTCCATTTTATTAATCAGTGTCTTATCCACATAAGTGTCAAATGCCTTTGCAAAATCCAGGAACACCACAGCATTGATAATGTCAAGGTTTAGGTTGGTTGTCATTAATTATTTTATGTGTCTCTAGGGTATTTCTGGACACCATCTCTTAAAATTCCCTCAAATAATTTCCCCACGATTGATGTTAAGCGCACAGATCTGAAACTTACTGGGTTTTCTTTTTCCTTTTTTAAATATCAACACAACTTCCGCAATTCCCAGTCCTTAGGTACAGGTATGTAGGCTTGATCTACTACCAGTCCTCATCATCTATGTGCACTTGCATGCTCCTTTTAGTGCAAAAGTTACTTTTATCTATGCTTACCTATATCTCTGCATATTACACTGTTAAGGGGCATACACATTTTGCTAAGCTATTTAGGGTAGGCAATATGCTGGTGTCAAGATCTCCCATGGGGAGCACATACACATGCAGAGATTTGTTCTAAGCGGTTTTGCTAAGCAATTTTGCTAAGCAATATTGCTTAAGCAAAAAGTCAGGGTAGTGGTTCAGAATGAGAGATTGCAATCAGGATCTCCTTTCTTAAACATCACCATATTGTACATGTTTCATTTCGAGACTGTCCAATATACTTTCCACCTATGTTATAATACTGGGGTGTTTTTTGTGTTTGCTATGCAAAAATCTAATAAAAAATTATTGAATTAAAAAAAAAAAAACATTATATACTTTGTGTGTGTATATATATATACTAGGTGATTCATCGCGCCCTACGGGCGCTCTTCACACCGTCGTAAGGGGCTACGCCCCCTTAATTTGTGAACGGGGGTCGCGGAGGGTGCCGCGAATTGCAGGAGGGGGGGTCGCGGGGGGTGTCGCGAATTGCAGGAGGGGGGGTTGTGGGGGGGTGGATGCTGCGAATCGCGGGAGGGGAGGGATTGCAGAGAATCGTGGGAGGGGGGTCGCGGGGTGGGTTGCCGCAAATCGCGGGAGGGGGGTTACGGGGGCGGGGGTTGCGGCGAATCATGGTAGGGGGGGTCGCGGGGGGTGTGCCGTGAATCACGGGAGGGGGGGTCACGGGGTGGGGTGCCGAGAATCGCGGGGGTGTGTGTGTGTGCCGTGAATTGGGTGGGGGTTGCGGGGGGGGGGGGGGGGTGACGCGAATCGCCACAAGAAAAAATCAACACAGAAAGGTCAACACATGTAAATGTTGACATAAGTGTGGCACTTCATTGGTGTCCATGTCGACACATGAGAATGAATATGAAAAAAAAAAACTTCAAAAACTCATGTCAACCTTTTTCATTGTCGACCATAGCCATGTCAGTGTTTTCCATGTGCAATTTAATTCTGGAGCTGCCGCGAATCACGGGGGGTGCCGCGAATTGCGGGAGGGGGGGGTCGCGGGGTTGGGTGCCACGAATCGCGGGAGGGCGGGGTTCACAGGGGTTCCGGTGGGGGGTTGCCGCGAATTGCGGGAGGTGGGGGTCACGGGGGGTGCCGCGAATCGCGGGAGGGGGGGTTGCGGGGGGGTGTGACGCGAATCACCACAAGAAAAAGTCAACACAGAAAGGTCAACACATGTAAATGTTGACATAAGTGTGCCACTTCATTGGTGTCCATGTTGACACATGACAATGAATATGAAAACATTCAAAAAATGAAATAAATCTTCAAAAACTCATGTCAACCTTTTTCATTGTCGACCATAGCCGTGCCAGTGTTTTGCATGTGCCATTTAATCCTGGGGCTGCCGCGAATCGCAGGGGGTGCCGCGATTTGCGGGAGGGGGGGGGGGTTGCGGGGGGTGGGTGCCGCGAATCGCGGGAGAGCGGGGTTCATGGGGGTTCCGGTGGGGGGTTGCCGCGAATTGCGGGAGGGGGGGGGGTCGCGGGGGGTGCCGCGAATCGCCGGAGGGGGGTTGCGGGGGGTGTGACGCGAATCGCCATAAGAAAAAAATCAACACAGAAAGGTCAACACATGTAAATGTTGACATAAGTGTGCCACTTCATTGGTGTCCATGTCGACACATGACAATGAATATGAAAAAATTAAAAAAATTACAAAAATCTTCAAAAACTCATGTCAACCTTTTTCATTGTTGACCATAGCCATGTCAGTGTTTTGCATGTGCCATTTAATCCTGGGGCTGCTGCGAATTGCGGGGGGGGGGGTGCCGCGAATCGCGGGAGGGGGGTCGCAGGGGGGGTGCCGCCAATCGTGCAAGGGGGGGTCGCGGGGGGGTTCTTTTTGCCGCGAATCGCGGGAGGGAGGTCGCAGGGGGGGTGTTTTTTCCGCGAATCGGGGGGGGTCACTGGGGAGGGTTTGCCGCGATTCGCGGGAGGGGGGGGTCGCGGGGTGGTGGTTATGCCGCAAATTGCGGGAGGGGTCGTGGGGGGGTTCTTTTTGCAGCGAATCGCGGGAGGGGGGGTCGCGGGGGTGGTTTTGCTGCGAATCGCGGTAGGGGGGGTCGCGGGGGAGCGGGTGTTTTTGCCGCGAATCGCGGGAGGGGGGGGGGGGGCGCGCGGGGGGGAGGTTTTGCCGCAAATCGCGGGAGGGGGGCGCTCACCTGGTGGCTGTGGAGTAGCAGTGCTGGGCAACATGGGAAGGCAGTGGGTGTCTGGCACTGTCTGTGGGCTCACTGGGCTGGTTCTCTGTCACATACCTCCCAACATGACCCTCTCCAGGAGGGACACAATGCTCTGTTTCTAGACTTCCCCTTAATGTATGATTGCCATCACCTGTTTTAAACAGGTTAATTTCTCAGAAAGGTGTTCAGCACAGATGAAGGCAATCACACATTAAGAGGAAAGTCCAGGAACAGAGCGTTATAGACACAGACACCCACTTTGAGTGACAGATGTAGCCAAATATATAGGAGATATATATATATATATAATTGTAGAAAAGTGGAACTCGTAGACTTGCAGCTGGTGTAAACAGTGGGGAATTTTTATTCCATCAGACCATCAATGTTTTGGGGATGGCAGGCCCTGTCATCAGGATGTATAAATGTGCAAAATAAATTGAAAAACATACCCCTGCCATTTATTTTTCACTGCATGACATGCACATTTATACATCCTGATAATATGTGTAATATGACTATGGGATAGTACACGCTGTGTAATATGACTATAGGTCACTATGCGCTGTGTAATATAACTTTGGGTCACTATGCGCTGTGTAATGTGATTATGGGTAACTACTGTACATGCTGTTTAATATGTGAATATGTGTCACCGCGCTCTTTATAATGTAAATGTGGGTCACTATACGCTGTGTAATGTGAATATGGGTCACTAAGCACTGTGTAATATAAATATGGGTCACTACGTGGGTCACTACCTGCTGTATAGTGCTGTGTATGTGTAATATTTTACTCTGCAACCTTTGTTTCATCTGAGTGAACCTCAGTATCAGTCCAAACAAATAATATTTTTTTTCTATGTTGCATAAATACATTTTGACATTAACACTGTCTTTTATTCACAGGGACTGAAGAAACCCGTCTTCCTATCTGCTTCTCTATTTGTTGTTCCTTTGGAGCTTCTTACACCGCAGATATGGCGCCTTCTCTGCAGACTGCGTTTGCTCGCCGCTGGTGGATCGCTTGTACTGCAGTGCTGGAGAATCTCTTCTTTTCAGCTGTTCTGTTCGGTTGGGGCTCTCTGCTTATCATGTTACAACAGGAAGGATTTTACTCACATCTATGTACAGGTGCGCATAGAGATTTCTATTCCATGTAATGAACCGCTCTTCCCTGAACTCCCATGGGTGCCCATAGCAACCAATCAGATTATATTTATTATCCTCTAGAAGGTGATAGATAAATGACAAGTAAAATATGATTGGTTGCTATCGGCAAAATGTCTCATTTCTAAAAACACCCACTTTAGTAAATTTACCCCCCAGAATGATGAAAAAGTTACACACAGAAATATGCATGAAATGTGACTGAGTTCCTCAAACAATACCAGTGCCATACTAATGAGACAACATGTGTGCCTTCCTGTTGTTGGATAAAACAACTTTATTGAACAGAGGTGAATTTTGAGTTTGTAGTGTAGTCATTGTTAAGATGTTACGTTTGTAGCCGAAGTTTCAGAATTTGTCAAAAACTTTTGATGATTCTGCTGCATAACAGGATGGAGATTCCTAGATGGTGAAGGTCCCTACCTCTATTTACTATGGATTTACAAAAGGTGCATATGGCTGGAAAGTTGTTGTCTGGATTTTGGTAGAAATAATTCCACACACAAGAGATTCATTTTTTTGTCTGTTGCCCAGGCATGATAATGGGCTTTTTCCTCCAAAGGCCAACAACTGTCTACACTGGTAGAATAGAACAATTAAAGATATCTTCTGAGGAAACCGTCACTGTTTTGGGATGGAGAAACACGTCAAGTTTGTGAGCAATTTGAGCATTGTCCAGGACCCTATATTGCCACTTCCATACTGCCAAGATCACAAGAGGACATTTTTCGTATTGCGGCATCTCCGCCACGTACCATCCTATTGTGGGACTGGTTATCTACCATCCCACGATGCCCGTCAGGTGACATGTGACGCAGAGGGCCGTGATAAGCGTGCGACTATTCTAGACTTACATCTCGATCCGGTGCCAGTCAGGCAACTGACGTGCGGCGCCGAGGTCCGCGAGATGGCATGTTGAGCAGACCCTGTCAGCTGAATCAGACCAACACGGCTGAATCTGGTAAGCTGATTTCATTGGGACAGAGGCAGATGGTGAATATCTCCTGTGGAACTACTGATACATTAACGCCTGCTACAAAATAACTTTTATTGTGATCAATCAGTGGGACTGAATTGCCAAGTAACAAGTGCACATTCTGGGACCAAGGATACACAGATTCATGCATTGGTGCTACAAATTAACCCACCAATAAATGGATACAATGCGCTTGGACTTCTATATTGGAACTAGTTATAAAAAGGACTATGCTCAAAATTGATTACATATGTAATAAATGTATGTTGCTAAAGATATTATTAATAATTTATAAGTGTTATTTGACATTTTATAATAAATTTTACATTTCAACTGGTTTAAAGGCGCTCTCTTTAATTGTTCTATTTTTGGTGCATTAACCCCTTGAGTGGTGGGTTTAGCCGGGGCAGGACAAACCTACCTTCGCTCCTGTGTTAGTACGCCGGAGATCCCCTGCCGCCACTTCCCCAGCCGCCTGGCAGGCTCAGGGATGTTTCGCGGTGGCTTGGGAGAACTCGGGGGCCTGAACTCTTCCGAGTCCCCCCCGAACATCCCAGAGCCTGTCGACTACGTCACTACAGTATGGTAATTGGCGGCTGGCGGCAGGGGAGCTCTGGCGTATGATCGCTGGTGTACGCTGGAGTGGAGGGACCCGGGGGGACCAACAGGAGGGGTGGGGGTGACGGAGGGGGGGACCCCTAAAGGTACCTACTACATAGTGGTAAGCCCGGGGTTACTCTGGGAGCTGCATTATACCAGTTAAAAGCACTCTGGAGAAATTTGATATTAATCTAGTGTTATGGCATCTCAATTATAGAAATATCATTAAGATTAAGTTATCTATTTTGCACCTGATTTGTTCATTATTTGTTTCCACTGGTATCTGAGTGATACAAACAACATCTTCATTAAAATCTGTATCACTAACATTCTCTTCACTAACATCCTCATCACCATCATCCTCATCACCAACATCCTCATCAGCACCAGCTACACAAATAGACTTCTCTTCTTGGTGCACTTCCACAGAATCATCCTCAATTTCTACATTGGCATCTAGGCTTATGCGCTAATCCCCACAAAGAGCCCCCCTCTTCCAGCACAGTATTGGAAAGATCAGGCTTGTACATGGCACCTGTGGACACACTTGGACTCTCCTTAGGTATTTGTGATGTTTCTGAGGACATAGTTGGTTCAGGGGCCTTCATGAATTACATTTAAATTGAACTTAAAAAAACACATGTAGAGGGCTTACTTGAGAGGTAAAACCATCAGTTATATACAGTGGCCAAGGTGTTAATCTTTTCTTGCTACTTCGAGTGGTGAATGGCATATTGTCAAGTTTTTTTTTCTCTGTACCTAAATGTATTTGAATTTTTTTTTTTCTTTCTCATGCCTTGACTTCAGACCTCTATGCCCTTGGGCAGTAGTCTTAGCAATAGACGATGACGGACTTGTATCAATATCCTGACTGCTGGCAGCAGCTGCAGCACTGGCATGTGCTTCTGTATCTCCTCTCAGTTGTTCGTCCTCAATATCTATTACAGCACATACCGTTCGACAGTCACAATACCTTATACACAGTAGGGTTATAGACAGCAGTCCCAGTACCTTATTAACACATGGGGTATGGGCAGCAGTCCCAGTACCAGATTAACAGATGGGATATGGACAACAGTCATAGTACACATTAATACAGGGTGGGTGCAGACAGAAAATAAAGAAAACTTTTTTTACTGTTAGTATTTTTCTTTGTAATAATATATGGTGGGGTACAGAGTAGACAGCAGTCACAGTTAAGTATTAACAGATGGGGTACAAAGCATTCCCAGTACTGTACAGGTTGAGTATCCCCTATCCGAAATGCTCGGGACCACGAGTATTTCGGATAGGGGAATTTTACGGTTTTTGGAATAAATTTTTTTTTTAGCATACTTACCTGTCCCCTGATGGTGTCCGGTGGTCCTTCGGCCTCCACGCAGTCCCCGGGCGTCCACAGCAGGCCTCCGGCATCTTCTTCAGGCTCTCCAGCGGTCCCAGGAATGCATTGCGCGAGTGTGCGCGAGTGTGCGCGCGCACCGGTGACGTCACCGGCGCGCGCACACACTCGCGCAATGCATTCCTGGGACCGCTGGAGAGCCTGGAGAAGATGCCGGAGGCCTGCTGTGGATGCTCGGGGACTTGGTAAGTATGAAAAGAGGGTTAGGGGGGGTAAAAAAAAAAAAAAAAAAATCCGAATTATTCCAAAAACCGCGGTTTTTGGAATAATTCGGATACGGGATGCACGGATACGGGATACTCAACCTGTATTAACATATGGGGTATGGACAGCAGTCCCAGCACCATTTTAACAGATGGGATACAGACAGCCCCGTATTATTAACAGTGGGGGTTTAGACAGAAGAAAAATTAAACTTTTTTTCTTTTATTTAAGATTGTTTTTTTTTTTTTTGCAATATGTTTTTATTTGAGTTTGAACATTAGAAGTATAATAATCACAATGACAACATCAAATAGATACAGTATATTTGTGAAGCAAAATAGTTATGCAACATATAATATATATTCCAGTTAACAGGGTTGGCACACTCCTGTATAATAACCAGTGCCTGGGGTGTCTAAAATTACCAAAGTCAAACAGAGGGAGGAAGATTCAGGGGAAATTTGAGGAAGAATTACTTCACAGAAAGAGTAGTAGATAAGTGGAATAGCCTCCCATCAGAGGTGGTAGACGCAAATACAGTCGTACAATTTAAACATGCTTGGGATAGGCATATTGATATCCTTACAAAAAAAATAAGGATCAAATATGGTTTGAGGTAACATGTTTAAAAAAAGGGGCAGACTAGATGGGCCAAGTGGTTCTTATCTGCCGTCAAATTCTATGTTTCTATGTTTCTAGGTATACCAATGAAGGAGGTGAGGGATGTATCCATTGCTGAAGAATGCATTTCTTCACCACTGCCGAAAGCATCAGCAATAATTTAGGACAACCAGATGAGATTTTTTAGGTTGTTGTCAATAAACCAAAAATGCCCCATTCTGGTAATAGTGGTAATAAATTAAATAAATCAGAAATTGCAAAGTGTTTTACTTTTTTTTTGTATGAATACAATCCCACAAAAAATGATAAAAGCCCTAATTCATATCTGATTGCAGTACAAATTTGTTCTCAAAATGGGCAAAACCCATGTGCACTGCAGGTGGGGCAGATGTAACATATATAGAGAGAGTTAAATTTGGGTGGGGTGAGTTGAAACTGAAATCTAAATTGCAGTGTAAAAATAATGCTGCCAGTATTTACCCTGCACATAAACAAAATAACTCACACAAATCTAACTCTCTTTTCATACATGTTACATCGGTCCCACCTGCAGTGCACATGGTTTTGCCCATCTTGAGAACAAATTTGTACTGCTATCAGATCTGAATAAGGGCCAAAGAGTAACGTGAGGACTAGCACATTTTAAACAAATCTCTGTTAAGCTGTGTACACACGGGGGGAGATATATTGCTCAGCAATATATTGCTCAGTGTCTCCTTTTCATCAGCGACCAGAGATGGTCGCTGATGAAAAGGAACCTCTGCCGGGGGAGCCGCAGAGGTAATCAGCTGGTCGCAGGAGCAAGTGATTAGAATGGGGCTGAAAACGGGAGCGCGCACCCGGCGATTTATCGCCGGGGCACACTCCCATCACTGGCAATATGGTCTCCAGTGACCATGTTTCCAGCGATTATAGCCCATATCGCTGCAGTGTGTACACGGCTATAGATATATCTGTCACCAAAGTAGTGCGTACACACTGAGCTATTTTCCCCAAAGAGCAAGAGATTTTTAGGAGGCGAAAGACTTTGCTGAAAATCTTTCATTAGAAAAGGTTATTTACATAATGGGCAGGGTTTGAATTCCAAGGGTGGGAGCAGCGGCCCTTTTTATTTCAGTGCATTTCTGTTCTTGGGGCCTGATTTAGAACTGATCTCTGGGTTGCGTATATTCAGAGCCTAACGAAGAAGTTAACACTGCCCCGCCTGGGCAAAATCCCACCAATGTGCACATAGCGAGAAATCCATTCACCTGTGCCAGCCATGCATAAGTTACCACCATAAAAAAATGTACATTGGGGGGCAGTGGCGCTGGGATCATAAACATTTCTGGCCTGTGCCAACAATGTATACATTACCGGCCAGAGGAGTAACTAGGTGACATGGTGCCGGGAGCAACGGTATGTTTCGGCACCACGTGGTCCCCCTAGTTATTTTTCCTTTATATAGTAATGCTCCTTACACATTATGCCACACAAAGTGCAATGTGCATTACAGAATATACTGCACAATCTGTAATGCCCATTACATAATGCCCCCACTAGTGCTGCTTAAACACATAATGCCCCCTGAAGTGCTGCATAACTACATGCTGGTTGCCAGGGGGAACACATCCTTGTTGCCAAGGGTTCAATGCTCGTAGCCAGGGGGGATTACATGCTTGTTGCCAAGGGGAGCTAAATGCGCATTGCTCAGGGGGATTTAAATGTTATTATTGCCCACCCGTCAGCAACACGGAGGATCAGAGTCTCTGACAGCATCACAGAGACCCTGCACCCCTCCAAAGATGGCCACCGATGCAAAGGAGACAGACTCTAGAGGTGCCCCTGTACCTCTAGAGTCTGTCAGTGAGTACCTCTAGTATGACTTCTCTGTGGTGGTGGCCGGGGTGCAGGGTCTCTGTAATTCTGTCAGAGACTCTGCACCTCTGCAGCGGACGGCATGCCCTGTTACCGGCATATAAAGAAATGTGCATAGGAGGGCAGTGGGGCCAGTGACATATACATTGCTGGCCTGTGCCAGCAATGTATATATTACTGGCTTATCATAAATATAAATACTACATTGGTGGGCAGTGTAGCGACTGCTGCTGCGGCGTGCAGTGTGCAGCGTGTGGGGAAGCCGCGAGAGGGAGCAGATGTGTAGTTGAAAAATGAGCCATAATCGCTAGACATGCTGGTAAAACCAGCAGATGAATCACCAAACTAGTGATGATGCGGAAGTGCGCATCATTGCTAGTCAGGGATCTCTGAGCCATACACACTGGACGATTTTCAGCTGAAAAACGCTCAAAATGGCAGTTTTGACCGATTTTCAGCTGAAAATCGTCTAGTGTGTATGGGCCTTAAGTATACTCTGTAAAAAAAAAATGAAAACATTTCTTGATATGTAATTGAGGATAAGATACTATTAGAATATAAAAGTGTTTTAAGGATAATAGATTCACTAAGAGTAGGCAAGTGTCTCTGCCATCTTGTTATACAAGTTTCAGAATAACCCTCATAGTATGGAGTGCGTAATAGTCTATAGAACATAGACATAGCTCCCCTAGTATTCATGGCGGACTGAAAAGGCAAATCCAGTTGGTTCAACCAATCCATGGGAGAAAGATATGCTATCACTTTAGACACTATGGGCCAAACGTAATAGGGTGTGAGAATAAGAAAGTGAGAGATTTGGGAGAGTTTTCCCATTTTTTTTAAAGCGGCAATCTACAAAATTTACAATGCAATAAAAAACAGGTTGACTTCTGCTCCACTGAAGGTTTGGGTGCCGGACGGGTTCCCGACAGTCGTTTACCCGACGTCGGGATCCCGACTGTCAAAACGCCGTCAGCCGGGTGCCCGACGGCCACCCACTATTTTCCCTCGTGGGGGTCCACGACCCCCATAGAGGGAGAATAGAATAGCGAGCCACCGTGCCCGCAGTGTGGCGAGCGCAGCAAGACCGCAAGGGGCCTTTTTGCGCTCGCCGACTCCGGGCAGTCGGGATCCCGACGTCGGGATAATAACTGTTGGGATCCCGTACCACACCCGGAAGGTTTCTGTCCACACTGAACTCGCCTATATTATATATATATTAAGTATATATGCTGCCTTTTGTATGAAGTACAATACTTATTTAGTATATTCTCTCCTCATGGTGTGATTACCGCATGCGATCTGAACTTTTTAGCACAAATCATATCACGCTTCGTTAAAATCGTGCAATGTTCATTTTGCCTTGCCATGCAATGCTTGCTTACATGTAGTCCATATAGCAAGTCCTTATTGCAAAGTAGTATGAGCAGGCAGGTATTTTTAAAGTACATTGAATCGTGTCTAAATCAAATCGCACGGCGTGTAGGGAAATGCATGCAGGGGTTAAAGTGAGGGGGAACGAGGTGGAACTGAGTTCCACCACCTCTAATGGTGAGGTGGAACATTTAAACCTCCACATTGGCCCTGCATAGTAACTCTCACAGAAAATCATTCTAGTTTGCAGGGGGATCCCAAAAACCCTACCACTGGCCCTGTCTCTGCCTAATGGGGGGTGGGGACAGGGCCGCCAATAAGGGGGGTGTTGTGGGTACAGCTGTCTATGGCCCCAGCCTTTTTAAGGGCAGCTCATTTTGCCCACCACAACCCCCCCCCCAACTGCCTCCACTGCACTGTGCTCAGTGTGCTGAACAAAGCAGATCCTGGAGCGCAGGCTTATTGAACCGAGGACGTTGGCAGCCAATTAAAATAGTGCACTGGCTTTTGAGCTAATCAGTACGGGCCCCAAAATTCTGATGGCAGCCCTGGGTGGGGAGGGGTTATAATTAGGTTGCATAGAGAAATTAGTTCCCCCACCTCTGCATGACCACTTTATTCCCTGATTGCATGCAATATTTACTTTACATATTTCAATTATATATTGTAGTCTAGTCTAAATCTTATGCCGTTCAAATTATTTGTAGTTCAAATAGCACAGTATAGAAAGTTTAAATTGCATAGCATTGAAGTTTAAATTGCATAGCACACATTGTATAGCTTAAATCGTACCTAGCACACATCTCACCATGGGTGAGATGTACTAAGGCTTTAAGGGCGGGATGTTGTAACATCCGCGCCCATTATCGCTGGCTACCGCATTTTTAATAACGGCATATGCTATAACATATGCCGTTATTCATGCAAGGGACAGCTCTTGCGGTAAGAGCTGTCCCTTGCGATGCGGTGCCGGCACTGGACTTCCGGGTCTGTGACCCGGGAGTCCATCTGCGCATGCGCAGACCCCGGCGCCGGCCGCAGGGCACGCTGGGAGGGATCCGTGACGGATCCCTCAAACAGCGCTGCGGTAAGAAGCCCATAGGCTTCTGCAGGGATTCGCCAGCTTTAGCTGGCGATTCCCTCCGCAGCGCTGACACTGCGGAGGCGCCATATAGCATATAGAAATGCGGTAGAAACCCCGAAAACGGGGTTTTTACCGCATTTCTGCTATATAGCATCCCGCCCTAGGGGCGGGATGTTGTAACATCCGCGGCCCCCTTCGCCGGCTACCGCATTATTAATAACGGCATATGCTATAACATATGCCGTTATTCATGCAAGGGACAGCTCTTGCGGTAAGCGCTGTCCCTTGCGATGCGGTGCCGGCGCTGGACTTCCGGGTCTGTGACCCGGGAGTCCATCTGCGCATGCGCAGACCCCGGCGCCGGCCGCAGGGCACGCTGGGAGGGATCCGTGACGGATCCCTCAAACAGCGCTGCGGTAAGAAGCCCATAGGCTTCTGCAGGGATTCGCCAGCTTTAGCTGGCGATTCCCTCCGCAGCGCTGACACTGCGGAGGGGGCATATAGCATATAGAAATACGGTAGAAACCCCGAAAACGGGGTTTTTACCGCATTTCTGCTATATAGCATCCCGCCCTAAAGGTGATAAAATAGAGAATGTGATAAGCCACCAACAATCAGCTCCTACTGTCATTTTTCAAACTCAGTCTGTGACATGGCAAGTAGGAGCTGATTGGCTGGTGGTTTATCACTCTAAATTTTATCACTTGTCAAACTTAGTACATCTGGCCCCCTGAGTGGGCATCAAAAATAGGAAAGAAAACATACAGTACTATTGTAGCAGGCGCTTTAATCACTTCCAAACTGCTGCTGTCAACAGGTCTTTGCAAAAAATATTAATAGAATTTTGTTTTTGACCGCGCTCTGACTGGTAAGCTGCTCCAATAGGGGGATACGTGGTAGATTTGATGCAAGGAGCGCTAAGGGTTAGGAATTAGATGCGTAAAAATGAAAAAGAGTGAAAAAATTTGAAAAAAATAGAAAAATATATATAAATAAAAATAAATAAAACTAGAAAATAAATATAAATAAATATAAATAATAATTAGGTAAGGATAAAGGATTTGGTAAAGGCAGTAAGTAAGATTTAAATGATCAAGCGTGACCTGTAAGAAAAAGACATTAGGTAATGTTTGCACTCCTTTGGAGTATTGTGGAGTCCAGATTCCCTGGGTGACATTCTATGGGATGAGATAATCTGACTTTTGCAAGTTTTTTCGAAAAAAACGGCCGAAATCGCATTTTTTTCCATTTTCGCATATTTAATGAGCTGCGAAAATGTGAAAAAAGTGCGATTTTGGCCAACAAGTTGGACACACTGGAAATGCGATGGCTGCTTTTCGCAGCACATCGCATCCAGATGTTTTCACATGAAAAAGTATACAAATCGCATATTTAATGATATGCGATTTGTATAAAGTGTGTCTTAATTCGCCCAAAAATCAGACCAGGTTCTGATGGGCGAATTAGCCAGAACCCTGCACAGATCGCAATGATCTGTGCAGGGTTCTGGTGTAAAAAAAAGTTTAATCAGTTAAAATAAAAAAAAAAACAGCGCGGGGTCCCCCGCCAGAGCATAACCAGCCCCGGGCTCATTGAGCCGGTGCTGGTGACATAAAATCAGGGTCCCCGACAAATAGGGGTCCCCTTGATTTAATGAAACCAGCACCAGGCTCAAGGTCCGGCGCTGGTTCCCGAAATACGGGGGACAAAATGACTAGGGGTCCCCCGTATTTTAAGAACCAGCACCAGACCCAACCAGCCAGCAGGGTAATGCCACAGCCGGGGGACACTTATTATATAAGGTCCCGCGGCCAAAGCATTATCCCCGTGGCTGGTCAGCATGGGCAGGGGTCCTGGGGAAGTGGGGACCCCCCAATGAAGGGGTCCCCCTCCCTCCAGGACTTACCAGCCCATGCTGAAAGTCCGGGGCTGTCCCCGATGCCCCTGGGCGGTGGGCATCGGGCTGATGGATAGTGTAAAAAATAGAAGAAAAACTATTGTTTTCTACTGTAGAACTATGAGTCCCAGCAAGCCTACCCTGCATGCTGGGACTTGGAGAACCACAAGTCCCAGCATGCGGGGCATTAAAGGGCCCGCTGGCACTTGTAGTTCTACAGTACAAGAAATAGTAAAATAAAACACACTGAGACCCTGAAAAATAAAAGTTTAATACACACATAACACACACATACTGATACTTACCTACCTTGAGCCCGTAGGTCGGTCCCTGGATCCTGGGTCCGGGGCTCCTGGACAGAAGAGTCCGGTTCCGGGACCTTGGTCCTGGTTCCGGGGCTGGTCCGGGGTCCTGGGCTCCAGGGCTGATGTCTTCGTTGTCCAGGATCCGAAGTAGTCCAAAAGGGGTTCCTAAGGAAGGAAATCCTACTCACCTGGTCCCCGGCGACGACCTCGGCATCCTCTCCGGCAGACGCGCTGCTCCCGGCTGGTACCCGCTCACGGACTGGAGAGGCGCAGAGATGTTTCATCTTCCGCGCCTCTTCTCAGAATGATTCCATTGGCCGCCTAGCGGCCAATCAGGAGCCGAGAAAGTCGGGGGGGGGGGACCCCGCGCTGGTTTTTTTTTTATTTTAATTTGCGATTTCCTGCAAACGTGCGATTTTCAGACATGAAAATCGCACATTTTCAGGACTAAAGACATCGCACCAACTCGCACCTATTCGCACTATTTGGCCTGTTTTTCGCATCTCATTAAATATGCGAAAAACGGCCCAATCTTGCGATTTTCAAAAGTGCGAAGTGGTGCGATAAAAAAAATGCGGATTTATCTCAATCCATAGAATGTCACCCCTAATCTCTCCCTTACTACGCGGCTGATGTTACCTTTGCCGCGAGTTGCAGTCTCCAAGCCTGGAGATTGACAGCGGGGGACCGTCGGGCTTTAGTGCTGTGATACTGTATATGCGGCTGTTCGGATTCTGCCGCGGCTCCCACCGCCGGGTGGATGCGGCGTGGGGGATGGTTGGACAGCGTCCCAAATGCACAGGATATCGATGGCGGTAGATGGCAATATGTCTCCTAGTTGCTCCAACGCGTTTCATACCTTGCTGGTACTTTTTCAAGGATGCAGCCATGTTTAAAAAACTGTGTTTTTATTTGTAAAAACTTTATTGTGCCACAGGATGTCCGGTGGCCATTTTGGTTAAAAAGGTGGGAATCACATGTTCCCTTTTCCTTCAAAAGCAGGTCACACTTTGATTCGAAGATTGTAGAGATAAAAAAGGTATTAGTGAAAGTAGATAAGAAGTAAGAAATATTGAAGAGAAGAAAGGAGAATGAATGCTACTAAGAAAAAAAATTATAAAGATAAAAATACAGAATAATAAAGATAAAAATAAATAAATAAATATGGAGATAACGTTAAATCATAAAAATAAATAAAGTTAAAAATAAAAATAAATATAAACATATATGAACAAAAATAAAAATAAATAAATCAAAATAAATATAGATATAAATAATAAATGTAAATAAAAATAGATAAATAAAAATAAAAATGTAAAAATAAATAAAATATAAAATAAAATAAAATGAGAAAGGATGAATATAATTTGCACTCTAAAAGAGTGAAAAATAAATAAGAGTGGAGGAAATAATCAAGGTTGGGCAGAATAACAAGTCCATGATTTGTCTGATCTCAGAGGAATGCATTTAGGTCTATATCAATGTTAAGAGGTCTTTTAAAGTGCAAATTATATTCATCCTTATTTGATATATCATTTCTCATTTTATTTTATTTTATATTATATTTTATATTTATTTTATATAAGCGGGGCGAGCGGCGGCAGAACGCGTCCTCCCGACCTTTTCATACCACCACTATCCACGTTGGCGTGGAGCTGATGTTAAATAGTGTGACGAGCCACCGAGCCCAAAGTGTGGCGAGCGGATGCGGATTACGTTACATGTATTCCGCGTCCGCTCGCCACACTATATAAAATCAACTCCACGCCGACGTGGGTTGTTGGGGTATGAAAAGGTTGGGAGGACGTGTTCCGCTGCGCTCGCCCTGCTTCGCGGTGGCGTGGATAGTCGGGGGGTGCCTAAATCACATTGTATGTCACTCAAGTGTATAGTACATTAAATGGCATCACACCCTATAAATCGCATGTGATCACATACGATTTTAAGTGCGGTGCGATGCGATCTCAGCACACCGCACAAGGACAGAGAGCAGTGCTTAAATTACATCAGAAAATCGCATGCGATCGCATCGTATGCAAAAAAATCGCATGCAATGCGATGCGATTTTCCTACAGTGCCTTATGTATGCTAATTGGGCACCAGTGGCGTAGCTATGCTGTGGCAGCCCCCGCCATGGCTTGGAGGAGCCAGCGCCTGCTGGGCGCACTGAGAGCTGAAGAAAGAAGGTCACCGTCTGCACACAGAGCTGGAGCTGGCTGCTCAGCTCGCTCTGCAGTACAGGAAGGCACCGACCTGGACAAGCGCTCTCCCTGCTGCTCCTGTCAAACAGCAGACAGGCAGCAGCAAGCTACAGTAGTGGAGAAGAAAGCTCTGCAGCCCGATCCCCTTGGCCAGTCTTTTCTCTCCTCAGGTAGAACACACTGGCTCCCCACTGCTGCTGTGTAACCTGCTTCTCACAGGCAGATGTCTGCCTGTGAGGAGGAAACTCGAGGCTGTTATAATCAGTTCCCACGGTCCCCTCTCTGGCAGGTTGTATACCCTCCCTCCCCCACCAGTATGGAGTCTCAGGATACACAGTCAGCACTTAAACCTCCAGTCCCAGCAGCAACTGAGAAGCTTCCTCTATGCATTGCATTTCCTCCTGTACGACGTGTAGCTCCACCCCCGGATCTCCTGCTACAGCTTCTCTGTTCTGCTGTCCTCCCCTGCTTACTGTGAGTCTAGATTCCTATCCCCAGCTGTGCAACTGCCTCTACCTACCCCATGTGTGTCCCTGCCCACCCCATGTGTGCCCCTGCCCACCCCATGTGTGCCCCTGCCCTCCATATGTGTGCCCCTACCCACCCCATGTGTGTCCCTGTCAATCATATGTGTGCCCTTGCTCCTGCCCACCCCACGTGTGCCCTTGCCTATCATATGTGTGCCCTTGCTCCTACCCACCCCATATGTGCCCCTGCCCACCCCATGTGTGCCCCTGCCCACCCCATGTGTGCCCCTGTCCATCATATGTGTGCCCTTGCTGCTGCCCACCCCATGTGTGCCCTTACCCACCCCATGTGTGTCCCTGTCCATCATATGTGTGCCCCTGCCCACCCCATGTGTGCCCCTGTCCACCATATGTGTGCCCCTACCCACCCCATGTGTGTCCCTGTCCATCATACAGTATGTGTGCCCTTGCTCCTGCCCACCCCATGTGTGCCCCTGCCTATCATATGTGTGCCCTTGCTCCTGCCCACCCCATGTGTGTCTATCCCAGCCCATGTGTGCCCCTACCCACCCCATGTGTGTCCTTGTCCATCATATGTGTGCCCTTGCTCCCAGGGGCGGATCCAGGATAAAATGACAGGGGGGGCACCATGATAAAAGAGGGTTTAGGTGGGGGAGGGGCAGTGTTAGTGGTGCCAGTGTACATGCTAAGAGAGCGGCAGAGAGAGGGTGGGAATGGGATTAAAAATAGGTCCTGGCAGTTAAAGTACGCAGGCCCACCATGGCGACAAAAGTGAAGGATGTAATTGTGCACGCGCCGAAGGCGCGCTCCAGAAAAGGGTGTGTGGCCACTCAACAGGGGGCGTGTCCTTGAGTGTAGTGTACAACACCATATACAACTTCTACACATTATGCAACAAAATACTAGACCCCATTATACTTACACATAATGCCACACGGATTGAGACAAAATTCACATAATGCCAAATGGATTGAGCCAAAATTCACATAATGCCACATGGATTGAGCCAGAATTCACATAATGCCACACGGATTGAGCCAGAATTCACATAATGCCACACAGATTAAGCCAAAATTCACAATACGCTTCATAAACAGGGACATTGTCCACCAAAGGCGCCCATTAAACATTTACACCATAATGTCCATTACACGTTAAGTTACACGCTATTATGTCCATTATGTATTATGCCAAACACCATAATGCCTATTAAAAATTATGCTACATAAGTGCTGCTTATCTACATGCTCATTGCCAAGGGTTCCATGCTCATTGCCAGAGGTTCCATGCTCGTTGCCATGTGGGATTACATGCTCATTGCCAAGGGGGAATACATGCTCGCGGTAAATGGGGACAGCTGCCGCCAGGCAGAAGTGATAGCCACTGACAGAGGCAGAGCCTGGCTGTATTCAGAGCACTGCAGGTCCCGGCTATTTGAAAAAATATCCCTTTCACACCAGAAAATACATTCCCAGGTTGGCCCCTTTTACACCAGCCTAGTCCCTGCATTTTCGGTGTGAGGGGGAGAGAAAACCACCCCTTCCCCCCTTTAACCAGTTATCTAATTTGGCACTCTTTACTTAGAAGGGCGCCCATCTCGGCCATCTCGGGCATTGAATGCACTAAAAAATCAGGTGCGATGCGACAGACGAGATGCCCGAGATTTCCCATAGGGAACAATGTTAAATGTCTCAATTGACCCGATTTTCCTGTTCAATGCCTCAATTGACCCAATTTTTCCATAGGAAACAATGTTAAATGGGCCACAGAGGCCAAATAGGCACCCTGAAGTGAATAATGGGCACCCGAATTTTTAACGCCACCCCACGATCAACGTCAACCCGAAGCGTGGCGAGCGCAGCGAGCCCGCGAGGGGCGGCGGTACGCGTCCTACGACCTTTTCATACCCCCACTATCCACGTCGGCGTGGAGTTGAGAATAGAAAGTGTGGCGAGCGCAGCGAGCCACCGAGCCTGAAGCGTGGCGAGCGCAGCGAGCCCCGCGAGGGGACGCGGATACCTTCACAGGTATCCGCGTCCCCTCGCGGGCTTCACAGCTGTCCGCGTACCCTCGCGGGGCTCGCTGCGCTCGCCACGCTTCGGGCTCGGTGGCTCGCTGCGCTCGCCACACTTTCTATTCTCAACTCCACGCCGACGTGGATAGTGGGGGTATGAAAAGGTCGTAGGACGCGTACCGCCGCCCCTCGCGGGCTCGCTGCGCTCGCCACGCATCGGGTTGACGTTGATCGTGGGGTGGCGTTAACAATTCGGGTGGCCATTATACACTTCAGGGTGCCTATTTCGCCTCTGTGGCCCATTTAACATTGTTTCCTATGGAAAAATCGGGTCAATTGAGGCATTGAACAGGAAAATTGGGTCAATTGAGACATTTAACATTGTTCCCTATGGGAAATCTCGGGCATCTCGTCGGTTGATCGCACCCGATTTTTTAGTGCATTCAATGCCCGAGATGCCCGAGATTTTTTACTAACGATGCCCACGATCAAAATCGTGGGCGCCCTTCTAAGTAAAGAGTACCTCTAATTTAACCGGCTATATCTTTGGAACCAACTGACCCATTTACATGAGACAAATATCATATTGAAGAACTTTTGAGTGGGCTTTGAATAATTTTGGTCCAGTGAAACTGGAACGTTTGGTTCCAGAGTAATCTGCCCTCAAAGAACATGAACAGCCATGAAATGACATTTAAAAAATAAAAAAATTGGTTTACATGAAATATCTCTGGAACTGATTGACCGATATGGACCAGCCTGGTATCATATTGAAGGCCCAGCGATTTGGAATGGAATGAGATCAACCACAAGCTTCTGCGATGCCAGGAGGGGAACTGGCAGCCGCCGGAACCGGGTGCGGGGGTCGGAATTGACGGGTCCCATATTATCCTATGGGGAAAAAAACGTTACAGCTTTGTCAGGCGATATCTCCGGTTCCCGGGAGGCTAGAGACAAAGGGCTGGGCTCGTTAGAAAGCCCTGGTCCTCAGCTACAAAATTAATGACAGGGGGGGCACGTGCCCGGGTGCCCCCCCCCTGAATCCGCCAGGGACGTGCGGTGAGCTTAGTGGCTGGTGAGGCACCCAGCCAACACCACACACCATAATGTCCATTACACATGAAGCTACGTACAGTAATGCTCATTACATTTGACACCACACACTGTAGTGTCCATTACATATGATGCCAGGCACCGTAATGCCCATTACACTTGATGCCCCACACCGTAATGCCCATTACACATTTCGCCAAACAATGCAGTGCCCATTACATATGACACCACACACCATAATGCCCATTACATGACGCCACACACCATAATGCCCATTACAAATGACGCCACAGACCATAATGCCCATTACACATGACCTCACACACATCGTAATGCCCATTGCACATTGTGCCACACCCAGTTATGCTGCTGATACCATTCTATGTCCAAAACACCAAAAATGCCCCTTGCAAGTTACACCCACCAGTAAGGCTCCTCTGTTCAACCCCCACCCAACACTGCTCCTTCAACCTGCAACAAACATGATATCAGTGGCCCACCAGTTGCTCATTTTCTTTCTAGCAGACTGCATCCGCCGCCAGGCAGTCAGTAGCAGATTTCGGGCACAGCAGCAGCAAGAGGCTTTGGAGCTGACAGTGATAACAAGCATCTTACAGTGTCCATGTCAGTCATCCACTACTGATTACCCAGGGACATTGAAAGTTTTTGCCAGGCCCCACCCACCTAAAAAAATTGGGTGAGGTCATAAATCACACCAGCGCTGGCAGCTTACCCTGAATCAGTGGCGGCAGGTGGTCTCTGTGTAGAGCTTGTGTGTCTTCCGCTCCCAAGCGCCGGCGGCGGGAGCAGTAAAATAAGACTGCAATGCCGTGGTGCCACTGACCAGGAGACCATGGGATGATGGGACATCAGCAGCACCGCTGAGTCTGACGGGGAACCATAGGATGTTTGCAGCGCTGCTGGTGGGGACCCGCTAGCCGGAACATGAAGGGACAATTAAGCGCAACTGACGGGGAGCATAGGATGCCAGCAGCAGCGCTGGCCGGAAGAGCTTTAGACATATCGCTGCAGCTGAGGGCGGGCGGCAATACAATAGATAGAAAAAAAAATGGGAAATAAAAACTTTAGAAGGGTGCAGGGGAAAAAAAAAATGACAGTAGGATGGGGACGGAGAAGAGTGCTGCTGTCAGTGATCGCGGGAGGTCCGACGGGAGCGGCGGTTATGCCACTGGACAGCCGGATGTACTGTCCTGCCCTTGACCAATCACATTGGTTTCAGTGACAGGGACGTGCTGTTATAGTGGATGAAAGCACTTCCCTGTCACTGCGGCACCTGTAACGGTGCCGCTTACAATAGGATTTTTAATGGGCTTTGACAGCCATCTGCTTGTCCTCGCCCCCTGCCCGCCCTCTGCTCCCAGCATTTTGCAATAGACAGCTGGAGGCACCGCTTTTGGTGCCTCCAAAATCATATTAAACATTACATGGCACTGAAAATCTTTAGTTTAGTACAAAGAAGATACTTATGAAACAGAATATGTGTCATAAGAATCTTCTTTGTATCATTTTGATCATTAATGACAGGGGAGGCACTGCCTCCCCTGCCTCCCCTGACTGCACGTCCCTGGAATCCGCCACTGCTTGCTCCTGCCCACCCCATGTGTGCCCCTACCCATCCCATGTGTGTCCCTGTCCATCATATGTGCAGTGTTGCAAGTAAGGGGGTACTGTGTGGTACGGAGTACCTGTAAGAAATATGTTGCAGGTACGCAGTACCACTTACCCCCTGACCCACTGTCAATTCTATTTTTATTTTAAGTCTAAATATAATGCAACCGCAGCCCGCCCACCCAGCGTTATGATTGGTGCTGTTTGCAGCTACCGGCTACTGCTGATTTAGCCTTTCACACTGACAGGCATCAGCGGCGCCGGCAGCATGAAGAGCAGGCTCCACTATTGTAAGCACAAGCTGCCCGGCTCTCCCCCAAGCAAGAGCCAACCCACCCCCAGCCATTCCCTGTTTCTCATTCCCTGTCTCCTGATGCAACGCCACTATTGTCATTTAGTCACTCCTCTAGCTTTGTGTGACTACGCCCCCCTCATGACACATGGCCACGCCCATTTTTGGTGGAGGCTATCAGTACCACCAAGAAAAAAATTCTACTTGCACCACTGCATATGTGTGCCCTTGCTCCTGCCCAGCCCATGTGTGCCCCTACCCACCTCATGTGTGTCCCTGTCCATCATATGTGTGCCCTTGCTCCTTCTCTCCATGGTAATTACTGCCTGACATCTATTGAATGTTACCTTATGTCTAGCGTACAGTGTAAGGTGTTTAGTGTAAGTGGCATTATGGTGTGTGGCGTACAGTGTAAGTGGCATTATGTGTGTGGTGTACAGTGTAAGTGGCATTATGGTCTGTGGCATACAGTGTAAGTGGCATTATGGTGTGTGGCGTACAGTGTAAGTGGCATTACAGTGTGTGGCGTATAGTGTAAGTGGCATTGTGTGTGGTGTGTAGTGTAAGTGGCATTATGTGTGTGGTGTACAGTGTAAGTGGCATTATGGTGTGTGGCATACAGTGTAAGTGGCATTATGATGTGTGGCATACAGTGAAAGTGGCATTATGGTGTGTGGCGTACAGTGTAAGTGGCATTGTGTGTGGTGTGTTGTGTAAGTGGCATTATGTGTGTGGTGTACAGTGTAAGTGGCATTATGGTGTGTGGCATACAGTGTAAGTGGCATTATGGTGTGTGGCATACAGTGTAAGTGGCATTATGTGTGTGGTGTACAGTGTAAGTGGCATTATGGTCTGTGGCATACAGTGTAAGTGGCATTATGGTGTGTGGCGTACAGTGTAAGTGGCATTACGGTGTGTGGCGTATAGTGTAAGTGGCATTGTGTGTGGTGTACAATGTAAGTGGTATTGTGTGTGGTGTGTAGTGTAAGTGGTATTATGTGTGTGGTGTACAGTGTAAGTGGCAATATGGTGTGTGGCATACAGTGTCAGTGGCATTATGATGTGTGGCATACAGTGTAAGTGGCATTATGTGTGTGGCGTACAGTGTAAGTGGCATTATGGTGTGTGGCGTACAGTGTAAGTGGCATTATGATGTGTGGCGTACAGTGTAAGTGGCATTGTGTGTGGTGTGTAGTGTAAGTGGCATTATGTGTGTGGCGTACAGTGTAAGTGGCATTGTGTGTGGTGTGTAGTGTAAGTGACATTATGTGTGTGGTGTACAGTGTAAGTGGCATTATGGTGTGTGGCATACAGTGAAGTGGCATTATGGTGTGTGGTGTACAGTGTAAGTGGCATTGTGTGTGGTGTACAGTGTAAGTGGCATTGTGTGTGGTGTACATTGTAAGTGGCATTATGTGTGTGTTGTACAGTGTAAGTGGCATTACGGTGTGTGGCGTACAGTGTAAGTGGCATTATGTGTGTGGCGTACAGTGGAAATGGCATTACAGTGTGTGGCGTACAGTGTAAGTGGCATTACAGTGTGTGTCGTACAGTGTAAGTGGCATAATGTGTGTGGAGTATAGTGTAAGTGTCATTACGGTGTGTGGCATACAGTGTACGTGAAATTATGGTGTAAGCAGCATTATGGGTGGGAGGGGGCGCCAGGTACTATTTTGGCAGGGGGGAGCAAATTTTATAGTTACGCCACTGTTGGGCGCCCTGCTAATACATAAGTACCCAAAAATGGAGACTTTCAGCAGTGCTTCTGGGGGCGGGGGCCAGTGCCTGACATCATCAAGCCCAGGGCGGCGTGGGGGATCGTCATTGGCGGCGGGGGAGGTGGCTAACATTGGCGGGGAGCTCCGTTGCAACAGGGCGCGAGTGCATCTCCTGGCGGGAGCTGGCGCTGGGGGGGGGGGGGGGGGGGGGGCTGGCGATAGAATCGCCAGCCCCTGCCAAGATGACAGGGGCTACATCTGTATGTGCAGTGAACCAGTTATGGTATAGGAGAGGGATGGGGAACCTTCGGCCCTCCAGCTGTTGAACTATACATCCCAGCATGCCCTGCTATAGTTTTGCTATTTGGCCATGCTAAACAGTTGCAGGGCATGCTGGGATGTGTAGTTTAACAACAGCTGGAGAGCCAAAGGTTCCCTATCCCTGGTATAGGGCCTTGATGGATAACCTTGACACTCCAGCTGTTTTTGAACTACACATCCCAGTATGCTCTGCTACAGTTTTGCTATTTGGCCATGCTAAAACTGATGCAGGGCATGCTGGAATGTGTAGCTGCAGTGTCAAGGTTAGCCATCACTGGTATAGGGGGTCGACAATGTTTCGACAGTCACTAAGTTGACCACTAATGGTTCACAACTGAAAATAGTCAACATACCATAAGTATTGCACAAGATGGTGTAAACTGTTGCACTGTCTCTAATAACAAGAGGGTTTTTTTTGTCCTCTTCTCAATCAATATTTGTATTCCACAAAATCGCCGGTCACTCGAGAATTTAGAACAAAATAAGACCGGGATAGACAAGTCAGAGATGGATAATCACAGAATGTCCATATGTGGTAACCCAATCTGTGTTACTGACCTGTCCACCTTGCCCTATTTGCATGTAAAGATGTCTTTAAGTTCCCAGCTGGTCACATGCTCACAAGTAAGGAGGGCTTGCCTTTCAACTATGCCCTATATGCACATACAGCATAGGTGTATTTTACCATCGGCTGTGGATCCTCCCACTTGGGTATACAAAGATATTAACCACACATAATATAAAAAGTCCAGAATAAAAAAAATAGCAGCATTCAATATAGATAAAAGTCAATTTAGGAAACCAAAATGAGTCACTGGGCCAACCCAAACACCACCTCAACTCACACAGGTTAAAGAGAATGAGGTGGGTTTGCCACTTATAGAATGGAATGGTGGCAGAAGGTCCCTGGACAGATGAATGGTAGTTCCTCCTCACCAATGCGTTTTGGGCCGTTAAATGGCCCTTTTTCAAGGTATGAAGGATAGCCTTACTGGCAGGGTATATATAACCTGTCTGATTAAACAATTAAAAGGTATATACAAAAACATTACCTGGAATCCAATCCAGTGTCCGGGTAAAAAATGCCATAAAACCATAACATACATATCAGCTTTCTCAATACTGTTTTCATTATTTACTGTAAAATTGACTTTCCAAGTTAGCAGCTTGTTTTTCGTATATCTCTAGGTTAGTACAATTTCGACTAATCCACTGAAATTGGCTGTTGGGGACACTATTTAGCCAGTTTAGATGGTGTCTGCCCCTATAAAAGAGTTACAGTCAGTGGCTTTAATGTAGTTTTTGGTCTACAATTGTCCATCTTCAATGTAAAACACAACATCAAGAAAGTCTACTGTTTCAAGGCTTTTGTTGAATGTTAATTTAATATTATGATTATTACAATTGAGATGATGGCAAAATTCATCCAGTGCCAGTTCGTCACCTTACCAAACAAACAAGCTTAATGTCAACATGGACATGGCCAACATTCAAAAAGTCGTGAAGAGTTTTTCACGTTCTTTGTGTATATGTTGACATATGTTAGCATGGACACCGTATAAGTGTACAGCATCCCCTCGCATGGCTTGATGCACTTGCCATGCTTTGGGCAAGGTGCCTCGCTGCACTCGGAACACTATTATATTCTCACCCACTTGGATAGTAAAGTATGAGCCAAGTAAAATACTTTTGAGTGTCGACCATGTGACCATTTTCAGGTGTCGTCCTGGTCACTGTCGCTGTCACAGTCGACCATTAATGGTTAACTAAGTGACTGTCAACCTAGATATTGTCGACCCAGGTGGAATACAGCACGGACACCCATAACCTGGACCCTCAATCTGTCAACATCCAATGTGACCGGACCAGCTTCCAGAACCATCCCAGCAGCCATGAATCATCAGGACAAACTAATTGCCAGCTTACCAGGTAGAACCCTATACCAACAGGCTTTCCCTGGGCAGGAGAACACAGTGTCTCCCACTAAGTCCTTGTTACAAAAAATCGGCCTCCAACAATTGGGACACATATAAAGGAAGCATCATAGGAATGGACACAGGACACCAATCCATCTGAACTTTGGGTGACTATCCATGCTCAAATACAATATTCTTGGTACCAGTACTTTTTAATGGAATGATTCAGCAAATCCACTAGATTGCTTTTTAATGTTCACTATAATTATATTTATTTTTATTAAAATTGCTTAATATCTTTACTCCTGTTTTTAGATATAGCGCCGTTTCACACTTTCTGTTCACGCATTGTCAACCCAGAGACTGTATACCCAGTGAAACAACTATGGAATTAAAGCATTTTAATAACTTTATTAAATATTATGCTGCACTGTATCCTGAATATTGATGCAGTTTCGATTCACATAATTATTGACGATAATCACGATAACAGCTTTCAACATACTGTACACTCTCTCTTTGTTTCTAGAGACAAATTCATCAGAGAATGAATCATTTTTATATGAAGACGCATCTAATGCCTCATTACCGAAGCCATGGCTGACTTGTACGGCCCAGGAAGAGGTTCTGAATTTAGGTTTCACAATTGGCTCCTTTTTATTGAGTGCAACAACGCTTCCTTTGGGGATTCTGATGGATCGATATGGACCTCGTCCGCTCAGATTAGTGGGAAGGTGAGTGTATAAGATACACTACTTTACTGCTTCACAAATATTGTATTTTGTGACACATTAACCATTGTTCTTGGGTGACATTTAATAGAATGCTATTTTTTCGCACTTGCAAAATCGCCCATTATTGCACTTTTTAAAATCGCGAATTTACATATTTAATGAGGTGCGTATTCTGGAAAGAAAAGTGCGATTAAGTGTGATAATGGGCGATTTTTCGGCATGAAAATGTGCAAATTTTAGGCATGAAAATGTGTGAATTAGAGGTAATGTGCGATTTTGTATTTAGAAATGTTTATTTTAAAAACGGCGTGAGGTCCTGAGCATAACCAGCCCCGGGCTCATTGAGCCGGTCCTGGTTCCAAAAATACAGGGGACAAAAAATCTGGGGGTCCCCCGTATTTTGAAACCAGCACCGGGCTCCAACAGCCCGTGGTGTAATGCCACAGCCAGGGGGCACTTTTTACATAAGGTCCCCCTGCCGAAGCATGAGCACCGTGGCTGGTCAGCCTTGGACGGGATACCTGGACCCAATAAAGGGGTCCCCTCCCCCCAGGCTTCACCCGTAAAGGGCTGAAGCCCGGGGCTGTCACCGGCGTCCATGGCCAGTGGATGCCGGCCTGATAGGGTTAAATCTCACATACGTAACATTGCTTTATGCAGGAGAACTACAAGTGCCAGCAGACCTCCCCACATGCTGGGTCTTGGAGAACCACAAGTCCCAGCATGTGGGGTATTAATGGGCCTGCTGTGACTTGTAGTCCACCTGTAAAAAGAATGTTAAAAGAAAAGACACACTGGACGGGTGAAGCCTGGAGGACCCCTTTATTGGGGGGGGTCCCCACTCCTCCAGGTACCCCGTCCAAGGCTGACCAGCCACGGTGCTCATGTTTCGGCCGGGGGACCTTATGTAAAAAGTGTCCCCCGGCTGTGGCATGACACCACGGGCTGTTGGAGCCCGGTGCTGGTTTCAAAATACGGGGGACCCCCAGATTGTTTGTCCCCCGTATTTTTGGAACCTGGACCGGTCCAAGAGTCCGGGGCTGGTTTCAGAAATACGGGGGACCCCTTTGCTTTTTGTTCCCCGTATTTTTGGAACCAGGTCCGGCTTAATGAGCCCGGGGCTGGTTATGCTCAGGAGGGGGGACCCACGCCATTTTTTTCCCAAAAAACACTTTAACACATTTTTTAACACAGGGCCATGCAGAAATCTCAATGATCTGTGCAGGGTTCTGGCCAATCTGCATATCAGAACCTGGTCTAAATTTTTGGCGATTTTTAGACACATTTTCCCGAATTCGCATCTCATTAAATATGCGAATTGTATACTTTTCAATGGGAAAATATCTGGATGCGGGTTCCGGAGCGAGTAAAGATCACACTTTCAGAAAGTGCGATTTCGTGGCAAAATCGGCTGTTTTTGCCGTTTTTCGCAACTCATTAAATGTGCGATTTTGGGAAAAAGTGCGATTTCGGCCGTTTTTGGCGAAAATATCGCAAAAGTCACATTTTCACATCTTATTAAATGTCACCCAGGGTGAAATTTACTAAAGGAAATTTGTAAAAAAATAGGTGTATTTGTATCCAGAAATACACTTATTTTTGACATTTACTATCCTGAAAATAAGGCAATTCGTATTCGTATTGATGTGCTATCAATACGAATACGAATTGCCGTATTTTCGGTATTAAATGTCAAAAATAAGTGTATTTCTGTATAAAAATACACCTATTTTTTACAAATTTGCTTTAGTAAATTTCCCCCCCAGTGTCTCCTAATACATTTTGGTGACACTGTATAATCTAAAATTTGAATGATCAGTAGCAGACCAAGAAACATCTTAGCTTCAGTATATTATTACTTCTTTCTGTTATTCACATATTAATTCTTGTGGCACATCTACATAAGTATAATAGAATGATGTTTTGTCTGTCTGTCTGTGTGTGTATATGTGTGGATGTTCCATGATAACTGTCGAATCTTTTAACTATTTGTCTTCAAACTTTGCACACTACCATATCATCTTAAGGGATGATCTAAGTTCGAAGACGCTCTTAAGGGTACTGTCATAAGGGTCCATGTTGTTTCTGTTGTTTTCAATCATTGTGATACTGTATGTCATTGGAAAGCTTATCACTTTCTGTATACAACACAATAAACAGGCCTATAAGGGTCCAATAAATGAAAAACATTTTCACTTTACCAAAACTTTTGACAAACTGAAATTACTAAGCGACTCATCAGCAGAGTGGTCTGTGAATCGAATGCTGGAGATATTGTTGTGAAATCCATGTGAGATGGTGAGAGGGTTTTTGGGATCTTCTGTACCAACTTTTGCCCTGCTGTGGTTGGGAAGGGACAGTGGATAGTTTAGGACTTGGTCTGGCTGCTGCAGCAACTTCTGCCCTGCTGTGGTTGGGAAGGGAAGGTGGAACAAGAATATGTCGGACAAGCCTTAAAGGGCCCCATACACCAGAAAGACAAATAAGAATAATAATCTGTCTTTAAAATAAAATATCAGTATTCACTACATAAAACAAGGGTTAAGCTAACAAACCAAGGTTGAACTAGATAGCCGCAAGTCTTTTTTCAGCCTTAACTACTATGCAACTATGTAACATTGTACCCAATCATGCAATCTCAAAGGCATTGTATGATGGATTATATGCAGATTGTGTGCACATCGTGGTCCCAATGGTTGGAAGATTTGTCCTCTGATCAGACGTACTTCATCATTTGATCAGTTGGGACAGGCAGTTTTTAGACAGGTTAGGTGTATACAATTGATTGTGAGATGACCGGTCGTATGCAGTGAGTTCGCATACATGGTTTTTGCCAAGTCCATGTATGCCTACTTGGAAAGAAGAGGATGTGATCTACACTGAAGGACCCCTGTGAGCATGGTTTCCTTCCACAAGTACCCAGATGGATTTTCTTCAGGACCAGTGGATGGAGGAGACCTACCTACATGTCAAAGTAGGTAAGTATTAGTATGAATGGGCTCTGGGTGTAATAAAGTTTTATTTTACTGGTGTGTATGTGTTTTTAGTTAACTATTTGTACTGTTGTGGGACTTAAAGTCCCAGCAGACCCTTTAATGCCCATCATGCTGTGACTTGTGGTTCTCCAAGTCCCTGCATGGGGTGCAGGCTTGCTGGGACTTGTAGTTCCACAAACATACACAATAGTTTTGTCACAAAGGGGTTTATTCTAGTTCATTCTTTCTGACAAAATCCTTCTTAGATGGACAAAACCATGTGCACTGCAGGGGGGCAGATGTAACATGTGCAGAGAGAATTAGATTTGGGTGAGTTATTTTGTTTCTGTGCAGGGAAAATACTGACTGCATGATTTTACACTTCAATATAGATCTCACTTTGAAGAAAAACCCCACCCAAATCTAATTCTCTCTGCACAAGTTACATCTGCCCCACCCGCAGTGCACATGGTTTTGTCCATCTAAGAAGGATTTTGTCAGAAAGAATGGACTAGAATAACCCCCAAAGTCCTCGTGATGAAACGCGTAGGGTTGTGGCTCAGCATCGGTCAAACAAGCCGGAGTCTCGGAAGAGTGTAAAACGATCAAGAGAAATAGAGGGCCTAAGACTTAGCCTTGTGGTACTCCAACTGATAGAGGTAGTGAAAAGGAGGTAGAATCAGAGAAGCAAACACTGAAAGAGCGATTAGATAGGTAGGATGAGAACCAATGGGATGGGCTGAAGCACTGCCTCTGTGGTGGTGTGGTGTTATAAGAAAGAGTGGGAAAATGGTGTTGTAAAGTAATTGGCGTTTATTAAGCTAATAATAAAGTACAGAGTCAAAACCTGGAGTTGTGTTCCACAGGTGAGCCTGTATACGTTTATTTGCTGTTATCCCCTATGGGAATGAGGGCATCAACGGACCGCTTTGTACCATAAGCCGGGATGGTGCTTTGTGTAACTCTTTTTTTTGGTATATATATATTTGGGGGCACCCGTTCAAGTAATCTACCATTGATTGAGTGCCGGATATTGTATATCTATCTATCGATCTATATATAGGTTGTTATATAGCGCAGCAGATTCCGTTACAGCGTCTTATATAGCGCAGAAGATTCCGTCAGTGTCTTATATAGTGCAGCAGATTCCGTTACAGGTTGTTATATAGCACAGCAGATTCCGTTACAGGTTGTTATATAGCGCAGCATATTCCGTTACAGCGTCTTATATAGCGCAGCAGATTCCGTTACAGCATCTTATATAGCGCAGAAGATTCCGTCAGTGTCTTATATAGTGCAGCAGATTCGGTTACAGGTTGTTATATAGCGCAGCAGATTCCATTACAGGTTGTTATATAGCGCAGCAGATTCCGTTACAGCGTCTTATATAGCGCAGCAGATTCCGTCAGTGTCTTATATAGCACAGCAGATTCCGTTACAGGTTGTTATATAGTGCAGCATATTCCGTTACAGCGTCTTATATAGCGCAGCAGATTCCGTTACAGCGTCTTATATAGCGCAGCAGATTCCGTTACAGTGTCTTATATAGCGCAGCAGATTCCGTTACAGTGTCTTATATAGCGCAGCAGATTCCGTTACAGCGTCTTATATAGCGCAGCAGATTCCGTTACAGCGTCTTATATAGCGCAGCAGATTCCGTTACAGTGTCTTATATAGCGCAGCAGATTCCGTTACAGTGTCTTATATAGCGCAGCAGATTCCGTTACAGTGTCTTATATAGCGCAGCAGATTCCGTCAGTGTCATATATAGTGCAGCATATTCCGTTACAGCGTCTTATATAGTGCAGCATATTCCGTTACAGCGTCTTATATAGCGCAGCAGATTCCGTTACAGTGTCTTATATAGCGCAGCAGATTCCGTTACAGTGTCTTATATAGCGCAGCAGATTCCGTTACAGTGTCTTATAAAGCGCAGCAGATTCCGTTACAGCGTCTTATATAGCACAACAGATTCCGTCATTGTCTTATATAGAGCAGCAGATTCCGTTACAGGTTGTTATATAGCGCAGCAGATTCCTTTACAGGTTGTTATATAGCGCAGCAGATTCCGTTACAGTGTCTTATAAAGCGCAGCAGATTCCGTTACAGCGTCTTATATAGCACAACAGATTCCGTCAGTGTCTTATATAGAGCAGCAGATTCCGTTGCAGGTTGTTATATAGTGCAGCAGATTCCGTTACAGTGTCTTATAAAGCGCAGCAGATTCCCTTACAGCGTCTTATATAGCACAACAGATTCCGTCATTGTCTTATATAGCGCAGCAGATTCCGTTACAGGTTGTTATATAGCGCAGCAGATTCCTTTACAGGTGGTTATATAGCACAGCAGATTAAGTTACAGTGTCTTATAAAGCGCAGCAGATTCCGTTACAGCGTCTTATATAGCACAACAGATTCCCTCATTGTCTTATATAGCGCAGCAGATTCCGTTACAGGTTGTTATATAGCGCAGCAGATTCCGTAACAGCGTCTTATATAGCGCAGCAGATTCTGTTAGTGTCTTATATAGCGCAGCAGATTCCGTTACAGGTTGTTATATAGCGCAGCAGATTCTGTTACAGGTTGTTATATAGTGCAGCAGATTCCGTTACAGGTTGTTATATAGCGCAGCAGATTCCATTACAGGTTGTTATATAGCGCAGCAGATTTTGTTACAGGTTGTTATATAGTGCAGCATATTCCGTTACAGCGTCTTATATAGCGCAGCAGATTCTGTTACAGTGTCTTATATAGTGCAGCAGATTCCGTTACAGCATCTTATATAGCGCAGCAGATTCCGTTACAGTGTCTTATATAGCGCAGCAGATTCTGTTACAGTGTCTTATATAGCACAGCAGATTCCGTTACAGTGTCTTATATAGCACAGCAGATTCCGTTACAGTGTCTTATATAGCGCAGCAGATTCCGTTACAGTGTCTTATATAGCGCAGCAGATTCCGTTACAGTGTCTTATATAGCGCAGCAGATTCCGTTAAAATGTCTTATATAGTGCAGCAGTGTCTTATATATTTCAAATGTAACATGCCAACACATGTTAGCCATGCCCCCAATTCATTACCGGGGGGGGGGGGGGGGAAATATGCCCTTGCTCCGGGCACCATGGCACCTAGCTACACCACTGAGATATATATTTATATATATATATGTGTGTATATTCCTGCTTGCAATCCACACGGACCCCAGGAAGACCAGCACCAGTCACAAAGAATCCAAGATTTTTAGAGCTTATGAATGCACATTTATTTGTACTAGTCCAAGCTCAAGTCATTATGAGAGCATATAGGAGCATATTAGACACCCAACAGGCAGATACATAGTATATACATTACTCGTCTCCTCGACGGCCATTCGGTGCACTTAGCACCTTCATCAAGAGGGGTCAACAATACATTGGTGGCAGGATCTAGAATATAAAGGGTGTAGGTGGCATTCTCACCTGTGCACACTCAAACAAATCACGGTCACTGCGTCACTACAAACATAGACCACCCCGCTCATCTCTGTACTCAGCCAGGGCCGTAACTAGGGGGGGGGGCTAGGGGGTCACGCGCACCGGGCGCTGGAGGGTGGGGGCGCTAGTGTGGTGTCCGGGCAGCGTGGTCCCTGGGATGAGCAGTGGGGGTCCGGGGACTGGTGGGTTAACGCCAGGTCCTAGCGGGGGTCCGGGGACTGGAGAAGGTTAACTCCGGCTCCTAGGGCTGCCGGGCGGAGGGCGGGAAGCAGGTTTTGAAAAGACTTGCCGGACGCTGATTGGCTGAATTCCAGCAAGTCTTTTCAAAGTCATCAGCGCTTCCCGCCGCCAGGCAGATAGCGCTAGGAGACGGAGTGAGTGAAGGCTGCCGCTACACCAGTCCCTGGACGCTCCCTACCCCGCTGGCTGCACACAGGTATGTTGGCAGCGGGGATCCAGGGACTGGTGTAGCGGCAGCTTTCACATACACAGCCGCTCGCTATTTGCCTTGCGGCGGGAAGATTTTGAAAAGACTTGCCGGACGCTGATTGGCTGAATTCAGTTAGCCTTCTCTAGTCCCCGGACCCCCGCTGCCTGTCCCCAAGGCAGTGATTTTTTTTGGGGTGGGGGACGACGACGACCAAATGACTGCCGCCCCGGGCGCCGAAACACCTAGTTTCGGCCCTGACTCAGCACACATTGCCGCCCGGTACCAGAAGTACACACGGCATTGTGGAAGTGAACCAAGTTACAGCGCACGTATGTGGGGGATCTGCTTGAGGTTCCTGCTGTATGCCTGACGAAGGGGCCCTGAGCCTCAAAACTGTTGCACAATAAATGTTACATTTATTGTTACATTTAATGTTACATTTAATGTTACATCTACTTCACAAATCCTGGAGTGCCGTGCAATGTACTAGCCTGAAAGGGTTTCATCTACAAAACGCCTATATATATCTATACAGTATATACCTATATATAGCTATATAGGTAATATTAGCTTTTACAAACTGATTTAATCACATGATTTAACGCATGACGTTCTGAATAATTGGTGAAGGATATGCTGTGATTGTTGAGACAAATTTTTTCTCTTTTTTCACAGCTTCTGCTTTGCACTGTCATGTGCTCTGGTGGCTCTCTCTGGATATGATCCAGGTAAATGTAATTTACTGTAATCATACATATTAATTTTGTACTTGTTTAGTTGTTACTGAAGTTCATCTGCTTCCTATTAATTAGCTTTTGTTTTAATTTTTCTATGTTTTAGAATTTACTTCTATAATTAATATTTTTTTGGAACCTTTATATATAAATCACAACTATATATATATTTTGATCTGTACTATATATATGTAACTATCCAATTTATATTATTTTTCCAGTGTTAGCCCCAGTGATATTTCTTGCTCTGTCTCTGAATGGTTTTGGAGGTATCTGTCTGACGTTCACATCTCTAACAGTAAGTGTTCGGTGACTCTAATAAATACTATGGACCGTATTTAAGAAAAGTACTGTTCAGTATGTGGTTTGCAGCAGTACGCCTTGATGGTTCACACCTGTTATACGCTGGCATGAAACACCTTACTGTACTGTTTGTCTAGGTTTGCCTCAAGGATAAAAATCCTGAAGAGTACTTAGTGTAAATGCCCCATCAAAGTTTAAACTCTTGCCAATATAAAAGTACCTCTTTCAATTCACAAACATTTTTTGCTACCCAAATATTGTGTAGCTTTGCTTAAATAATTATTAGACTTGTTCATCATAAGAGTTTTCAGGAACATATCTTTATGTCAGAAATGCAGAGCGCCACTGTGGAACCTCCTATATATGAGGGACCTATGGAGAGATGCACTTACATCCACCACCCCATTTCGCCGCACATTGCCATCAATAATAATCACAAATACACTAAGATATGCGATTATTAATGAAAAGGACAGCACTTTTATTAAGACCTGCCCTTTGCGAAGCAGCCAGCGACGTGTCAGCGGGACCCCAGTGCTTGCGTCTCCTCCCTGAACAAGGAAGGGGAAGTACAAGATTAAGGAGGAGGATGAGGTCACTGGTTCCGGCAGCACATCTGAAAGCTGCCCGGACATCAGGTTGGGCGGGAGCAGTGCAGGAAGTGCTGGGCAACGGGGGTGGGGTGTGTGTTTGTGCGGTGCAGGGCGGCGGAGGAACCCCATGCAGTGGTAACTCGGCATGCGGGTTTTAGTGCAAACGAAAATGTGGTAAAAACCCAGATAACAGGGTTTTTACCACATTTTCGTGTTAGAACATCTCACCCACAGAGAGAGATCGGATGTCTCTCCCTTAGCTCCGGAGACCTGCTGTTATTACTGTTATTACCAGATACAGTCACCGCCTAGTGATCTGTCTGAACCCTGTTTTGCTATAAGCCCCGTCTCATGTGCCCTTACTAGAGGAACAGAGAGAATGGCTGATTCATGGCTGTAAGTAAAGCAACAAAAGCATGCAAATGGATAAAACCACATTTTACCGCAGGTGGCAAATATGCAGCCTACAGACAGATTTAGATTTGGGTGGAATGTGCCCAAGCTAAAATCTAAATGGCAGTTTAAAAGTAAAGCCCTCTACATGCAAAAAGAGGAAGTATTTACCCTGCACAGTATATGTAAACATGGAAATGTAGTTGTAAATAATAAGTTCACAATTTATACTACACAGGGGAAAGAATACATAAAAATGGGTATATATATATATATATATATATATATAATCTTTTGCCATTTTTATACTGAAAAAAAAAAATATTTTTCTTTTTTACTACATACTAGGTCTATATATCGTTTATGATTAATGCCTTAAAATATATATATATAGATCTGGTGTGTGTGTGTGTGGGGGCGGCACTCCAAGCGAAGCTAAGCCAAATGGAAACAAGGTGAATGAAGCCGTGCCCGTCCAAAGACAGCTGCTGGGCTGTCGGTATGTAGAGGGGGATGGGTCGGCAGCACTCGCAGAACAAACTCAGACCAAGCCAAGTGGATAACCACCAACGTTTCAAGGCCTGGAGGCCTCTTTATCAAGGTGCAAAAACATGAACTGTGTACTTGTATGTGTACTTTTTGGACACTGGAGAGTACACATGCACAGGTGACATAGAGGGGATTGTAAACCCTGATACAAACCTTAAATATTTAAAGGTGATTGTTTCATCTATTTTTGAGGTTACAAAATTAAGTTTTATACCATCATTTGGCACTCTTGATCTAAGCCCCAAAAGTATGAAGTGATTGCTTCCTCTCCCTTTTGTGGAGGCTACGGGCCCTCATTACGTTTGGGCACCTATATTTATATGAACATAGTTTTCCTTCTGGAGTACTACTCTTTTATGAAACCTATTGGGTGATGAGATCATAATTCGCCTACAAATGGCTCATTTTTAGAATTGAAATAAAGGAAGACCGAGAATTGGTAGATGTCTAAACTTAGGATAAACAAATACAGTAAAACATTTCTAATACTTCCAACATCCATGATCTCCATTAAGAGTTAAAACTGCTTTGAATCCTTAAAGATTCATACTAAAAGTACAGTATCAAACCCCTGATGAAGTCTCATAAAGAGATGAAATGCGTCGGGTACTTGGAATGATCCCCAATCCCAAGAAAATTCTTCTATTTCAAGCAAACCAGTTTTTATATGTTTTACAATAAATGTTTTATATTTAAGAAGAAGTCTTTGTTGATGATAATTGTTATTATAGTTGTTTAAGAGGTAGGAAAGACAGATAATATCACATTGCAAGTTTTTTCATTTGGGCGCTGTATAACACTATTGGGTTGTGTATATATATATATATATATATATATATATATATATATATATAGCCCGATGGTATCTATTTGTTTCCTGAAGGCACCTGGGTAGCTGTCCCATCAAGTTGGAGTACCAAGCCGCAACACTGCTTCTATATATATATATATATATATATATATATATAATACAAGAAACAGAGGGGCGCTCCATGGTACATGTAAATTATGTTTAATAGACGGAGTACACACTCGTAAAACCAGATAAAAGCAAATGCTCGTACCAATGATGAAAACACTGTGGGCTAGTTACCACAAGATTTAAATGTGAATACCAGGGGCACACCGCTCCGATGCACTGTCCACAGACTCCAGGAAGAAGGGAACCACAATTGCTGGCTTGCGCTGCAGTGACTCCTGAACCACGAGCCGGGAGAAGCACACATCTTGTGGTAACCAGCCCACAGTGTTTTCATTATTGGTACGAGCATTTGCTTTTATCTGGCTTTACGAGTGTGCACTCCGTCTATTAAACATCATTTACATGCACCATGGAGCGCCCCTCTGTTCCTTGTATTTTCTAGACCCTTTTCTAGACTTGTTTCATCCCAACCCTGGATGCTGTGCTATATCAGAAGGAGCTGCAGTCAATCTTATTGGACTTTGGTGAACTGTCATTCCCTATTTATTTGCTGGACTCAAAAGTCATAAATATATATGGCACTCGCACTAACAAAACAGGTCGAATAAAGTGGATGACTACTCCATCTGAGGACGTTCAAGTCACACACACACATATATATATATATATATATATATATATATATATATATATATATATTTACACACACACACATACACATATACACACACACACAATATTTTCACCAAAACTTGGTAGACCACATTTCAGCACTGTTATGTGGTCCCCTTAGTTTACAACACCATATACCCTTCATACTAATCATGCAACACAATAGTAACCCAGTGTGTAAGAGGCACTGCACTTGCCTCTTACACATTATGCCAAATGGAATGAGCCAAAATTCACACCAACTAAGCCAAAATTCACATTTTGCCACATGGATTGAGCCAAAATACACATTATAGCAAATGATTTGAGCAAAAATTCACAATATGCTTCATAATTAGAGATATTGCGCACCGAAGGCCCCACACCATAATGTCCATTACGTATTATGCCAAACACCATAATGCCTATTAAAAATTATGATACATAAGTGCTGCTTACTTACATGCTCATTGCCAGGGGTTCCATGCTCATTGCCCGTGGTTCCATACTTTTTGTCATGTGGGATTACATGCTCATTGCCAAGGGAGAATACATGCTTGTGGTAACTGGGGGACAGCTGTCGCTGGGCAGAAGTGACAGCCATTGACAGCCGGGCAGGTAGCAGGGGGCTGCCCAGCTGTATTCAGAGCACTGCAGGTCCTGGCTATTTGAAAATAGAAAATGAAAATGTAGGGATTTACCCAGGAATATGGTCCCAGGATCATGCAGGGACATTCCTGGACTGGCCCCTTTTACACCAGCCTAGTCCCTGCATTTTCTGGTGTGAGGGGGAGAGAAAACCACTCCTCCCCTTTAACCAACCGGCTATAGCTTTGGAACCAATTGACCCATTTACATTTACCAGTATCATATTGAAGAACTTTTGAGTGGGCTTCGAATGATTTTGGTCCCGTGAAACTGGGCCATTTGGTTACAGAAAAATCTGCCCTCAAACAACATGAACAGCCATAAAATCACATTTCAGAAATGAAAAAAAAATCGGTTTACCCGCAATATCTCTGAAACCAATTAACCCATATGGACCAGCCTGGTATCAGATTGAAGGCCCAGCGATTTGGGGTCGACTGAGATCAACTTCAAACTTCTGTGATGCAGGAGGGGGAACTGGCAGCCGTTGGAATCGGGTGGGAGTCAGAATTAGCGGGTCCCATGTTATCCTATGAGGAAAACATTCCCGGGGGTATCTCCGGTTCCCGGGGGGCTAGAGATGCGGGGTTGGGCTCGTTGGAAAGCCCCAGCCCTCAACTAAAAAATGTTTTTTTTTGAGAGTGGGCCTTGAGCTGTAGCTCCATCAGGCCCATTGTTAATCCGGCCCTGCGTGCATTGCGTCAATCCTCTGAGAGCTATGTTACCGGGAAGGGGGCCTTGCTTTATGGCAGTGTTTTTCAACCAGTGTGCCGTGGCACACTAGTGTGCCTTGAGCTGTTCTCAAGTGTGCCCCCACATCTAGAGAAGCCCAAACCCGTTTACAGCCACCACCAGTTCAAATGTTATTTACTGGTCTCTTCTTTTCATGTAAAGGGCCAATGTATTTTATTTGTGTTACCTGTGGGGACCAGTGATTGTTTTTTATGTGGGGGCCAATAGGTTTGTTTTTTCCTGTAGTGGCCAATGTGTTTTGCCCAGTGGGGATCTCATGGTGTGCCTTGGCAATTTTAAAGTCTTATTTAGTGCGCCGCAAGGTAAAAAGGTTGAAAATCACTGCTTTATGGGTTAGAGTCTCCGGCTCAAGAACAATCTCCTAGTAGTATCTAGCAATTGCAGCTGGCTGGTGAAACTGGATTAGATACTGTAGATCTCTGTAGTCAATATGGCTTGAAGGGTCCAAATGCCCAGGCTGGTTCAGGCACTTGTGGTAATGAAGAGTTGATTGGGTGGTGCAATTTATAACAAACTAAGGGGCCGACAGTGGTGTGGCTCCCCTTTTTGAATTTTAATCTGTGCTTCAGGCCCCCACCCCCTCCCCCCTCTAGAGCCTCCCCTGGACTGTGTACCCAGATTTAGTATCTAGAATGCTTTCTTAGTCTCTGATTTATGTAAATTTTCACGTCAGTGTACCTCATTGCTGAAGGCTCTTTATCTTTAGCTGTATGGCACACCTAAAGTTTGTCTTGGAGAAGTGCCCACTACCCTGGCTGCTGTAGATACAGTAGGTGTGTCTGTAGCCCCACCTAAGCTTTAACTATGAGTAGACATGCTATTGGTAAAAATATAAAAATAAATTACTTTTCTCATTACATACATTTTTTGTAGGTTAGTCTCTCTCACATTCCTTTGTCAGTAGAGTTCCCGAATTAAAGGAATAATTCATCCAAACTGTACCAAAATAATCAAATTACACAATGTGTACATAAAATAAAAAATAACAACCAGTAGTCAGACAAAGACACCATCAGTCATGTAATAAATTAAATTTAACAAATTCAACCAGAAAAGTATGTGGCTGATCACAGCAAGCTATCAGAATTGTTCCTCTTGCTATTTTAACTATACACCAATATGCATATAAAGTAAGTCTACTTTATATTTTATGTTACCTTGTATTTACTATTGGGATATGAACCGAAGGTAGCTGGATAACTATGCTAAGCCACACAAGTGTGTGGCACAAACACATGGCTCATCTAGGAGTGGCACTGCAGCAGCAGACAGGATGGCAGCTCTAAAAACTAGGCCCCAAAAAGCACATAATGGCAAAAAAAGAGGTGCAAGATGGAATTGTCCTTGGGACCTCCCTCCCACCCTTATGTTGCTTAAATAGGACATGCACACTTTAACAAACCAATCATTTCAGTGACAGGGTTTGCCGCACGACCATGGCTGAAATGATTGGTTTGTTTGGGCCCCAACAAAAAAAGAAGCAAGTCACCTCTCCCTGTACAAAGTGGCTCTATAGAGGCAAGATGTCGTCCTCATCCTCCAATTCCTCACCCCCTTTAGTGTGTACTTCCTCATCCTCACAGATTATCAATTCATACACGCTGGACACCACAATCACAGGTCCCTCTGTAGTCTCTGGAGGCAATTGCTAGTCTTCGTTCAAGAACTGATAATTAATTTTGATGAACATCATCTTTTCCACATTTTGCGGAAGCAACCTTCTACGCCAGTCACTGACCAGGTTTCCCGCTGCACTAAAAACTTTTTCGGAGTACACACTTGAGGGGGGACAACTCAGGTAAAATAGAGCGAGATTGTACAGGGGCCTCCAAACTGCCTTTTTTTCCTGCCAGTAGAGGTATGGACTGTCTGACATGTCTACTTGGATGCTGTCACCAAAGTAATCCTCCACCATCTTTTTAAAGGTGACAGCATCCAATGCAGCGACACTAGTCATGTCAGCAATCGTTGGTAGGTCCTTAGGTCCAGACCAGATGTCCAAACTCTCTCCTGCCTGCCCTTCATCCCCACTATGAAAACTACTACAGCTAATAATAAGCAGCTATCTATGAGGACAAAGATGTGGGCACACAGTAAGCAAAGTGAGCATGCGGGCAGCAGATGGCCAGATGAGCTCCCTCTTCAATTTCCAAGGCTGGAGTGAAGATGGCGCCCACCTGCCCCTATATAGGGTTCGGTTCTCGCGAGATCCGGGAGCGGGATCTTGTGAGCTCTGGAAAGGCGTGCTCAGAGCCTGGGCGGGAAACCCCGAACTTGGAAGCGCGTTCGGATTGGGGGTGTTCGGGGGTGCTCTGATTCCCCCATACTTACCTACTTTTGAAAACTAGTTTCAGGGAGATTATAGTTGGTAATAGAATTCTGCAAAGCGCCCCAAAGAGTGTCATGCTCTACCCAAAGGGTGTGTCTAGTTCCATATAAGGAGAGATTGTGAAAAGAGATTTTGCACGTTGTACCTAGAATCATGGGTGTGTACTGCTACATATGAGAGGAATCTTTTAAAATTACTTTTATACAAATGTAGATGAGCCCCAAAACAATTAGTAAGTGCTACTATACTCGTTAAAGTGCTTGGAAATGGTGCTGATTCAATGTAAATGTATCTATCTCTCATTCCTTTTATCCCCCAAAATTTAACAGTGTACTGTGGGCTAGGTGAAATCATGGAGATTGCTAGACTAATGAGGGAGAGAGGGAGCTTGCTTCTATTTCAGGGAGTCTCCTGGAGGAGGGTAGGCATCTATGGATTCCCCCAATCCGAACACGCTCATCTCTAATCTATTATATGTGTAATAAACACTGTAAAAAAAAAAGACTCATTTTAGCAGAGTTGCACTGTAACTGACTCCTCACTCACGCCAGACATCTCATTTTGCATGGCGTATTGCGGCTAGATGTAGAGTATGAGAACAGGGAACACATCTGTATTTTCAACTGCCAAGGAGCATGACCTTTAGGGCTGAAAGTAACACTATCGGCAGTGCTATTTTTGTAGGAAAATAGGTTCAGGAACTGTGGGCGGGGGCAGAAAGTGGGCGGTGATGTGGGAGGAGCTACAAAGGGGCGGGGCATTACATAAAAAAAAGAAACAAGAAAAATATAATTCCTCACGCCGTCACGCTTATTATACATATGCCACACACAGAGATTCCCATTATACATATGCCACACACCGTGGTGCTCCATTATACCTATGCCACACCGTGATGCTCCATTATACATATGCCACACACCGTGATGCTCCATTATACATATGCCACACACCGTGATGCTCCATTATACATATGCCACACACCGTGATGCTCCATTATACATATGCCACACACCGTGATGCTCCATTATACATATGCCACACACCGTGATGCTCCATTATACATATGCCACACACCGTGATGCCCCATTATACATATGCCACACACCGTGATGCCCATTATACATATGCCACACACCGTGATGCCCATTATACATATGCCACACACCGTGATGCTCCATTATACATATGCCACACACCGTGATGCTCCATTATACATATGCCACACACCGTGATGCTCCATTATACATATGCCACACACCGTGATGGCCATTATACATATGCCACACACCGTGATGGCCATTATACATATGCCACACACAGAGATTCCCATTATACATATGCCACACACCGTGGTGCTCCATTATACCTATGCCACACACCGTGATGCTCCATTATACATATGCCACACACCGTGATGCTCCATTATACATATGCCACACACCGTGATGCTCCATTATACATATGCCACACACCGTGATGCTCCATTATACATATGCCACACACCGTGATGCTCCATTATACATATGCCACACACCGTGATGCTCCATTATACATATGCCACACACCGTGATGCTCCATTATACATATGCCACACACCGTGATGCCCATTATACATATGCCACACACCGTGATGCTCCATTATACATATGCCACACACCGTGATGCTCCATTATACATATGCCACACACCGTGATGCTCCATTATACATATGCCACACACCGTGATGGCCATTATACATATGCCACACACCGTGATGGCCATTATACATATGCCACACACCGTGATGGCCATTATACATATGCCACACACCGTGATGGCCATTATACATATGCCACACACCGTGATGGCCATTATACATATGCCACACACCGTGATGCTCCATTATACATATGCCACACACCGTGATGCTCCATTATACATATGCCACACACCGTGATGCTCCATTATACATATGCCACACACCGTGATGGCCATTATACATATGCCACACACCGTGATGGCCATTATACATATGCAACACACCGTGATGGCCATTATACATATGCCACACACAGAGATGCCCGTTATACATATGCCACACACAGAGATGCCCGTTATACATATGCCACACACCGTGATGGCCCGTTTAACATATGCCACACACCGTGATGCTCCATTATACATATGCCACACACCGTGATGCTCCATTATACATATGCCACACACCGTGATGCCCATTATACATATGCCACACACCGTGATGGCCATTATACATATGCCACACACCGTGATGCTCCATTATACATATGCCACACACCGTGATGGCCATTATACATATGCCACACACCGTGATGCTCCATTATACATATGCCACACACCGTGATGGCCATTATACATATGCCACACACCGTGATGGCCATTATACATATGCCACACACAGAGATGCCCATTATACATATGCCACACACAGAGATGCCCGTTATACATATGCCACACACAGAGATGCCCGTTATACATATGCCACACACAGAGATGCCCGTTATACATATGCCACACACAGAGATGCCCGTTATACATATGCCACACACAGAGATGCCCGTTATACATATGCCACACACCGTGATGGCCATTATACATATGCCACACACAGAGATGCCCGTTATACATATGCCACACACCGTGATGGCCATTATACATATGCCACACACAGAGATGCCCGTTATACATATGCCACACACCGTGATGGCCATTATACATATGCCACACACCGTGATGCTCCATTATACATATGCCACACACAGAGATGCCCGTTAGACATATGCCACACACAGAGATGCCCGTTATACATATGCCACATAAACATATGCCACACACAGAGATGTCCATTACACATTTGACACATAAGTGCCACTTACCTACATGCTCAATGACACCTCCCCAGCCCATATGTACATGACCCCCCAGCACACATTTACATATTACATATGGTGGCCGATTAATGTTGAATTAGGCCCTATATGAGTACACACACACACACCTTTCCCCTCAATCACTTAAAAAATTATGCATCCTCACAAACACAGAGACCTACATTTACTATAGATCATCCTCCACCCCCACTCCATCCATCCACTGTGCGGCTGTAAACTTTAATTTTAGTGGGGGGGGGGGGGAGGCTATGGAGGTGGGTTGCTGCCAGCCCTCAGCAGCAGCCCTTCTCCCGAGCCCTCTGTAGCAGCAGGCACCCCACATCCCCAAGCCCTCAGCCTTGGGAGCATCTTCACTCACCCCAAGTAATGCTGTCTGGGCGTCACGCTAGCAGCCAGTGAGTTCCTGCATCCGATCAGTCCGCACGCTCCGTCCCGCCGTGTATAGACGGCGCCGGCATTTGTACTCTACAGCGCCGCAGCCCCTCTGGCTACCGCATGTGGGTGGGCGGGCAGCCGCCCGGAAAGCAGTTCTAACTTCAGCCTTGTGGCGTTGAGACATGGCTGCCCCGGCCCCGCGAGCTGCTCCCCGGACTCCAGGAGCGAGACGTGCTGCTGCTGAAATTCATTTCTCCCGCTGGACCGCTAGCCAATAGGCGCTCGCGGTCCAGCAGCCACCAGTTGATTGGCTGCTGGACCGCAAGCACCCATTGGCTAGCGGTCCAGCATGAGACGTGAATGTTACTGCTGCACGTCTCTCTGCTGGACCTGGACATTAGTGGACTGGACTGTCACTCCATAATTAGCGGGCAGGGGAGCGGGCAGGCGATGCGAGTGCTGGGCGGCCTGGAACAGGTTCCGGAACGCCGTTCCTGATGACGTCATTTTTAATTTGAGCTTCAGGAACGGCGTTCCGGACCGTTCCGGCTGAAAAATAGCCCTGACTATCGGTCAGATGCAATGCTGACAGAGTTTGGCAGCCATGCAGAATGCAGGCCTAACTCTGACATTTTATTAAACATCCTAGGCTCTGATGTGTGACCTCTAGCATGTAATACATTCACATTTGTAAACTTACAAACTAAACCTGAAATAAAGTAGGGATGTGCACGGGCCATTTTCGCGTTTTGGGTTCTGATTACCTTCAGGTTTTGGGTTCTAATGGGTTTTGCCAAAACCACTGCAGCGGCAGGCAGGATGGCAGTTTAAAAAATAAGCAACCGGGGGCTTCCTACCTAACCGTACATGTACAGTTAAGCAGCCAACAAGCCAACATCTGGCTTGTTTGTGTTTACCATATGCAGCCAAGCAGCAGTGGGCGTTTCGTGCAGCACTGAGTTTGTCTACAAGTGTGTAACTGTTTCAATCAGTTTAACATCCAACAAGACCCCTATCTGGCTTGATTGTGTGATCATTATTATTATTAAGTAATGTAATCTGGTTGTTTAATTTTGTGATTATTATTAATTTATTACCAGTCGTCCCTTAAATCATTGCCTAATGGGTGGAGGGGGCTAATCAATTACTAGGTGGCAAATGGAAGAGTTCCTCCACCTCTCTAGGACTCCTGGGTTGGAGATGTATCGCTTTTCAGCAACCTAACCGTACATGTACAGTTAAGCAGCCAACAAGACCCCTATCTGGCTTGATCGTGTTTACCATGTGCAGTGAAGGAGCAGTGGGTGTTTCGTGCAGCACTGAGTTTGTCTGCAAGTGTGTAACGGTTTTGATCAGTTTAACATCCATCAAGACACCTATCTGGCTTGATTGTGTGATTATGATTATTATTAATGAATGAAATCTGATTGTTTAATTTTGTGATTATTATTATTAATTAATTTAATCTGATTGCTCAATTTAGTGATTATTATTAATATTACCAGTCATCTCTTAAATATGACCCCCAGTGTGCAGCCTCCTCTCCCTTATGACACAAATTCAGTAGCCATGTCTGATCCATCAGCTACTTTTTGAAAAAGCTGCAGCCAAAGCAGCCAAACACGTCAAGGCACACCAGAGATCCACCATTGCTGCTAAACCTTTTCACCAAGGTCCAACTTTGCATCCATCCTGCTAGTCCATCACAAAGGAGGGAATACCATCTACCCTCCCAGGTTTTTCATCCTTTGAACCAGCCGCTTCCACAGCCAGAAATCCTCAGTGCAGACGTATCTAGAGGAAAGGGTTGAGACTATCCCCCTGAGGCTCCACACAGAACAAAAGGGGCATGCTATCCCCAGAGGCACAAACAGGAACAGAGGTACCCGGACATGGACTACATCCATTAATCCATTGGGCCCAATAGGATCAGACATTTGCAGCCACTAAATGGAACCAGTGGGTGAATATACTTAAACAAAAGTGATTTGCTATTTATTTTTACCATATATATTGAATATACATTTTTATCCAATTTCATTCATGCAATTGCATTATTAATAATAAACTGTATTAATCTATAATATCCGGTGAAAAGCGGTTACATTTTTCTTTTCTTTTGTATGTTTTTGACTGGGGGAGCTACTACCCCCAGTATTTTGTAATAGAAACTATTTGGTCTACCAGCTCACCGCGGAGGGCCCTCTCCATATCCTCTCATCCATCAGCCATGTATGGTCAATCCAGTTTTTGGACTCCTACATTCTAACATCATAATAAAAAAAAACACTTTAGTTATTTTCCTTTTTTTTGTGTTGTACATTTTGAAGAGTTTTAGAATTTAGGAGATTTGTAAGTATAGATTTTAGCTTAAAGAGCATGTAACTGACTTTTTAAGCACTTATTTTTCTGCAATGTTTTAAGACAAAAACCTTTCTGTATCCCGATAACTGTTAAAAAAAGTAACTGTAATTAATGTTCATGTTTTTTTTTTTTAGATTTTATACTTGTTTTGCTTTGAAAATATAATAAAAATATTTCACAATAAATTTAATCTGATTGCTCAACTTTGGGATTATTATTATTTTGTCTCCCAAAACATTGCCTAATGGGTGGAGGGGAAGGGGGTAATTAATTAGGTGGCAGATGGAAAAGAGGTCCCCCACCTCTCTAGGACCACTTTTACCCCTGGGTTGGAGCTGTATACCAGTTCTTACGGGTGGCTTCCTTCTTAATCGTATATGGCTTGATCGTGTTTACGATGTGCAGCCGAGGGGCAGTGGGCAATTTGTGCAGCAATCAATTAATCTCAGCAGTGGGATTGGTCAGCTCTGTGATTGATTATAATTTATTAAATTTATTACCACTGTCAAGAAGAATGCAAACAGTTGTATGCATTGAAAGAAAAGTCCAGTTACCCCATAAATGCCTGTAGGCAGTGGGATTAATGAATGGTGATGCAAAATGGAATTGTCCTTGGGCCCTCCCACCCACCCTTATGTTGCGAAAATAGGACATGCACACTTTAACAAACCAAACATTTCAGCGACAGGGCCTACAAAACTGTGTCTGAAATGATTAGTTTGTTTGGGCCCCCACACAAAAAAAACCAATTCATATCCCTGTATAAACTGGCTCTTCAGTGACCATGGGCCTTATTTTGGTTCACTCTTTCTGACAAAATCCTTCTTAGATGGACAAAACCATGTGCACTGCAGGGGAGCATATGCAAAATGTGCAGAGAGAGTTAGATTTGGGTGGGGTTTTATTTCAAAGTGAGATCTATATTGAAGTGTAAAAATAAAGCAGACAGTATTTTCCCTGCACAGAAACAAAATTACTCACCCAAATCTAATTCTCTCTGCACATGTTACATCTGCCCCCCTGCAGTGCACATGGTTTTGTCCATCTAAGAAGTATTTTGTCAGAAAGAGTTACCAAAAAAAGGCCCAAGATGTCATCGTCACTCGTCATCCTCCTCCGATTCCTCGCCCCCTTCCGTGTATACTTCCTCATCCTCACAGATTATTAATTCGTCCCCGCTGGACTCCACAATCACAGGTCCCGTTATAATCTCTGGAGGCAATTCCTGGTCTTCATTGAATAATTGATCATTCATTTTTATAAACATCATCTTCTCCACATTTTGCTGAAGCATCCTCCTTCGCCGATCACTGACCAGGTTCCCCGCTGCACTAAAAACTCTTTCGGAGTACACACAGGAGGGGGACAACTCAGGTAAAATAGAGCCAGTTTGTACAGGGGCATCCAAACTGCCTTTTTTCCTGCCAGTATATGTTATGGTTAACTGGGATTTGTATGCAATTGTACCAAGGAAACAGGAGTGGCAGGTCAGGCGTGAGCCCGTGGCCGTGACCGCTGTTTAGGACGGCCATGGCGAACCCTACGCTCTCTCTGTTGAGCCCCTCGGACAGATGGCAAGCCCCTGCAGATGCTAGTTTTCACCTGTCGCCGCCGCGTCCGAAGGAGCAAGTTATGCCCGCTCCAACCCCGATGCAGCTAGGTCTATGAGGGGACAAAGAGCTTGCAATCGTCAGAGGTTGACTCAAAAGGAAATAACTGGCTAAAGGGCCTAAGCTGGTAATAACCCCTATCTGCCGGCACCTGGCCAAGGACGGGATTGCGACCCAGTCGCACGCACAAGAGAGAAAGCGGGGGAGTCTCCACGGAAATGGCCACCCGGACAGGAAGCGAATCCCCAAAACAGGTGAATACAGACTGATCCTTCCTAACTGAAAGACTAACAAAGGTTTTAATGAAACTGAAATCAGAACCTGGTAACCACCAGGAAGGGTGACAGGCAGGACCCACGGCGGGGTGAACCTATGCCCTCAAAATAACATTAACAGGCAGGTAGCCAAACAAAGGGTTACCCAGGCCAGCTAATTGCTGGAAAATAAAGGGAAAAACATACAGGCTCCACCGGAGCACTTACGTGACCTGGGTAGGAAGAAGGGATAAGAAGAAGACTGCTGGAACATGCTGAAGCCTGATGCATAGACTAGGAGCTGAGTCTGACACAGAACCCTCGGATGGGCAGCAGGCACGTGGGAGAGCTTTTGCCAAAAGCTTCCAGGAGCTGAAGACACCGGGACCAACAACAGCTAGTAAAAGCTATAACCGGCGTCTGTGTGTAGCAGACCCCGGCTTTTTATAAGAATAAGGCGCCCCTTCACTGAGGCTGGCGTCTGACATTGCCAGGCGCTGGGCAGAAGTCCGGGTGCGTTGCCTAGCAACGCCCGGCATCAGATTGCGGCCTGGGACATTGCCTAGTGACGTCTCCCGGCCTGCCGTTGTGCACGCCCCCCGCCGACCGTCCGGAATCCCCAGTATCCGGATGGCAGCTGCTGGGACATAGCTGGGCAGTGTTCCTGGCGCTGCTGCGCTGCCCCCGCACCACCGTTCGCCCGGAATCCCTGGCACCCGGGCGACGGTGTCTGACAGTATAGGTAAGGACTGTCTGACATGTCTACTTGGATGCTGTCACCAAAGTAATCCTCCACCATTTTTTCAATGGTGACAGCATCCAATGCACTGACAGTTGACATGTCAGCAATAGTTGCCAGGTCCTTGAGTCCAGACCAGATGTCAAAACTTCCTCCTGCCTTCCCTGCATCCCCGCCAGTGGGTTGTGTGGGAAATCTCAGCTGTTCCTCACAGGCACAGGTGTGGGAGAAAATGAAGGAGGAGCTGGGGCCATGACACAGTCCCCTTCAGATGACAGTCTCCTGACCAGCAGGTCTTTGCACCTTTGTAGACTTGTGTGTAGACATGGCCTGCAGGACTCCCCCCGATCTGGATCGAGGAGGAATTTGACGAGGAGGGAGTTGGTGGTGTGCTTTTCTGGTGCTTGGCTCCAAAAAGGAGGACCAAGGGATTTAGGTGTCCCTGCCGCAGTTCCTGAACTAAACACTGATTTATGAAGGTTTTTTAGGTGACGTATAATTGAGGCTGTCCCTAGGTGGGAAAGATCCTTACCCCTGCTAATTGGAGTTTTACATAAGCTACAAATGGCAATACATTTGTTGTCCGGATTCATATAAAAAAAAATTCCCGACCGTAGAGGTGGATTTATTGGTTCTCTGCCCAGGCATGATGATAGCCTTTTTCATCCCATGGACAACAACTTTTTCAACCTCAGGTGCCTCATTCCCCCCTGGTGCTTCATTTAAGCAAACCACCTCTGCATCCTCCTCGTCAACTTCCTCCTCAGTGCCAGCTACATCAATATCCTCCTCCTGGTGTACAACATCACCTTCATTATTAAGATCTGGAACTAGACTGTGGGTGATCCTTCCAGCATATGCAGAGGGTGTACTGCAAAAGGTGGAAGGAGCCACCTCTTCATGTACAGTGATGGCAAAATCCGGCATCACAACCACCGACACCCTAGGACTCTCCTTGGGGATTTGGGATATGTCTTTAGAAGGCAGAGTTGTTTTCTGAGGTTTTTTAGTCGGTGTCAGCCTAACTCTCTTAAATTTACTGTACGGCAGGGGGAGAGGAGGACTTTGATCGTCATGTGAAGCTGAACCACTAGTCATGAACTTAGGCCATGGCCTTAGCAGTTCCTTGCCACTCAATGTCGTAAGTGGCATATTGGCAAGTTTACGTTTCTCTTCCAACGATTTACTTTTTCCAATCCTTCTATGGAACTTTGGTTTCAATTGTACTTGCCCTCTGCTTTCACACTGGGCATCGGCCGTGGCAGACTATGTTGTTGGCATTTCATCGTCTATGCCATGACTAGTGGCAGCAGCTTCAGAACTATGAGGAAGTGGATCTTTATCTTTCCCTATTTTTTATCCTCCATATTTTGGATCTCCATTATTTTTGGAGAGTTATGTCACAGGACAGCACCACTGGAGTGCAATTAATACTACAGTATGTATGCACCAGCAGGCAGGTATTACAGATATGGCAGTACTAGGCACCAGACGGTAGATACGGCAGTGGGCACCAGACAGGTAGATATGGCAATGGGCACCAGACAGGTAGATACGGCAGTACTAGGCAGTGGGCACCAGACAGGTGGATACGGCAGTACTAGGCACAAGACAGGTAGATACGGCAGTACTAGGCACAAGACAGGTAGTACGGCAGTACTAGGCAGTGGGCACCAAGACAGGTAGTATGGCAGTACTAGGCAGTGGGCACCAGACAGGTAGATATGGCAGTACTAAGCAGTGGGCACCAGACAGGTAGATACGGCAGTACTAGGCACAAGACAGGTAGATAAGGCAGTACTAAGCAGTGGGCACCAGACAGGTAGATACGGCAGTACTAGGCAGTGGGCACAAGACAGGTAGATATGGCAGTACTAGGCAGTGGGCACCAGACAGGTAGATACGGCAGTACTAGGCACAAGACCGTGAGATACGGCAGTACTAAGCAGTGGGCACCAGACAGGTACATACGGCAGTACTATGCAGTGGGCACAAGACAGGTAGATACGGCAGTACTAAGCAGTGGGCACAAGACAGGTAGATATGGCAGTACTAGGCAGTGGGCACAAGACAGGTAGATATACGGCAGTACTAGGCAGTGGGCACCAGACAGGTCAATACGGCAGTACTAGGCACAAGACAGGTAGATACCGCATTACTAGGCACAAGACAGATAGTATGGCAGTACAAGGCAGTGGGCACCAGACAGGTAGATATGGCAGTACTAAGCAGTGGGCACCAGACAGGTAGATATGGCAGTACTAGGCACAAGACAGGTAGATAAGGCAGTACTAAGCAGTGGGTACCAGACAGGTAGATACGGCAGTACTAAGCACAAGACAGTTAGATACGGCAGTACTAGGCACAAGACAGATAGATACGGCAGTACTAGGCACAAGACAGGTAGATACGGCAGTACTAAGCAGTGGGCACCAGACAGGTAGATATGGCAGTACTAGGCAGTGGGCACCAGACGGTTGATATGGCAGTACTAGGCAGTGGGCACAAGACAGGTAGATACTGCAGTACTAAGCAGTGGGCACCAGACAGGTAGATACGGCAGTACTAGGCAGTGGGCACCAGACAGGTAGATACTGCAGTACTAGGCAGTGGGCACCAGACAGGTAGATACGGCAGTATTAGGCAGTGGGCACAAGACAGGTAGATACTGCAGTACTAGGCAGTGTGCACAAGACAGGTAGATATGGCCGTACTAGGCAGTGGGCACCAGACAGGTAGATATGGCAGTACTAGGCACAAGACAGTTAGATACGGCAGTACTAGGCACAAGACAGATAGATACGGCAGTACTAGGCACAAGACAGGTAGATACGACAGTACTAAGCAGTGGGCACCAGACAGGTAGATATGGCAGTACTAGGCAGTGGGCACCAGACAGGTAGATATGGCAGTACTAGGCAGTGGGCACAAGACAGGTAGATACGGCCGTACTAAGCAGTGGGCACCAGACAGGTAGATACGGCAGTACTAGGCAGTGGGCACAAGACAGGTAGATACTGCAGTACTAGGCAGTGGGCACCAGACAGGTAGATACGGCAGTACTAGGCAGTGGGCACAAGACAGGTAGATACTGCAGTACTAGGCAGTTTGCACAAGACAGGTAGATATGGCCATACTAGGGAGTGGGCACCAGACAGGTAGTATGGCAGTACTAGGCACAAGACAGTTAGATACGGCAGTACTAGGCACAAGACAGATAGATACGGAAGTACTAGGCACAAGACAGATAGATACTGCAATACTAGGCAGTGGGCACCAGACAGGTAGATATGGCAGTAATAGGCAGTGGGCACCAGACAGGTAAATATGGCAGTACTAGGCAGTGGGCACAAGACAGGTAGATACGGCAGTACTAAGCAGTGGGCACCAGACAGGTAGCTCCGGCAGTACTAGGCAGTGGGCACAAGACAGGTAGATACTGCAGTACTAGGCAGTGGGCACCAGACAGGTAGATACTGCAGTACTAGGCAGTGGGCACCAGACAGGTAGATACGGCAGTACTAGGCAGTGGGCACAAGACAGGTAGATAATGCAGTACTAGGCAGTGGGCACCAGACAGGTAGATACGGCAGTACTACGCAGTGGGCACAAGACAGGTAGATATGGCAGTACTAGGCAGTGGGCACAAAACTGGTAGGTACGGCAGTACTAGGCAGTGGGCACCAGACAGGTAGATACGGAAGTACTAGGCACAAGACAGGTAGATATGGCAGTACTAGGCACAAGACAGGTAGTTACAGCAGTACTAAGCAGTGGGCACCAGACAGGTAGATAGTTACAGCACTGCTCTCCCCATAGAAGCAGCTGCCCCGTTGTCTGTCTCTCCCTGCAGCAGCAGCAGTGAAGGCTGGGCTGGGCCTCATATAAAAACTCACAGTAAGTGGCACTTTTGGGGGCATTGCAGGGCCGTCTTAACAGCAGTGTGGACCCCTGGGCAAAGCAATGCACTGGGGCCCTTACCCATTCTCCCCTCCTAGGGGTTGGGGGTGCTATCAGCAGCAGCTTTGATGTCCCACGGGTGGCAGGGGGTGCTCTATCTTCCATTCAACATGTGGGACCTGGAGCAGTAACTTCTGCTAATTACTCCTTTACTGCACAGGTGGTGGGAGGGAGAACTAATGTGTGGATGGGGGCACTGAGCTGAATGAAGGGTCCCTTTTAAATGACTTCCAGGGAGGTAGGGGGTGTTTTATACGCAGGGGAGGGTTGGATAATGGAGTGGGCTTAATATTCGTCATTTTCCGGTGGAAGGGCAGCTTGTTTGACTGCAGATATCACCATTATCTGGAAATAAATTTCTTAGCCTTCAATAGTATAAAAACTTAGAGTCCCAACTTTCAGGAGGTGCTGGGGACCTGGCGATCAGAGATCAGGAGCCAGAGCAATCCATTGACAAAAATATAAACCTGTACACCAGATGTTTGGAGCTGGAGCAGGGACCGGCTGCTGGAAGGCTGATATCTCTGGTTCTGGGCATGATAGAGACAAGCCGCTAGTGTCACCAGAAAGGGGAGAGTCCCAGCTTTTGGAATATACTATCAGAAAAACTAAGTCAGAGAGAACCTGATAAATATTACTGGGAATTCCAATTAACAGGTCGGATGTGGACTGCTGTGTTGAAGTTGGATATATCCAGTTCCCCAGGGCCGATTTTCAAAATTCTGGTATCCCTGGAAAAAGAAGATCATCAGCTATCAGAATAAGGCCCTTATACACCTGGGCAAGTGCCCATTAAGACCATACGAAAAGACGGCCCTGGGGCATTGCTTAAGGGACACTACTAGTGGCAGTATGTGGGGGCATTTTGTATTGCATAATGTGTGGCTTCATGTGTAAGGGGCATTATGGTGTGCAGCATCACGTGCAAGGGGCATTACGGGGATGCAGCATCATATGTAAGGGGTATTACGGTGTGCAGCATCATGTGTAAGGGGCATTACGATGTGCAGCTTTATGTGTAATGGGCAATTCAGTGTGCAGCATTATGTGTAATGTGTACTATTGTGCACGGCATCATGTGTAATGTGTACTATGGTGCGCGGCATCATGTGTAATGTGTACTATGGTGCGTGGCATCATGTGTAATGTGTACTATTGTGCACGGCATCATGTGTAATGTGTACTATGGTGCGCGGCATCATGTGTAATGTGTACTATGGTGCGTGGCATCATGTGTAATGTGTACTATTGTGCACGGCATCATGTGTAATGTGTACTATGGTGCGCGGCATCATGTGTAATGTGTACTATGGTGCGTGGCATCATGTGTAATGTGTACTATGGTGCGCGGCATCATGTGTAATGTGTACTATGGTGCGCGGCATCATGTGTAATGTGTACTATGGTGCGTGGCATCATGTGTAATGGGTACTATGGTGCGCGGCATCATGTGTAATGGGTACTATGGTGTGCGGCATCATGTGTAATGGGTACTATGGTGTGCGGCATCATGTGTAATGTGTACTATGGTGTGCGGCATCATGTGTAATGGGTACTATGGTGCGTGTCATCATGTGTAATGGGTACTATGGTGCGTGTCATCATGTGTAATGGGTACTATGGTGCGTGGCATCATGTGTAATGGGTACTATGGTGTGTGGCATCATGTGTAATGGGTACTATGGTGCGCGGCATCATGTGTACTATGGTGCGCGGCATCATGTGTAATGTGTACTATGGTGCGAGGCATCATGTGTAATGTGTACTATGGTGCGAGGCATCATGTGTAATGTGTACTATGGTGTGCGGCATCATGTGTAATGTGTACTATGGTGTGCGGCATCATGTGTAATGAGTACTATGGTGTGTGGCATCATGTGTAATGTGTACTATGGTGCGCGGCATCATGTGTAATGTGTACTATGGTGCGCGGCATCATGTGTAATGGGTACTATTGTGTGCAGCATCATGTGTAATGGGTACTATGGTGTGCGGCATCATGTGTAATGGGTACTATGGTGTGCGGCATCATATGTAATGGGTACTATGGTGTGCGGCATCATGTGTAAGGGGCAAGTGTAAAGGGATCCATTACTATGTTTCATAATGTGTATAAGGGGTTTATGGTGTGGTACATTACACTCAAGGACCCTTTTGAGTGTTCAAAACCCCTTTTGAGTAGCCACACCCCCTTTTCCGGAGTGTGGCCCTTGAATATTTACTGGAAGTGTTAAGTGGACCCCCAGCTGAAATATCTTAACTCCCTCTTGGCAACAAGCATGTATTCACCCCGGGCAACAAGCATGAAGCCCCTTGGCATGAGCTTGAAGCCCCTGGCATCAAGCAAGAACCCCCCTAGCAATGAGCACATAGGTAAGCAGCACTTATATAGTATGTAATGGGCATCATGATGTGAGGCACAATGTGTAATGGGCATTATGGTGTGTGGTCTTATGTGTAATTGACATTACGGCATGTGGCTTTATGTGTAATGGGTATTATGGAGTTTGCTAAATTTGTAATGGGCATTACGGTGTATGGTCTAAAGTGTAATAACATGCCCCTTTTTGTGATGCCACGCCTCCTTTCCATGAGGCCATGCCCCCTTTTTACTGCGCGACTTTGCTGCGCAAAGGTGCCCCCTGCTTCTGTAGTTGGATCTGGGACCACCCATTACCATAATTCTAGATTCGCCTATGCACATGCCTACCATGATTCTGAAAGGTACAAAATGATCGTAAACAACTGTGTCATGGAGGATCTTTTCTTAAATGTTATGATTTGTTTCCATCATAACAGCTCATTTTTCATTTGCTTATAAAACATGAGTAATGCCACCCTGAGATAAAACTAGCATCATCACCACACGCACAAACAACCCTGACATACCTGCTTCTCACACACACTATTTCCTTCACAGTGACTCCTTATGTCCTTGATGCAGGCTGAAACCAGATTTTGGAAGGGGTGTGAGACAGCAGCCAATCCTGATTGGCTCCTAGTTACCTGCCCTATTCTTATCACGCTGGGTTACTTAGTTAACTCACTGATTGCTGTAAACATGACACACACATATACAGTATAGTGTTTTTCTGCGGATTTAAATCAGGCATTGGATCAAATATTATAATTTTATGTGAATTGCCAATCTGAAAAAAATTGTGTACAGAATAAATACATTTGATATTACCATTGTGTATTCATTTTGGTGAAAGTTCAAAAGCGCACTTCTATAGCTCTCCCTTTTGTATACATATAGATATATCTATAGATACAGTATATAGATATATATTTATTTCTGCAGTAGCACAATAGTTACTTTTTTTGTATGCATTACATTAGATATAATAGACAAAAAAAATATAGGTGCACCCACTGGCGAAAGTGGTTAACTTACACAGGAGAATTTGGTTTTATTTTATCCTGTTGTACAACGATTTGATCTAAAATAGCTCAAACAAAAAGGAGAGAGAAAAGACCATGGTACAATACCGTCAAGTACTGTGATTTGGTTTATTTTAATCAATCCACTCACATTGATCCACAATATATGCGCATGTCACAGGGGGCCTTATTTTGGTTCATTCTTTCTGACAAAATCCTTCTTAGATGGGCAAAACCATGTGCACTGCAGGTGGGCAGATGTAACATGTGCAGAGATAATTAGATTTGGGAGGGGTTTTACTTCAAAGTGAGATCTATATTGCAGTGTAAAAATAAAGCAGTCAGTATTTTCCCTGCACAGAAACAAAATTACTCACCCAAATCTAATTCTCTCTGCACATGTTACATCTGCCCCCCCCTGCAGTGCACATGGTTTTGTCCATCTAAGAAGGATTTTGTCAGAAAGAATGAACCAAAATAAGGCCCCGGGTCTTTTGAGGGAATGTTCCTCCTGAATTATCTTGGTCCTATATGACTGGCAAGAAAACTCAAATAGTGCAATATTGTCGAGTTAAAAACTTTAACAATTTTATTGGTGCACTCACATAATAAAAGATTTAAAATAGCATATCACCCATTCCGGGATAGCAGGGTCCAGCAAGTGCGTCACAAGGTAGGTACAGGTATTCCAAATGTCCAAAACACAAGTGTCCCACGTCCGGACCGGTCGGTGATGACAGAAAGCTTAAGCGCGCTTTCGGGCTCCAAAAGCCCTTCTTCAGAAGCGTTGTGTCATCATCGAACGGGGCGGACCTTAAATCCCCCCGTTCAAATAAAAAAACATGTGAAACAGGTGAATCTTCCGGTTATCCGGACCGGAAGTGACGAATCGCGAGGTCCGTTTTCTTGAAACTGTCCTCTAAGCAGAAGTCGTCATAAGAGTCCGGCTTGAATTTGTGTCCCTTATGTGATTTGGTGTTTGCGTTCCAGCACAATCAATACTTCCTTCTAGCTGGAACGTACGGCCATTTTTGATGTAATGTCTGCATTTTTTTGCAGAATATAAAGGGAGAAAAAAGTGCAATATCACATATATAAATAGATAAAAACAAAAATCATGCAATGCTGTTCTAGCACCAAATTTCATAAGGAATCACATACACAGGAGAAGATGAAGCCTGGTCTTTATTTTGTAACAGGTAAACAGCATTCCAGGTAAACAGCATAGGTGAGGATGGTTAAAGCATTGCAGTATACAGATGTCACAGCATAGTACAAACTCCTCAGTATGTTCCAGATGTCCCTATCGTAGCCCACACCCTCGGCCTATCACCTGGGCAGCTGTCCCACCATCAGTAGCCCTGAACTTCTGCCCTACAAACACTTATATCAGGAAAGCACATGTGCGGCTAATCAGACCACCTTTATCACATCAGTTTTTCTGCTGCTGCTGCTCTAAAACCTGTATCACATCCTCCACATTTCCTTAATTTAGAAGTATGCTGCCACTGCCACTGCCTCTACAGCAAAAGTCTATTTTGCATTTGGACACACACCTTATATTTATCAACATTTAACTTTTCTCAGACTGTAGCTTTTTGCAGCAGTACAGACTGTAATAGTGCTGCAGTGTTCAGTGAGCAGAGAGGTCCAATGGTGAATGACCACTCTGACAATTTGTTTTCTACTGAAACATGTTTTCCACTGAAACAAGGCTACACGTGCATTTAACAATGACACAACCAAAAAGGTGTGTTAGCAAGCGTAAAGCTATCCTTAGCTATTTGTCACTTTCACCCTTTTCACACCCCACAAAAAACCTGGGTCCAAACCTGGGTTGTTGACAAGTTAGACCCGGGTCACTATGCAGTGTGAAACAGCCTTTTGAAAAATACCAGGTCCAGCAACCCGGCAATCAAACCCGGGTTAAACAAAGGGCTTTAGGCGGGTCAGACCCAGGTTACTGGGCAGTGTGAACGGGTAATCCTGGTCAAGTGGCCCAGGTCCCGTTCACATTTTAGGGAGGAGGCAATGTCAGCTCCAAGCGCTGCCTCCTCACCCGCCCCCAATGACACGCTGCGCCCCCCCCCCCTTCCGATGACATCGCAAATGCTGGGTCACTCCCAGGACAGACTTGTGTACAAATTCTGGGTGCGACATGGGATTTGCAATGTGAAAGGGGTGTTAGTAAGTTTTGAAAGTAGCTACGACTGCAGCAATATTACAAAATATGTCCCTTTGTAACTAAAAAGACCCAATACAGTACTAGTTTTAAGAGGCTTGGCAAAGATGTGAACTCACTTTCAATAATTAAAATTCTGTAGTGCCTGCAGCAATGTGACACATTGTGTGCTAGAAGATTAACAACTAGTCTTTCCAGTTTTCATGGCAGGTGTTTCACACACTCTTTCCTTACTCTGTTGGGGGTTATTCTGGTGGGTACGCAGTGCTGCTTTGTGAGCAGTCTTGGGTGCATGAAAAATGAATGAAAAGTAACAATTTAAATGTAGAATTAAAACAACATTAAAAGTGATTCTTACATGCTAGTAAACAAGTTTACTGACAAACGTGATATATTGATTACACTTATACATGTACAGGAAGGCAATGATAGTCTTTTTCTGCTATGATAAACAGGCTCTTTTGCTTTTACCCCATACTAGCTGGGATCAGGGGCATTGGTATAGGGGGCAAAAGGGAGCTTCCCCCTCCCAAATGTGAGAGTGACACCGATAAACTTGGAGCAGAGGAGTGGCAGATGGTCAGATGCTCTGGTGTATCTAGCAAGAAACCCCCTGCCCCGAGCGGGTTTCGTGTTCTGGGTAGCAGGCGGTGAGCATGCATCCGGCTTGTGAATGAACCCATACCTCCCAACTGTCACGATTTTAGAGGGACAGTCCCGATTTTCGGGTCCTGTCCCGCTGTCCCATCCGCGGCAGGCATTGTCCCGCTGCGGGGGGTGGCAGTTGGGAGACCCCCCAAACTAGTAGAATAGACAATGTGCGCATGCGCACAGCGTCTATTCTCGTATGAAAATGAGGTTGCGGCTAATTAGCATAAGCCACGCCCTCATTTGCATACGCCCCGCCCCCTATTTCTTCATGTCAAAAGTTGGGAGGTATGTAAACCTTTCTGATAGATAGGGAAGGTTGTCACTAGGACTGTGCTGGTTATGCACTGTTTTGTGGTCTGCCGTGCCATTACTTGTCCATCATCTGGCATCTTACTTTAACATGCAGCAGTGCTTGGCTGGCTTGAGATTGAAGGGTGCATTTACTAGAGCAGTGGTAGCCAACTCCAGACCTCGAGAGCTACCAACAGTTCTCGTTTTCTTGCTTACCTCAAAGGTCCACAGGTGCACTCGATACTGACTGACACATTTACAAGATCCACAGGTGGAGCTAAATACTTCACTTACTTGTGATTCTGTGTGGAGACCCGGAAAACGTTAACTGTTGTTAGCTCTCGAGGACTGGAGTTGGCTACCCCTGTACTAGAGCTTCTAAAAATTAAAAGAGATGATCTATAACACCCAATCAGATTCTTCCTATCATTTATATATAGCATCTTCGAAAATTATAGACAGAATGCTATGTGCAACATATTTTAATTTTATTTTTAGAAGCTTTAATAAAATGACCCCTGAGAAAGTGAAGTGCAACTATACCAGCTTACACTCTTCTTATAAGGCTTTCAACAAGATTTTGGTGTGTTTCTGATGGAATTTGTATCCATTCATTTTGCAAAGTATTTATGAGGTCAGACAAGAGAAGGCCTGGCTCGCAAAGTACTTGATGGTGTTGATGTGAGGGGTTAATGACATGGTCTTCCACACCAAACTCAACAACCAAGAAACCAAGAAACCAGAGCCAGCCCTAGGCATTGGCAATCTAGGCATTTGCCTAGGGCATTTGTAATACCTAGAGTCCAGCTCTGCTCCCTTCCCTTCTGGTGGCAGTGGTTGGTGGTTGGGAACCCATACACAGATCAACATTTGTGCCATCTGAGTTGAGATCAGGCAGCAGCCGGCAGGACAGCTCATACAGCCGAGCTGAGACTGCAGCATTAGCTGGCTGGCAATAACAAAAATGTTGTTACATTCGGCAAACTAACTAACTCACAAAGCTGTTTTATTAAAGTTGGGGGCCATTTTGCAAATGTAGTGATTTTAAATGTGTTTAATCAAAATGAGTCTTTATGTATGTATATACAGGTTGAGTATTCCTTATCCGAAATGCTTGGGACTACAAGCATTTTAGATATTTTTTTTCTCCATACTTACCTGGTCCCCTGGTGGTGCCCCAAGGTCCCCCATCCACGGTGTCCCCCAGTGTCCACGACTGCCTTCATGATCCTCTTTATTGGTATCTCTGGTCCCAGGTCGCGCAATACATCCCTGGGACCGGAGATGCCACTGAAGAGGATCCTGAAGGCTGCTGTGGACATTGGGGAACAAGGTAAGTATGAAAAAAAGGAGCCAGGGAGGAAGGTTTATGCAAACAACAGTATTTGCCCAATCAACACTCCTTCCACACGATGCCTCAGTGCCTCCGGACACTGGCAGTCCAAGTCCGTGGTGCTATAACACTTGTCCCTGCTCACTGGCTCCTATTCCTATCGAGCATCAGTGCCATGTGCACCAAACTGAACAAGGTTTAAATCCTTTTTCCTTTCTCCTGCAATCAGCCCTGTTCCCACCTGTGGCTGTGCAGATCTGAAAACCGGGACTGGAGCCGTATGTTTAGGAGCCCACCCAAACACACATCAGAGCTCCATTACTGGCTTTGCAGTGAACCAGGTTCTGTTACCTGAATGCAAAGCACTCTCTCTGATGCTAGATGGCTCCTTAACACTTTACAGGGCAGTTGTGACCAGAGAAAACCACCACTCTCTGGTGAAACTAACCCTGTTTCACCACATATCCCCCCTCCACCTGGATTCTCCATGAGTGGGTAAGCGCACTGCTCCCCTCAAAGGGTCAGGCGTCTCTTTGGCTTTTCAATTTTTAAAGAGAAGGCCTCTAGTTCTTCTGCAGATAGATACTTTCTTAAAGCTCACCATCTTCTAACCCCGCTTTCCACCTCTGCGACCTCGCGTTTGTGTCACATCAACTTTGGCAACGCTCTGCACAGGTCTCCACTATTTTAATACTTTACATATTTTTTACAATGTCCTTTTTTTTTAAATCATTTTTATTAGATTTTTCAAAGGCATAACAAGAAGACATATTCGTAATCATGTACAGGTAGCCGTTGGTATTTAGATAAGTGTCTAAGACACCCAAGTAACCGACATTACTATAGATATAGATAACTAGTATAAAAGAGACCTTATGTCTAAGTAAAACAACCAACATGCTTATAAATTGAAAAAGTTATACCTAATAATAAGAAGGGGAGGGGATAGGGGAGGGTTGAGACAAAGGGAGAGGTAATAAGGGTGGGGGGAAAGGTGAGCAGGGGTATTATAGTGCATGGATATGTTAGCTAAAGATTTTGATGAATAATACATACCATGTATATAGGTTGGGTACTTATGTACTAACTGGGCTGCCGATTTTGAAATCGGGTCCATCGCATCGCATCGCATCCGACCATATCGCATGCGATGCGATGCGATGGACCCGATTTTTCCATAGGATTCAATGTTAAAATGGACTGAGTCCATTTTAACATGGAATTCAATGGGAAAAGGGGTCCTTTTCATACCCCTACTATCCAAGTGGGCATGGAGTTGGACATAAACCTGTGGCGAGCGTAGCGAGCCATCGAGCCCGAAGCGTGGCAAGCGTAGCGAGCCCCGCGAGGGGACACAGAATACCGTTCGCTCGCCACGCTTTGGGCTCGGTGGCTCGCTACGCTCGCCACAGGTTTATATCCAACTCCATGCCCACTTGGATAGTAGGGGTATGAAAAGGACCCCTTTTTCCCGTTGAATTCCATGTTAAAATGGACTCAGTCCATTTTAACATTGAATCCTACAGAAAAATCGGGGCATCGCATTGCATGCGATATGGTCGTATGCGATGTAATGCGATATCTCATCGCATCGCATTTGATTGTATGCCTTAAGTTAAGGCATACAATAAAAAAATCGGCAGCCCAGATAATACATAAGTACCATAGGTTGTCATCTATATATTGCATTGACAATATAGGTAAAGGTAATATTATCTAGAAATGATGCCCGAGTTCAAGAAGTGAAGTCAATAAAGTTGGAGGTGTCTTATGGAAGAGGTATTTGAAGATGGAGTAGTTAATGTGTGTGTGTATTAAACCATGGGAAGTTGTGAAATGATTTCAATATGTCCAGTTGGGTGGAAGGAGGCAATGATTTAATGAATGGTTCCCATACATGGAGAAATTTCTGAGCGTTTTTTTCAATATCTTGAGATTGAATAGATCTTTTTTCCAAATAGAGAAGCTGTAGAAGTTTTTGCAATACTTCATTAAGGTTAGGAGGTGACTTGTCAGTCCAGTGTATCAAAATGAGTTTTTTAGAGATGGTGATAGTTTTTATGAGAAAAGGTAGGGGATATGTGGAGTTCCCCCGTATGTTCCATGAATCAAAGTTAAAGAACACAATGTTGTATACAGTTATGTCCAGGTTCTTGTGGAAGTTAAAAAGAGAGTTGAGATAAGAAGAAATGTTATACCAGAACCTCTTAATTTTTCCACACTCCCAGACACAAAGGTTGAAGGAGGCTGTAGAATGATGGCATTTTTTACATGCTCCCGATTCATCTTTAACCCAGTGCTTTCTTTGAGAGGGTGAGATGTATGCTCGGTGTGCAAATCTGACGTGGACCTCCTGAGGATAGGCTGATTTAATATATTTAAATGCTGAGTCGTATGATTTAGAGAAAGCTAAGTCATCTATACTAGAAGTAATGCATGCATTCCAATTAGTAACAATACTGAACCATACTGAGTCAGAACCAATTTCAGATAAGTGAGTATAAATATCTCTGGTATGATACGGTGTGATAGAAATTTTCCTCAATAAAGAAAGGGTACTTGTTTCCTAGCACGGCCACAATCGCGGGCATCGTGTGTCATTTTTAGTGGTATACGACGCGACCGACGCGATGCCCCCGATTTTCCCATTGAAATGCAGTGAAAATAGTAAAAATCGCGTCGGTCGCGTCGTATGCGGCTAAAAAAGCCTTAAATGGTCCAGACGCGATGCCCACGATTTCCCCATAGGGAACAATGTTAAATGGCTCAATGTACCCGCGATGCCCCCGATTTCTCATAGGGAACAATGTTAAATACCTCAATTTCACCAAATCATCATAGGAAACAATAGTAAATGGGCCAGAAAGCCCCAAAAACACCCCAGAACAGTGAAATGTCCCCCCAAAAGTACTTTACGCCACCGCACGATCAACGCGAACCCGAAGCGTGGCGAGCGCAGCGTGCCCGCGAGGGGCGGCAGTACGCGTCCTCCGACCTTTTCATACCCCCACTATCCACTAGGGCGTGAAGTTGAGAATAGAATAGTGTGGCGAGCCCGAAGCGTGGCGAGCGCAGCGAGCCCCGCGAGGGGACGCGGATACCTTCACAGGTAAACGCGTCCCTTCGCGGGCTTCACAGGTATCCGCGTGCGCTCGCCACGCTTCGGGCTCGGTGGCTCGCTGCGCTCGCCACACTATTCTGTTCTCAACTCCACGCCCTAGTGGATAGTGGGGGTATGAAAAGGTCGGAGGACGCGTACCGACGCCCCTCGCGGGCTCGCTGCGCTCGCCACGCTTCGGGTTCGCGTTGATCGTGGGGTGGCGTAAAATACTTTTGGGGGAACATTTCACTGTTCAGGGGTGTTTTGGGGGGTTTATGGCCCATTTAACATTGTTCCCTATGATGATTTGGGTAAATTGACCCATTTAACATTGTTTCCTATGGGAAATCGGGGGCATCGCGGCTAAATTGAGGCATTTAACATTGTTCCCTATGGGGAAATCGCGGGCATCGCGTCGCGACCATCGCACCCGATTTTTTTAGTGCTTGCGATGCCGCGATGCCCCCGATTTTTCCTCACGATGCCCACGATCATGATCGTTGTGGCCGTGCTAGGAAACAAGTACCAAAGAAAGTATTATATCAGAGGAATTGTGAATGTTTCCCAATTTATTTAAGGTTGAGGCATAGTGGCGAAGTTGTAGATATATGTAAAACTGTCTAGAAGGGATATCATATAGAGATTGGATTTCAGAGAATGGATATAACACCCCCCCAGGATCGAAGACTTTGGATATATTTGATAGACCTTTACTCTTCCATGAGTAGAATAGGGGATTAGATAGGGAAGGGGGAAAGGCGGAATTTCCCCAGACAGAGGCATATGGGCTATGTGGGTCTTGTTTTAACTTCTTGTTTTTTTTCAGAGGCTATGTGGGTCTCGTTTTAACTTCTTGTTTTTTTTTACAATGTCCTTTTAATGTTTTCTTCTCATTTATTTTGAAGAGCCATTGTTTACATATATTTTATAATTGTATTTTAAAAATTTAAAGTGTCATTCTTTTTATTAAAATTATTTTTTATTGTATATTTTTTCGTCAAAGTACAAATTCAGACAACACTGAATAATAACTGCTCCCGGTGTCCTTGTCTGGGTAATGCAGATCGTGGACGCTCAATCTGAGCTGTGGCCGGCACTCACAGAGACTTGTTAGTAAAAGTATTGGAAATGACACTGAAGTGTGGTCAATGTTTCTGAGGAGCTTTAATTCCTTTTTTATCAGGACAAAGCATGTGGGACAGATGTTCAATCTTGCAATTTTGACACTGTATCCCACTTTACCTCACAATAGAGGGCTAAATTAGTAATAATCAGCGGAGCATGATTTACAATTATTTACATATTTAAATCCAGGCAAAACCCATCCTGGTCCTGGTATTGCAATAATAAATCCATCCAGCAGATGTCATTTCTGCTCCTCGGCTGATTTACTGTATATACCTGAGATAGCAACATTCGGTACTTGTGTAATATCTGGTCGTCCGATTTTTTTCATTGTATCGCATCGCATCGCACTACTTAAGGCATGCAATGCAATGCAATGTGATTTTTCATTGTAAAGACCCGATTTTTAATTGTATAGTCACCCATGGGTGATTTCATACCCCCACTATCCAACTATGCATGGAGTTGATTTTATACAGCGTGGCGAGCGGACGCAGAATACATGTAAAGTAATCCGCGTCCGCTCGCCACGCTTCGGGCTCGGTGGCTCGCTGCGCTCGCCGCACTACAGTATATAAAATCAACTCCATGCGTAGTTGGATAGTGGGGGTATGAAATCACCCATGGCTGACTATACAATTAAAAATCGGGTCTTTACAATGAAAAATCACATTGCATTGCATGCCTTAAGTAGTGGTATGCAATGAAAAAATGGGGCGCCCAGATAATACACAAGTACCCAGCATTCTTCTCAGCCTGTCTGGGCATGGAGCCAAAATTAGGAAACAGTTACTATTTATTGAAATCATATGTTTCCATTACAGTCCTACTAGTTCTATGTGGAGATCAACTTCCCCTAACACACAATAATTAGCCAATAAAGGCAATAAATAAAATTGTGACCAGGGAATTTGTACCACACCACCAGTAAAATTTAATTAATCAATCACTGGTCCCGTATATCCTGGTGGGAATTTCGTTTCCCAGTACACCAAGCGCCACAACTGCCAACCACTACTACCTACTTTTAAATCTTAAATCACATCATTTCTTCTCTTTTTTTCACTATGTATGTTAATGTAATTTTAACCCCTTATTCCGATACATTGTTGTGGTTATCTCCGTATCCAAATCATACAATAAAGATTAATGGAGTTCCCACAATTTTATAAGTAAAAGAATTATCAAAAAAATAAAAATTATGGTACTCTTTACCTAGAAGGGCGCCCATCGCGGTGATCGCGGGCATCGCGGGCAGTACATTAACGGCCGCGACGCGATGCCCGCGATCACCGCGATTTCCCATAGGGTTTAATGTTAAATTTAGTGCTGGCCGCGATTTTACATTCAATGCTTCAATGGCCGCGATTTGGCCATAGGAATCAATGTTAAATGGGCTACAGAGCCCAAATAGGCACAATTAACACTTAAATGTCCCCCCAAATTTTTAACGCCACCCCACGATCCACGCCAACCCGAAGCGTGGCGAGCGCAGCTAGCCCGCGAGGGGCGGCGGTACGCGTCATCCGACCTTTTCATGCCCTACTATCCACGTCGGCGTGGAGTTGAGAATAGAATAGTGTGGCGGGCGCAGCGAGCCACCGAGGCCCGAAGCGTGGCGAGCGCAGCGAGCCCCGCGAGGGGACGCGGATACCTTCACAGTTATACGCGTCCCCTCGCGGGCTTCACAGGTGTCCTTGGCGACGCGGACACCTGTGAAGCCCGCGAAGGGACGCGTTTACCTGTGAAGGTATCCGCGTCCCCTCGCGGGGCACGCTGCGCTCGCCACGCTTCGGGCCTCGGTGGCTCGCTGCGCTCGCCACACTATTCTATTCTCAACTCCACGCCGACGTGGATAGTAGGGCATGAAAAGGTCGGATGACGCGTACCGCCGCCCCTCGCGGGCTAGCTGCGCTCGCCACGCTTCGGGTTGGCGTGGATCGTGGGGTGGCGTTAAAAATTTGGGGGGACATTTAAGTGTTAATTGTGCCTATTTGGGCTCTGTAGCCCATTTAACATTGATTCCTATGGCCAAATCGCGGCCATTGAAGCATTGAATGTAAAATCGCGGTCAATCATCCTTTTTAACATTGTTCCCTATGGGAAAATCGCGGTCATCGCGGGCACCCGTTTTTATGTACCCGCGATTAACCCGCGATGCCCGCGATGACCGCGATTTTTTACTCCCGACGCCCGCGATTCTAATCGCGGGCGCCCTTCTAGGTAAAGAGTACCAAAATTATATTCATGGTCTCTTAGGAGTGCATCCAACAATCTCTTTTTTTCTTGCGCTTTTTGAATCGTTATGATTAGTTGGTCAGGATGGCACCCCCACTTGTATAAACATATACACAGTGGTTTATTGCCCGTTCAATAAAGGGCATCAATTGTGCAGTGTGTGCAGATTTAAAAAAAAAACTCTCTTTTGTTCTCTGGCTTTGCAGTGAACCAGGTTGTTACATGAATGCAAAGCACTCTCTCTGATGTTAGATGGCTCCTTAACACTTTACAGGGCAGTTGTGATCAGGGAAAACAATCCCTCTCTGGTGAAACTTACCCTGTTTCACCACAGATCCCCCCTCCACCTTGGTTCTCCATGAGTGGGGAAGCGCACTGCTCCCCTCAAAGGGTCAGGCATCTCTTTGGCTTTTCAATTTTTAAAGACAAGGCCTCTAGTTCTTCTGCAGATAGATGCTTCTTTCAGCTCACCATCTTCTAACCCACTTTCCACCTCTGCGACCTCGCAGTTGTGTCACATCAGCTTTGGCAACACTCTGCACAGGTCTCCGCTATTATAATACTTTACATATTTTTTACAATGTCCTTTTAAGGTTTTCTTCTCATTTATTTTGAAGAGCCATTGTTTACATATATTTTATAAGTGTATTTTAAAATTTTAAAGTGTCATTCTTTTTATTAAAATTATTTTTTATTGTATATTTTTTCGTCAAAGTACAAATTCAGACAACACTGAATAATAACTGCTCCCGGTGTCCTTGTCTGGGTAATGCAGATCGTGGAGGCTCAAACTGAGCTGCGGCCGGCACTCACAGAGACTTGTTAGTAAAAGTATTGGAAATGACACTGAAGTGTGGTCAATGTTTCTGAGGAGCTTTAATTCCTTTTTTATCAGGACAAAGACAAGGACAAGAAGTGAAGCAGCTATACATCAGGGTAGTGGCTTGCTCTGTGCAGCATGTGGGACAGATGTTCAATCTTGCAATTTTGAGACTGTGTCCCACTTTACCTGCGTCTTCGTATTGGCACATGCCTCTTATAAAAGTACCCCAGTATGCATTCCTATGTCCCTCCCTGCCCCAGTCTGTAATCCTATGCCCCCATGTGCCCCAGTCTCTGTTCCTATGTCCCCCCCCACATGCCCAAGTCTGTGTTCCTAAATCCCACCCAACCTTTCCCAGTCTGTGTTACTATGTCCCTCCCTGCCTGCCCCAGTCTGTGTTCCTATGTCCCTCACTGTGTGCCCCATTCTGTGTTCCTATGTACCTTCTGACTGCCAGAGTCTGCATTCCTATGTTCCTGCCTGTGTGGCCCAGTCTTGGTTTCTATGGCCCAGTCTTGGTTTCTATGGCCCTCCTGCCTATTGTCCCTCCTGCCAGTCCCAGTCTGAGTTCCTATGTCCCTTACTTCCTGCCACAGTGTGTAATCCTATGTCCCTCCGTGCCTGCCCCAGTCTGTGTTCCTATGTCCCTCACTGTGTGCCCCATTCTGTGTTCCTATGTACCTTCTGACTGCCAGAGTCTGCATTCCTATGTCCCTGCCTGTGTGGCTCAGTCTTGGTTTCTATGTCCCTCCTGCCTATTGTCCCTCCTGCTTGTCCCAGTCTGTGTTCCTATGTGCCCCAGTATCTATAGGGGCACAGCTATAGTATGCCCCCCTCCGCGTATTCTGCATCCCTGTATCCCTCCTTGCATGATCCAGTCTGTATTCCTATATTCCTCCCTCTGTGCCCCAGTCGGTTTTCCTATGTCCCTTCCTTTATGCAGGTCTATATAGTCTTATAGAAATACAGTTGCATGGGAACTGCCGGCTCACAGCAGTTATTCACATTAGGCGTTATTCACATTACTCCACAGAGTGCCACTTGTCCACATTTCACTGCAGCTGCACACAGGACGTGGGGTATTGTGTGGGGCAGATACAGTGCAGGTTGGATACAATGTCCACTGGATACAGTGCGGGATATAGTATGGGTCATATTCAGTGCAGATCAGATACAATGCGGGAACTTGAGAACTTTCTCTTTTGCGTTCAGAAATCAATGAGCTAAAAGAGAAAGAGGATTAAGAAAATAGATTGAAAAGGAATAATTTAAGGGTTAGGAATGTTGTGGAATCTATTCTTCCAGCTGAATTACTGTCCTATCTCCAAGATTTCTTTAAACACATCCTTCCAGACCTTCAAGATGCGATCTGCTTCTGGACCAAGTGCACCACGCTCTGAGAGCTAAACCCTTGCCAGGGCAACCACCTAAGGACATAGTTACAAGATTGCACTACTATTGCACCAAAGAAAAATTAATGGCGGCATCAAGGAATTCTGCATATATCACATTTAAGGATTTCAGCACGTGAATACACACGTGAATACACAGAAAAAGGGGATAAAACAAACAAACCGTAACCATGGGGACAAAACAGTGCAGGTAAATTAGTTTAAAAGCACACATCAAACGGGATCAAGCTACTGCGGGACCCACGTTAAAAAAGCCGTGAGGCGGGTTTGATGTGTGCTTTTAACCCCTTCCCGACATTTGACGTATATATACGTCATGGCCGGGAAGTACTTCCCGACACATGACGTATATATACGTCATGACTTCTAACTGTCACTGCGTCTAGAGACGCAGTGACAGAGGGACGATGTCTGCTGTCCCTGACAGCAGACATGTCCCTGCATGCCCAGGGGGGGCTGCGATGCAGCCCCCCCGTCGGCGATCGCTGTGATTGGCTGTTCAGTGTGAACAGCCAATTACAGCGTTTTCTGTGTCACCGGCGAATAACGTTCGCCGGTGACACGGGATCGGAGGTGATTGGTGCTGTAAAGTACAGCACCAAATCACCGCGGGGTGTAAGGGTGACACTGGTGTCACCCCACCTCACCCCGCCCGCCCCCAAAGGCCGTGATTGGTCCGTCGGACCGACGGACCAATCACAGCCATGGAGGGGGGTTTAAACTAACGGGGACTACACTGCAGACGCCATTCCGGTCTGGAATAGCGTGCAGTGCGGTCACCGTGCCCAGCTGTCGCCATTTACTGACCAGAACCTTGCTCAATACTTACCTGATCACTGCTTGGGATCTTGCTTCATCTTGTGACATCCTGTGCTGTGTTGTGCTGTGTTGTGCTGCTGCAGTGTCATCGAGTTAGAGAGAGAGAGAGATAGAGAGATAGAGAGGCCTAGTGACAGAGAGTGCTATATTTTGTGCTGCTGCAGTGTAATAGAGTTATAGATAGAGAGATAGAGAGAGATAGAGAGAGAGAGATAGAGAGAGATAGAGAGATAGTGACAGATCGTGCTATATATTTTTTATATAACTGACTGCTGCCCCCCCTTTTGTGCTGATCAGTATAAATTAACTGATCAGCAACTTTTTGGGGGCGCAGGGTATTTTTTATATATATATATACCTGTCAGTGCTGCTGCTGCAGTGTCATAGAGTGATAGATAGTGAGAGATAGAGAGATAGAGAGAGATAGTGACAGAGAGTGATAGAGACTGCTATATTTTGTGTCTGCTGCCCCCCTTTTGTGCACCCCCAGCAACTTTTTGGGGGTGCAGGGGTTATTTTTCATATATATAACTGTCAGTGCTGCTGCTGCAGTGTCATAGAGTGATAGATAGTGAGAGATAGAGAGATAGAGATAGTGACAGAGAGTGATAGAGAGTGCTAAATTTTGTGTCTGCTGCCCCCGCCTTTTGTGCTGATCACTATATCTGAGGTGATCAGCAACTTTTTAGGGGTGCAGAGGTTTTTTTTTTTTATATATACCTGCCAGTTGCACTGTCAGTTGCACCAAAGGTTGTGCACCTGCTGCCCCTCACTGGTAATCAGTGTCGCATCACTGATCACCTTTTTTTTTTTTTTGTGTGTGCTGTGGGGTCTTTTTTTAATTTTTTTTTTACACACACTGTGATTTTGGGGGTGTCCTGTGGCCGCTGTGCGCTGATCAGTGACGTACATCACTGATCATCTTTTTCGGCACAGGGTTGATCTATTTTTTTTTTTTTTGGATCAAATTCCTGTTGCCTTTGAGCGCTGTTCAGTGACGGACGTTACTGACCAACATCTGTGCTCAATTTTTGGCGCAGGACCTTTTTTTTTTTTTTTTTAACCCCTTCAATTTTTTTTTTTAACCCCTTAAATTTTTTTTTTTTTTAACCCCTTCATTTTTTTTTTTTGTATAAAGTATTTTTTTTTTTCTGCACTACATACACACTACACACTACATACCCCCCTGGTTGAAATAAAGTTTGTACCCCCCCCCTACACTATACACGTGTTGAAACATTTCACTACCAGTAACACAAAAATAAAAATGGCATCCCAAATGTCATCCCAAATGTCATCCCAAATGTCATCCCAGTCATCCAGAAGAATGTATTCAGTGGAGGAGGCATATGCCATGCTTGCTTCTGACTCTGACACAGCCAGTGATGCAAGCGGGGAATTTGAAGGATTCGCCTTAAGCTCCTCTTCCTCCTCTGGTGATGAGGGACCCCCTCAAAGACGCCCCCGTAGAGCAGCTGAGACCCCCCCCCCAATAATTGATCTCGTATGGACCCCACCACCAGACAATTTTGAGCCCCAGGTTCCTGAGTTTTTGGCCATGCCAGGAATCCAATTTGATTCCACAGGTCTCAGAGAAATTGACTTTTTCAAATTATTTTTCTCTGATGATTTTATAAATTTAATGGTGGACCAAACTAATTTATATGCCCAGCAGTTTATTGCTCAAAACCCCACGTCATCATTTGCTAGGTGGACCCCTGTAGATGCAGTAGAGATGATGACGTTTTGGGGTCTGGTGTTTCATATGGGCATAGTAAAAAAGCCAGAAATTAGGCAATATTGGAGTACAGATGTTCTGTACAGCACCCCATTTTACCGTATGGCCATGCCCCGGGCTCGATTTGAGACGATCCTTAAATTTTTGCATTACAACGATAATGCACAGTGCCCACCCAGAGATGATCCCACCTTTGACCGGCTATTCAAAGTCAGGGCGGTCATTGATCATTTCAGTGCCAAATTTGAAGAGATGTACATCCCAGATAAATTCATTTGCATAGACGAGTCCCTTATACATTTTAAAGGAAGGGTTAAATTCCGCCAGTACCTTCCCAGTAAGAGGGCAAGGTATGGCATAAAAATGTATAAGCTGTGTGAAAGCACCTCAGGGTACACTCACAGGTTTAGGGTATATGAAGGGAAGGATTCAAGAATTGAACCGCCAGAATGCCCCCCCTCCCTCGTAGGTGTTAGTGGAAAAATTGTCTGGGATTTAGTGCACCCCTTCCTGGATAAAGGTTATCACCTCTATGTGGATAACTTTTACACTAGCATCCCCCTGTTTAAGGCCCTTGGTTCAAGAGGTACAGCAGCTTGCGGTACTGTGCGCAAGAACCAAAGAGGCCTCCCAAAAACGCACATTGCCCAAGTAATGAGAAGGGGTGAAAGCAGGGGAATATGCACCGAAAATATGTTGTTGGTCAAATATAAGGACAAGAGGGATGTCCTTATACTGACAACAATTCACGGAGACAGTACCACCTCCGTCCCTGTACGAGGTACCAGTACCCACACCTCAAAACCTAATTGTATCCTGGATTACAATAGGTACATGGGCGGAGTGGATCTTTCAGATCAGGTACTGAAGCCGTACAGTGCCCTGCGGAAAACAAAAATCTGGTACAAGAAGCTGGCCGTGTATATCATCCAGATGGCACTGTATAACGCTTACGTGCTATTCCGTTCTACCGGCCAGAGGGGGACATTTATGCACTTTCAAGAGGAAGTCATAAAGGGCCTAGTATTTGGGAACCAGCAGGCAGAGGGCCCCAGTACTTCTAGTACTGGCCCCCGTATTGTACCAGGGCAGCATTTTCCGAACGAAATCCCCTCCACTGCAAGAAAGGGCAGGACACAAAAAAGGTGCAAAGTTTGCTATAAAAAGGGAATAAGAAAGGAAACTATTTTCCACTGTGAAACTTGCCCCGACAAACCCGGCCTATGTATAAAGGAGTGTTTTAAAATATACCACACATCTATGGATTATTAGGTTCATCATTTCACCGTGCTTCGGGGGTCTTGCTAATGCCACATAGCACCCACCAACATTCCACCAGAATCTGAGCTGCAAAATCCAAAAATCACTCCTTCCCTTCTGAGTCCTGCCATGCACCCAACTGGTATTTTTTGGTCACATATGAGGCATTGCCATACTCGGGAGAAATTGGGGCACAGATTTTGGGGTGCTTTTTCTCCTTCATACCTTATGAAAATGAAAAATTTTGAGCCAGAACTGCATTTTTGTGTAAAAAAATGTAATTTTTCATTTTCACTGCCCAGTTGTATCAAAATTGGTGAAACCCCTGGGGGTTTGAAATGTACACTATACCCCTAGATGAATTCCCTGAGGGGTGTAGTTTGCAAAATGGGGTCACTTGTGGGGGGGTTCCACTGTATTGGTGCTTTGGGGGTCTTGCTAATGCGACATAGCACCCACCATCATTCCACCAGAATTTGTGCTGCAAAATCCAAATATCACTCCTTCCCTTCTGAGTCCTGCCACTTTTTGGTCACACATGAGGCATTGCTGTACTCGGGAGAAATTGGGGCACATTTTGGGGTGCTTTGTCTCCTTCATTCCTTCTGAAAATGAAAAATTTTGAGCCAGAACTGCATTTTTGTGTAAAAAAATGTAATTTTTCATTTTCACTGCCCACTTGTATCAAAATTGGTGAAACCCCTGGGGGTTTGAAATGTACACTATACCCCTAGATCAATTCCCTGAGGGGTGTAGTTTGCAAAATGGGGTGACTTGTGGGGGGGTTCCACTGTATTGGTGCAACATAGCACCCACCATTCATTCCACCAAAATCTGTGCTGCAAAATCCAAAAATCACTCCTTCCCTTCTGAGTCCTGCCATGCACCCAACTGGTATTTTTTGGTCACATGTGAGGCATTGCCGTACTCGGGAGAAATTGGGGCACAGATTTTGGGGTGCTTTTTCTCCTTCATACCTTCTGAAAATGAAAAATTTTGAGCCAGAACTGCATTTTTGTGTAAAAAAATGTAATTTTTCATTTTCACTGCCCACTTGTATCAAAATTGGTGAAACCCCTGGGGGTTTGAAATGTACACTATACCCCTAGATCAATTCCCTGAGGGGTGTAGTTTGCAAAATGGGGTGACTTGTGGGGGGGTTCCACTGTATTGGTGCAACAAAGCACCCACCATTCATTCCACCAAAATCTGTGCTGCAAAATCCAAAAATCACTCCTTCCCTTCTGAGTCCTGCCATGCACCCAACTGGTATTTTTTGGTCACATGTGAGGCATTGCCGTACTCGGGAGAAATTGGGGCACAGATTTTGGGGTGCTTTTTCTCCTTCATACCTTCTGAAAATGAAAAATTTTGAGCCAGAACTGCATTTTTGTGTAAAAAAATGTAATTTTTCATTTTCACTGCCCACTTGTATCAAAATTGGTGAAACCCCTGGGGGTTTGAAATGTACACTATACCCCTAGATCAATTTCCTGAGGGGTGTAGTTTGCAAAATGGGGTGACTTGTGGGGGGGTTCCACTGTATTGGTGCAACATAGCACCCACCATTCATTCCACCAGAATCTGAGCTGCAAAATCCAAAAATCACTCCTTCCCTTCTGAGTCCTGCCATGCACCCAACTGGTATTTTTTGGTCACATGTGAGGCATTGCCGTACTCGGGAGAAATTGGGGCACAGATTTTGGGGTGCTTTTTCTCCTTCATACCTTCTGAAAATGAAAAATTTTGAGCCAGAACTGCATTTTTGTGTAAAAAAATGTAATTTTTCATTTTCACTGCCCAGTTGTATCAAAATTGGTGAAACCCCTGGGGGTTTGAAATGTACACTATACCCCTAGATGAATTCCCTGAGGGGTGTAGTTTGCAAAATGGGGTCACTTGTGGGGGATTCCACTGTATTGGTGCTTGGGGGGTCTTGCTAATGCGACATAGCACCCACCAAAATTCCACCAGAATCTGAGCTGCAAAATCCAAAAATCACTCCTTCCCTTCTGAGTCCTGCCATGCACCCAACTGGTATTTTTTGGTCACATGTGAGGCATTGCCGTACTCGGGAGAAATTGGGGCACATATTTTGGGGTGCTTTTTCTCCTTTATACCTTCTGAAAATGAAAAATTTTGAGCCAGAACTGCATTTTTGTGTAAAAAAATGTAATTTTTCATTTTCACTGCCCACTTGTATCAAAATTGGTGAAACCCCTGGGGGTTTGAAATGTACACTATACCCCTAGATCAATTCCCTGAGGGGTGTAGTTTGCAAAATGGGGTGACTTGTGGGGGGGTTCCACTGTATTGGTGCAACATAGCACCCACCATTCATTCCACCAAAATCTGTGCTGCAAAATCCAAAAATCACTCCTTCCCTTCTGAGTCCTGCCATGCACCCAACTGGTATTTTTTGGTCACATGTGAGGCATTGCCGTACTCGGGAGAAATTGGGGCACAGATTTTGGGGTGCTTTTTCTCCTTCATACCTTCTGAAAATGAAAAATTTTGAGCCAGATCTGCATTTTTGTGTAAAAAAATGTAATTTTTCATTTTCACTGCCCACTTGTATCAAAATTGGTGAAACCCCTGGGGGTTTGAAATGTACACTATACCCCTAGATGAATTCCCTGAGGGGTGTAGTTTGCAAAATGGGGTCACTTGTGGGGGGGTTCCACTGTATTGGTGCTTGGGGGGTCTTGCTAATGCGACATAGCACCCACCAAAATTTCACCAGAATCTGAGCTGCAAAATCCAAAAATCACTCCTTCCCTTCTGAGTCCTGCCATGCACCCAACTGGTATTTTTTGGTCACATGTGAGGCATTGCCGTACTCGGGAGAAATTGGGGCACAGATTTTGGGGTGCTTTTTCTCCTTCATACCTTCTGAAAATGAAAAACTTTGAGCCAGAACTGCATTTTTGTGTAAAAAAATGTAATTTTTCATTTTCACTGCCCAGTTGTATCAAAATTGGTGAAACCCCTGGGGGTTTGAAATGTACACTATACCCCTAGATGAATTCCCTGAGGGGTGTAGTTTGCAAAATGGGGTCACTTGTGGGGGGGTTCCACTGTATTGGTGCTTGGGGGGTCTTGCTAATGCGACATAGCACCCACCAAAATTCCACCAGAATCTGAGCTGCAAAATCCAAAAATCACTCCTTCCCTTCTGAGTCCTGCCATGCACCCAACTGGTATTTTTTGGTCACATGTGAGGCATTGCCGTACTCGGGAGAAATTGGGGCACAGATTTTGGGGTGCTTATTCTCCTTCATACCTTCTGAAAATGAAAAATTTTGAGCCAGAACTGCATTTTTGTGTAAAAAAATGTAATTTTTCATTTTCACTGCCCAGTTGTATCAAAATTGGTGAAACCCCTGGGGGTTTGAAATGTACACTATACCCCTAGATGAATTCCCTGAGGGGTGTAGTTTGCAAAATGGGGTCACTTGTGGGGGGGTTCCACTGTATTGGTGCTTGGGGGGTCTTGCTAATGCGACATAGCACCCACCAAAATTCCACCAGAATCTGAGCTGCAAAATCCAAAAATCACTCCTTCCCTTCTGAGTCCTGCCATGCACCCAACTGGTATTTTTTGGTCACATGTGAGGCATTGCCGTACTCGGGAGAAATTGGGGCACATATTTTGGGGTGCTTTTTCTCCTTCATACCTTCTGAAAATGAAAAATTTTGAGCCAGAACTGCATTTTTGTGTAAAAAAATGTAATTTTTCATTTTCACTGCCCACTTGTATCAAAATTGGTGAAACCCCTGGGGGTTTGAAATGTACACTATACCCCTAGATGAATTCCCTGAGGGGTGTAGTTTGCAAAATGGGGTCACTTGTGGGGGAGTTCCTAACTTTTAGCATCTTATGGTGCCTAGAAACCTACATGGTGCCTAAAAAATAATCTCATAAAAAGGAGGCTCCAAAATCAAGTAGGTGCTCCTTCTATTATGAAGCCTGTGGTTTGGTCAACGTGCACACTAGGGCCACATATAGGATATTTATGAAAACAAAAGAATTGGGGGAATCAATTTTTAGTCACATTTCTCTAGTAAAATGTACTGTGTTCCTTAGAAAAATGTATTAAAATTGCAAATCTGCAAAAAAAATGAAATTTTGAAATTTCACCTACACTTTGTTTTAATTCCTGTGAAACACCTAAAGGGTTAACAAACTTCCAAAATGCTGTTTTGAATACTGTGAGGGGTGCAGTTTTTGAAATGGTATCATTTATGGGGGTGTCTCACATACAAGTCCCTCAAAGTCACATCAGAACTGAACTGGTCCCTAAAAAAATCAGTGTTTGAAATTTTCTTGAAAATTTGAGAATTTGCTATTCATATTGTAAGCCTCCTAGTGTCCAAAAAAATTAAAAGGAAGTTGAAATAATGATGTCAACATAAAGTAGACATATGGTCTATGTTAGTTATTAACTATTTTGAGTGGTATGATTATTTGTCTCACAAGCAGAAAATTTAACATTTTGCAAATTGCTAAATTTTCCATTTTTTTACGACATTTTGGTATTTTTCACAAAAAAACACAGACTGTATCGACCCAAATTTACCACTAATTTGAAGTACAATGTGTCACGAAAAAACAATCTCAAAATCACTGGGATAAGTAAAAGCAAAAAAAAGTTATCCCCACTTAAGTGAGACATGTCAGATTTGAAAAAAAGGGCTCTGTCAGGAACGCAAAAACTGGCTCTGTCAGGAAGGGGTTAAACTAATTTACCTGCACTGTTTTGTCCCCATGGTTACGGTTTGTTTTATCCCCTTTTTCTGTGTATTCACGTGATACAGGCTCTCTTCGCATCTCCAGCGACGCTCTCATCCAGTGACGTCACCATTCGGCGCCTGGCCGGGACGCAGCAGGAGTTGTGAACGGGATCTGTAAGGTATTTAAGTTTTGTCTCAAGGTGCCCATACACGTTACAATTATTGTATACAATATTGTATACAATATCGCATCTCATCCGATCTGGGTTTTGCGATGACATCAAATGAGATGAGATCTAGTACAAAAAGTACGTGCTGCACATACTTTTTGTACTAGATCTCATCTCATCTGATGTCATCGCAAAACCGAGATCGGATGAGATGCGATATTGTATACAATATTGTATACAATAATTGTAACGTGTATGGGCACCTGTCTGTATTTGGTTATCTCTTTGCACCTTGATAAAAAACCCGAAAGGGTTTGAAACGTCGGCTTAAGCCACTGCCTACTACGGTGTGGTCATTTATTTAGTTGAGTGCCGCCGCCAGGATTGCTACATTTGTAGGAGATTCCTACCTTTGGAAGGCACCAGCGCTGTTCATATACCTACTCATGACTTTTTGACATTGCCCTAGGAGTGCCTCCTCTATGCATCTCTATATATATATATATATATATATATATATATATATATATATATATATATATATATAGATTGTAAGCTTGCGAGCAGGGCCCTCCTACATTTTGACTGTCTGTAAATACCCTGTTTTGTTGTATCACTGTCCCCTATGTAAAGCGCAACGGAATATGCTGCGCTATATAAGAAACTGTTAATAAATAAATAAATAATATATATATATATATATGTATATTATTTCTTGGTTTTCTGTTCTGTTCTCTTTCCTTTATCCCTTTCTTAAATCTTCTCCTCCCCTCCAACATGGCTGGTCCTCATCTCCGGATCCAAGAGTTTTCCTCTGAGCCTTTTACATAGTTTGCTTACAAGATATATCATGGGACTAAAGGTAATATCTATAAACATTAATGGACTTAATTCCCCCAGGTGTCGCACTTTGGTCCTCAGCGCTTGTAGACGTGAAATGGTGAACATAGCCCTGGTTCAGGAGACGCACCTGACTGGTGATCACTCACATTTAAAAGGCAGGTATTTCCCTCAAACCTCCTTTGCATCGGCCTTCTGTAAGAAACGGGGAGTGGCTATCTTGTTTTTAAAAAAATGTCCCTTTTATTTTGGAAAAAAAGGAGTTGACTCAGAGGGCAGATTTCTTGTTTTAGTGGGCTCCATAGATTCATAGAAAATCACTTTAGTTAATCTTCATGCCCCTAATGTTAACCAAAGCCCTTTCTTTTCAAAACTTTTTAAACTAATAGAAAAACTTTCCCAAGGACACCTGCTGATAGGCAGAGATTTTAATTACATCTTAGATCATAACATTGACAAAACCACAGCACAACCACTAAAACATTCTTCTAAAATAATACGCACCTCACACAACCTCACCACTGGTCTGGCCAAACTGTCCGTTTTGAACTCATGGCGTCTTAAAAATTAGATGGCCAGAGACTACACACATTATTCTGGCCCTCACCAATTGTACTCGAGAATAGATATGATTCTGGTCTCGAGATCAATTGCCTCCTCATTTACGGCAGCCGGTATTTTTCCATTTTCATGGACATACCATGCAGGCCCTTACATTTTTATAGACTCACTTTCGTCCCAACATAAGTCTAGATCATGGCGTCTGGATGATAACCTACTATTAACGAAATTCCTAAGGGAGTTATCTGGGAAACTCATAAAGCCACAGTGAGGTGTAAACTAATCAGTAAAGCAGCCTTCCTGTCGGAAACAGGCTCAGAGAGAAATCTCACATCTGGAACAGGAAATCTCTTCGGTCCTTGACCAACACAAACACCCCACACCTGCGTTACTTGTACAGATTATTTATCTCAAAGGTAGACTTACTGTTACACAATCTTATCCCATAGATCTGCTAACCTCCTTATAAAACTTCAGCAGAAATACTATGATGAAGTGAACAAAACAGACTCAATATTGGCAAGCAAACTTAGACAGAAGAAACTGTCTAACCTGATTGCCAATATCAAGGGACATAGCTTGGGTAATTTTACCTATGATCCACAGCAGATATTAACAGAATTTTATACTTATTATGAGAAGCTATATAACCTAAATGGCCCCTCTTCCCATTCTGGTCTTTCAGTGACTCCGTCTCTTTCCACCTTCCTCTCTAGTGGATTGCTCCCTTCTCTTAATGAACAAAAAATCTTAGTTGAATGCAGATATCTCAGAGGAAGTAATTCTATCTATCATTAAAGGCCTTAAATCTTCCTCCGATCCAGGCTCAGATGGATTTACCCCTCAATATTAAAAAAAAGTGCTTATGTTCTTAGCCCTTTCCTAAAAACCTTCTTTAATGATCTTTTAGACGGTGCTTCTTTTGACACTTTGACCTCCTTGGCCAGCATACTGTAGTAGCGATTCCCAAACCAGATAAGTTCCCTGTCTTGGTCTCCAACTATATACCCATATCCTTGCTTAACAGATTCAATGGCTTTTTATGTTTTATACCCTTTAATCAATAGGTTTGTCTGGTCGCTTTTTCCAAGGACTTTCGGCCTTTTATGACAAACCAAAAGCTGCTGTGTTGGCCAATAGGGTTGCTTCTTCTCAATTTCTATCTCCAACGGGACTCGTCAGGGCTGCCCCCTTTCCCTGCTTATTTTTGCACTATATATTGAGCCACTTGTGGCATGCATAAGAGCCAAACCTAATATAAAAGGGATTAGGACAGGTGGCGCAGGGCACAAATCGCTTTAGAAGGATGATGTTTTGCTCACGATCTCTGACCCAACCCACTCCCTCCCCCATTTGTTACCTGAAGTTGAAGAATTTGGAGCGGTATCGGGCTGCAAAATTAACCCACAAAAAAACAGAAGTACTGGACTTTTATATCCCACAAAATGTCAAAGATATGTTAGCACTATCCTTTGATTTTTGCTGGCATAGGCGACATCTCTCTTATTTGGGCATCTCTTACCAAAAATTACTGGCAACAATATCAGGCTAAGTACTCCAAACTAATTGCTCAACTACAAAAAAATGACTGATTGGAGTGCTTAACATATTTCTTGGATAGGTTAGGTTAATACTATCAAACTACTTTATTATTATTAACTACCGCAACTACTTTATTATTTTCAAACCCTACCGGTCCTTGCAGAGCCAGATTAAGGTCTAAATGGGCCTGGAGCTGAAAATGATCAAGGGCCTATTATGCGCAATAATAGGGGTCGCGGCCAGCACCTAATAATGTGGGTGGCGTGACCAGTGTTCTGGTTGGGTGATCTGCTCATGGGTGTGTCTCTATTTGTGTAAATACTTTCAACTAATTATATATGCCTGGAAAAGGAAGGGGGCTGGCATAGGAAAAATGCAGGGAGATATATTGGCGGGTGCCCTCCAAAGGTGCACCTACAGGATGCCGATGTCCTAAGATACTTGCGGGGTGAGGCGGCACTCCAGTCATAAAAAAATACTGAAAACTGAAACTTGGTAGACAATATGTCAGCACCTTTTATGTGGTAACCTAAGTTTACCACACCATATACCCCTTATACAAATCATGCAACACAATAGTAACCCCTTATACTGTACTTGCTTCTTACACATTATGCCACATGGAATGAGACAAAATTCACACAGATTGAGCAAAAATTCACACTATGGCACACAGATTGAGTCAAAATTTACGTTATGCCACACAGATTAAGGCAAAATTCACATTTTGCCACATGGATTGAGCCAAAATACACACTATACCAGGCATGTCCAAACAGTGGCCCTCCAGCTGTTGTTAAACTACACGTCCCAGCATGCCTTGACATAGTTTTAGCATTCCCTAATTGCAAAACTGTGGCAATGCATGATGGGACTTGTAGTTTCACAGCTGGAGGGCCATAGTTTGGACATGCCTGCACTATACCAAACAGATTGAACAATAATGCACAATATGCTTAATAAATAGGGGCATTGCGCGCCAAAGGCACACATTAAAAATTGACACCATGTTAAGCCTCACACCATAATCTCCATTACGTATTATGCCAAACACCATAATGCCTATTAAAAATGATGCTACATAAGTGTTGCTTACCTACATGTTCATTGCCAGGGGTTCCATGTTCATTGCCAGGGGTTCCATGCTCATTGCCAGGGGTTCCATGCTCATTGCCATGTGGGATTACATGCTCATTGCCAAGGGGGAATACATGCTCGCGGTAACTGGGGGACAGTCGCCACCGGGCAGAAATGACAGCCATTAACAGCCGGGCAGAGAGCAGGGGGCTGCCCGGCTGTATTCAGAGCACTGCATGTCCCGGCTATTTGAAATAATACCCCTTTCATACCAGAAAATGCAGGGAATATGGTCCCAGGATCATGCAGGGACATTCTCGGACTGGCCCCTTTTACACCAGCCTAGTCCCTGCATTTTCTGGTGTGAGGGGGAGAGAGAAAACCACCCCGCCCCCCTTTAAACAACCAGCTATATCTTCGAAACCAACTGACCCATTTACATGTAGCCTTCGAATGATTTTGGTCCTGTGAAACTGGGCCATTTGGTTCCAAAGAAATCTGTCCTCAAACAACATGAACAGCCATGAAATTACATTTCAGAAATGAAAAAAAAAAAAATAGTTTTACCTGCAATATCTCTAGAACCAATGAACCCATATGGACCAGCCTGATTGAAGGCCCAGCGATTTGGGTTTGACTGAGATCAACCTCGAGTTTCTGTGATGCTGTAGGGGGAACTGGCAGCCGTTGGAACCGGGTGGAGGTCGGACTTAGCGGGTCCCATGTTATCTTATGGGGAAAACGTTCCAGGTTTGCCTGGCGGTATCTCTGGTTCCCGGGGGGCTAGCGACGCGGGGCTGGTCTCGTTAGAAAGCCCTGACCCTCAGCTACAAAATTAGGAGAGTGGGCCTGGAGCTATAGCTCCATCAGGCCCATTGTTAATCCGGCTCTGGGTCCGGGTTCCTCCAAGTGTCTTTAAGCTCCTTCAACGTAATATTATGAACTTTATTTGGTCCAAGAAAAAGCCTAGAGCGAACCGTTTGATAATTCAGAGATGTTCATCGGAGGGCGGCCTTGGGGTGCAAAACTTTAAATCATATTACCTAGCTGTGAGAGTGGCACAATGTGTGCTTTGGGATAGACCCAACTCCGAGAGGGTTTGATTAGGGATTCGCGGGCTTCACAGGTATCCGCGTCCGCTCGCCACGCTTCGGACTCGGTGGCTCGCTGCGCTCGCCACACTATTCTATTCTCAACTCCACGCCGACGTGGATAGTGGGGGTATGAAAAGGTCGTAGGACGCGTACCGCTGCGCTCGCCACGCTTCGGGTTCACGTTTATAATGGGGGGGTGGCGTGGGGGTGCATTTAACATTGTAAGCACCCATTTGGGTGCTTAACATTGTATAAGCACCCATTAGGGTGCTTATACAATGTTTAATCGCATCGCATCGTATGGCATCGTATGCCATGTACAATGGCATTCAATTTCAAAATTGTATGCCATCGTGCACTATCGTACGATATCGCGTCGCATCGCATACCATCGTATACGTTATGGTATGCGATGCGATGGGCGCCGCCAAAATACACAAGTACCCTACTTTTTATTACTCTTTAACATAATATCATCTTGAAAACAAAAAAGAGTTGTCTATATAATATGTTAAGTGTACCGATTGGAACTTTTTCTTTTTATTATGAAACCTCTGCATAGGTTTTCTTGTGGTGCCTATTCTCTGTATTCATGACATCTCACTAATAAAATTTATATTTTGAGCAGATACAATGCGGGGCATAGTGTGATTTGGATACAGTGCAGGTTGGATACAATGCAGGTTGGATACAGTGTCAGTCAGATACAGTGCTGGATATTTAGCCCATCTCCAATGGTGTGTGTCTGCGCATAGGCATTAATGCAGGGGCGTAACTAAACCTATTGGAGCCCCATAGCAAAATTCTCACTGTGCAGAGGGACATGTAGCCCAGAGGAATAATGGGCATTTCAGAGCATGCACCCACCACGATCACAGTGACGTGGCTGGTGGTTAGGTCGAGTGTCAGGGGCTGGGGGCAACAGAGAATGTGTAGAAGGCTGCTAAGATGGAGTTCCGGAAAGGTCAGGGTGGAAGTAACTTTGGCAGAAAGAAGTGGCGCTGATTGTCTGAGAGAGCCATCTGTGGGCGGTTTCCCATATAGAGCAGATGCACTGTGGGCAAGGCACAGTTGGCACACACATTGTCGAGGCCCTGTGTATGAAGCAGTAATAATAATGGAGAAGTGTGCCAGTGGAGAAGTTGTCCATCGCAGACACTCAGCACTGTAGTAATATTTACAATTTGCATACTATAAAATTATACAGAGCAGCTGATTGGATTTCATGGGCAACTTCTTCACTGGCTCAAATTTTCACTCTTATCACCGCTTCATGCATTTACCCAGTGTATGGTGAACTTTATTCTAACTGGTGTAAATAAAAAAAAACCAATATTGCCCGTAGCAATGAATCATATGTTTGCGTTCATTTGCAAACATTCCTAGAAAAATTACAGTTACAGTTGACTTCCACAGCCAAGAAATATTTGTACTGCATTTGGCTTTGAAATGAACAGGAAATAACTTCCTTGAGGTATGCCGAGATGAATAGAACAACTGAAACAGCACATCAGTGGCAGTTACCATACCTCACAACTATCCCGCTTTCCACGGGAATGTCCCGGTTTTTGGTGACGTTCCTGCGTCCTGCCCGGGGCCGCAGTGTCCCACGGTGGTGGGGGCAGTTGGCAGTTGCGCACTGCATCTATTCATGCCCCATAGCGGCAAAAATTGGGACGTAGCCTCATGGGAGCATCACAAGTATAGGCCTCCACAAGGTTGGTAGGTATGGGTTACTGATGATCAAAAAACATTCTCCGTACTATTCGTTCCAGGGGCGTAATTTGTAGTCGTCCCTCCCCCCCCCCCCCCCCCAACATCCAGACTTATATAGGTCAGAATCAGCATTCACCGTGGGTCCCATTTTGCTTGCTGCAGCACAGGCTGATTGGTGTTAGACAGGATCCAACATATCCCCTACTGCGAATGTTAGCAGGGGCTTCTGGGATAGAGCAATTATTTATGCAGCAGGGGCATTGCAGAGCTCCACTGGAAAAACAGTGGTCACACTTGTATCCCACACAGGTGCTGCTCTACATGAAGATGCCCCTTTAATGCTTGGAGCTCTGAGAAAGACGATTCCATTGCCTCTGGGAGTTACTGTATGTCCATAATGATTTCAATCATATTTCATGCTTGCCATGATCTTTAAATCTGTTTCCATATTTACGTTAACCACAAAGTACAAGCCAATAAATCGCTTCTATCTTAACACTTCTATCTATATGGAACCACTAATGTTTTTGAGGCACGCTTATTGAATCAGAAAAGTAAAGTGATGAAGTGATGAAGTGATGAAAATTATAAAAAAATTACTTTTAATAGTAAGCTTAAAATTAGACGCGTATAGACAAAACATATATATGAACAATAAAGACAATATCTTTAAAATGTCAGATAATATTTCTAACAATTATATCAATGTCTTAAGCAAAAATGATTGTTAAAATGGTTTGCCTAGTATCACATCAACTATGGTTTGTTGCAAATTCATTTTATACACTTTATGAACCAATTTATAGGCAAATCCGTTACAGCACAGGACACACCGTACCACTGCCCTCCCCTGAGATGGGTATATTCAGTCACAGTACGTAATGTCATATAGGCCCTTATTCTGATCGGTGCGGATATATCCGCGTGCGTTCGGCCCGCCGATGTTTTGTGTCTGCGCATGTGCAGAGGCGTCTCTGCGCATGTGCGAGCGGGGCGTACGGCGAAATCCCGCATGATATGTGAACACTCCGAACAGGGGGTGGAGAGGGGCGTGAAGGGCTATTTGGGCTCATTACCATATGCATACGCCCCGCGTTTCATGGGGGTTCCCATGAAAACGCTGGGCGTACGTATGGTAATGCGGCCGTGACGCACGTGTAGGGGGCGGACATATGACATCGCCGGATGTCAGCTGCCCGCCCAGATCCCTGCTTTTGCACGGAAAAATGTCCGTGTGGTCTGAGGTTGCGGGTGCTGGTGGAGCACTCGGTCCTGCATTCGATGGTCTGCGACCATCGAATGATGGGGGAGGTTCCCTTAGATGGAGGAGGCGTATTCCGTGAAAAATACACGTGCGGTCCGTTCGGCCAGCTTCTTACCGCATACGGACGGAGTTGGCGATCCGTATGGAAGGCGGGGTTTCGCACGCACGGTCCTGGCCGCATAATCGGCTCCGGCCGCACCGATCAGAATAAGGGCCATAGTCTGTAGTGAGTGGAGAGGGCAAAAGATTAGAAAGATATAGGGATAGTTGAGCGTCACCCTCAGCAACGCAGTGATCCTGCTATCCTGGTAGGTTACAGCACCGGATATTCCCTATTGGTCTCCCATATAGGTACTGGCCCAGCCTTTCACTGCTTAGCTTCTGTGTTCTGGTGGTTTCAGGTGATCCAGTGAGCTGTGGCTGTATCTTTCCTCCTGTATGTGATGGTACTGGTTAGGGGGGTGCGCCAAGGCGTGCTTCTGCTGTTCATCCAAATCGATGTGCCCAATCCCTGTTACTTTATCAGCATTGCAGGGATGGTGGCATCAATAGGCGAATGAGAGAGCCGTGAAATCAGAACTGGAGTGGAAAAGGTGGGGTACTAACAAGCACCATCCCCATCTCTGCTGTCAGCCATCATACCTGTATAGGATGGTTGATGAGAGCCAAGGGATTGTGCGATAGCTCCCCAGAATAATAAATTAAAGAATGAAAATATGGTGAGAGAATATACCCACGGTCCAAAATGAGGAAATACGCTCAGGGTGTCGGTATATATGTGAGCTGAACACCAGGTACATGCCGGGGTTAGTATACTGAATTTGAATTATACAAGGGACAGTAGAGTTTATAGTCCTTTTGTCAAGGCAGCACTACTTGAGGGGCAGTGAAGTACAACAGTAAATATAAATGTAGGAGGGACTTCAGTTTAAAGTATATTGTACAGGGAAGCGATCATCTATTAGAATGAACTTAGGTCTACAGTCATTAGGTCGACCCCACTAGGTCGACTGGCAGGAAGGTCGACCTGACTTAAGGTCAACATGGGCCAAGGTCGACATGACTTAAGGTCGAATTTGCATAAAGGTCGACATGAGGAAGGTCGACTGGTCATAAGGTCGACATGGGTTTTTCACTGTTTTTTGAGCCGACATGTGCCGACAGGCGGTATTTCATGCCCTACCATCCACTAGGGCTTGTTGCGAGAATAAAATAGGGTGCCGAGCGCAGCGAGGCACCGTGCCTGAAGCGAGCGATGCGAGGGTCCGATTCTCATTGCCAACGGTGTCCATGTCGACTGTGTCGACATTCAGATAAAAAAACAGTGAAAAACCCATGTCGACCTTATGACCAGTAGTCCTTCCTCATGTCGACCTTTATGCAAATTCGACCTTAAGTCATGTCGACCTTGGCCCATGTCGACCTTAAGTCAGGTCGACCTTCCTGCCAGTCGACCTAGTGGGGTCGACCTAATGACTGTAGACCTAAGTTCATTCTGACAGATGTACCGATTCCATTGTACATGGGTGCTTCCATACTTTCAGAGAGGTCAATGTGGATATCAAACAATGTCTCTGCAACGTCTGTGTTCTGAGTGCAGAAACAGGGCAGACAAATGAGAAGTACGAAGTGTTTCCATGATATGATCACTGCATATTGCCCAACAATGTTACATAGCATACATTACAGATTTTGCATATAAAGTAAGTAACGAATATACTAATTTGTCACAGATGCCCCAGCAGTGTTGGGAATAATAATCAATGGGTGGTGAAATGTAGAACTATTAAAGGTAGCTGATAGATTTTTTATCACCTGTAATTCAGTGTTCTGTTTGATCTGCCTTATATAAGCAGTACACACAGAGCTGGTCCCGGCAGCATATGGTAAGTGACCCAATGAAGTAAGATGCCCCAGCAGTGTTATACCTCCAGTCATAATCAAGTGAGAAAAAATTTTGAGTAACGTTACTACTTTTGTAGCTCCTGAGCTCAACTTGTTAAACACCTGCAGCAATGGTATACAGAGAGGAGATCCACTGGTGGGCTCGGTCTGGTGGAGTTCACCCATTACCTGTGCGGGTCACCACTGGCTTGAGTGTGTGAGGTGCCGTGGATCAGCGTGGGAGCGAACGGGTGAGTTGCTCCATCTCCGGCCATCAGGGGAGGCTGGGGGGGGGGGGGTGTCCGATGCATCCTGACACGTGTTTCGCTATGACCTTGTTCACAGGCACCAGACCAAGCCCGCCTGTGGCTCTCCTCGTTGTATACCATTACCGCAGGTGTTTAACGAGTTGAGCTCAGGAGCTTATACACGTAACCAGCCATACCTCAATGGATCGCCTGAAACTTTTGATTTGCCTATAAATTTGTTCATAAAGTGTATCATAAAGCGCTATTGGCTGCTAGGCCGCAAGCCGGGTAATAGCGGTATTCGGGGGCGGAGCCGCACAATGTAAACAAAGACACGTGCTCCTGCTCAGTCCGTGGGTTTCGCGTACTCCGGTTTGTTTTTTTGCCAAGTCCCGTGCTACGTGTAAAGAAGATGTGATCTTTGCCGGAGGACACCTGTAAGTATAGTTTCCTTCCACAGCTACACCTATCGATTGCGTCGGAACCTGGACCCGGGCGCCGACACCGGACCAGGACGCTGGACCCCAACACCAGACCAGGACGCCAACACCGGACGCCGACACTGAACCCGGACCAAGACCGAAGGCTACCTACGGGCTCAAGATAGGTAACTATCAGTATGTGTGTGTAATGTATGTATTAAACTTTTATTTTTCACGTGTGTCAGTGTGTGTTTATTTAACTATTTCTTTTACTGTAGAACTACAAGTACCAGCGGGCCCTTTAATGCCCCGCATGCTGGGACTTGTGGTTCTCCAAGTCCCAGAATGCGGGGGATGCTTGCTGGGACTCATAGTTCCACAGTAAAAGACAATCGTTTTTTATCTATTTTTTACACTTTATCAGCCCGGTGGCCACCACTCCAGGGCCACCGGGGACAGCACCAGGCTTCAGCCTGGCTAGCTAAGTCCTGAAGGGGGGGGACCCCTTTATGGGGGGGTCATCACTTCCCCAGGACCCCTGGCCAGGCTGACCGTTCAGAGGGCTGAATGCTTTGGCCGGGGGGACTTGTATAATAAGTCTCCCCCCGGCTGTGGCATTACCCTGCTGGCTGGTTTGGCCTGGGGCTGGTTCTTAAAATACGGGGGACCCCTAGTCATTTTGTCCCCCATATTTTGGGAACCAGCCCCGGACCTGGAGCCTGGGGCTGGTTGTTAAAAATCGGGGAACCCCTATTTGTCGGGTTCCCTGATTTTTAATTACCGGCTCCAGGCTCCGTCAGCCTGGTGCTGGTTATGGCTGTGGGGGGGACAGCACGCCGTTTTTTTTTTTAAATTTATTTATTTTTCAATTTTTTTACACTGAAGCCTGCACGGATCTGACTGATCCGTGCAGGCTTAAAGCAAATACGTCAGGAAAATGGTGTTCTATTTTCCTGTCGTATTTATGTGGGTGTTTTACACCACTAAGCAGCCGTATTATCAGTACGGCTGCTTAGTAAATCAGAAACCACCATTCTTTTGAATGGTGATTTCTGTCGTATCCTATCGATGGTGTAGGACATTCGTATTTGTAAATACAAATACGAATGTTCCATCTTTAGGAATACAAATTGTTGTATTTTTGGGATTGTAAATCCCGAAAATACAAATTCGTAAAAAAAAAGGTGTATTTCTCCCTATGAATACACCTTTTTTCTACGAATCCATTTTGGTAAATGTCCCCCCAAATGTCATAATCTCCTGGAAACAACATAGTTTATCATTACACTATTGGAAGAAAATGCAAAAGGGATAGTAAGAGAAGTCGGAGAGGAAGCTCAAGCACACAAGAAGGGGGACTATAAGTCCATCTCTGTATGGGCTCAAAACTGGGAGCCAATTCATAGGAATATGCCAAAAGACAGTTTCTCATTTAAACCATGGGGTCTTGTGCTATTCAATTTATGTATCCACATGGTTTCCCTTCTTAACAGCTTTCCGTCACGATCTCCTCTTCGAATGGATTCCGGGATATGATCTATAATGATGTGTTTTAAGTCAGATAATTTGTGGTGGGCTGCAGCAAAATGTTTAGCTACTGGCTGTTCATTTTCTTTGCCAGCAATCGCTTTACTGATTGCGGATCAGTGTAGAGCCATTCGGGTGCGTAATGTCCTCACAGTCTTTCCTACATACAGAATTTTGCATGGGCACACAATGACATAAATAACGTGTGTGGTGGTACAAGATACTACATGTTTGATGGGAAATATTCTCCCATCTGTCGGATGGATGAAAGAGTTGCCAGTAAGCATGTGTTGACACGTCGTGCATTTGATGCACTTGATACAGCCATTTTGTTTTTTCATGAAGTTGCCATCTTCAGAAGGGCTGTTAGATGAAAAACCTGTAATGTCATTGTGCACCAGTAGATTCTGTATGTTTTTGCCTCTGGTGTAGCAGATCAGTGGTCATTTGTCACTGAGAGCTGGTAGGCGTGCATCTGTTTTTATTATGGGCCACAGGGCCCTTGTAGCTCTGGGCAATACATGACTGGAGGTGTTGTATCTGGTCACAAATGGAATGGTGTTCTCCACTTTGCTGTTCCTCTTTTGATCATTTTTGGTTGTAGATAGAAGGGAGTCACTGGGAATGTTGAGTACTTCCTCTTTCTGTGTGTATAGTAAGTCTTTCTTGTACCCCCTCTCCACAAATTTCTCCACCATATGATTCAGTACTTCTGGTAAGGTAGAACTGTCACTGACAATCCTTGCTGCTCTTACCATCTGTGATTTTGGTAAGGCTTTCTTTAGGGCCGGTGGATGGAAGCTGTTTGCCCTTAAAACGTTATTCTTGTCGGTCGGTTTCACAAACAAGTTTGTACTGATCTCCCCGTCTTTCAGATCAATTCTGACGTCCAAATAGCTGATAGTTTGTCTTGAGGATTGGTACGTGAACTTAATTGGAGAATTTCTGGAATTGATGTTCTCCATGGTGCTGTTGAACTCCTCTACTGTTCCCCTCCATATTAAGAACAGGTCATCAATGTAGCGTGTCATCATGATGATTCTGTCCTTTATCTCATCATTGTTATAAAACATGTAATTCTCTTCATTGAACATAAAAATGTTCGCAAACGATGGGGAGACATTGCTCCCCATCGAGCAGCCTGACAGTTGCTTATAGAACCTTCCATTGAATAAGAAATAGTTATGGGTAAGGGTTAACCTTAGTAGGTCCATGAACAAATCATGGTCAAGTAGGTCCATTTTGTTCTGGGTCAGGAATCTTTGGAATTCACTCAAACCGTCTTCATGTGGGATGCATGTGTACAACGAACAAACGTCCATGACGCATAATAGTGCATTAGATGGCAGGGTCTGGACTTGTTTGAGGGCATTGAGAAAGTCAGAGGTATCCATGATATAAGTGGGCTGTTTCTTGATGAGAGGCTGTAATATATGGTCTAAAAACTGGGAGATGGGTTGGAAGATGGAGTTCTGTGCAGATATTATGGGCCGTCCGGGGGGGTGGGTGAGATTTTTGTGGATTTTGGGTAGCACGAAAAAGATGGGTACAGATGGATTACTTTGTGTTAGTGCTTGTCGCAGTTTTTCAGTGATCAGATCTTGCAGTAGTGCTGTTGCAAGTACTAGGTCCAGCTCCTTTTTGTACACGATGGTGGGGTCGGCAGGCAATAGCGTATATGTATTAGCATCAGACAATTGTCTGTCGCATTCGGCTGTATCTGCGGTCAGATCTTGGATTACCAGCCCACCGCCTTTATCGGCGGCTTGGAAGACCACATCTCGGTATTTACTCATCCGCAATAGTGCACTGTGTTCACTGCGGCTTAGATTACTATGTAGAGGATGTGGGGCTGCAGAGAATTTAGTCATCGAGGCGTCCAATAATCTGGTGTATGTGGCAATCAATGGGTTGGTAGATTGTGGGTCAAAGTGTGATTTGGTTTTGGTTTTAATGAACTGATGGTGTATCTCTCTGGAGGGAGCAGTATCTTTGTCCTGGAAGTATTCTTTGTCCTGGAAGTATACAAATCAAAACCGCCTCTGAATTCATACAGACGAGGGCGGAATTTACAACAAATGTTGATGCGCCCCACACTATACCCTCCGTTGGAGAATAGTCAGTCCGCAAGGACATTAAGGGGAGGTTGCTTCCGGTGCACTGGGTGCACGACCTGCCATGCGATGATCAGCGGACCCACGATACGACATCCGCACAATGGCAACAGGATAAAAATTCGACACAGATTATCCTGTATGAGCAGTTTTGTCATCTATGTTCTGATCTGCCCGTGCACATTGTATTATGTCGGCATGACAAGCCGAACCTTCCGCGAGCGCATGGCGAATCATCGCTATTCCATCAGGACGGCCATCTCATCTGGGACGTCGGATAAATCAGTAGCCAAACACTGTCTGGCTGCTGGACACCAGATTGCCACATTGCGATGCATGCTTGTGGATCACGTACCTAAACCCACAAGAGGAGGTGATCGACATCTTTGGTTACGCCAACTCGAGGCACGGTGGATTCACCAACTTAACACAGTCGCCCCCCGGGGACTTAATGAGCATAATCCGCTCAATTGCTTTCTGTCATCATGAATAGTGATGCATTGTTGGCTGTGGGTAGTAGTTATCGATTGACGCAGAGTTACCAGCTCACTGATGGTTATCACATGAAGTGTGATATTCTGACCATTGATCAATATTGTTATTGTTATTATTATTTTTATGTCTATCTGTATTCGTTGTACGTTATGTAAATATTGTCTATATATGTTATGTTACATGTTTAGTGGCCAAGTATTGCACTGTATTATAATGCACTTTATGGTATAGCACTTTATTGTTATAGGTGTAGCCTGATTGCGCCTCTGTATTGGTTTGGGTGTGGGTACAAATCTTTGTGACCCTGCCTCCTCACTCGGGTCATAACCCTGTTCCTTTCAGCAGTGTAAAGCTGGTCATGATATGGGCTTGAGTTATATATGCCCACTAGATGTATTCTATATAGCAGCAGCCTGACCACGAGCTGTTTTAGGCTGACAGCGCTGCAGAGACGCTGTGAAACGCAAATATGGGAAGTTGAGAGTCAGTGGAACGCACTGATGTCACTTCCTGGCGGGCACTTCCTGGTTTCTTCTGCTGAACACCCGGCGCTGCTGACATGCTCTTATACAGGTGATTAAGGTTAGTGCGGACGGCTATATAGATACAGAGGGTTGAGCCTTGTAGGCACCCTTATGTTAATTATGTTGATTGGTCCAGGTGTTTACAATTTGAGTGAGTACAGACCTTTATAAGGGGCGCACCAGGCACACTATGCCACATTACCTCCTGTATGGCTGTGGAGCTGTATTGCTGTCCCAGATGTCGTCTTGACAAAGGACTGACTTATGTCCGAAACGTCTACTAATTGACTGGTCTCACTGTGGTGATGTATTAAAATAAACTTTTTGCTGGTACTTTTGGATTGTGCACACTTGGTTGATTTACCTGGATCAGCCCCCTGGAACTATATATATACATATATATATTTATATATTTATTTTGTAAGAAATCTGGTACACATAACAAAAAATGCTTCAACTTGTTCACAATTAAAGTACTTTTTATGTATATAATTTGCAATTGCTGTCAGTTACTCATGTATACAAAATCAATTCCATTCATAAGTATAGTGTGCAAAATATTATCTGCTTTGTATACAGTAATTTCATACATTTTCCTGTTTCAGTTACCCAATATGTTTGGAAGCCTGCGCTCTACAATGATGTCGTTAATGATCGGATCTTATGCATCATCTGCCATCACATTTCCTCTTCTCAAAGTAAGTTGACCTGCTTAATGTATGTAATGTTTAGAAACTCTGATGCTTGTGTATTATCAGGGTGCACAATACGTAGTAGTGTATTGAGAATACGAATAAAGCACTTTGCTGGCTACGTAAACTACGTAAGTGGCTCTAGAGCTCTAAAATTACATAATGCTTAATATCCCCACTATCCACGTCATACCCCCAGTATCCACGTTGGCGCAGAGTTAATTTTATAAAGTGTAGCGAGAGCAGCGAGCAACCAAGCCCAAAGAATGGCAGCGCAACGAGCCCTGCGAGGGCTTGGTGGCTCGCTGCGCTCGCCACACTTTATTACATCAGCTCCACGCCGACGTGGATAGTGGGGGTATGAGGTATGGGGGTATGACGTGGATAGTGGGGGTATGACGTGGATAGTGGAGGTAAAATGGCTGGTCTATACGGACTCGGACCAGGACACCGCACCAAGACCGAGGGCTACCTACGGGCTCAAGATAGGTAAGTATCAGTATGTATGGGCTTTGGATGTAATAAAGCTTTATTTTTCTTGTGTGTCAGTGTGTGTTTATTTGACTATTTTTACTACTGTGGAACTAAAAGTGCCAGCGGGCCCTTTTATGCCCCGCATGCTGGGACTTGTGGTTCTCCAAGTCCCATCATGCGGGGGAGGCTTGCATAGTTCCACAGTATTAAACAAAAGTATCTTCTATTTTTATACACTGAATCAGCCTGGTGACCACCGCTCCAGGGTCACCGGGGACAGCACCAGGCTTCAGCCTTGTCAGGTAAGTCCTGGAAGGGGGGGGGGCTTTATTGGGGGGGTCCCCACTCCCCCAGGGCCCCTGGCCAGGCTGAATGGTCGGTAGGGTGATGTTTTGGCCACGGGACCTTATATAATAAGTGTCCCCCAGCTGTGACATTACCCTGCTGGCTGGTTTGGCCTGGGGCTGGTTCTTAAATACGGGGGACTCCTACTCATTTTGTCCCCTGTATTTTGGGAACCAGCCCCGGACCTGGAGCCTGGGGATGGTTTTAACCTATTTGGTTGGTTTCCTGATTTTTTAATATCAGCCCCGGCTCTTTCAGCCTGGTGCTAGTTCCGGCTGTGGGGGGGACCCCACTCCGTTTTTTTTTTTTTTCATTTATTTTTCTTTCTTTTTTTTTTACACTGAAGCCTGCAAATATGACATGAAAATAAAGTGTATTTTCCTGTCTTATATGCCCGGCCATTCGCGTCTGTTTTACGGCCGCTTAGTAAATCAGGAACCACCATTCTTTTGAATGGTGATTTCTGTCATATTCTTTCGAATACAAATACGAATGTCCCATCAATACGAATACGAAAATTCGTATTTTTGGCATAGTAAATGGCAAAAATACGAAAATGCCCCCAAAAATCGTATTTTCCTATGAAAAGAGGGATTTTGTTCTTACCGTAAATCCTTTTCTCCGAGTCCACAGGTGTCACTGGAGTTACACTGGGGAATAGAAGGCGACCACAGTGAGCATGGGCACTTTAAATAAAAGATTAGAATGGCTAACTCCTCCCCTTCTACTTCCCCTCCAGGTCAGTCATAAAGGTTTGTACCCGGAAGGGAGCAGGAAGATAAAACACACTTCCGAAGAGGAGGTTAATACCACATACATCATTCAATACAAGAAGTAAAGAAGTAAAACAGTGCGAAAACACTGAAAGTTCAAACGTACATAGTCAACAGACAACGAAACACAATAACATAACCAACGTAACCCTAGCAGGGAAACTCCAAGGTAATGGTCCTTGTAGGATATAAGCCCGAAGGCAACAAAAGAGAACAGCGTTGTGGTGGGCGTCCAGTGACACCTGTGGACTCGGAGAAAGGGATTTACGGTAAGTACAAAATCCCTCTTTCTCCTTCATCCACTAGGTGTCACTGGAGTTACACTGGGGACGTCTCAGAGCCTTCAACCCGGGTGGGTGAGCGCTGAGAACCCCTTAACACCCTGCGGCCAAACACTGAAGCAGGAGCCGCAAAGGTATCAAACCTGTAGAACTTAACAAAGGTTCTACAGCCGGACCAGGTAGCCGCTCGGCAGAGCTGCTGGAGAGAAACCCCTCTGGCAGCCGCCCAAGAGGACCCCACCGACCTGGCTGAATGCGCCGTTATGCAAGCAGGAGGAGTCCGAGAAGAAGTGACATAGGCCTGACAGATAGTCAACCGAATCCACCTGGACAGCGTCTGCGGTGAAGCTGGCCATCCACGATGTAAAGGGTCGTAGGTAACAAAAAGCGAATCAGACTTCCTGATGGGGGCTGTCCGGGCTACATAAATTCACAGAGCACTAACCACATCCAAGGATCTCGCTTCAGGAGTGTCCTCTGGAAAAGCGGGAACCACAATGGGCTGGTTCAAGTGAAAGGCCGATACTACCTTAGGAAGGAAGGCCAGGCTAGTACGGAGCTCCGCTCTGTCAGTATGGAATTGAAGAAAAGGGGAGCGACAAGAAAGAGCCCCCAGTTCCGATACCCGTCTGGCAGATGCCAGAGCCAGCAACAGTACGACCTTTCACGTGAGGTAGCGAAGGTCCACCTCCTCCAAGGGCTCAAATGCAGAGGTCTGAAGGTATTGCAGCACAAAGTCCAGGTCCCAGGGAGCCGTTGGAGGGCGAATGGGTGGCTGCAAACGAAGCACCCCCTGGAAAAAGGTTTGCACCTCTGGAAGAAAAGCTAACTTCTTCGGAAAAAAGATGGAGAGAGCTGAGACCTGTACCTTTAAGGTATTCAGCCTCAACCCCGCAGTCAAACCTTCCTGCAGAAAAAGGAGGAGTCTCGCCTTCTTGAACAGGCACGTGGAAACAGCACGCCTCTCGCACCAAACCACATATGAACACCATATACTGTGGTAGTGTGCTGAGGTGACCTCTTTCCTGGCACGTAGCATGGTGGGTATAACTGCACGAGTTATACCGGCCCTCCTCAGGATGGACCTTTCAGCAGCCACGCTGTCAAATGAAGACGACCTAAATTTGGGTAGATGAAGGGTCCTTGGCTAAGAAGGTCGTCCTGCAGAGGCAGGGGCCACAGCTCGTCTATTAGCAGAGCTGTCAGATTGGTGTACCAAAACCGACGTGGCCAGTCCGGTGCCACCAACTGAGCCGTGACCCCCTCTCTCCGGATCCGTTGAAGCACTCAAAGTATCAACGGGAATGGTGGAAAGAGGTACACATACTAGAAGGGCCAAGGAGCTACCAGCGCGTCTACCCCTTCTGCTTGAGGATCTCGCGTTCTTGCGAAGAACCGGGGGAGTTGAAAGTTGTGGCGGGACGCCATCAGGTCCACTTGGGGACAACCCCAGCAATGGACCAGCTTCTGAAAGACTTGAGGGTGTAAGCACCACTCTCCCTGATGTACGTCCCGTTGACTGAGAAAGTCAGCCTCCCAGTTCTCCACTCCAGGAATGAACACGGCCGACAGGGCCAGCGCATGGGCCTGAGCCCAAATCAGGATCCTGCTGACCTCCTTCATGGCTGCGCAACTGCGGGTGCTTGTTCATATATGCCACCGTCGTGGAGTTGTCGGACTGGACACGAACGGCCTTGCCTTGGAGGAGAGGTCTGGCCTGGAGAAGAGCGTAATAGACCGCTCGGAGCTCCAGAACATTGATCGAGAGGAGACTCTCCTGTCATGTCCATAACCACGGGAACTGACGGTCCAGGGTGACAGCTCCCCAACCGCAGAGGCTGGCGTCCGTGGTGATGAGGGTCCAATCCCAAATCGCAATCCTCCTTCCCTGTTGTAGGTTGGCGGTGTTGAGCCACCAGAGGAAGGACAGGCGAGCCCGAGGGGACAGGGTCACCCTCTGCTGCAGATTTAGGTAAGAGCCCGACCATTGATGGAGGAGCGATAGCTGGAAGGGGCGTGAGTGAAACCGGGCATATTGTATCGCCTCGAAGGTAGATACCATCTTCCCCAGCAGTCTGGTGCACATTTGCATGGACACCTGTCTGTGACGCAGGACAAGCCTGACCAAGGCCTGTAAGGACTGGATCTTCTCCGCCGGCAGAAACACCCGCATCTGACTGGTGTCCAGAATCATCCCTAGAAACAAGAGACGCTGAGTGGGGTGAAGCTGTGACTTGACGAAGTTGAGAATCCACCCGTGGGATGCGAGGATCTTCTGTGTGAGAAGAATGTGCTCCAGCAGGGTGTCCCGGGAACGACTCTTCAATACAAGTTCGTCCAAGTAGGGGACGGAGAACCCTGCGTGCGGAGAACCTCCATCATGACCGCCATCACCTTGGTGAAATTCCGAGGTGCGGGCGAGAGGCCAAACGGAAGGGCCTGAAATTGCCAATGTCGTTCCTGCACTGCGAACCGAAGATATGCTTGCTGCGGGGGGCCAAATGGGAATGTGCAAGTAAGCGACCTTGATATCGATGGATACCAAGAACTCTCCTTCTTCCAAACCCTGGATCACGGACTGCAGGGACTCCATCTTGAATCTGACCACGTGCAAGTATGGGTTCAGATCCTTTAGATTGAGAATAGGACATACCGAGCCATCCGGCTTTGGTACGAGGAACAGACTGGAGCAGTAGCCCCGGGTACGCTGATCTACAGGAACCGGAACCACTACTCCCATGTCCTGTAGTTGGCGATGGCTGCCAGTAGCTGATGTCTTTTCTCTGGAGGAAGAGGAAGTCCGGTTTTGAAAAACCTGTTTGGGGGAGACAGACTGAAGCGAATCTTGTACCCTAGGGTCACAAGATCTCTTACCCAGGTGTCCTGACAGGACTGGAGCAATACCGAAGTTCCGTAGATGAGCTCCCACCCTGGGATCCCCCAAGTGGGACGGTGGACTGTCATGCAGTAGGCTTGGCTGCCTTGGGGTCCAGTGTGGTTGTGGAAGCGCCTCTGCCACGACCTCTGGTCCCCCTGTGGGATGGAGCACCTCCTCTGGATCGACCTCTGAACCTGCTTGAGGGACGAAAGCCACGAAAGGAAGGCATGTGAGTGGTTCTGCGAGACGGGGTGGAGCTGCCGAAGGGAGGAAGTGTGACTTCCCGCCTGTGGCCTGGGATATCCATCTATTCAGTTCTGGTCCGAACAGGAGCTTGCCATTAAAGGCCATGGATTCCACCGCCCTCTTTGATTCCGCATTCGCCTGCCACTGGCGAAGCCAGAGGCCTCTACGGGCTGAAATGGACAAAGCAGAAATTCTAGCCGCCACTACACACACATGCATCCATTAGAAATGTGGAGGCATCCTGGATCTGTTCAGACAATTGCATAATAGTAGCAGGGTCTGAACCATCACGCACCTCAGCCGAGATTTGTGATGCCCATACACCTAGAGCCTTGTTCACCAAAAACCAATCTGTGCCGGACGCTGCAACACGCCGGCTGCTGAAAAGATGCTTTTCAAAGTCATCTCCAACCTACGGTCAGAGACGTCCTTGAGGGTGGAAGACCCAGGGACCGGAAGGACAGTCTTTTTAGACAGTCACAACACAGATGAATCCACCGCAGGTGGAATTTCCACTCTCTTACAGCCCTCCGGCAGTAGTGGATAATTCTGAAAAAAACACTTTGGGGTCTGAAACCGCTTGTCTGGATTCTTACAGGCCTCGGTAACATGTTCATCTAATTCCTCAGCCACTGGGAAATTTGGGGACAGTTTTTGCTTTTTCCCAAAAAGGGATGGACGGGAAGGGGCGTCAACCCTATCCATCACATTACAAGCAACCTTGACCATCTGTATAAGGTCTTCAATCCCCTGAGAGGGTTGAGCAGGGGATTGAGCAGTGTGTCATAAGCAAACATATCCTGCACATCTTGCATGTCGTCCCCAGGAGGCGCAAATTCTCCCTCCTCCAGGTCTGGCATATCGTCAGAGTCAGGGGAGTGATGTAATGGAGAGGCCCTCCTCCTCTGCAAAGGTGGGGGCTGTCTTGAGGAGGAAGGGAGAGGCTCAGCCTGCCCTGGAGCTAAGGCTTTAGTGAGGCTCTGGACGGCAGAGGCTTAATCACTCTGCTGGCTTCTAGAGGTCTCTCTATCTCTCTGAGATTGTGATAACTCAGAGGACAGACGAGACATGACCTCTGTTAGCTGTGTGGCCCAGAAAGGTGGGTCCACTGGGGTTTGTGACACAGAGGGATTTACACTACCACACACCCACTGGATAGGAGAGACAGTGATGGAAAGGAGCTGCCACAGAGTCTAAACAGCGCTATGGTATGTTATCAGGGAGCGCTATAGCCCTTAGTTTTAAACACAGCCCAATTATCTCTCCCTAAGCTCTCAACCCCCCACTGTAACTCACAGTACCGGGAGAGCTTGTAGCAGGACGGTCACCAGGATAAGCAATGCACTTGTAGCCTTTGGTGGGGCTACAGTGGTACAGGAGAGCCTCCAGCAGTAAGCAGTGATGCCACTGTAAAAAAGATGGCCGCCGTGTGTGTCTCTGAGAGCGCTGGGGATAGCCGGGGCTGCTGGGAGTACCACGCGGTAGCTCCGCCTGGCAGCTCTCGCTTCTCCGGCGCCAGGTTTAAAAACCCTCTGCTAGCCGCCATTTTTCTAAGCAACCCTGACCACCGCCGCTAACAGCGGTGGCAGGGAATACTCACAACTGTCGCCTGCCGTCGGCGGTGAGGCTGGGGGAGGACCGCGGCGTGCTTTGGTGGGCAGCCCCTTTGCCTCCAAGACGATGGTCTCTGCAGCCAGGGAGCCGGGCGCAATACCTTGGTAGCGTCCGGCTCCCTCCGGCAGGCTCCCACGTAGCAGGCAGATAGTGCAGCACTATCTGCCTGTCCTCTGCGCAGAGAAAAAAACAGCTTTGTTAAAAATATTTCTTATGTGCTCAGAGAGCAAAAGTGTGTGTCCGCTCCCTTTTGGGCACAAACTAAGACTGACCTGGAGGGGAAGTAGAAGGGGAGGAGATAGCCACTCTAATCTTTTATTTAAACTGCCCATGCTCCCTGTGGTCGCCTTCTATTCCCCAGTGTAATTCCAGTGACACCTAGTGGATGAAGGAGAAATGCGATTTTTTTCTATGAATTTATCTTAGTAAATTTCCCCCAAACACTTACAAGCAGTTACTTACTTTCTTGGAACTCTTATATATTTACTTTCTGCCTATAAATGAATGACTTGCTATAAACAGAAGCTATACATTTTGTCACAACCTCTAAAGGATTTTCTTTAAACCATTCACGGGTCTCCAGTTTTAAACTGTAAAGCCCCCTACACACTCGGCGGTATAATGAGCGACATCACTCATTATATCACCCAGTACGTATGCCTTGCCCAATGCCCAACACCGATGTGCGTTTTTCCCCCTTTTGTCATCTGTGCATGCACAGATGAGGGAGCAGATCATTTATGATCCCCCCCAAAATCATTCATTCTGGCATTTGTTCTGTCCTTCCTTAGCATAAGAAAAGGAAAAGGACTGTTGTTCAGGGACCGCACTTTAATCAATACACATAAAAATTAACTTTTATTTATTATTCTCTAAAAAATCCCTTTATAGGATATGGTGAGAGGCCGCAGTGAATTTATAGGGGTTAAAATCATACATAACAAACACATACACATAAACACACAGATGGTGTTTTAAGTGAACACAATAGAAGGAAAAGTGATCCTTAAAAATAACCTTTATAATTGAAAATGTCAATATTTTGATCTAGCACTGTCTCAATGTAGGTAGGACAAAAAAATATATATCCAGAGAGGTCTCAATGACTGCTATGGGCCATTGAGATATAACTTTAGCTCCTTTTTTACATAGATATTTTCCAGAGAAAATCACTCTATGGTGTGTACTCAGAATTATGGGGTGTTTGCTGTAACTTTACTGCCCTCTACTGCCCAAAGTGAATTTTCTGGGCACTTTTATTTTTAAGAGCCCAAAGTTGGTACATGAATATCCCCTTTGGATATTACTTCCACACAGGTGTGTTCTATTTGTCCTGTATTAGGTGGTCCTCACGTTTCTGGCTTTATTGCCTCTATTGTTACCACCTCACAGCTGTGTTTTGACAGTAAATTTGGGGGAGAACAGCAGTGTAGATTTTGCCTTACTTCAGGTAGGCATTATCTACTGATTCTACACAAAAATTGTGTTAGGCAGTATTTCATTGCCCTCTGCTGTCCGGAAAGCAGAACTTCATTCACAGCTTTCCTATTCAGTACAATATAATTTAAGGAGCTAACAATCTAAATAAATTGAGATAAAATTTCTATTGTGCTAATAGACATTCAATTTTAAGGTATCGACCAACACATGTTTCACTGCACCAAACGCAGCTTTTTCAAGGCCAACCAGGGTGCCCAATCCAGAAGATATTTATTGATATCTGCCTGCCAATCAGCAGTGTCGTTTGTGGTCACATGGTATTAAGTTAATATCATCAAAATGTACCTCAAGATTGACATTCCCATTTAACCTATCCAGATCCTAGATGGTGTGTATGAGGGGTGGGTTTATCTTATAGATCCTCTGTGATTGCTCAGGATCATATGTCAATCACAGCCCGTCCCCTTTCCCCACTGGTGCCCGGCAGCACGTCATGTGACGTCACGTGACCACCGAGACCAGCATTCATTGGTCACTGGTACGTCACATGATCGGCGCCGTCATCCCAGAGGGCTTTGCAGCAGGTCACGTGATCGTCGCTTTTGTGATGCATATCGTTATGTCATTATTCTGCGCCTTATTGCTGCCTTGCGTCATGTGATCCGATCACATGACCGATCACCTGGTCGAGTCACATGGGAGGCGCCTGCCTATCATAGGTTCCTATGTGAAAAAACCTGGAAGTACCTGATCTCTTAATGACACGCATTTTGATTGAACCCCATCGGAGTTACAATAATTGACAAAAAAATTTTAAAGGCATATATTTCTCAAAACCTGCTTATCATTATTTCTATTTACAATGTTTTACATATTTATTATTTATTTTTATTTTTTATATTTTATATTTATTGTTTACCAATAATCATCCTTTTATTTTTATTATTTTTATTATTTTTATTTTATTTTTATTTTTATTTTATTTTCTATTCTGGAAGAATTGAATGTGCTTTTTAGTGGAACAAAAACGGCCTATTCTGATGAAAACTTCTGAGAACACTAGGTATTACTCAGAAGGCAAACGGACTATGTGCGCACATGTGTAAGTGTGTATACAAAGAAGAACACACATGTATGTATATGTGCCCATCTAAAAAGAGGTATATACATTATTGGATATGATACTTTACACATACAGACCAAACCTCCTTCTTATCGCACCTGATATACCAATGTACAAAAAATATACAAAAAATATAATATTTTTCTCTGTGAAAGAACACTGTTCAACAGCGAACGGATCTCTCTCAAAAAAATTAATGTAGAAAAATTGAAAAAAGTGAAATGGAAAAAATGAGAAAAATATGAGAAAAAATGAGAAAAATGGGGGCACTTTAGAAAATGATGATAAAAAAATGATAAAAAGATAATAAAAAAATAGAAATGAGAAAAAAGGGCAAAAAAGTGGACTGAGGACTCCATTCTGAGGAAGCCATACAAAAAATGTGTATATATATTTTTATTTTGCCACTGATCAATTATTTGAGAAAAATGTTCAGGGGATTGTTTTCATTCAAGCCTCTAGGGGCCAGTGTCCCGAGCTGGTAAATCCATCGGCTTTCTTTTTTCTTTAGCAGTAGACTCCGGTCGCCTCCTCGGGGAGGTGGTGGAACCCAATCTATCAGGCAACAACGCAGAGTGGATATATGGTGATTTGCTTGCAGGAAATGCCTTGGTATTGGCAATTCGGCTTTCCCCATCTCCAGTGCCGCACACACAGAATTACGGTGATTAGCCATGCGATCCCTTAATCTTTATGGCTTTACCCGAGTGCGGGTGTGGAAATGTAGCACCTTGGGTCATACTGTTGCATGTTATGCAACCAGTGCAACGAAAACACCCTGGTCTTTTTGTATGCAACCAGGTGGTATTTTCTTTGATGGTTGGTGTGGTCAGGAAGGGCCCAAATCTTAAAGAAATATTGATGAGACCAATGGCCACACCAACCATCAAAGAAAATACCACCTGGTTGTATACAAAAAGACCAGGGTGTTTTCGTTGCACTGGTTGCATAACATGCAACAGTATGACCCAAGGTGCTACATTTCCACACCCGCACTCGGGTAAAGCCATAAGGATTAAGCATCGGTTACATTGCCAAATGGACCATGTGATATATCTATTAAACTGTCCTTGCGGTCTCGCTTACGTGGGGATGACTACCCGTAAGTTCAGGGAACGCATGGCTAATCACCGTAATTCTGCACTGGAGACGGGGAAAGCCGAATTGCCAATACCAAGGCATTTCCTGCAAGCAAATCACCAGATATCCACTCTGCGTTGTCGCCTGATAGATTGGGTTCCACCACCTCCCCGAGGAGGCGACCGGAGTCTACTGCTAAAGAAAAAAGAAAGCCGATGGATTTACCAGCTCGGGACACTGGCCCCTAGAGGCTTGAATGAAAACAATCCCCTGAACATTTTTCTCAAATAATTTTTCTCAAATAATTGATCAGTGGCAAAATAAAAATATATATACACATTTTTTTGTATGGCTTCCTCAGAATGGAGTCCTCAGTCCACTTTTTTGCCCTTTTTTGTCATTTCTATTTTTTTATTATCTTTTTATCATTTTTTTATCATCATTTTCTAAAGTGCCCCCATTTTTCTCATTTTTTCTCATATTTTTCTCATTTTTTCCATTTCACTTTTTTCAATTTTTCTACATTTATTTTGTTGAGAGAGATCCGTTCGCTGTTGAACAGTGTTCTTTCACAGAGAAAAATATTATATTTTTTGTATATTTTTTGTACATTGGTATATCAGGTGCGATAAGAAGAAGGTTTGGTCTGTATGTGTAAAGTATCATATCCAATAATGTATATACCTCTTTTTAGATGGGCACATATACATACATGTGTGTTCTTCTTTGTATACACACTTACACATGTGCGCACATAGTCCGTTTGCCTTCTGAGTAATACCTAGTGTTCTCAGAAGTTTTCATCAGAATAGGCCGTTTTTGTTACACTAAAAAGCACATTCAATTCTTCCAGAATAGAAAATAAAATAAAAATAAAAATAAAATAAAAATAAGAAAAATAAGAAAAATAAAAGGATGTTTATTGGTAAACAATAAATATAAAATATAAAAAATAAATAATAAATATGTAAAACATTGTAAATAGAAATAATGATAAGCAGGTTTTGAGAAATATATGTTATTAAAATATTTTTGTAAATTATTGTAACTCCGATGGGGTTCAATCAAAATATATCTCAGTACCTTATACCTTTAATAAGTAACATGTCCGATTATTCCATTTTAAACTCTGGCCAAATTTAGGCACAGCGATAATGTATTCAGTATATTTATTATGTTAATTCCCATAATGTTTATTATCTCGTCTGCAGTATTCTACAGACATGAACTGTGCCTCCCAATGCCAGGTTTACGATCCCGGCTCACCCACACATTGTTAATAAGCCCCACACACTCTACATAAACAATCAGCTGGCTTAGTGATCATGCCGCTGCGGCTCAGAGCGAGATCGCAGCGCGCACACCCCCTATATTGTAACGCTATCATTGGTGTTCCCCGCGGCTCAGCCACAGAGTCTCTGCTACCTAGTAATGCTACCTAGGATGGCTACGTCACAGCGGCCGGGAAACCCGGAAGTCTGTGCGTTCCATCCATGCGTGTCATTAGCGGACACTTCCGGTTTCCCGAACTTCCGGTATTTCCGGAAGTTCGGCACAGCTGTTCAGGAGGCGGCGTCCTCATTTACAAACGTAATGTGTTGGGTATAAATGCCGGGCCCGGGCAGTGTGAGGTAGCTGCTGCTCCTCTCACCATGGGTCTCCATTTGTTACACCGCTGATTATTGAAATATTCATCTAACCAAGTAATGTATTATATATATCTTTTTGTCTTTTTTGTACAAGTAATGTTTTGTGTTGCATTTGGACCTTGTTTGTAGGTTTTTAAAATGCCTTTTCCATATGTTCATAGGCTCCTTGATAAAGGTCCGCCACATGGACCGAAACGTCGGGGCATGTATGGAAATACAAATATTATGACTATTTTCTGATTGAAAACATTGGATGCAATAAAAAACCCAAATTGGATTTTATAATCAGTTTCATTTCTGAATTATAAAGGCGAGTGCCCGACATCCCCTGCAAAAACTGTGGAGGATACCCTCGAACTATATATATATATATATATATATATATATATATATATATATATATATATATATATATATATATATTGCTGATGCATTTAAATTAATATATTGGTGGCAGTGGGCAGAAAATTATACACATTGGTGGCCAGGGGGGCGGGGCAGCAGGGTGCACTATGTTGCCGGGGAGCAGTGCTGTCTGCTCCTGTGTTTAGCAGGGGGGGGGGGGGGGCGGGGCGAGTCGCCGGGGAGCAGGGACAGCACCAGCAGCAGCCGGCCGGAGAGAAGATGATAGGAGCGGCGCGCTGCGGACCAGCCTGGTGAGTATGACAGGCGTGGGGGCGGGGGGAGGCAGCGTGGTTAATCTTTCAGCCCGACAGGCGTGGTTAATCTTTCAGCCCGGCAGGTAAAACCAGCAGATGAACCACTTTACTAGCGATGATGCGGGAACGCGCATCATCGCTAGTCGGCAATCTCTGGGGCATACACACTGGGCGATTTTCAGCCGAAAAGTGTGTATGGGCCTTAAAGTATCATGATCTTATTTGCATGGATCCATTGCTTTTCATTTGAAATTCTATGGTAAAATTTCTCCCATTTAACCCGTAAACCTTTGACCCCCAATCTTTTTGCAGCTTATCTATGAGGCAGGTGTATCCTTCGTGGGGATCATGTTGGGCTGGTCTGCTTTAGCCTGTCTTATTTTTCTCAACTGTCTCATCAACTGGCCCAAGGAATCCATACCATCGCCAGAAGAAACCACCTTTACGTGAGTGTGTATTGACCAATAAACATTGGGAAAAGAAAGAATGGTCCATATGAACATCTAGTGGGTTAATTGCACACTTGAAGAGAGTTAATTGCACAACTAGTGATGTGATACTCTGATGTAGTGCACAGTTTGGAAAGGTTTATATATAGGATCTTATTCAGGCCCGTTCAGTCCCCGACCAATGTTTGGCATCTGTGCAAATTAATAGACACCCATTGCCATGAATGACACTGAAATGTATTACCTTCTTATTGCTTCTTACACACTCTTTAACAATCTCACAGGAAAAAGGTTACACTGCGCACTCTTGCATTAGACCACAAAGTCACTGGAGATCAGTTCTACACCCACGTGACCACTGTTGGGCAACGATTAAGTCGTAAAGGTGATTCTCAGGGGGAACATTTGTCCAATGAAGACTTGTCAAAGCCTGCCAAAAAAAGTGGTAAGGGCTTATAAATTTACAAATTTGTTATAATTAATGTTTGTATGTTGACAATCCTGTATTTTTTAAAAATAGTTATGTACATATATTATACTTATGTACATACAGTATTATATTATGATGGACATCATAGTCCTTAAGGAGCCCATACACGCAGTGATGTGCTCTGTACTTTTTGTGCTAGATCGCATCAGCAGCCTGCTTTTTTGTACAAGATGCGATGCGATCTAGAACAAAAATTATGGGCTGCACCCACTTTTGTGCTTGCAATGTGATGTGCTCCGTATATGGGCACCTCTAGTACAGTATGTCTAAAGTTTGGAACACACCTTCCAATGACATGGTGATATAATGTAAGAATTCCCACTGCACAGTGTGACTGCACAGTGGACCACTCAATTCATCAAATGATGAATTGGGTGGTTTTGCAGGTAGACAATATACAATGCAATATATGGTATACAGTAATTCTCTCTGCTTCAATCGGGTGACTGTAATAATCACCACATGCCAAAACACCAATGGAAAAACCTTACAATGAAGTGTTTGGGGAAATTTACTACGATCTATTTCACTTGAGATGTTGCTATGGGCAACCGATCATAATCTATTTTAATTTATTTAGCACCTTCTAAATTATAATTGATAGTATCCGATTGGTTGCCCATAGCAACATTCTGTCATGATCTGGTTTTGTGGATACACTCTGGATGGTTGTTCTGAGATGGATTGGTCAGTGGGTGTGAATTTAGGGCAAATATACGGCCTTCTTATAGATGGAACCACAAAGATGTTAACTCGAAGTTTAACTGAGTAGCGGCTTTCACCAGGGACTCCCACAAAGAGATTTGGGCTTTGCGGTGTCTACTCAGCAGGTCGCGGCCCTCCAAAGGAAGTACCTATGTGGCCCCTGGATACTGTTGCAGTGAATGGAGGATCCGTAGAAGTGGATTACTGCTTACTGGCTGATCTGAGGGACGGATACTCGCCCGGACAAATATGGAATTCTTCTGTCTGAAGCCCAGGCAGGACTACGAAGAATCGGGTAAACTAAGGAATGCCCAATCGGCAACTGAAGATCGCTGACTCTTGGCAAAGTAATTGAACGTAAACTTGAAATTCCAAAAGAAAACTAAGGAATGCCTAACCGGCAACTAAAGATAGTCCACATGGCGAATTAACTGAAGAAAACTAAGGAATGCTCCACCAGCAACTGAGGATGGCCCACTTGGGGAAATAACAGAAGCTCTGAAGGTCCAATGCTGACGAGTTGAGACCATAGGTGGATGACCACGTGGAGGAAACAGCACCGGCAGTTGGAGGAATTGCAGGAACCTAAGCAGTAAGGACTGGAAGCAAAACTGCAGCAACACCCACTAGCAGGATTTCAAGGAGTTGCACCTGCAACAGGAAATCCCAAGCCTTGGAATTTAACCCCCTCAGGAATTGTCATTGGACCGGACCCCCAGCAGAGGTCAGAAATACCCCAGAAGTGAAGGTTCCCCCTTCCGGAAGCAAGATGGCGGCACCCATACCTTGACCAGCGGCAAATGCTCACTGGACCTGCGGCAGAGTCACTGCCACTGCCCGACACCTGCGCCGAAGACCTTCGGCCACACGAGTGGAGGGACTGAAGATGGCAGACAGGTTAGTATGATTGGACCTTTCTGTGTCGGACCACAACAGTACCCCCCCTTTAGGAATGGACTCCGAACACCTATCAGGATTCCTGAGGTGGAACTTGCATACAAGAACAGGAGCGTGCCCATCTGCAGCAACCACCCAAGTACTCTCCTCAAGACCATACCCCCTCCAGTCCACCAAGTACTGAAGGCTACCATGAAGACATCTGGCATCCAGAATTTTTTAAATTTCAAATTCTACACCTTGGTTAGCTTGTACTTTAGAAAGGCTTTGGTGGAAGGCTTTGGAACCGACTAAGAATAAGGGGTTTCAGAAGGATAATATGAAAGGCTTTCGAAATTTTTAATGAACATGAAAGTTTTAGACGAAGGACTACCAGAAAAATAATTTCCCTAGCTAGAAATGGGCCAATAAACTGGGGTGCTAACTTCATGGTGGGAACCTTCAGATGAATATGATGAGTTGAAAGCCAAACTCAATCTCCCACTTTGTATACTCGAGCAGCAACTCTTCTCCGATCCGCAGATGCTTTATATCTGTTTGGGGATCACTGTAGTGCAGATTGAACATTCTTCCAGATGCTATGGTCGGGGGGAACTAATATGAATAGTTTGCCCTGGCTGTGGTATTACCCTGCTGGCTGTTTGAGCTTGGTGCTGGTTCTCAAAATACAGAGGACCCATACTCATTTTGTTCCCATATTTTGGGAACCAGGACTGGCCCTTGAGCCATGATACTGCTGCATAAGTCCAGTTCAGTGATATTGCTGCATAAGTCCAGTCCAGTTGGACGGCCGTTAAAGTCCATTGGTATAGCTAAGTCCAGTCTAGTGATATTGCTGCATAAGTTCAATACAGTGATATTGCTGCATAAATCCAGTCCAGTGATACTGCTGCATAAGACCAGTCCAGTGGTACTGCCGTTAAAGTCCATTGGTACTCCAGCATAAGTCCAGTCCAGTGATACTGCTGCATAAGTCCAGTCCAGTGATACTGCTGCATAAGTCCAGTTGAGTGATACGGCTGCAGGAATGGCAGGAACCATTCATTTATGTTGCTGCATAAATCAAGTCTAGTGATACTGCTGTATAAGTCCAGTCCAGTGATACTCCAGAAAAATAATGGAGAACAAAACATATGGAGGATAAAATAGTGAAAGAACATGAACCACTTCCTCCTAGTGTTGAAGTTGCTGCCACTAGTCATGGCATAGATGATAGAATGCCATCAACATCATCTGCCATGGCCGATGCCCAATGTCACCGTAGAGGGCATGTAAAATCCAAAATGGCAAAGATCAAAAACATTTTAAAAAATGTAAATCGTTTGAGGAGAAACATAAATTTGCCAATATTCCATTTACAACAGAGTGGCGAAGAACGGATAAGGCCCTGGCCTATGTTAATAACTAGTGGTTCAGCTTCACATGATGATCTAAGCCCTCCTCCTCCCCCCGCTAGAAAATGAAAGAGAGTTAAGCTGTCAAATGCACAGCAAACAACTGTGCATTCTAAGATGGTATTACAACTCCTCAAGAAGAGTCCAATGGTGTTGGTGGTTGCGATGCCTGACCTTCCCATCACTATACGGGAAGAGGTGGCTCCTTCCACGAATTGCACACCCTTTGCATGTGCTAAAAGTAGCACCTACAGTCCAGTTCCTGATATTTAATCTGTCACTGTTAAAGTATAACAGTAGGAGGATATTGATGTAGCCGCTGCTGAGGAGCATGTTGACAACGAGGATGCTGATGGTTATGTGGTTTGATTAAATAAGGAACGGAGCAAGACAGTTGTTGTCTGTGGGATGAAAAGCCCATCACCATGCCTGGGCAGAAGACCAAAGAATGGTTTGGAATTAATTTTATCTAGATCTGGACAACAAGTGTCTTGCCATATGTAGCTTATGTAAAGCTGCAATAAGCAGGGGTAATGACGTTGGCCATCTAGGGACATCCTCCCTTATACATATATATATAGTACATCACCTGAAGCTCATTCGTAAGTCACTGTACAGTTCAGTGTGGCTTTGACCGTAAAGAGTACATTAACAACTAAATCCCTTGGTCCTATTGTATCCAAGCGCCAGCAAACCACACCACCAACTCCCTCCTCTGCAATTTCCTCCTCAGGATGGGTAGTACTCCTTCAGGCAATTTCACTGTCATTGCTCAGCCTGACTCCTCTCCCAATCTGAATTCCCCAGAATTCTACAGTTCTATGCCTACTGCTGTTGTTGCTGCTGGGAGTCGTTCATCATCCCAGAGGAGAAGTCTGAATACCACTACTTCTATCACTAAGCAATTGACATCAAATAGTCCTTTGCAATGAGGACGAAGTACGGCAGCAGTCATCCTATGGCAAAGCAGATAACTGAGGCCTTGACAGCTATGCTGGTGTTAGACGTGCGTCTGATAACCGCCATGAGTGAAATTTAGATGATTGATGGAGGTAGTGTGTCCCTGGTACCAAATCCCATCTACTGTCCACTTCACTAGACAGGCTATACCCAGGATGTACAAGATGTTCAAAAAAGTGTTCTCCATGCCCTGAAAAATGCAGTTGTACCCATGGATATGTGGACAAGTGGTACAGGGCAAACTTAGGACTATATGACTGTGACAGTCTACTGGGTTGCCTTCCGCAGCACCAGTAGCAGCATCTCAGAAATGCCAGCTCGCTCCAAGGCAGGCTATGCTGTGTATCACTGGTTTCACTGTGAGGCACAATGCTGACAACTTCTTAGAGAAACTGTAGGAAATCATCTTTCAATGGATTACCCCACTTAGACTCTCCTGGTGATTTGTGGTATCTGACAAACATTGTGTGGGCATTACACATGGGCAAATTCCAACCTGACACACTGCACTGCATCAGGTCCTAGTACACTACAGTACTGTGACACAGCCGGGCATGCATATAGAATCTATATTTAGATTCTATATGCATTTAAAATAAATTCCTGGGGGTAATAGACTATCCTCCTGCCAAGACACAGCTGGGCATGCATATGGATTCATAAGTTCCAGTGGGCCCTTTAACATACTTTAGCCTATCTGACCCTTTCCATACGGGAGAAAATGCTCTGTTCCTGGACTTCCCTGGTAATGTATGATTGCCAGCACCTGTGGGGAGCTAGGTAAAGGCGTTTCACCACAGGTGATGGCAATCATACATTACCAGGGAAGTCCAGGAACAGAGCATTTTCTCCCGCATGGAGAGGGTCAGGTGGGCAAGTATGCCCTTTAATGCCTTACATGCTGGGACTTGTGGTTCACCAAGTCCCTGCGTGCGGTGCCGGCTTGCTTGGACTCACAGCAATACACAATAGTTTCATCTATTTTATTACACAGCCCCAGGCTTCAGCCTGGGCAGGTAAGTTCTGGAGGGGGGACCCCGTCATTGGGGGGGGTCCCCACTTCCCCAGGATTCCTGCCCAGGCTGACCGGTCAGGGTGTAAATGCTTTGGCCGGGGGACTTGTATAAAAAGTATCTCCCCAGCTGTGGCATTACCCTTTTGGCTGGTTGGGCCTGGTGCTGGTTCACAAAATACGGGGGGACCCCTACTCATTTTTGTCCCCTGTATTTTAGGAACCGGGACTGGCCCTTGGGCTTGGTGCTGGTTTAAAAAAACGTTTTGTTCTCTGACTTTTTAAAACCAGACCAGCTCTTTGAACCTGGGGCTGGTTATGGCCATAACACTGAAGCCTGCACAGAACTTACTGATCATGCAGGTTTCTGCCAAATATGCCTGGAAAATGAAGTGTATTTTCCAGGTGTATATTGGCAGCAATTAGCGGCCGTTTCCCACTAATTAGTGACCATATTTTAAATACGGATGCTTTGTAAATTATGAATCACCATTCTAATGAATGGTGATTCCTAGTTGTACTCTGTCGATGGCGTATGCATTCGTATTTGTAAATACGAATACGCCATGAATACGAATAGGATTATTCATATTTTCAGCATAGTAAATGCCGAAAATACAAATATGCCTAAAATAGCCATATTTTGCTTTTAAGAATACGTCTTTTTTAGGCATATTTCAGTAAATTTCCCCTAGAGTATTTCAACATAATATTTTTTTATACAGTATTATATTCGTACGCAACACACGCTGGAATCTCGCTGCAAATTTATAAACACTATTCAGTCTATTTCACCCTTCTGTCTGTGTTCACAGAAGTGGACACTCTTCTCTTTCTTAGTACCTCGTATTATCCAGTGTCCACTGGAAGAATGCCCCAAAGTGTTAACAACCATTACCTAAATACACTAATAGAGGGGTGTGCAATATGTGATGTTTACCTGTGCAATTGACAAATACAAACCCATATGTTACATGGTTGTTGCCTGTCAGCAGCAGCATTTTGCCTCCCTTTCTGCAACTGTGCCCATTGCTGTCTATACCGGATTGTAGAGCAATAAGCTCTACATTCTGAGCCAGACAGCAAGACTCGAACACCACATTGTCACTAACCAGCTCTACTCTCACTATCTCCTCTCATCAGGCTCTCATTGGGCCCTATGTATCAATCTTTAAAAAGTGATAAAATGGAGAGTGATAAATAAATCCCCTGCATAAATAAACAGGACAGCACAGGCTGCTCCCTTGCATAAATAAAGAACTGGACACCACAGGCTGCTCTCCTGCATAAATAAAGAACAGGATACCACAGGCTGCTCTCCTGTATAAATAAAGAACAGGACACCACAGGCTGCTCTCCTGCATAAATAAAGAACAGGACACCACAGGCTGCTCTCCTGCATAAATAAAGAACAGGACACCACAGGCTGCTCTCCTGCATAAAGAACACGGCACCACAGGCTGCACCCTTGCGTAAAAAAACAGGACAGCACAGGCTGCTCTCCTGCATAAATAAAGAACAGGATACAACAGGCTGCTATCCTGCATAAATAAAGAACAGTACACCACAGGCTGCTCCTGCATAAAGAAAATGGCACCACAGGCTGCACCCTTGCGTAAAAAAAAACAGGACACCGCAGGCTGCTCCATTGCGCAAAAGACAGGACACCACAGACTGCGCCCCCTGTATAATAATCATGCCATGACATTACAGGCTGCTCCCCCTGCATAATAATAATGCCATGACACCCCAGGCCGCTCTCCCTGTATAATAAAAGTAATGCCATGACACCACATTCTGCTCACCCTGTATAATAATAATAATGCCATGACACCACAGGCTGCTCCCCCTGTATAATAATTTGTGTGTCATGGCATTACTTTTATTATATTATACAGGGAGAGCAGCCTGTGGTGTCATGGCATTATTATTATACAGGGGGAGTAGCCTGTGGTGTCATGGCATTACTTTTATATTATACAGGGGAAGCAGCATGTGGTGTCATGGCATTATTATTATACTGGGGGAGCAGCCTGTGGTGTCATGGCATAATGCCATGACACCACTGGCTGCTCCCCCTGTATAATAATAATAATAATAAAGCCATAACACCACAAGCTGCTTCCCCAATATAAAAGTAATGCCATGACACCACAGGCTGCTCCCCCTGTATAATAATAATGCCATGACACCACAGACTGCTCCTCCTGTATAATATAATAAAAGTAATGCCATGACACATAAATTATTATACAGGGGGAGCAGCCTGTGGTGTCATTGCATTATTATAAAGGGGGACACCTCAGAAAACAGCAGAAATATATAATTTTTAATTTGTGAGTTTGATCCATTCCTCACTTACTGTATGTCGCTGTCCTGCTGCTGCGGCTCCCAGCTTTCGACACTGCTGGCCACGGTCCCGACTCCCCTTCCAGCCTGCTTGCTGCTACTTCCGGAAGCAGCCGCGGCCCGCAGCACTCCTGACGAAGCGGCCTAGGGGGCACATGGCATATTCCCCCCCCCCCCGGCCCAGCCCGCCCCTGCCATAGGTGCAAGGGGGGCCCAGAGCTGAAGGGGGCACTTCTTTACTGTCTAAGTAATATGTTTATACATTTATCACCATCAGTTGCTAAATAGGGGCTCTTAGAAACTTTTGCTATGGGTCTATGAATATCGCCCCTGCATCTGGCCCATTGGCGGATACTCCTTAATTGCCCCTTACTCTGCATACGTCCCACAGTGACCAATGGGTAGTCACCGCCAACAGCAAACCTGATTGTTTCTATAATCAATGATGTATGACTATGGCCACCTGTAGGCACACTCATCTTACCGTTAAATGTTATGGCACACAGAAGGACAGAAGCAGTGGCGTAGCTTCTGTAAGGCAGACCCCACTGCTGCTTGGTGGAGCAAGCGCCAGCGGGTCTGATTGGGCGCCGGCACCCGTCCGGCGCACTGACATAAAACCAGGGCTACAGAAAAAGAGAAAAGAGTTTGAGCGCTGATTGTCTTATTCTGCACTGCAGCAGCTCCCAATTAAGGGGGATTACCAGACCCCTTTCAAATATGCAGTGCCAAAAAAAGAGAAACAATGGAGCTGCGCTTTGTAAAATAGTATACAATTTATTAAAATATAAAATATAGGAAATTTTATACAATTCTCATTATGTGGCCACTATGACAATCAAGACAAACACACGTAACAATGCTCTGTTTAAAAGTTTGTTAGTAAGATATTAATCGGCATTTATCTTGTTAGTCCATTATAATAACATACACCGGTTAGAATGACATTTTGCCGCTATGGGGGCATGACCCAGAGGCTCTGTGAGCCTCTAGCCATGCCCCCAGCCCCCTGGCTGCGGGAATAGACGCTGTGCGCATGCGCACAGCGTTTATTCCCCGCTGCTTAGCAGCTGACAGGGGGGACTCCCAACAGCCCCCCCACACCGCGGGACACTGCCGCCCGCGGGTGGGACAGCGGGACAGGCCCTGACAATCGGGACTGTCCTGATAAAATCGGGACTGTTGGGAGGTATGGATGTGTGTGTGGGGGGTGGGGATAGGCATATATGTATGTAAAATGGATGTCATGTCTGTATAATGGATTTGGGTGGGTGATAGTCATGTGTGTATAATGGATGTGGGGGGTAATAGCCATGTATGTATAATGGTTGTGGAGGGTGATAGTCATGTATGCAGGGACGGATTTAAGTCTCAGGCCGCCCCTAGGCACCACATTATTTGCGTCCCTCCCACACACCTATTATAGGGAGTGAGATAAAATGATGGGGGGGGGGGGGGGGGGGTAGAGACTGAAAGTGGGATCCCTGTCCAAACCAGCGCATGTACCTTCATCAGGCAGCAGTGCAGGTAACTTTAACTGCATGGGGCTGCAGGTCTTCAGCTCCCTCTCCCCAGCATCGAAGGGCGCCATCATCTCTCCAGTGCTGGGTCTTTAGCAGCAAACACGCAGGCACAGGGCTGCCTCTGTCACCAGCATCACAGGGCTTCCTCTCCGGCACCGGAGATCAGGTGCTGAACCCAGAGAGAGGCATCCCCTGTAATGTCAGTGAAAGGAGTTTCTGCTTCCGGCGCCGGAGATCTAGTGCTGCTGAAGATCCAGAGTTGGAAGTGCAAAATCCTGTCACTGACATTACCGGGCGGCCTCTCTCTGGGTGTTGAGCACCCAATATCTGGTTCACAGATGCTGCAGGCTTAGCTGCGGCGCAACAGTATTTTTAAAATAAAAAAAAAATCACACCAATGCTAGCCGTTGCCGCCCCCAGCAGGTGCCGCCCATAGGCCCGTGCCTCACAGGCCTAGTGGGAAATCCGGCCCTGCATGTATGTATAATGGATGGGGGGTAATAGTCATGTATGTATAATGGATGTTGGGGTGTGATAGGCATGTCTGTATAATGATGTGGGGGTAATAGTCATGTATATATAAGGGATGTGGGGGGTGATAGTCATGTATGTATAATGGATGTGGGGGGGTGATAGGCATGTATGTATAATGGATGAGGGGGGTAATAGTCATGTATGTATAATGGTTGTGGGGGATGATAGTCATGTATGTATAATGGATGTGGGGGTGATAGTCATGCAGTATATGCATGTATGTATGTATGTGTAATAAATGTGGGGGCGACTGATATATATATTTAATGGATGGGGGGTGATAGTCATGTGTGTGTGTGTATAATGGATGTGTGTGGGGGCTGATAGTCATATATGTATAATGGATGTAGGGGGTAATAATCATGTATGTATAATGGATGTGGGGGGTGATAGGCATGTATGTATGTAAAATGTATGATGGGGGGGGTGATAGTCATGTCTGTTTAATGGATGTGGGGGGGGTGATAGTCATGTATGTATAATGGATGTGGAGGGTAATACAGGTTGAGTATCCCGTATCCAAAATGCTCGGGACCAGGAGAATTTTGGATAACGGATTATTCCGTATTTCGGAATATTTTAATATTTCAATGATGTATTTTGAAGTATCTTGCATTTCTGCTGTATAAACACATAATATACACACAAATATATTTTATTACCACATAAAATACACACAAATATATTTTAATTGTTCAAAAAACAAGGTTTCAAAACGTGAAACAAAATGTGTGTACTATCTCAGCACTGAATTTGAATGCCAAGCAATCATTGTCTTGCACATATATAGTGCCAGTTACATATCATGTCCCCAGTGATGCTGTTACAAATGTCCCCAGTGAGTTTTTAGCAAAAAAAAATTTTTTTTTCACTTTCTGGAATGTCCGTATTTCGGAATAATTCGGATAACGGATATTCGGATACGGGATACTCGACCTGTAGTCATGTATGTATAATGGTTGTGGAGGGTGATAGTAATGTATATATAATGGATGTGGGGGTGATAGTCATGTATGTATAATGGATGTGGGGGGGGGTGATAGGCATGTATGTATAATGGATGTGGGTAGTAATTGTCATGTATGTATAATGGTTGTGGGGGATGATAGTCATGTAGGTATAATGGATGTGGGGGTGATAGTCATGCAGTATATGTATGTATGTGTAATGAATGTGGGGGCGACTGATATATATATAATGGATGGGCGGTGATAGTCATGTGTGTGTATAATGGATGTGTGTGGGAGATGATAGGCATATATTTATGTTAAATGGATGATGTGGGGGGTGATAGTCATGTCTGTATAGTGGATGTGGAGGGGTGATAGTCATGTATGTATAATGGATGTGGGGGGTAATAGCTATGTATGTATAATGATTGTGGAGGGTGATAGTCATGTATGTATAATGGATTTGGGGGGGGTGATAGTCATATATGTATAATGAATGTAGGGGGTAATAGTCATGTATGTATAATGGATGTGGGGGGTGATAGGCATGTATGTATGTAAAATGTATGATGTGGGGGGGGGGGGTTATAGTCATGTCTGTATAATGGATGTGGGGGGTGATAGTCATGTCTGTATAATGGATGTGGGGGGTGATAGTCATGTATGTATAATGGATTTGGGGGGGTGATAGTCATATATGTATAATGAATGTAGGGGGTAATAGTCATGTATGTATAATGGATGTGGGGGGTGATAGGCATGTATGTATGTAAAATGTATGATGTGGGGGGGGGGGTGATAGTCATGTCTGTATAATGGATGTGGGGGGTGATAGTCATGTATGTATAATGGTTGTGGGTGATGATAGGCATGTATGTATATAATTGATGTGTGTGTGTGTGTGGGGGTGATATACTCCGGAGGTCAGGATGCCAATGCTGGATTACGGACAGCCAGCATCCCAATTAGCGAGTATGTGAGGCGCGGATTAGGGTCATTCTCGGGAATGTGTGTGTGTGTGGGGGGGGGGGGGGGGGGTGTTAGGTTTAGGCACTAGCGGGAGGGTTAGGGTCAGTTGCAGGTGGGGGTAGGGTTAGAACTAGGCTGCAGGTTAGGCTGCAGGAAGGAGGGTAAGTATAAATATACCTGTTGGAATTTCCTCCATTGGGATGCTGGTCTGGGTATTATGACCACCAGCATCCTGACCGCCAGTCTTCCCTAATGTATCCTGGGAAATCTTATCATAGGGGTTGGATCTAGAAGTGGTTTTCAATGAGAGATGAGATGGAGAGTTTTCATGCCAGCGGCATCGGTTACCAGACATGGGGCCTGGTGTATTATGATGCGATGGCCCTGCGGGACGCCAGCAAAAGGCAAAACCATAATTTGGAAGTGACTGCCCCCTTAAAAAACCTTTGGTCGGTGTCCCGCACAGCTATCTGGCCCATTATTGTCATTGCAGTGTGAGATGGAGGTGTGAGGGCTGGGGAAGTTCTGTGAAATGATATTTGCAGTTTAGGTAGGTGGATGTGTCTGCTTATGGCAGGATTATAATGGAGGGAAGGGAGACTGGAAGATCTGAGGTCTAATTGTTAATGTAGTGTGTGTATACTTTATATAGTGTGTGTAGATATAGGATTCTGCCTGTTGGGATCCCGACTGTAGGGATTTTGTAACCAACTCTACAATGTACTCTGTAGTCTGCATTTCCATCAACGCGCCCCTTTAGCTGTAGGTGGAGATATGCTAGAATTGTGTGCAACTCTGCATTTGTTTTTTTACATTGCCTTAAGGTTTGAGCACCTTGATAAAGAGGAACGCCGAGCCTCAAAATGTTGGCATCACAAGCCTGGTGTATGTGTCTTATCTCCGAGTGCCACCGTTACCACAAAGACTATTGCTGATTGACAGGTACAAACTGTCAGTGGAGGGCACCGGTTCATTGAATATCACTGCATGTCAGTACTGCTTGGAGTGCCACCCCCCGGGAAAATTATATATATATATATATATATATATATATATATATATATATATATATATATATATATATATATATATATATATATATATATATATATATATATATATATATATATCCGGATGTTCGGCACTCTGGATGAGATAGCAACTTGCCGGGGTGCCTTCCTAATTATTAATAAATCTCGAGTACCCTCTGGGTTTTAAAGTCCAGAAAGGAAAAGCGGAACTCCACGGGCTTAAAGTAGAAAAGGCTTTTAATCCATGAGGTGAGTAGTGTACATCAAGTCGACGTTTCAAGACCTAATAGGTCTTTTCTTCAAGACTGGTACATTAGGGTGCAGATAGTGCTGTGCAGAGGTGACCAAAAAGAACTGCAATGCAGTCTTACCTTATATAGCAGAGATCTAGTGTGGTGCAGCGCGCTCCAACAGCCGGCGGCTTCCTGCGGTCGCGTATTCCGGAAGTGCAGGTGACGTCATCCCGCTTGTGTGTCTCCGTCTCCTAGCAACCTCTGGACGCTTCTCCCTCTGGAGCCGGCGGTGTGTTTGCGCTATAACTGTTAAGACCAACAAAATCAATATAGTTGGATGCGTGAAAAAAACATCGCTGTGCAAAAAAAACTTGATACCAGTGATTGTTATATGCCTCTATATATATATATATGTAATAGGGTCCAGATAATTCTGCGCAAAACTGATCAAAATCCTGAATTGGATAGATCACATACATTTTATTATCCATACCGGCTTATACCATATATATATGCCGTGCTTGTTCATTTTTAAACTTTTATTCCCATAGCCGTCTTTCGGCAAACACATAAAGAACATGGATTCAAATTAACACACATCACCTTGCTCACACACAATAGCAGTACTTTTTCAAGTTTTTTTTGCACAGCGATCTCGGTTTTGCAATGAAATCAGATGAGATGAGATCTAGTACAAAAAGTATGTGCAGCACATACTTTTTGTACTAGATCTCCTCTCATCTGATCTCATCGCAAAACCGAGATCGGATGAGATTCGATATTGTATACAATATTGTATACAATAATTGTAACGTGTATGGGCACCTTAAGCGGGGTCGGAATTGGGTAATTCAGTACTGGAAAAGGACCTGGGAGTCCAAATAGACAACAAACTGGGGTGTAGTGCACAATGTAATATAGCAACAAAAAAGGCCAACAAAATTCTAGCATGTATCAAAAGGGGCATGGAAACTAGGGACTCAAAAGTTATTATGCCACTATACAAATCATTAGTTAGACCTCACCTCGAATATGGAGTTAAATTCTGGGCCCCACACTATAAAAAGGACATCATAGAAATAGAAAAAATCCAAAGAAGAGCAACAAAGTTTATTAGGGAAATGGAGAATGTAACCTACGAGAAGAGATTAAGTGATTTGGGACTATTTACACTAGAGAAGAGACGTTTAAGGGGGACATGCTCAACATGTATAAATATGTCAGGGGTCAATATAAGGAACTATCAAACACCCTATTTTCTGCTAGAAAGGAATCTAGGACGCGAGGGCATGAGTTTAGATTAGAAGAAAAAATATTTTATTCATCTAGTAGAAAAAAATTCTTTACGGTCAGGGCAGTCAAACTTTGGAACTCTCTTCCTGGAGAAGTGGTGTCGGCAGACAAAATAAATATGTTTAAAATAAGGTTGGATAAACATTTAATGGTTAAAAACATCCATGGGTATGACTAAGTAACATAATCTGTCTTTAAATTATCAGAACATACTACATAACAAGGGATTAGCCATTATAAACATAGGTTGAACTAGATGGACAAAAGTCTTTATTCAGCCTCACCTACTATGTAACTACACCAGGGAAGTTTCTGCACATCTGATTGGGACCCACAGCAATAGGACAGAGGTCCGCAAAACTACTTTAAATATTGTGGGTCTCCATTACATTTAAAATATTTGCCTTGTGCTTTACTCATTGTTACCATTCCCCAGAATCATATTGATTTATTTGATACCGGCATATTTGCTCACAACCTGGAATTCAAGAAACACAGTTACTTGACCAATGACTCACAGAATTTAACATCCATCTCATTGTGACCTTACAAACTCTAAATGACAAAACTTTGTACAAATATTATATATATATATATATATATATATATATATATATATATATACTGTACAGTATACATTGCTAATCTATTAACTAATTTACATATACAGACATATTTGTGTGTGTGCTATTTTCAGAAACCTCATGTGTGTGTGACTGATGTCACATGTATTAATATCATTTAAATTTTAACTAAGGGAGAGTCTGGTTCACTCATAGTGAATGGTATTCGGCCTCTGCCCCGTTGGTCGGGGATTGCGAATGTGAATTTATGCACATTGCAAACTCTGACTGCGGAAGGCCGTGGCCAGTTGCTCACTTGCTGGACAGTTCACAGAGGGGATGGAGGAATGGGGCAAATGGGGGAGGTGATGGCGCTGGACCATGGCAACACCCATGGGTATCCCCATGAAAACGCTGGACTTTCCCATGGATACATGGGTGGGCAAATGCCTGCTGGGGGCATGTGGCTGATGTCACATGATGTCAGCTGCCTACCCTCTCTTTGTCCCGGTGGCTGCAAATATAAGTGAGTCTCAACTGTCTTACATTTGCGAAGGCAGGGGAAATCTTTCAATGGTTGCTGATCAGCGAATGATTTCTCCTGTTGCGGGTACATGCAATGGGATGTGTCTTCCTACACATCCCCTCGCATTGTTGCGAGGGGATACGGTAGTGGCAGGGATTCGCAGGGTGGTACTACAGGGACACGGTAAGCTGAGTCAATTAGAATGACCCCCTAAGAGTGCCCCAGCACCAGAGTATATTTTCTCTCCATGGCTTTGCTTGAAGTACCTTGACTCTTGGGAGCACCACCAATCATGTTACTTGCCATCCTTGTAGTACTGCTATATGTTGGTCCAGGGCCGGTGCAAGGCACCGGAGTGCCCCAGGCGAGTCGGGGTGGGGGCGCCCTGGTGCGGGGGGTACCTGCTGCACCATCTGGGGAGCGGGCAGGGGGGTCCGTGCCGGCGTCTAAAGGAGCGCGCAGGGGTGTCCGTCCGTGCCGCGTGGGTACCTTCGGCATTGTGTATAAAGCCGGCGGCGGCCCTGCAGTGAATAAGAAATAACTAGCGCTATCCGCCGGGCTATGCGGCGGCGCGGGAAGCACTTCTGATTTTGAAAACACTGGCCACACACTGATTGGCTAAATCTCAGCCAATCACGTGCGGCAAGTGTTTTCAAACCCAGCAGTGCTTCCCACGCCGCCGCATAGTGATAGTTATTTCCTATTCACTGCAGGGATCCCGCTGCCGCCAGCTTCATACACAGCGCCACAGGTACCCCCGCGGCACAGACACCCCTGCCCGCTCCAGCACCTACGCTCACCTCCATGCGGGGGGCGAGGGGCGAACTGCCGCCCTCCAGTGGCCAATGTGGCAAATGCCTAGAGCTGCCTAGTGGTGGCGCCGGCCCTGTGTTGGTCATCGCATATTTCCCAAATGAGATAGAAATACAAATACAGTGTAGTAACAAAAACCTCTTCTCTATGTTTCAGTTGTGTCTGTGTTGTGGGCCACACTGTCTAATGCTGTGGAGCCCACAGGTGACTTGACGATATATTTAATAAGTCTATTACTTTCCCAGGACCTTCCCCCACGTTCCGTCAGAGTGCCTGCTCTCCTATTTTCCTCTTCTCTCTTATTACTATGATGATGACTCAACTCCGAATCATTTTCTTCATGGCTTCAATGAACAAGATGGTGGAATACTTGGTGCTTGGGACTCAAGAAAATGGTGAGTATAGATTTGACATAGTTCCTTGACATAAATACCATAACCCAATATACTGTACCCAGAGGATGTATGTATGGATCTAAAGTTTGCTAATGCTATCCATAAAAGTGTCCGCTCTCGCAAAGGAGAAGATTTATTCCAAAATCGGTAGAGGACATTTCTTCTCCTTTTGTTTTTTCATGCACAATGAAAATTAAACTTTATGTTATTGGGTAGAGTATAAATGTAATTTACAAGCCATAATAATTCCAAATATACAATGCAATGAGAAATTAAGCAAAACTTTATTGTAGTCAAGGCCCCCACACATCCGATCCGATGAGCGGTCCCGTGTGCATCGGATCGGAGCTAGAGATCATACATGCCGCACGTAAAATCTTCGGGTCAGACCCCCCTCTCTACATCAGGAAAAGGGGATAGCATGCGATACATCAAATGCAAGTTCCGGGCAGCTGAAGTGAGATTGGATGTGATTTCTCCGAGGGGAGAAGTCGCTTAGTGTATGGGCACCTTCATTGTTGGGTTGGGTCATGAAGGGACAATGCACTGTTAAGGGGCCAATGTTTAGTGGTGGGGCCAGTTTCTAAATGGGGTGTGGGAAGCCAATTGTTGGTTTGCTTAACCATTATAGAGTGCATGGACTGGACCCCCCGATAGATCTATATAGGAAATACTGCTAGTGTCTGCATGATAATGTACCAGGTTACACAGCAATGTACTGTAATAATTCACCATAAACATATGTATAATGTATCATTCATATTCATATCCACAATATGGAATCTGGGACTCGCATGCACACACATGCAAATGGATGTTTTGCATAAACATTCATTTGCCGCCTTGCGTGCGGAGCCAAAATCATTTGATGGTCGCTGACCATCAAATGCTTTCTAAGCCTTCGTAAATCTAAGTCTGCCCCCAGCACCTGCGTCATGGCCGAATTACGATGGGAACATCCGGGCGGGAAATTTACTAACAAAAATACATATAAAATCGGTGTATTCATATCCAAAAATACGCCTATTTTATACGTATTCGTATTTTCGGGATTTACTATCCCGAAAATATGTCAATTCGTATTCATGGCACATTTTTATCTGTATTTACAAATACGAATGTATAGGCCATCGAAAGAATACGAATAGTAATCATCATTCAAAAGAATGGTAATTCCTAATATACTAAGCGGACGTATTGAAAATACAGCCGCTAATTAGCGGTAAACGGCCGCTAATTGCCAGCCAGATATGGCGGGAAAATACACTTAATTTTCCAGGCGTATTTGGCTTTAGCCTGCACGGATCAGTCAGATCCGTGCAGGCTGCAGTGTAAAAAAAGCTAGATAAATAATTAAAAAAAATGTCATGGGTTCACCCCCACAGCCGTAACCAGCCTTTGATTTTCAAAAATCAGGGAACAATTGAAATAGGGTTCCCCTTATTTTTTTAAAACCAGCACCAGGCCCAATGGCCGTCCTGGTTCCCAAAATACGGAGGACAAAACGAATAGGGGTCCCCGGTATTTCAAGAACCAGCACCTGGATGGGTAATGCCACAGCAGGGTAATGCCACAGCTGGGGGGAGACTTTTTATACAAGTCCCCCGGCCAAAGCATTAACCCGCTGACCTGTTAGTCTGGGCTGGGGTCCTGGGGAAGTGGGAACCCCCCCAATGAAGCGGCCACCCCCCTCCAGAATTTACCAGCCCAGACTGAAGACTGGAGCTATCCCCAGTGGCCCTGGGCTGTGGCCACTGGCCTGATAAATGTGTAAAATTAGAATAAAACCATTGGGTTCTGCTGTGGAACTAGGAGTCCCAGCAAGCCTGAACTGCATACCGGGACTTGGAGAACCACAAGTCCCAGCATGCGGCCCATTAATGGGCTTGCTGGGACTCTTAGTTCCACAGCAGAATCAATAGTTAAATAAAAACACACTGACACCAGAAAAATAAAACGTTATTCAATTCAGAGCCCAATCATACAGATACTTACCTATCTTGACCCCGTAGGTAGGTAGAAAATACGAAGCAGTCAAATACGACTGCTTTGTAAATTTCCCTCCGGAATCCGAATTTGTAAATGAAATACAATGGCGATGCCAGTCGTATTCATTTGTTTTAAGAATACAAATTTTCATATTCTTAGTACATTTTCCTCCAAGCCTTTTCATGGGGATGCCTATGAAACGCTGGACGCTCCCATGAGAGTGACCCGTGCCGTCACCCCACAACCCCCGCCCTCACTGCTCCATGCGAATGGGGCGGCGAATAATCAATTTGTCACATCCGTTCACCCAAAGAGCCTGCACATGTGCACAAAACAACATCGCTTCCCTGTGCGGACATGAAGGGGAGCGTATGGACCAGAATGACCTCCCTGACCTACAAATATGCCAGCAATGCGTCTCCACTACTTCCAATGCCATTTCTCTTGTCTCCTAATTAAGGATAGTGTCATCAGGCAGGGAGACAGCGTATCGCCTTCTGTGGCACAGTCATGTGTTCAAAATACTGAGTCTGAGGCTCAGGGCAGCCGAGAGGAATGCCGGGCCCCGGTAAAGTTGGAGGCGTGGCCTAATCATGGGAGGTGTAGCAATTAGGTCACGTCCCCAAAATTATTACGGGAAGAGTGAAAAAACCCAAGGGGGGGGTGTTATTATCCCCCAACCCTTCAGCACTCACCTACAACATGTGCTGTGCTTACAGTAGGTTCAGCATGAGCTCTCACGCTGTCAGTGAGACTCTCATGTTGAGCCTGCTGACAGCACACCACATATTGTACGTCAGGGGGAGGGGGGGTCAGGCCAGGGCCCCCGCCAGGCCCCTCCAGCAAGCCCGGGCCTGGGTAATTAGTACCCGCTGTCCCCCTCTCGGCGGCCCTGCTGAGGCTTACACACTGCAAAATAAATTGCCTTTGAACAGTGTAGTATCCTTCTTTTTAAAGTGTTTTTGACCCGGTATTTTGAATACTGTATGAAGCTTTTACACTACACCTAGAACAGTGTTGACACACATAAAAATTGCCAATATACCATGTAGCTGCAGTGTGAAAGAAGTATAAGTTGAATTCTTGTCCTTAAGCCTCAAAGAGCAATATAAAAAACATAAAATGGTACTTGTTTCCTAGCACGGCGTCAGCGATTTTAATTGCAGGCATCGGGACCCAAAAAATCGCATCGATCGCATTGCATGCAACCAAATCGCATGCGATGCGATCGACGCGATTTTTACATTGGAATCAATGTAAAATGGTCCCTGAGACCCAATTTTACATTGGGACCAATGTAAAATACACCCTAGACCCCAATTTTCGTTAAAGGCTCAAAATAGACAGAAAATCGGGTCCATCGCATACCTTAACTTAAGGTATGCGATGACCCACGACGGGCGCCGTGCTAGGAATCAAGTACCCATAAAATTACAAATAGCAGTTAAAACAAAACATTATTGCAAGCTTTCTGTAATGAGACATCACAAGTGTGTACTATTTAAATTTACAAATTTTTGTTGTTGTTTTTTTTTTTTAAAGACAGTCACCACTGATCATGAGGGGTTAATGGTTTCTTTTATCTCTTTTAGTACATGCAGATCTGAAACTGCAAGCAGAGAATACAGGTAACTGTAAAACTTATTAATATTATTATTATTATTACTACTACTACCAAATATTTAAAAAGTGCGTCACAGAGAATAATTAACCATTCATAATGTGTCTGCCCCAGTGCAATTTACAATCTATTTTCCCTATCACCTATATCCACACACATGCAAAAACACACACACCACGCCAGGGTTAATTTTGTTGGGAGCCAATTAACCTACCAGCATATTTTTGGGTTGTGGAAGGAAACCGGAGTACTTGGAGGAAACCTTTGCAAGTGCAGGGAGAACGTACATCATTTGAAATAATGTATACATTCTGTAATGTGAGTAACAATTTATGTTTTCTGCAATATACCCTTTCCCTTACCCCTCTTTCCTTATTTGTATTTCTGTTTATTTGCTCCCCCCCCCTGGAACAATATAGATACTTATTTCATGTATAACATGTAAAAACTTTAATAAAATAATTACTCAAAAATATCTTAAGTGTAAATAAACCTCTATTAATGGTCACCAGTAAAGAAGAGAAGAAGCAAACAAAAGGGAAGGGAAGGCAAAGGGAATTATTGTTTGGTTGACCATCAGTGACCAGTTGAATAGTAAAAGGAAACACATTTATTTACCTCAGTTAGAGTACTAATAAATTGCCATAAACTATATTTTACTTATGTACTGGATGACATCTTGGAAAATTAGCAAAGTTGTCTTATACTGGATCATATTTTAAAGATTTGTCCAGAAATATTACTTCATTAGGAAGTTAGCAGTTCTTCTATGTTAGGAAGACCCCATAATTGATATACTCATTCATGCCCTGTGGGTTCAGGGTGTCACATCCACCATGGCGTTTGCCCAAGATCCCTGTACTGTGCCCAGTCCTGGACCCTCTAGGTGCACTAGAAACCATGGCGCTCACCTCTGCTATGTCTCTGGCTCCACTGGGGTATATGTGGCCGTGTTGTCATCGCGTGGTGACACTGGTGTATTGTGCTCCAGCTCCATGCAGGACATGAGTAGCATATCGCCATGTGTGTTTGTGCCTGGTCTGTGTCTGTGTAAAGGCCGGTGCTTGTGCAGCTGCATACAATCAGGGCTTCCCAGCCTCTCCTGCACGGCCCCGCCTCCCTCTCTGATTGCCTGACCAATCCCAGAACAGCTCACCTGGTAAGTACTGGCTGCTCAGGCTAGTCCAGCAGTCAGTACAATGATGTTGATCCCGTAGCATCATTGCTCCTACCTGGCTCTGTAGTACTCACTACAATCCTGAGCTTCTGCTCTCACCTGGCTCTGTAGTTCCCACTACAATCCTGAGCTTCCCCTGGAGAAGATCCTGCTGACTGTTTACTGCATCAAGTACCACCGGACTCTGCTTACCGCCTATGTGGACAGCGAGGTCAGATCCTCAAAGGGGTCTCACCTTGCCATACTCCCGACGGTCATTTCCAAAGGTTACCTCTGGCAGCAGCCACGACCATATACTGCAAGGATTCCTCTTCTTCAGTTATTATCATCCAATCTTCAAACCCTCATCCAATCGTCAAATCCTCATCCAATCATCCAATCTTGAAATCCTCATCCAATCCTCCAATCCGCAACCAATCATCCAATCTTCAAATCATCATCCAATCACCCAATCATCCAATCATCCAATCTTCCAACCTTCATCCAATCATCCACATCATCCAATCTTCCAATCTGCAATAGAATCTTCATTCATTCTTCAAGTCCTCCAATCCTCAATTCCTTCTGCAACCCTTAATTACTACACAGGTTTATATTCTAATCCACTCTTCAATTATATTGCAATATTCTTCAAGGACCAAGCTTCATCATCTATTATAATAGGTTCTGGACAATTGACTTTATATTTGCATACTTGCCATATACCGTTTTTATCATCATTATCACTGTCTACAATATCTTCATTAAATTCATTATATTTTATCCTCCTTGTTTCACTCCCTTCTGTCGTGGATGCAACCACCATACGTTAAGCACCCAGCCACCGTCACTCTCCAGCTGGTGCTTCTAAGAGCATGACAGTTTGTACTGACTCATGGATCCAGCATCAGGTCGAAAGAAGGGCACTGTTCCTGCACAACAACTGGCGGCTCGCCTGGATCAACAGGAGACCGCCTTGGAACAGGTTTATCAATTCCTCCAGGGCCTGACACAAAGTCTGGACACTATGCAAGCCACGTTGCAAAAAGGTCAAGGATCTGCAGTTACGTCTGCACCAACACCTGGACCTATGTCTTCTGCGACAGGAGTTACTGCTCACCTTCAACTCCCTACTCCAGATAAATTTGATGGGAACCCCAAAAACTGTAGGGGTTTCATCAACCAATGTGAAATTCATTTTGAACTGCAATCCTCATATTTTCCCACGAAAGGTCTAAAGTGGCCTATGTGATATTGCTCCTTACTGGCTCAGCCCTCAATTGGGCTTCTCCCTTATTGGAAAATTCTGATCCTCTATTGACAGACTATACCCGGTTTATCGCTACCTTCAAAATCACCTTTGATGAACCAGGGTGTATCAGTTCAGCCGCCACTGAAATCCTAAGGCTGCGCCAAGGATCCAGAACGGTGGGTCAATACCTAATTCAGTTCAAAATCCTAGCAGCTGAGTTGGCGTGGAATGAGGAGGCCTTTCTAGCAGCATTTATGAATGGACTCTCTGACAAAATCAAAGATGACCTTGCTGCTAGGGATCTGCCGATCAAACTAGAAGATCTCATTTCATTGTGCACAAGAATCGATTTAAGGCTCAGAGAGAGAAATCTACAGAAAACTCGATCTGATTCCAAGCCCAATTTTCTTGCTTCTAACCCATCTTCTTTACCAGCGGCAGAACCCATGCAGGTTAACCGTTCAGAACTTACACCAGCTGAGCGTAATCGACGCCAAGTTGAACGCCTTTGTCTATACTGTGCTGATTCCCAGCATTCCGTCGATTCCTGCCCTAAAAAGCCGGGAAAACGCCAGAACCTAATCTGTAAAAGAGAGGGCAGGTTAGGGGTAGTGAACACCTCTCTAAACAACCAAGATTGCATTCTCCAAGTTGCCTTGCAGGTTAAAAATCAGCTCAGACAGTTGCCGGCTCTTCTCGATTCAGGAGCAGCAGAAAGGTTCATCACTGCTGACGTTGTTAAGCGTTGGCATCTACCCACTACACCGCTTCACCACCCTGTGTGTCTCACCGCAGTGGATGGGAATCGTATACTGGGAGAGACTGTTACACAAAAAACTCAACCTTTAACGCTGCAAATTGGGCAACACATAGAAAGAATACAATTCTTTGTTATTCCCAAATCCTCCTACCCAATCATCCTGGGACTACCCTGGTTACGCATCCATAATCCCAGTATCAATTGGGTAACGTCTCAAATCCAAACATGGAGCACTCACTGTACAACTTCATGTTTTAACTCTTTGGTACCAATCCGTCAAGTCTCTCTCCAAGTACCAGAAGAATCATCCATTCAGTCCCAAGAACGCTCGGATGTGTTCTCTAAACAAATCAGTGATAAAGTACCTTCTCACCGGTTGTGGGACAGTTCAATCAAGTTAGTACCAGGGACAAAATCTCCCCGAAGTCGTACTTACTCTTCGTCTGTGCCTAAAACACAAGCCATTCAGTCATGGTCTCATCCTCAGACCCTCCAGGGCATCCGGAGATTCCTTGGATTCGAAAATCATTACAGCAAATTCATTAACAACTTCTCTACCATCGTTGCCCCAATAACTGCTCTCACTCGCAAACATGCCAACCCTTCCAAGTGGAATACCAAGGCCATTAATGCCTTTGTGTTACTCAAAAAGAAAATCATCTCTACACCAGTGTTGATTCAACCTGATGTCTCGTTGCCTTTTACTCTCGAGGTTGATGCCTCTGCCTCCGGCGTGGGTGCAGTACTTTCCCAGGTGAGAGCTGATTGCACCCATGTGGCTTTTTCTCCCAAAAGTTCTCCCCAGCAGAGCAGAACTATGTTATAAAGGATCAAGAAATATTAGCGATGAAAATGGCTTTAGAGGAGTGGCAGTGTCTTTTAGAAGGGACAGAAGTTAACATTGTCATTGTTCATAAGAATTTGCTGTCTTTGAAAAAAACTCAATGTCTTAACCCCCGTCAAACCAGATGGGCATTGCTCTTCTCAAAATTCAATTTTAGATTGTCTTCTCCTGGAGCAAAGAACCGAAAGGCGGATGCCTTGTCTAGGTCATGGGAGTCGAAGCAGGAAGCAAAATCCCATAAAGAAAATCCTATGGTCGTTCCACGCACTTGTACCATGTCCACAATGCAAGTTCCACCACCACCAGGTAAAACTTTTGTCAAGTCTAATTCGAGACAACAACTTCTTCGTTGGGCCCATGACTCTGAGTTTTCTGGTCATCCAGGGGTTCAGGCAACCTATGAATTCCTGTCACGCCAGTATTGGTGGCCAGGACTGAAGAGGGATATTCAAGACTATGTTACTTCCTGTTCTCACTGCGCCCAAAATAAATCCTCCAAACTTGCTCCAGTAGGTCCATTGAGACCATTATCCATTCCCAAGAGACCTTGGTCCCACCTGTCAATGAACTTTATCACCAACCTCCCACCATCAGATGGTTACACCACCATTTGGGTCATCATAGACAGATTCTCTAAGATGGCTCATTTCATACCTTTACAAGGGTTACCTTCAGCACCCAAACTGGCTGATCTCTTCATTAAAAAAATTCTTAGGATCCATGGGTCACCTGAGGAAATTGTGTCCGATCAGGGCATACAATTTATGACAAAATTTTGGCGAGCCCTGGGTAAAATTCTCAACATCCAGCTCAATTTCAGTACGGCATACCACTCACAGTTCCATAATGAAAGGGAGAAGGTCAATCAAGACATAGAGACTTTTCTTCCTTTACATGTCTCCTCCTCTCAAGAGAATTGGGTGGAAGTATTGCCATGGGCCAAGATTGGGCATGATCAATACCATTTGTCTTCTTCTTCTTCTTCCTTTTATTAACTGTGGCTTCCATCCTAGTGTTCCTGAATCCCAGCGAGTGCCGGTTACGTCAGTACCAGCAGTAACTTTGTCTCTCCAACAGCTTCAACAACATGGGGAGAAAGTCAGGAAGTCGCTAGCGAAAGCCTCACAAAGGTACAAAAGGGTTAAAAATCAGAGAAGAAGATCTACTCCTACTCTGAAAGTGGGTTACAAGGTATGGATGTCCACCAGAAATGCTCGTCTACGTATTCCTTTAATGAAGGTTACATTTTGTTCCATGGGGTCATTCCTGAGAACTCAAAGTCTCAACCCAAGTACCTGCAAAAGGAAAACACCAAGTTATCTACAAAATTTTTCTTTTCATGTGTCATTATTTAAATCATGCATACGAAACAAATTCTATTATGCCATACCTGAATCTCCTGAAGTTTCTACCCATAGGGGCTTCAAGTACGAAGTGGGTTACATTCTGGACTCTCGCATCCGGTTCAAAAAGTTACGGTATTTCGTCTACTGGAAAAGCTATGGGCCAGAAAAGAATTCCTGGAAATATGCCTCTGAGGTACATGCTCCTAATGTAGTGAAAAACGTTCACAGGAAACTCCCAAGTAAGCCTAGAGACTGTCCTGGGGCCACTCCTAAAAAGGGGGGTACTGTCACATCCACCATGGCGTTTGCCCAAGATCCCTGTACTGTGCCCAGTCCTGGACCCTCTAGGTGCACTAGAAACCATGGCGCTCACCTCTGCTATGTCTCTGGCTCCACTGGGGTACATGTGGCCGTGTTGTCATCGCGTGGTGACACTGGTGTATTGTGCTCCGGCTCCATGCAGGACATGAGTAGCATATCGCCATGTGTGTTTGTGCCTGGTCTGTGTCTGTGTAAAGGCCGGTGCTTGTGTAGCTGCATACAATCAGGGCTTCCCAGCCTCTCCTGCATGGCTCCGCCTCCCTCTCTGATTGCCTGACCAATTCCAGCACAGCTCACCTGGTAAGTACTGGCTGCTCAGGCTAGTCCAGCAGTCAGTACAATGATGTAGATCCCGTAGCATCATTGCTCCTACCTGGCTCTGTAGTACTCACTACAATCCTGAGCTTCCGCTCTCACCTGGCTCTGTAGTTCCCACTACAATCCTGAGCTTCCCCTGGAGAAGATCTTGCTGGCCGTTTACTGCATTAAGTACCACCGGACTCTGCTTACCGCCTATGTGGACAGCGAGGTCAGATCCTCAAAGGGGTCTCACCTTGCCATACTCCCGACGGTCATTTCCAAAGGTTACCTCTGGCAGCAGCAACGACCATATACTGCAAGGATTCCTCTTCTTCAGTTATCTTCAATTATTATCATCCAATCTTCAAACCCTCATCCAATCGTCAAATCCTCATCCAATCATCCAATCATCAAATCCTCATCCAATCCTCCAATCCGCAAGCAATCAAATCATCCAATCTTCAAATCATCATCCACATCACCCAATCATCCAATCTTCTAACCATCATCCAATCATCCAATCTTCCAACCTTCATCCAATCATCCAATCTTCCAATCTGCAATACAATCTTCATTCGTTCTTCAGTCATCCAATCCTCAATTCCTTCTGCAACTCTTAATTACTACACCGGTTTATATTCTATTCCACTCTTCAATTATATTGTAATATTCTTCAAGGACCAAGCTTCATCATCTATTATAATACGTTCTGGACAATTGACTTTATATTTGCATACTTGCCATATACCTTTATCATCATTATCACTGTCTGCAATATCTTCATTAAATTCATTATATTTTATCCTCCTTGTTTCACTCCCTTCTGTCGTGGATGCAACCACCATACATTAAGCACCCAGCCTCCGTCACTCTCCAGCTGGTGCTTCTAAGAGCGTGACACAGGGCTCCAAAATGAAATGTCCATTGGCTTTCTTTTCTGAGTAGAGCATCAGTGAGGTCACCCCCTTTGATCCATAAACTGATTTTTTCTAGTCCACATGCTTTGAATTTTTTCATTGAGATTCCATGTTGTGCAGAAAAGTGTCTCGCAACTGATGTTATCTTCTTCAAGTTCCTCAAGTAATTTTCAGCGTTGCGAATAGAGCCTATGGGCCAGATTCTCTAAGCTTCAAAAGTGATAAAGTGGAGAGTGATAAACAGACAGCCAATCAGCTCTTACCTGCCATGTCACAGGCTGAGTTTGAAAAATGTCAGGCAGGAGCTGATTGGCTGGCTGTTTATCACTCTCCATTTTATCACTTTTGAAACTTAGAGAATCTGGCCCTGTATGTTCTAAGATACGTTGTTTGAGGGGTTATTTTGTCATACCGACGTATCTTTGGTCACACCCACATGAAAGCAATATATAACACCCTCTATCTTACAATTAATGTAATCTTGAACTTGAATGGTTTTACCAAATCTGTCCACAATGTGAGCTGTTATTGTCATAAATTGGCATGCTTTACATTGGCCACATTGATAAGTGCTCCTTACTTGATTTTTCAGTGGTTGGGTTCTTATGAAGGGACTTTTGACCAACTGATCATTTAGGTTTTTGGCCCTACACCAACTCATTGATACTTTGGGGCCTAATTTAGGTGACAAGGTTGAGTCCAAATGAAGAATTGGCCAATATTTCTGTATGATATCCTTAATGGTTTTCCATTCCTGACAGAAATCTCCTATAAAACATATTGTATTATCCTCATATTTTGTATTTTTTGGCTTGAAGATCAGGGCCTCTCGATCTAATATGAGGGCATTTTGCATTGCCTTTTTCGTGGATGTGTGTATATCCTCTTTCTTGTAAACGCAATGTGAGTACCTTACTCTGGAGTTTGACCTGGCACTCATCAGAGGAATTTCTTCTAAGTTGCAAGAACTCTCCTTTAGGAATGTTTTCTATTGTGGGTGGAAAGTGGGTGCTAGTATGATGTAGTTAATATTATATATTTTTTTATTGTTTTCTTTGATGACCTGTATTATATGTGATTTGGAAAATGGAGGAAAAGACTCTCTTTTTGTCGGGGCACTCTTTGTCAAATGGTTTATTTCAAAACGTATATCTAGTTTTAGATCAGATTTGTTAAAGGGGGACTTGATGGGTTTCTCAAGTATGCATCATATAAGACAGTTTTAGTAGAACATATTTTAAAAGGTCAGGGAGTGACCCCTGGTATGAGTAATGTAATCACTAAAATTAACCTTTATTGTAATATCTTAAAATTAGTACTAGACATGGACACACAAAACAGATAACATACAAAAAAAGATACGTATACCCTTCAAAACTGATAGGGTAGTACACTTATGATAAGTGTAAGGGGAGTGCGTTCCTCCTGATGCCTGTATTATTGAGAAAAAGGGTTGTGATAACAACAATGGCTACAGGCTGTACTAGTTTGTGCCTAGGGGCTACAGTGTTTACCATACACATGAAACAAACTGTTATTGTATTTTGATCCTTGTAACATAGTTGCGATCTGCCTCTCTATGAAGAGTTTTGTTAGGTTACACTATATAGTATCCCTTATGATAGTAGTGCATAGCCTATGGGTCTAAGTTGAACAGGCTTATAGTAGTCATAAATAGAAATACACCACCAGAGAGAATGTACGCACTGACAGTATCTTAAAGTTAATAAATTTTCACAGTGAATATCTTATATGCAGCTTAAGCGAAAATATAAGTAGTAGGTACAAAAATAAATATTTAGGCAACAAGGAATTTTTTTGTTTAATAAGGGGTCTCCTCCCTCGGTTTAAAGGAGTGAAAAAAAGGAACAAGAGAGGAAGAGAATAGGCCCCACAGGTTTCCTTGGTGTTAGTGCGCCAACTTTATATACCTATAGTGTGGCAGTGAGTACAGCTGTTCGCAGCCAGGTCTCCCTAGTTGTTACTAGTCGTACTCCGCCACACCGGCTTCCACTGAATGTGGTCAGTGGGCTTTTAGAGGTATTGTGGGACGTCGACCTTGATCCCTGTTACCCTTGAGGTGGCTGCTGCCCAGCTTTGTATACCTATGACAAGGTTAGGGGTTCAAAGGTTTCCTTCAGTGGGGTCACCCCCTCTGTGTACTAACAAGGCCCTGGTTTTGTCAGGGTATGCTGAGGGGCTTTTTTAGGTATTGCGGGTGAGCGGACCTCAAATCACCTAGGGTTTGGATAGGGATGGAAAGGGGGGGTTTGGCTGTCCAATTAATTTATACCTGTGACAGGGTTGTGGGTGCCATGGGTTTCCTGCCAGAGGGGTCACCCCCACTGTGTACTAAAATGGCCCAAATTTCTGTCGGCTTCCGTCAGTGTCTTCTAACACTGAGGGGCTTTAAAGGTATAATGGGCAAACACAACCCCTAACTAGTGGGTATAAAGTTGGAGATAGCAAGGTGATGAAGTTTAAATGCAATATCACAGTTCTTGGCTGGAGAAAAATACTGGAATCTAATTGGAGCAAAGAGTTAAGCCAGTGTACCAGTCTAAAGCTCCGCTGTTATGAAACAGTGAGGGAAAAAAGGGGAAAAGGGGAGAGAGAGGAAAGGAAAGAAAAAATGAGAGGAAAAAAGGGAGAGGTAAAGAAAAAGAAAGGAGAGAAGAGAAAGGAGAAGGTAACAGACGGGAGGAGACCGTGGATACCTCCTTGTTCACCCCGGGGGTCAGATCCAGGACCTCGCCCGAGTATGCGCCGCTGTCAGACTGGAAGGTTAGTGTGTGCTGCGCCGGCTGCTCAGGGAGAAGTGCATTAGCTGGGACCTGTAGTGTCGCAGCGTATCGCTGCTCCTTTGCCGCGTGCGTTCCCAATGCTGTAAGTGGGTTCCCACGAGCGCGTCCTCCCGCCCGCTGTCAGATGCTGGGAGGGGAGTGTGTGCCCGGGATCTAGGGTGTCCTAGCGTAGCGGCGCTACTAGGTAGCGTGTGAACCTGCGTCCTGCGGTCGGCAGCGTGTCTCAATGCCTGCTTCCAGCCGTCTGACGTGAGGAAATGTCAGCGGTATGGGGTCTGACCGGGGGATGTCAGTGGGGACGTCCTTGGCAGTCCAAGTGTCCCAGAGCGCTGCTATCAGCGTGTCAGGGGACCACAAACGATCGTTTCGCCGTTAGGCTTTTTCAATGTGTGTAGGGGGTGGTTCTATCTGGTGCTCTTAAATAGCATGTAAATGGAATCATCTAGTACTGATTGGTTAGTGGGTGGGGGGGGGGAGTGTAATACTCTCACCTCCACCTGATTATTGGGAGAAAGAGATTGGGACCAAAATCCCAGGTGTGTACGCTCTCAAGGGAAGATCATTATTATTATCTCTAAAAATCAGCTTGTAGCGGACAGGTAGAGTAAATTGGGAATAAAGGTAAAGCATAAGATGCGATATATCATTGAGTGAAAAATATTTATATATATATATATATATACATTTCTTGTGTTGTATATACAGACGAATGTATGTACATGGGCAAATTAATGCGCTGCGAATATTCGCAGGATAATAGACAAAAATCCCCAAGTATGTTAGGGGGAAGAAAAAATATATTTTATTATATATACAACAAAATAGTGTTATATTGTGAGAAATATAGAGTATATGCACAAATGGTTTGTACATAGAGACTCCATTTAATAGAGGCTTACATTGACAAGCTAATAAATGAAAAATTGGAAAGGATTTTTGTTACATTGCCACGATCAAATTTTCAATGGACTGAAAAAGTGCTCATAATATTGAGGATGTTTAAGGAAATAAAGCCAATTAGAGAGTGGGAATACCGGTTAATGAAAGAATATATGCAGTAAGTATTTATTGTTATTGAAACAGAAAAAAGGGACAGTAGATGACTTCTCACTAGGGGGAGTTCATATGAGAATTTTTTATTATTATTATTTTAGGTTTTGAGATTGTATGACAGGTTGTATGGGGGCAAGAAAACTTCAGATTGCTGAAAAAATATTCTTCGCTAATGGACAGAGCGAACTGTGCTGGAAATTCGGTGTGGAAAAAAAGTATGCATATGAAAATGCATATATATCTTTGTTGAAAAGAGGAAAGATCAAAATTAATTAAAATTAAAAATTTGATGTAACAGATGGAGATACCATCCCAGATGTCCTTGGGTGTTGTGCCATCCTGGAATGAGAGTTTGTATATGGTATGTATTCAGAGGAAGGATCCGAATGTATTGTTTTCGTTTAGTCCCCAAGGATTGGTAGTGTTAAGTTCAAAGATCCATCTACATTCTTTCCTGAGGAGTTCTTTTGTGATGTCCCCTCCTCTGATACCGAGTCTTACACTCTCCAAGCCAAATATTTTCAAACCTTGGGGGGACCCTCCATGATTGGTCAGGAAGTGTCTGGCCACCGATGTCAGTTTCTTCATTTTGTGTGTATCTGATTCGGCATTACGGATGTTGCCCACATGTTCTAGGAGTCTCAGTTTCAGTTTCCTGCTTGTCATGCCGACATATTTCATTCCGCATGGACATATCAGGCAGTACACTACCCCCAGTGTTTCACAGCTCATGAAGCTCTCAATTCTCAAAGTTTTTCCAAAACGATTAGTAACTGTATTTTTCTTGGTAATATAGCTGCATCCCTTGCACTTGCCGCATGGGAAAGTTCCAGTTATTTTAGGTTTGAATTTTGGGATTCTCTGAAAATGGCTTTGCACAAGTCTGTCCCTCAAGTTTTTTGCCCTCCTCCAACTGAATTGAGGGCCTTTGGTGGTAATGGTGTCCAGGTCTGGGTCCATTTGTAGGATTGGCCAATGTTGTTTGATAATGTTTTGAAGCTCCTTCCATTCATCACAAAAATTTGTGATGAATCTGGTTGCTGATTCCTTGTTCTCTTTTTTGTTTGTTGGGAAAATAAGGCCTTCCCTTTCTTGTTTGGAGGCCAGATGTTTTGCCCATTTAACCGATCTCTTGCTATATCCTCGTTCGACCAATCTGTTGGACAGTTCAATGCTTTGGTCCAAAAAGATCTCCTTAGTTGAACAGTTTCTCCTTAACCGTAGAAATTCTCCCTTAGGTATGTTCTTAATTGTAGGGGGGAAGTGGGCACTGTCCTTGAAAAGAACGCTATTGGTAGCTGTTTCCTTTCTATACAGTTTTGTCAGGAGTTGATGGTTATCTGAACGGTAGATGGTGAGATCCAAGTAAGTAATCTGATTTCTACTGATGCAATGGGTGAGTTTGAGGTTGAGGGTATTGTTGTTGAGTCTGTCAATGAATTGGAGAAGGCTTGTCTGGTCTCCTTGCCATATCAACATAATGTCGTCGATATATCTTACCCAAGTGACAATTTTGCTGGTGTATGGCTCATTGTCTTCTGCAAAGACGTGTTCCCTTTCCCACCATCCGAGGAACAGATTGGCGTAAGTGGGCGCACATGCCGCGCCCATTGCTGTCCCTCGGATTTGCAGATAATATTTGTCATTAAAGGTGAAACAATTCCTTTCGAGGACAAATTGCAGTAGTATTAGTAGAAATTCTCCAAAGTCATCAATACCTTCCATGGTGAGGAAGAATCTGATTGCTGTGAGTCCTAGGTTGTGAGCTATGCTGGTATACAGGGACTCAACGTCCAGGGTCACCAGCAGTTGGTCCTCCTCAAGGTAGATGTCATGAATTCTGGCCAGAATGTCCCTTGTGTCTTGTACATACGATGGTAAGGTTAAGACATGGTGTCTGAGATGTTTATCAAGAAATATACTAGCTTGTTCCGATAAACCATCTATCCCAGAGACTATTGGCCTTCCAGGTGGATTTGATAAATTCTTGTGCACTTTGGGTAACATGTAAAAGGTTGCAGTTTTGGGGTGTTCCACAGATAGAAAAGAGTGTTCGCTTTTGAGAATTGTACCTTTTTTGTAAGCCTCATTAATCATGCGTTCATACAGGATCTTGTAATTGTTGGTAGGGTTAAACATCATCTGTTTGTAACAGTTGGTATCCAGAAGTTGCCGATGGGCTTCTTGTATATAGAGGTCTTTGGGCCATAAGACAATATTGCCTCCTTTGTCCGAAGGCTTGACAATAACGTCCTCCCAGGATGATATTTCCTTCAGAATATGTTGTTCTTCCGGAGTTACATTGGAGTTTTTGTGCGGCCTTTTTTGTGTTGTCAGTTGGTTCATATCTCTAGAGACAAGGTCAAGGAAGATTTTGATCTCAGGACTGAGGTTCTCCTGGGGCATGAATGTACTTTTCTTTTTGTATATGGTTCGACTTGTTCTCCCTTCTGCATTTGTGGGTGGATCTTGTAAATCCTCCAGAATTTCGATCATTTCTAGATCTTGTTGTGTAAGATCTTGTTCTGAAGGTGTGTTTGGGGGTCCATTGCTGTTTGGACTGGCTTGTTCCTTACTTGCAAAGTATTTTTTAAGCAGTAGTTTGCGGCCATACAGACGTAGGTCTTTTTCCCACGTGAAGCGGTTCAGTGATGTGTTGGGGGAGAAGGATAGTCCCTTGCTGAGAATTTTGGTGTGTTCTGATGTGAGGCACCGATCTGTCAAGTTAATTACTGTTAGTTTGCCTTCCTGGTTTACTGTACTTTCCTGATCCTCTGGGACTGTCGCTCGGGTTGTTGAAAGTCCCAAGTTCTCCAGTCCCTTCTTTTTCTTCTGCCCTCTCCGGATCTTCCTCTTCCTTGGTTCCGTTGATGTCCTCTGCCCGATGGGCCTACCTCTAAAAAAGGAGCATTTGGTCTTTGAGATGTAGATGGTGGTTCATCATTCTCTGAGAATTCTGTTTCAGATGAGCTGTAGTTGTAATTATAGGTAAATTTTCGGTTTTGGTTGCTATTGGTGTTTGTCCATTTAAAGATATTCCCGTTGGAGAAGTCCTTTTTGTCTCTCAAGAACTTGCCTTTTTTCCTTTCAATAATAGTGTCTTCATATTTTTTGAGATCTTCCTTTTGTTGTTCAAATTTCCTCTGAAAATTGAGGTCTTTTTCAAAAGTCTCAAGTTTGGTTCCAAGGTCTTGTATAGCTTTGTCACAGTCACTTAATGTGAGCATATTATGTTTGGTTAGTATTCCCATTAGTTCCATCGAGCATTTTAGGAGACATGTTTCCCATTCTGTCTTGAGAGCTTCCGTGGCTAGGTCGAAGGTGGGAAAGATACGTGGTCTCAGTCCCCTTGGTACTATTTTCTGCTTGATGTAGTTGTTAAGGGTAGTAACTTCCCAGTTGAGACGTATTTGTTTTTGCATAGAATTTTTTAATAAGCGTAGGTCATCCTCCCATAGGTTGCCTTCGGTGGATCCAGAGATTTTTGTAGGGAAGATGTCATCCATGTTATCATTGATATTCCATTTGGATGCCAACTCTTTCCTTAGGTTGAAGGCCATTTTTTTGTATTTGGTTGCAGATTTAAGATCCCCAAGATGTCTCCAATAATTGTTTAAGGAAGGTTATGTCACCAAGAATGTGAACTAAATGTTTTAGGTTACCGTGCTACTAGTATGAATAAACTGGGAAACCCAGTAACATGAAGGTCGATTTTTAAGGGAATAGGGGAGGGGGATAGACCAGTGCACAGGTATAGTTTAGAACAGTAAAGAAAATATATATAGATCCACAATGAATTAAGTATAAGTACAAGTAAGAAAGACTTGTTTGAAATTACAGGTGTGGAGGTGCTCCCTAGAGAGTAATTATAAGTAATTTGGAAAATGGAGGAAAAGACTCTCTTTTTGTCGGGGCACTCTTTGTCAAATGGTTTATTTCAAAACGTATATCTAGTTTTAGATCAGATTTGTTAAAGGGGGACTTGATGGGTTTCTCAAGTATGCATCATATAAGACAGTTTTAGTAGAACATATTTTAAAAGGTCAGGGAGTGACCCCTGGTATGAGTAATGTAATCACTAAAATTAACCTTTATTGTAATATCTTAAAATTAGTACTAGACATGGACACACAAAACAGATAACATACAAAAAAAGATACGTATACCCTTCAAAACTGATAGGGTAGTACACTTATGATAAGTGTAAGGGGAGTGCGTTCCTCCTGATGCCTGTATTATTGAGAAAAAGGGTTGTGATAACAACAATGGCTACAGGCTGTACTAGTTTGTGCCTAGGGGCTACAGTGTTTACCATACACATGAAACAAACTGTTATTGTATTTTGATCCTTGTAACATAGTTGCGATCTGCCTCTCTATGAAGAGTTTTGTTAGGTTACACTATATAGTATCCCTTATGATAGTAGTGCATAGCCTATGGGTCTAAGTTGAACAGGCTTATAGTAGTCATAAATAGAAATACACCACCAGAGAGAATGTACGCACTGACAGTATCTTAAAGTTAATAAATTTTCACAGTGAATATCTTATATGCAGCTTAAGCGAAAATATAAGTAGTAGGTACAAAAATAAATATTTAGGCAACAAGGAATTTTTTTGTTTAATAAGGGGTCTCCTCCCTCGGTTTAAAGGAGTGAAAAAAAGGAACAAGAGAGGAAGAGAATAGGCCCCACAGGTTTCCTTGGTGTTAGTGCGCCAACTTTATACACCTATAGTGTGGCAGTGAGTACAGCTGTTCGCAGCCAGGTCTCCCTAGTTGTTACTAGTCGTACTCCGCCACACCGGCTTCCACTGAATGTGGTCAGTGGGCTTTTAGAGGTATTGTGGGACGTCGACCTTGATCCCTGTTACCCTTGAGGTGGCTGCTGCCCAGCTTTGTATACCTATGACAAGGTTAGGGGTTCAAAGGTTTCCTTCAGTGGGGTCACCCCCTCTGTGTACTAACAAGGCCCTGGTTTTGTCAGCTTCCGTCAGCATAAGGGTATGCTGAGGGGCTTTTTTAGGTATTGCGGGTGAGCGGACCTCAAATCACCTAGGGTTTGGATAGGGATGGAAAGGGGAGGTTTGGCTGTCCAATTAATTTATACCTGTGACAGGGTTGTGGGTGCCATGGGTTTCCTGCCAGAGGGGTCACCCCCACTGTGTACTAAAATGGCCCAAATTTCTGTCGGCTTCCGTCAGTGTCTTCTAACACTGAGGGGCTTTAAAGGTATAATGGGCAAACACAACCCCTAACTAGTGGGTATAAAGTTGGAGATAGCAAGGTGATGAAGTTTAAATGCAATATCACAGTTCTTGGCTGGAGAAAAATACTGGAATCTAATTGGAGCAAAGAGTTAAGCCAGTGTACCAGTCTAAAGCTCCGCTGTTATGAAACAGTGAGGGAAAAAAGGGGAAAAGGGGAGAGAGAGGAAAGGAAAGAAAAAATGAGAGGAAAAAAGGGAGAGGTAAAGAAAAAGAAAGGAGAGAAGAGAAAGGAGAAGGTAACAGACGGGAGGAGACCGTGGATACCTCCTTGTTCACCCCGGGGGTCAGATCCAGGACCTCGCCCGAGTATGCGCCGCTGTCAGACTGGAAGGTTAGTGTGTGCTGCGCCGGCTGCTCAGGGAGAAGTGCATTAGCTGGGACCTGTAGTGTCGCAGCGTATCGCTGCTCCTTTGCCGCGTGCGTTCCCAATGCTGTAAGTGGGTTCCCACGAGCGCGTCCTCCCGCCCGCTGTCAGATGCTGGGAGGGGAGTGTGTGCCCGGGATCTAGGGTGTCCTAGCGTAGCGGCGCTACTAGGTAGCGTGTGAACCTGCGTCCTGCGGTCGGCAGCGTGTCTCACTGCCTGCTTCCAGCCGTCTGACGTGAGGAAATGTCAGCGGTATGGGGTCTGACCGGGGGATGTCAGTGGGGACGTCCTTGGCAGTCCAAGTGTCCCAGAGCGCTGCTATCAGCGTGTCAGGGGACCACAAACGATCGTTTCGCCGTTAGGCTTTTTCAATGTGTGTAGGGGGTGGTTCTATCTGGTGCTCTTAAATAGCATGTAAATGGAATCATCTAGTACTGATTGGTTAGTGGGTGGGGGGGGAGTGTAATACTCTCACCTCCACCTGATTATTGGGAGAAAGAGATTGGGACCAAAATCCCAGGTGTGTACGCTCTCAAGGGAAGATCATTATTATTATCTCTAAAAATCAGCTTGTAGCGGACAGGTAGAGTAAATTGGGAATAAAGGTAAAGCATAAGATGCGATATATCATTGAGTGAAAAATATTTATATATATATATATATATATATATATATATATATACATTTCTTGTGTTGTATATACAGACGAATGTATGTACATGGGCAAATTAATGCGCTGCGAATATTCGCAGGATAATAGACAAAAATCCCCAAGTATGTTAGGGGGAAGAAAAAATATATTTTATTATATATACAACAAAATAGTGTTATATTGTGAGAAATATAGAGTATATGCACAAATGGTTTGTACATAGAGACTCCATTTAATAGAGGCTTACATTGACAAGCTAATAAATGAAAAATTGGAAAGGATTTTTGTTACATTGCCACGATCAAATTTTCAATGGACTGAAAAAGTGCTCATAATATTGAGGATGTTTAAGGAAATAAAGCCAATTAGAGAGTGGGAATACCGGTTAATGAAAGAATATATGCAGTAAGTATTTATTGTTATTGAAACAGAAAAAAGGGACAGTAGATGACTTCTCACTAGGGGGAGTTCATATGAGAATTTTTTATTATTATTATTTTAGGTTTTGAGATTGTATGACAGGTTGTATGGGGGCAAGAAAACTTCAGATTGCTGAAAAAATATTCTTCGCTAATTGACAGAGCGAACTGTGCTGGAAATTCGGTGTGGAAAAAAAGTATGCATATGAAAATGCATATATATCTTTGTTGAAAAGAGGAAAGATCAAAATTAATTAAAATTAAAAATTTGATGTAACAGATGGAGATACCATCCCAGATGTCCTTGGGTGTTGTGCCATCCTGGAATGAGAGTTTGTATATGGTATGTATTCAGAGGAAGGATCCGAATGTATTGTTTTCGTTTAGTCCCCAAGGATTGGTAGTGTTAAGTTCAAAGATCCATCTACATTCTTTCCTGAGGAGTTCTTTTGTGATGTCCCCTCCTCTGATACCGAGTCTTACACTCTCCAAGCCAAATATTTTCAAACCTTGGGGGGACCCTCCATGATTGGTCAGGAAGTGTCTGGCCACCGATGTCAGTTTCTTCATTTTGTGTGTATCTGATTCGGCATTACGGATGTTGCCCACATGTTCTAGGAGTCTCAGTTTCAGTTTCCTGCTTGTCATGCCGACATATTTCATTCCGCATGGACATATCAGGCAGTACACTACCCCCAGTGTTTCACAGCTCATGAAGCTCTCAATTCTCAAAGTTTTTCCAAAACGATTAGTAACTGTATTTTTCTTGGTAATATAGCTGCATCCCTTGCACTTGCCGCATGGGAAAGTTCCAGTTATTTTAGGTTTGAATTTTGGGATTCTCTGAAAATGGCTTTGCACAAGTCTGTCCCTCAAGTTTTTTGCCCTCCTCCAACTGAATTGAGGGCCTTTGGTGGTAATGGTGTCCAGGTCTGGGTCCATTTGTAGGATTGGCCAATGTTGTTTGATAATGTTTTGAAGCTCCTTCCATTCATCACAAAAATTTGTGATGAATCTGGTTGCTGATTCCTTGTTCTCTTTTTTGTTTGTTGGGAAAATAAGGCCTTCCCTTTCTTGTTTGGAGGCCAGATGTTTTGCCCATTTAACCGATCTCTTGCTATATCCTCGTTCGACCAATCTGTTGGACAGTTCAATGCTTTGGTCCAAAAAGATCTCCTTAGTTGAACAGTTTCTCCTTAACCGTAGAAATTCTCCCTTAGGTATGTTCTTAATTGTAGGGGGGAAGTGGGCACTGTCCTTGAAAAGAACGCTATTGGTAGCTGTTTCCTTTCTATACAGTTTTGTCAGGAGTTGATGGTTATCTGAACGGTAGATGGTGAGATCCAAGTAAGTAATCTGATTTCTACTGATGCAATGGGTGAGTTTGAGGTTGAGGGTATTGTTGTTGAGTCTGTCAATGAATTGGAGAAGGCTTGTCTGGTCTCCTTGCCATATCAACATAATGTCGTCGATATATCTTACCCAAGTGACAATTTTGCTGGTGTATGGCTCATTGTCTTCTGAAAAGACGTGTTCCCTTTCCCACCATCCGAGGAACAGATTGGCGTAAGTGGGCGCACATGCCGCGCCCATTGCTGTCCCTCGGATTTGCAGATAATATTTGTCATTAAAGGTGAAACAATTCCTTTCGAGGACAAATTGCAGTAGTATTAGTAGAAATTCTCCAAAGTCATCAATACCTTCCATGGTGAGGAAGAATCTGATTGCTGTGAGTCCTAGGTTGTGAGCTATGCTGGTATACAGGGACTCAACGTCCAGGGTCACCAGCAGTTGGTCCTCCTCAAGGTAGATGTCATGAATTCTGGCCAGAATGTCCCTTGTGTCTTGTACATACGATGGTAAGGTTAAGACATGGTGTCTGAGATGTTTATCAAGAAATATACTAGCTTGTTCCGATAAACCATCTATCCCAGAGACTATTGGCCTTCCAGGTGGATTTGATAAATTCTTGTGCACTTTGGGTAACATGTAAAAGGTTGCAGTTTTGGGGTGTTCCACAGATAGAAAAGAGGTCCTGGATCTGACCCCCGGGGTGAACAAGGAGGTATCCACGGTCTCCTCCCGTCTGTTACCTTCTCCTTTCTCTTCTCTCCTTTCTTTTTCTTTACCTCTCCCTTTTTTCCTCTCATTTTTTCTTTCCTTTCCTCTCTCTCCCCTTTTCCCCTTTTTTCCCTCACTGTTTCATAACAGCGGAGCTTTAGACTGGTACACTGGCTTAACTCTTTGCTCCAATTAGATTCCAGTATTTTTCTCCAGCCAAGAACTGTGATATTGCATTTAAACTTCATCACCTTGCTATCTCCAACTTTATACCCACTAGTTAGGGGTTGTGTTTGCCCATTATACCTTTAAAGCCCCTCAGTGTTAGAAGACACTGACAGAAGCCGACAGAAATTTGGGCCATTTTAGTACACAGTGGGGGTGACCCCTCTGGCAGGAAACCCATGGCACCCACAACCCTGTCACAGGTATAAATTAATTGGACAGCCAAACCCCCCCTTTCCATCCCTATCCAAACCCTAGGTGATTTGAGGTCCGCTCACCCGCAATACCTAAAAAAGCCCCTCAGCATACCCTGACAAAACCAGGGCCTTGTTAGTACACAGAGGGGGTGACCCCACTGAAGGAAACCTTTGAACCCCTAACCTTGTCATAGGTATACAAAGCTGGGCAGCAGCCACCTCAAGGGTAACAGGGATCAAGGTCGACGTCCCACAATACCTCTAAAAGCCCACTGACCACATTCAGTGGAAGCCGGTGTGGCGGAGTACGACTAGTAACAACTAGGGAGACCTGGCTGCGAACAGCTGTACTCACTGCCACACTATAGGTATATAAAGTTGGCGCACTAACACCAAGGAAACCTGTGGGGCCTATTCTCTTCCTCTCTTGTTCCTTTTTTTCACTCCTTTAAACCGAGGGAGGAGACCCCTTATTAAACAAAAAAATTCCTTGTTGCCTAAATATTTATTTTTGTACCTACTACTTATATTTTCGCTTAAGCTGCATATAAGATATTCACTGTGAAAATTTATTAACTTTAAGATACTGTCAGTGCGTACATTCTCTCTGGTGGTGTATTTCTATTTATGACTACTATAAGCCTGTTCAACTTAGACCCATAGGCTATGCACTACTATCATAAGGGATACTATATAGTGTAACCTAACAAAACTCTTCATAGAGAGGCAGATCGCAACTATGTTACAAGGATCAAAATACAATAACAGTTTGTTTCATGTGTATGGTAAACACTGTAGCCCCTAGGCACAAACTAGTACAGCCTGTAGCCATTGTTGTTATCACAACCCTTTTTCTCAATAATACAGGCATCAGGAGGAACGCACTCCCCTTACACTTATCATAAGTGTACTACCCTATCAGTTTTGAAGGGTATACGTATCTTTTTTTGTATGTTATCTGTTTTGTGTGTCCATGTCTAGTACTAATTTTAAGATATTACAATAAAGGTTAATTTTAGTGATTACATTACTCATACCAGGGGTCACTCCCTGACCTTTTAAAATATGTTCTACTAAAACTGTCTTATATGATGCATACTTGAGAAACCCATCAAGTCCCCCTTTAACAAATCTGATCTAAAACTAGATATACGTTTTGAAATAAACCATTTGACAAAGAGTGCCCCGACAAAAAGAGAGTCTTTTCCTCCATTTTCCAAATTACTTATAATTACTCTCTAGGGAGCACCTCCACACCTGTAATTTCAAACAAGTCTTTCTTACTTGTACTTATACTTAATTCATTGTGGATCTATATATATTTTCTTTACTGTTCTAAACTATACCTGTGCACTGGTCTATCCCCCTCCCCTATTCCCTTAAAAATCGACCTGTATTATATGTGGTCATTCAGATAGGTCTCTAAGTCACCGTGGATATCAATTGACCTCCATAATCCCCATGTAAACTAAGGTTTTCAAACCAGTGTATTGTGTAAACAAGATATCATATGCGTGTATATAAAATATATTCTGTTGCTTATTCATCTCATCTAAGGTCTTTTCTCTTGAAAGTTATAATAAGAAAATGTTATGAATTACACTAAAACTAAAATTAAAATTATCTCTTGATCCTGGTCCTAGAGTGGGATTTGAACCTTCCTACATTGCGTTGCGCCGTTCATAGTCGAGTGCGCTATGCATAGTGCTATGACGGCTCTGGACTCTAACCATGTAAACTTAGATAAATTTATACCCTCCATTTCTTTCTATATATAAATGAAAAAATAGAAAACGTTTGATGATGCCATATAAAAAACAACTAACTATCTAATAATTTATGTATATTATATGTTTTTTTACTATGTATGAAGAACTTTTTAGTTTGAGGATTTATTATGTATATTATCAAACACTCATAGCTCGATCTGAAGCAATATGTTTTCCGACCTGTGAATCGTCAAAATAATCAACAGGTGTACTAGACTGCTACCCTCCAATGATTGGACGGGCCACCTTTTTATACCTGGGCTGATCACCCACAGACCATCTTCTGATGAAACCGTCAGCAATAGAAGGACGGAGAAACGCGTCAAGACTTACTTCACTCCGATTGTGACCGCTTTCCAGATTGCCTGTATCGATTCATTTGTGCCCCACATTGCCGGACTGCTCCCACCAACAGCCTAAGGTGCATCTCTCCAGTGTCCCCTGCACAGGTGTGCAGAGACGTTCATTACATCTGACCGTCCGGCGTGACTTACTCTTCAAGCCTTGTCAGCTCCCAGCGCTGGCTCTCTCTCCATCGGGGCCGCGCTGGTTGTCAGCAGACCAGCTGAGTTCTGTCTCAAGACACCTGCTCCCGGTACCGGCTCCCTCACCATCGGAGCAACACCGGTAGAAGCGGGGGTCCGTCTGGATACAACATCACCTGCTCCCGGTACCGGCTCCCTCACCATCGGAGCAACACCGGTAGAAGCGGGCGGTCCGTCTGGATACAACATCACCACCCCACGTATCTGCAGGAGACACTTGGTAATATAACCCGTTTTTTACTATAAGGAGCACCGTCCCACTAATAGCTATCAGCTGTACATTAGCACAATTCATAAAAAGGAACTTTATTATTGATCCCTCAGGAACTGTCTCAATTGAAGGCACAAATTATTAATCTGGTTCACGGTCGGAAAGTTTTAATGTATTTCTAGTGCTTCATGCATATTTTAATTTTACTGTCTGTATATTTATATTATTATTTTTCATAATGTATTAAATGTGTCATTATTTGTATAGTAAAAATCTAAAATTGATCAACACAGTGCGCTCTCTTTTTTAGTATATATTTCTTGTTCTTGGTATAAAAGACTTTGTCTTTTCTTTGGGAGCAGCATACTTTTGAGCTGTGTATCTTAAATAAAAAAACATATATATTATCAATTTTTTGCGCCTGATTTGCCCATAGGGCATTTTTTTCTAAGTATTTGTTGCAGTATCTTTTCTATAGAGTTGAGTTGCTTGTTTATTGTACTCATCTTTGTATATTTCTAAATCTAAAAATGTCAGCTCTTTTTGGCTTATAGTATGAGTAAGATGAAGGTTCAAGTTATTGGTATTTAATTTGTCTATGAACTGAAGAAGAAATGTTTGGTCTCCTTCCCAAATGAAAAAAATGTCCTCGATGTATCTTAACCACATCGCGACATGTAGTATGCAGACCTCATTTTCTTCATTGAAGACAACTTCCTTTTCCCATCTTCCCAAGAAAATATTGGCATATGTGAGGATACAAGCAATCATTTTTCCAATTTGTATGGGGGTCATTATCTTGGAATTCACTTGGGAATATGTCTTCCAGGTTTTCCGAACTGCTGTAAATTCCTGACTCAAGTTGAAACTCATATTTATTGTGTATAAAAGATTTTTGCTTCAGGAGTTTACACAGAATTTATTCTAGTTGAGGGGCTGTTACTCTCAAGGGAGAGAGCAATTTAGGCCCCACAAATGACTCCCGATGCTGGATAATCCCCTGTTCCAGTCACTTCAGATTACGAAGAGAGAGGGTCTTTATGGTATCTGCACCAGATGATCGAGAAATTATTTATTTTTGGAGAAATTTATATTGATCTTGGGGTCATAACTGACTCTTATTTGAGAGAATGGGTGAGATTTAATAGGGGGCGATTTTTTGGGGGGGCCAAAATCCCACGTTTTCAAAAAAGCGCACATTTAATAGGATGCAATTTGCTGGAAAAATCGCACTTTTTGCAGCGAAAATCGCACATTTTCACTTGTCAATTTTTTCTCACACTTCAATTCGCATCCAGATGTTTTCCCATTATAAAGTATACAATTCGCAAATTTAATAGGATGCGATTTTTGGTAAACGTTACCAAAAATTGCCAAAAAAAGACCAGGTTCTGACATTCGAATTTGACAGAACCATGATGAATTTGACAGAACCAGATCAGTGAGATATGTGCATGGTTATGTTTTATAAAATGTGTAAAAGTTAAATGGCATGGGGTCCCCCCTCCTGAGCATAACCAGCCCCGGGCTCATTGAGCCGGACCTGGTTCCAAAAATACAGGGGACAAAAAGCGTAGGGGTTCCCCATATTTCTGAAACCAGCCCCAGACTCTTGGACCGTTTCTGGTTCCAAAAATACAGGGGACAAAAAATCTTGGGGTCCCCTGTATTTTGAAACCAGCACTGGGCTCCAACAGCCCGCGGTTTCCTGCCACAGCCAGGGGACACTTTTTACATAAGGTCCCCCGGCCATACCATGAGCACCGTGGCTGGTCAGCCTTAGACAGGGTACCTGGGGGAGTGGGTCCCCCCCCCCAGGCTTCACCCGTCCAGGGCTGAAGCCCAGGCTGTCACCGGCGTCCGTCGGCTTTGGTCGCCGGCCTGATAGGGTTAAATCATTTATACATAACATTGCTTTATACAGGTGAACTACAAGTGCCAGCAGGCCTCCCCCGCATGCTGGGACTTGGCGAACCACAAGTCCCAGCATGCGGGCATTAATAGGCCTGCTGGGACTTGTAGTCCACCCGTAAAAAGAATGTTAAAATAAAACATACACACAGAAAAGTACAACTTTATTACACACACACACCTGACTTTTGCACCAACATACTTACCGAACAAGGGTCCAACGCTGCCTCCTCCTCCATAGCCAGCTCACCCCGCACTGACAGCGTGGTGAGCCGGCTTTCTGCGGCGCTGCTAACAGCTTCTATAGCGTTGTCTCAGCGCTATAGAGGCTGTTAGCGTGGTTGACTCGATGCGTCTCCATGGAGGCGCTTTCAGACAATCAGGGCTGAGCTATGCGTCTCCATGGAGACGCATCGAGCCAACCACGCTAACATCCTCTATAGCACTGGGACGGCGCTATAGAAGCTGTTAGCATCGCCGCAGGAAGCCTGCTCACCCCGCGGTTAGTGCGGGGTGAGCTGGCTGTGGAGGAAGGCAGCGCTGGACCCTGGTTCCGTAAGTATTATGGTGTAAAAATGAGGTGTGTGTGTGTGTATAATAAAGTTGTACTTTTCTGTGTTTGTGTTTTATTTTAACATTCTTTTTACAGGTGGAATACAAGTCCCAGCGGGTCCATTAATGCCCCGCATGCTGGGACTTGTGGTTCGCCAAGTCCCAGCATGCTGGAGAGGCCTGCTGGCACTTGTAGTTCACCTGTATAAAGCAATGTTATGTATGAATGATTTAACCCTATCAGGCCGGCGACCAAAGCCCACGGACGCCGGTGACAGCCCCAGGCTTCAGCCCTGGACGGGTGAAGCCTGTAGTTCACCTGTATAAAGCAATGTTATGTATGAATGATTACAATTGTAAAACCCCACTGGCACTAGGTATGAATACCTGCAGTCACTGTGTATAGTGCATCACACTTACTTTCCTCCGGCTGGTCATGGGTAAGGCACAGGTACCATGAGGTCCCCTGAATAATCAGGAGTTTAATTACGGTTGCATTGTGGGAGTGGACTACAGGTGTCAGTGCAGCGCAGAAAGAATTGGGCGCCAGGCCATCTCATAAAACAGCAATAAACAGTTTATTTAACATATAGCAGGGACGAAGCAGGGAAAACTTCTGAACACTCTCCTCCAGCACAAAGCATAATGGTTACATCAGGTCACTTATCATTCCATCTCCTCCAGCACATTAATCATATCTGTTACATCAGTTCCATCAAGGCACCTCCTCCAGCACATCACTTAATTGCAACAGCATAAATATGGCGAACAGCAGTTCATACCAGGGCATCCTGGGACTAGTAGTGCTACACATCACAGGTTACTGTCTCTCTCATACATAACAAGGACTCTTGTCAATGGGGGGCTACTCAGCATGCCACGTGGCTTCGACCACTCACCCAGATACGTCCTCTCCTGAGACTTACACCTGGCACTCTTCTAGGGCACCTCTACAGGTGGGCATCATCCTCTCACTGGACTCTGTGTACTGCTGCTCTTACACTGCGATCTCTCTCTCTCTCTGTTAGGTGCCTTGCTGGAACTGGCAGCACTCGCCACATGTGCTGTGAGGGGCTGCATTCTCCTCATGTTGCTCTGCAGAAAAGCACCCACAGGTGCTGCTGCTGCTCTCTTCATAGAAGGGGTGCAACTCATGATTGCTGTTTCCAAAGCTGGGGACCATGGAAATGACAGTTAGCCATTCCATAGCCCCAGCAACCATCCATGCACCTTCTCCTTCACTCCAAATGTGTGCTGCATCTGCTACTTTCTAACTAGGGATGGCCATCGACCATCGCTGATTCGAAATCATCGATGGTTAATGGCCGATGTCGAATATTTTTGCCATCGATGGGGGAGTACCAGATGGTTTCCCTCCATCGATGGAATAGCAAAACGATGTTTTGCTTCTTTTTTTTTTCTCACAAAGTACTGGGACAGGGAGCATAACTCCGCCCCCCGACACCCGCGAAGCACCGCCCCCGTGTTTTGATTGGCCCACAGGCCAATCAATCAAACACAATGGATGACCATCGATATGTAAAAATATCGATGGTCATCCATTGCATAGTTAAGCACTATCGATGGACAGTTGCCGAATTGCCATCGAGGGCAAACATCGATGGCAATGGCAACGATGGCCATCCCTATTTCTAACTACACTTCCTGTCTTCCCCCTCTGCAGGGGGCTTGCATGTGATCACTGCCTGATCTCCAAACTTCTCCCAAACAGTGCACAGGAAATAGACCTAGCTTATTAGGGGAATGGAGAATTTAAGCTACGGGGAGAGATTAAGCAATTTGGGACTATTTACATTAGAAAAGAGACATTTAAGGGGGGTCATGCTCAACATGTACAAGTATATCAAGGGCCAATATAAGGAACTGTCACACACCCTCTTTTCTACTAGAAAGGAATCTAGGACGCGAGGGCATGAGTATAGATTAGAAGAAAAAAGATTTCATTCAGCTAGTAGAAAGAATTTCTTTACGGTCAGAACAGTCAAACTCTGGAACTCTCTTCCCAGAGAGGTGGTAACGGCTGGCTCATTAAATGCGTTCAAGGCAAAGTTGGACAAACATTAACTGGATAAAAACATCCATGGGTACAAATAAGAAATATATTCTGTCTGTTAAATATCAGAACCTACCAAATCAGCAATGGATAATCTATACCAGGTTGAACTAGATGGACGCAAGTCTTTTTTCAGCCTTACCTACTATGTAACTATGTATGCATGATAAAACTAAATGGTATTAATTCTTGCAGTACCAGGGTATTACACAATCTCTTCATTTATGGAACTAGCCATGCCCTTTGGGTGGAGCATGACACGCCCCCTCAATGGGGTGCTGTGCAAATTTATTTTACCAACTATAATATCCCTGAAACTGGTTTTCAAAAGTAGGCAAGTATGTATTGCACTACTGTCCAATATGCAACACCATGAGGATACATGCATTAAAACAAATTCAGGCCCGACTAAATCACCCCTACACTGCCCCCCGATACGCGCATCTAAGAACCCCACTGGTCTTCGTCATATATTAGGTGAATTCGATCTCTATGGCGCATGGCGTACCAAACACCCGAGAGACAGAGATTTCACATTCTACTCTCATGTACATTCCTCCTATTCTAGAATTGATTTGGTTTTGACAGATAAATGGATGCTATCGTCTATCTCCAAAATTGAAATTTTGCCTATGTCCTGGTCCGATCATTCCCCATTCCTAGTTGTCTGGGATGTCAGCACCCGGAACACTACACCAGGTCCATGGAGGATGGGAAACTATATACTATCTCAGCCAGGGGTTCTTAAATCCATTCAACAAGACATTAAATCTTACCTTGACACTAATTCCCCTGAAGACACAAATATATTTAATCACTGGTGTTCACTTAAAGCTTGTATACGAGGGTCTATCATTCAAGCTGCTGCCAGGATCAAGAGAGCGAACAAAAATAATTTAGAGTTAGCAGAACAAGAAATGACTAGATTGGAGGAAGCACACAAAGCAGACCCCCTTAATAAAAAAAACCCTTTATAGTCAGTTGCTGTTAGGGAGGGAAAAAGTGAACTTGTTCTATCTTCAAGAGGTGCAACGAAACCTGTCTCGACTTAACCAGAGATTGTATGTCTTTGGCAACAAGGCAGGGAGGCTCTTGGCCCGCAAATTGAGAGGACGTCGGGCAAAAGCCGGAATCCATCATATATCTGTTTCCGGGGGGACCAGGGTATTGGACCCAGGTGAGATAGCTAACGCATTTTACTATGCGCAGCTATATAACCTATACTCGGACATAGACACCCCCCAACCACTTGAGGCCAACATTCAAGCCTTCTTAAATAAATTAAATCTGCCTAAACTAGATCATGAGACCTGCCTAGCTTTGGATTCCCCTTGGGCCCTCGTGGAGATAGAAAAGGTCATTGATGACTTACCCCGAGATAAGGCCCCGGGACTTGATGGTTACCCGTCTAACTTTTATAAAAGTTATAAATCAGAATTAGCCCCAGTTCTACTAAAAGTCTTTAATGAAGCATCTACCTCCCGATCATTCCCCAAAGAAATGTTAGAAGCGCAAATTGTAGCAATCCCTAAACCAGGCAAATCGCCTGCATTGGTATTAAACTACCGCCCAATTGCCCTTTTAAACATTGATGTTAAAATGTACGCCAAATTGGTAGCAAATCGTCTCTGCGCCCTTCTCCCCTCCCTTATAAATCCAGATCAAGTGGGTTTTGTGCCAGGTAGACAAGCCCCAGACAATACCCGCAGAGTCTTTAATATTATGGAATACTGTGATTTTCACAAAACTCCTTTATTAGTGCTGTCATTAGACGCAGAAAAAGCCTTTGACAGGCTGGATTGGGGCTATCTCAAATCCGTGCTGCTCTCCTTTAGCTTCCAAGGTAGATTTTTAGATTCTATAATGGCCCTATACTCTACCCCGTCTTCAAAAATATTTGTAAATGGAACCCTCTCCTCCAGTTTCAACATCACAAATGAACTCAGCAGGGCTGCCCTCTTTCGACACTCATTTTCGCACTGGCTATAGAACATCTGGCTGAGACCATCAGAAATGACCAAGAGGTGGAGGGACCCGAAATTGGGAATACATCTCACAAAATTAGTCTATTCGCCGACGATATCTTGCTATGTATATTAAACCCTACTTCCTCTCTCCCTAAACTACACAATATTCTCGACATATATGCTAAAATATCATATTATAAACTTAATACAACTAAAACAGAAGCCCTTCCGCTCAACATTCCCCCGGCGACATTGTCCCTTCTTAAAGATTCTCACAAATACGCTTGGCAGTCGCGGGCTATTAAATACCTAGGAGTCCATCTGTCTAGAGATGCTGACCTCATTGATTGTAACTTTGCCCCTCTGGTAGGCTCACTCGAGAAGCTTACGCAGGATTGGCTACTCCACAAAATATCCTGGTTGGGTCGTATAGCAGCGGCCAAGATGATGTTATTACCCAAACTAATGTACCTGTTTCGCGCTATCCCTAGATCTATCCCCAGACACCTCTCCCTCAGGATCAATAGATTGTTCTCTCGGTACATATGGAAAGGAGCCAGACCACGTATTGCCAGACGCACCCTAGTGCTACCAAAAGATTCAGGCGGGGTCGCGTACCCCGACCTTGATAGCTACCATTCCGCCTGCATCCTTAGTCAGGCCCGCGACTGGTTCGCCGTTACAAGCCCCAAGCCTTGGGTTCTTATAGAAAGACATTTCCTGGAGAGATACGATCTCTCCGAGTTATTTTTCCTTCCTAGGAAGGCAGTTCCCACCTGGACGGGCCCAGGAGCCGTGATCAGGACCACTATGGACGTTTGGCATGTGGTGATGGCGAAGGATCCAGATGTTTCCCTACCGGCCCCTGGCCTCCCTATTAAAACTTTGGCTAGCCTCATCCCCGATCTCCGTCTGGGCGCTTGGGTGGAGGGAGGGATTGCGTGCTTGAAAGACATCTTGGGCGCGGGCTCCCTCCTCTCTTTCCACCAGCTTCAGACACAATTCCATATACCTAAACAAGATTTCTTTAAATATCTACAGATTCGCCACTGGTTATCTGTTCATATGGGAAAACAAATGCCACGTTGGCCAGCTGTACTGACTCCCAGGCTGTCCTCTACCAATCACAGAGGGGGTATTTCGCGCTGGTACCAATATATTGGGTACTTGTTTCCTAGAACGGCCACAATCGTGAGTGATCGTGGCTCTTAATTAAGGGACACGATCCTCACGATGTGGCCGATTTTTTACAATTTTTTCACTTTGAATGACAGAAATCGGGTCAATCGGTCGGTCGCGACCAATTAAAATCGGCCGCGATGCGACCGACCGATTGACCCGATTTTTCCATAGACTTCAATGTTAAAAAATCTTTTAACATTGAAATCGGGAGGATCGCGTCGGTCTTGTGCCATTATAATGGCACAAGATGAGATGGACTTGATTAAGTCCATCTCACATAGGGTAAAATGATAAAAAAGGTGAAATGGCCCAATATGACCCATTTCACATTTTTTATGTGCCCGCCATGACCCCACGATAGACGTCAACCCGAAGCGTGGCGAGCGCAGCGAGCCCGCGAGGGGCGGCGGTGCGCGTCCTCCGACCTTTTCATTCCCCTACTATCCACTAGGGCGTGGAGTGAGAATAGAATAGTGTGGCGAGCGCAGCGAGGCGAGCGCAGCGAGGCGAGCGCAGCGAGCCCCGCGAGGGGACGCGTATACCTGTGAAGTTAGACGCGTCCCCTCGCGGGGCTCGCTGCGCTCGCCACGCTTCGGGCTCGGTGGCTCGCTGCGCTCGCCACACTATTCTATTCTCACTCCACGCCCTAGTGGATAGTAGGGGAATGAAAAGGTCGGAGGACGCGCACCGCCGCCCCTCGCGGGCTCGCTGCGCTCGCCACGCTTCGGGTTGACGTCTATCGTGGGGTCTAGCCCACTTAGTAACATTTGGGGGGGCAATTGAAACAAATCTGGTGAAAAAAAAAAAAATCGGGTGAACAATCGGTCGGTCGGATCGGTCGCATCGTATGCGACCAAATCGCATGCGATGCGATCGATCCGATTTTTTATCTTACGACCACAACGATCTAAATCGTTGTGGCCGTGCTAGGAAACAAGTACCATATATTGTCTTATTGGGTAAAAAGGAGAAATTTGTTGCTCAAACGAGATGGGAGCACGATCTGTCTCGGGTCATTCCGGATTCCGAGTGGGAATCAATTTTTCCTGCTTTGGGATCTCTAGATGTCTGTATCACTGCGAAATGTTTTACAAGCTATGTCATAGGGCCTATTTCACTCCGCGGCGGCTTCAATCCATTTGGCCCTCGACATCTAACCTCTGTTGGAGGAACTGTGGATGTGTTGGCTCTCTACTACATATTTTTTGGGAGTGTCCTCTCCTGCGGCCGCTGTGGAGTGAGGTATTCTCCCTAATTAAAGAAGTCCTGGGATTGTCGGTGCCACTGGAACCTATGGTGGTACTGCTCCATAGCATCCCATTCCCGTTGCTTAGTTGTGATAAATATATACTGGGCCACATTCTAATTGCCACTAAGGCGGCCATTGGCCGACTATGGAAATCCCCCTCCGTGCCTAACATTCAACTTATTATCAATAACGTACATAAACACTTTATTTTTGAGACTGCTGGCAGTAAATACTCCTCTTCGCCCTCCTCAATACAGATCAAATGGTTTAAGTGGGGAGAGTTTCGGGAAAGGGAAGGTCAGCCCCTCGACCACATTGAACCTGTTGATTTATTAGTCCTGCACGAGATGAATGATTGTTCCCCCTAGTTTTTTTTTGGGGGGGGGGTCTTAATTCGGGAGTTACTTCTAAGCATCTTTTTTTTGTGTTTCCCCCTGTTGTGTCTGCCTCCCTCTTGTGTCTGTCTTTTCCTACTGCTTACTGTTTACTCACAGTTTTATTAAATATGGGACAAATTTTTGGGATATTAATCCAAGGTACTTGTGAGTTATCCGGGCTGCCGATTTTGTCCTTAAGTTTAGTTAACTTAAGGACACCCGACCGACGTGATGCCCGCAATTTAGCCCAAATCGGGGGCATCGCGTCGGTCGTGGCCGTTATAAGGGGCCGCGACGCGATGCCCGCGATTTCCCATAGACAGTAATGTTAAAAGACACGATGGACCCGATTTCCCATTGACAGTAATGTTAAAAGACGCGATGGACCCGATTTCCCATAGACAGCAATGTTAAAATAAAATGACAATGTGAAATTGGCCAATATGGCCATTTCACATTGGATATGTTTTAAAAAAAAATGTTTCATGGCCCCCCACCACCATTAACGCCACCCCGCTATTGACGCCAATCCGAAGCATGGCGAGCGCAGCGAGCCCGCGAGGGGCGGCGGTACGCGTCCTCCGACCTTTTCATACCCCTACTATCCACGTCGGCGTGGAGTTAAGAATAGAATAGTGTGGCGAGCGCAGCGAGCCACCGAGCCCCGCGAGGGGACGCGGATACCTTCACAGGTATCCGCGTCCCCTTGCGGGCTTCACAGGTGTCCGCGTCCCCTCGCGGGGCTCGCTGCGCTCGCCACGCTTCGGGCTCGGTGGCTCGCTGCGCTCGCCACACTATTCTATTCTCAACTCCACGCCGACGTGGATAGTAGGGGTATGAAAAGGTCGGAGGACGCGTACCGCCGCCACGCTTCGGGTTGGCTTCAATAGCGAGGTGGCGTTAACGGTGGTGGGGGGCCATGAAACATTTTTTTTTAAAACATATCCAATGTGAAATGGCCATATTGGCCAATTTCACATTGTCATTTTATTTTAACATTGCTTTCTATGGGAAATCGGGTCCATCGCGTCTTTTAACATTACTGTCTATGGGAAATCGGGTCGGAAATCGGGTCCATCGTGTCTTTTAACATTACTGTCTATGGGAAATCGCGGGCATCGCGTCGCGGCTCCTTATAACGGCCACGACCGACGCGATGCCCACGATTTCGGGCGCGATTAAAAAATCGGCAGCCCGGATAACTCACAAGTACCTAATCCAATACTGGGCAAGCTACGACTCTGTCAGCCTTATGCACCTTTCTGTATGTGGAGAAAGTATTTTTTTTCTTTTTTCAATTTTCTTATCACCTTTTTTGTAACGTTTATTGCATATGCTTGCATTATGGCATGTTCATGTATGTTCCAGTTTGTCCTATTAATAAAAATCTAATGTTAAAAAAAAAAAAAAGAAAAGAACAAATTCAGTCTGTGAACAGTATTTGTAAGTTTCTCAGAAATAAACATATTTCACATGACTCATAACAAGCAGCAGATGAAGACAAAGAACAGCATTGTCCTTAATTTCTCAAAGAAGGACACATTCTGATGTATGGGGTGAGGGGAATCTGGTTAGAGTTTGGTCATACAGTAAGTAGGAAATGTTTCAGACATACATCTGAAATCGCATATTATGACATTTTCTGAAATTGGAATTTAAAAAAAAAAAAATCGATCATTTTATGGGATGCGAATTTGCGGGTGGAACGTGCGATATGGTGCGATTTTTAGTCATGAGAACATGTGAATTAGTGGACATGTGCCATTTTGTAGAAATGGTAATGTGCTTTTAATGTAAAAAATGAAAAAAAGAATAATGGCTCGGGGTCCATTCCTGGCTCAAAGAACCAGTCCTGGTATCAGAAATACAGGGGACCAAAAACATAGGGGATCCCCAGCATTTGAAAAATCAGTACCGGGCTCAAGGGCCGTTCCTGGTTCACAAAATATGGGGCCAAAATGACTATGGGTCCCCCGTATTTTGGCAACCAGCACTGGACCCAAACAGCCAACAGGTTAATGCTACAGCTGGGGGGGGGGGACTTTTTACATAAGTTCCCCTGGCCAATACATAGAATGGGCTCATTGGACACCGGAGTAACGGGGAAGATATTGTGCGTGTGTATATATATATATATATATATATATATATATATATATATATAGAAAGAGAGAGAGAGTGAGAGAGAGAGAGAGAGATACAGATGTACCACAGCACTCACCATTCCTAAGAATTGGGTTCAAACAGCACCCACACTTCCCAGGTTAGGGTGCAGTAGCTTAACCTGGGACAAATACAGGGGGCCCAGCACTCACCATAATAAACTAACTCACCTTAACATACAAATAATCAATTCAATAAATAATGGGGTTTTAGTTCATGAATTGATCGATGCATTTAAGCTTGCAGCCCATCGCCAAGGGACCCCATTTCACTACAAGTCCTATACTAACAACTGGTCCTACACTAAGAACCTGGCCACTGCTGGCACATCATAGTTAAAATGAACATGTGTTTTTTCTTGGTTTAAAGCTCACCTGCCAACTACCTTATGGCTTTTAACGATGAGGCAGTCACCTAACAAACCTGAATTAGTATTAAAGGGGAAGCTGTCACAGTTTTCAGATGAATGAGCTTATCTAGGGTGCATGAGAAAGCTATGATCACAGTAACAGAAGTCAATTAAAAAATAACCCACATATATAGAGATACAGATGTACCACCGCACATGAGGAAATAAAAAGTAAAGCATTTATTTACTGCTGTTTGGTGAGTGCCCTGATTCTATATAATTGTGGACTTGGACCATATATTACATATGTGCCTGATGGAGCACCACATTAGGAGGACCTTAAACCGTGAGTGCATTGGAACTATTAATATATATATATATATATATATATATATATATATATATATATATACACATATATATGGATCCCTGAGGACGGGCTAAGATGACCATATACTGTATATATAATTAGTTGAGAGTATTTACACAAATAGAGCCAAAGCCATGAGCAGACCACCCAACCAGAACACTGGTCACGCCCCCCACATTACTAGGTGCTGGCCACAACCCCTATTATTGGGCATAATAGGCCCTTGATAATTTTCAGCTCCAGGCCCATTTAGACGTTAATCTGGCACTGCAGGTAAATAGTTCTTAAACAGGCATGAAGTGGAGATAGATGTTAAAGTACCCGGATGTATCCACTCTTAATGCTGGATGAGAGTCCACCCTTTGGTCCGCGGTTCAGTGCAGCCCACCAACGCGTTTTAGACATCTTCTTGTGTCCTTTTTCAAGGAGAATGGCTGCATATAGTCTCCTCCTGCTTTATATAGGGTAATCTGTAGTTAATGTTCCAATCCCTGGTGACTTGGGTGGTGACTTCCGGTCATGGCCGTGTACTTCCGGTCGCGATCTGATTCGTATCATCAGTGATGTGAAGCACGAGGTGCCCCACTTCCGGTAGCCGTCATTCCGCTTCCGTTCACGGACCTTGCACAGATCATTCTGCCACACTTCCTGTTTGACAGTGCCACCTTTCCTGTCTGCAGCCATATTTGTTCTTAAATGGATAGAGACTCTATATCGCATATATTCTTTGTATACAGGCGGGGCAAATGATCACTATAAATCGTAAATAAATGCATACAATTACAAAAATTTATATAATGACAATAAAAAGTATTCCATTTAAGATCTTTCAACATATAACAGATCTAAATAAATACATATGAAAAATGCACAAAATGTATAAAAAATATAAAAAATACAGATACAACTTATTTTTAGAAAAAAACATAAATTAAAAAGAATTACAAGAACCATTTCACTTTGATATTGGCATTTAACCCCTTGGGTTTAAGGGTATTGAATTTGTATATAATTTTAATTTCCTCCTTCGCTAGACGATTATTTGTATTTTTGTTCCTATAGTCGGTTCCAGGGGCGGATCCAGGATAAAATGACAGGGGGGGCACCATGATAAAAGAGGATTTCGGTGGGGGAGGGGCGGTGTTAGTGGTGCCAGTGTACATGCTAAGAGAGCGGCAGAGAGAGGGTGGGGATGGGATTAAAAATAGGCCCTGGAATTTAAAGTACGCAGGCCCACCATGGTGACAAAAGTGAAGGATGTAGTTGTGCACGCGCCGAAGGCGCACTCCGGAAAACTTCATCTAGTGAAAAGGGGGTGTGGTCACTCAACAGGGGGCATGTCCTTGAGTGTAGTGTACAACACCATATACAACTTCTACACATTATGCAACAAAATACTAGACCCCATTATACTTGCCCCTTACACATGATGCCAAGTGGAATGAGCCAAAATTCAAATAATGCCACATGGATTGAGCCAAAATTCAAATAATGCTACATGGATTGAGCCAAAATTTACATAATGCCAAATGGATTGAGCCAAATTCATAAAATGCCACATGGATTGAGCCAAAATTCACATAATGCCACACGGATTGAGCCAAAATTCACATAATGCCACACGGATTGAGACTAAATTCACATAATGCCACACGGATTGAGACAAAATTCACATAATGCCACATGGATTGAGCCAAAATTCACATAATGCCACACGGATTAAACCAGAATTCACATAATGCCACACAGATTAAGCCGAAATTCACAATACACTTCATAAACAGGGACATTGTCCACCAAAGGCGCGCATTAAACATTTACACCATAATGTCCATTACACGTTAAGTTACACGCCATTATGTCCATTATGTATTATGCCAAACACCATAATGCCTATTAATAATTATGCTACATAAGTGCTGATTATCTACATGCTCATTGCCAAGGGTTCCATGCTCATTGCCAGAGGTTCCATGCTCATTGCCATGTAGGATTACATGTCATTGCCAAGGGGGAATACATGCTCGTGGTAAATGGGTAACAGCCGCTGCCAGGCAGAAGTGATAGCCACTGACAGTGGCAAAGCCTGGCTGTATTCAGAGCACTGCAGGTCCCGGCTATTTGAAATAATATCCCTTTCACACCAGAAAATGCATTCCCTGGTTGGCCCCTTTTACACCAGCCTAGTCCCTGCATTTTCTGGTGTGAGGGGGAGAGAAAACCACCCCTCCCCCCCTTTAACCAGTTATCTAATTTAACCGGCTATATCTTCGGAGCCAACTGACCCATTTACATGACAAGTAGCATATTGAAGAACTTTTGAGTGGGCTTTGAATGATTTAGGTCCAGTGAAACTGGAACGTTTGGTTCCAGAGTAACCTGCCCTCAAAGAACATGAACAGCCATGAAATTACATTTCAAATATAAAAAAATCGGTTTACATGCAATATCTCTGAAACCCATTGAACGATACGGACCAATCTGGTATCATATTGAAGGCCCAGCGATTTGGAGTTGAATGAGATCAACCACAAGCTTCTGTGATCCCATGGGGAACTGGCAGCCGTCGGAACCGTGTGGGGGTCGGAATTGACGGGTCCCATATTATCGCTAGAAACACGGGGCTGGGCTCGTTGGAAAGCCCTGGTCCTCAGCTACAAAATAAATGACAGGGGGCACGTGCCCAGGTGCCCCCCCTGCTTCCGCCACTGGTCGGTTTGTGCGAATTTAACCTTAAAATGTGAGAAACTGAAGATTTATGTGTATTTATGTGTATTTTTAAAATGTTGAGAAAGTGAATGGGACTCTAGTCCTTTCTTAATATTATTCAGGTGTTCACTGAGTCGTACCTTAAAAGGTTGAGATGTGCCACCAATATAAAATAAATTACAAGAACACTCAATCCCATACACTATATTCTTAGTGTTACAAGTAATAAAATCATCCAGAGCAAAATTTAGTTCCATTAATATTGATCTCAGTTAATTTACTAGTCCCATTGCTTTTCACTTGTTTACATGCTTTACATAACCCACATCTGTGGAACCCCTTTGTTAGGGTTCTTCCTTGACTTTTGGTATACTGGATAGCACTCCTTACTATTTTTATTTTGACACTTTAAGGCCCCCATACACTAGCCGATTTTGGTCAGATTTCAGCCAGATCAGTCGGATCTGGCCGAAATCGGACCAAAATCGGCTAGTTTTGATGTCCCCTTCAGATCCGATGCGCGGTCCCGTGCGCATCGGATCTGCGTCGGGTGGTCGGACCTGCTGCACGTCCGACCACCCGACTTGGGACCTAGTGGGGCGGCGCGGCGGTGGAGGGAGCAGGGGGGGCTGGGGACGCTGCGGGGGACACGTCTGTGTCCCCCGCTGCGGGGGACAGCGTCTGTGCGGCGAGAAGGTAGAGGGAGCAGGGGGGGCTGGAGACGCTGCGGGGGACACAGGCTGCATAGAGCCGGGCAGGGGGAGCCGGCCGGGAGCTGTCAGTAATGAATAAAAAAAAAAGCCCATACAATGAATGGTCGGCCTGTGATTGGCTGTGCGCTCTCTCAGCCAGTAAGCAATTGGCTGAGAGAGCGCTCAGCAGCCAATCACAGGCTGCCCATTCATTGTATGGGCTTTTTTTTTTATTCATTACTGACAGCTCCCGGCTCCCCCTGCTCGGCTCTATGCAGCCTGTGTCCCCCGCAGCGTCTCAAGCCCCCCCTGCTCCCTCTACCTTCTCGCCGCACAGACGCTGTCCCCCGCAGCGTCCCCAGCAGCGGGGGACACAGACGTGTCCCCCGCAGCGTCTCCAGCCCCCCCTGCTCCCTCTACCTTCTCGCCGCACAGACGCTGTCCCCCGCAGCGGGGGACACAGACGTGTCCCCCGCAGCGTCCCCAGCCCCCCTGCTCCCACCAGCTCCCACCTCTTAGCCCCCCGGGTTTTTTTACATGTGATAAATCGAGACGATTTATCACATGTAAAAAATGGCACATCAAGTGCCAATCTAATCAAGCTCCCCCGGGGAGCAGCCGGGGAAGCTCAGGGGGAAGTCGGGGGCGACTTGTCCTAAGGACAAGTCGCCCTAGTGTATGGGGGCCTTTAGCCTCTGGTTAGGAGCTGATTGGCCGGTGATAAAGTACCAGGCACTTTATCACTTCTCCTCCTTTATCACTACTTCATACATCTACCCCTCTGTATGGAGTAGAAGATAGATTAGGTAAGAGTTGGAAAAGCAAATTGAGAGTGTACATTCTAAAAAAGGGGTGGGGGGTATACATGATATTTATGTGCCTCTAATTTATAGATCTGTGCATGTGAAAATCTGTGTCTGTTATGTTGCACAAAATTTGTAGCATGATTGAAATGTGGGGCTGGAAAGAGTTTGCTTAAGCCAGTGATTTCATCCGGAGGGTCACCTAAGGACTACACAGATGTCTGATGGCCATGCAGTTGAATCGATAGTGCAGCAGTGGATCACAGAAATCTGCCATAGGTATCTTTTAATAGCAGTCTCGAGGGGCAGCCGCATTTCCTGGACCCAAAGTGACAGAAACAGTATTGGAACACTAAACCAAGCCCACCTGCTTTTTGAGGCACGCATCTATGGTGCATGCATGCACCAAGTGTCAAATAGGTAAGGGATGCCACTGGCTCTTAGTATAGATGGGCAGATTTTTTAAGCCTGGTGAAATGATTTAGTGGCTCGTAATATTGCACCAGCCAATCTGCTCCTAACCTTCATTTTTCAAACCCAGCATGTAACTTCACAATTAGGAGCTGCTGCATTAACAACAGGCACTTTATCACTTCACCAGGCTTAATAAATCTGTCCCATAGACTGCTACATACCTCCCAACTGTCCCGATTTTAGCTGACCATCATGCTTTTTTTTTACACAGTCCTTTGTCCTGCCCGGGCCGGCAGTGTCTTGTGTTGAAGGGGGCAGTTGGTAGTCCCCCCTGCCCGGTGCTGCTCTGCTCAGCAAAGCAGCAGGGACAATATACAGTGAGAATAGGGGGTGGGAGGCATGGCCAACAGCTCACACAGCCACTGGCAATGCCCTCACAGAGGCTAAATTGGGGTGTGGCCTCGCGGGAGAACCAAAATAATAGGCCACACACCCTTGCCAGTAGGTCATGCCCCCAAGATTTCTGATACAAGCCTTCGCCGCGCTAAGGGTCCCATCTCACAGTCTTCAAAAGTTGGGAAGTATGCTGCTATGACATAAAAAAAATATTATATACTTTTTTATACTTTTAGATTCAGTTTATGAACCATTCAGCAGTACAACAGAGAATTGCTTTTCTACCAAAATAACAGTGACATGAGCTATCATATTCTTTGTAGTGACAACATTAACAAATTGGTGTTCCTGTACTCTCATCTGTTTTACACAGAGCACAAGGATGTATAAAGTCTTTTTGTTCAAAACAAAACTGTTTTTTTTTTTTTTTTTTCAGTGGGTTTATATTCATCAGTGTTTGGGGCATTACAATTGCTCTGCCTGTTCACCTGCCCCTTCATTGGATTTGTTATGGACTGGAGGATGAAAGAGAGTGATGAACGGTAAGGTAGAATAAAACAATTAATTAAATTGTCTAATAAAGAGCAGATGGTAATGTAGTATAAAAAGATTTCTGTAGGCATTTAGGGGGAGAATTATTAAATCTTCTAGGAGGACTTGTGGAGTAGTTGCCAATAGCAACCCATCAGATTCTAAATATATTTTATCTCATACATTAAAAAAAGGTACAGTATGCAGTTACTGGGTAGACAATCAAATTATTAGAACAGGTCCAGGGTACCAACGCGTTTCACTGATAAGACTAACAGGTTTATCAAGGTGTCTCACTGCTGTTAAGGTACTGACATTTATACCCAAAACCCTTACTGGGCCATATGCATAATTAATAGAGTCACTTGTTCAATTTTAATAACAATAAAAAGACTAACTTGGAGACAGAAAGATATACACATAATTATATCATAATACATACATACATATGCCAAAAAGATAATTCAACTTAATTGCATCAACATACATTTGACCTCCGCAGATCACTTCTGGGTCAAGTGACTCCTAGATCTCTCAGATATCACTATTGTTCTAGGAGAAATCGGGTTTAACCATAGATGTCGACATAAATAGCTCCATTATAAGGAGGTGCTGCAGATGATCTGCAAAAATAGATTGTCATTAATCTACGATCCAACTAGAAGTACACTATGGACCAGCATGCAGTGGCCGGAAGTGACGTTCTGTGTTCCGAAACAATCTGGGTGCGCGAACACCACTTTCGGCTGCTGGAACGCGGATGTGTAACGGTCCAGAGAGGCGAGTAAATGCTGTTTATAATAGACCATAAAGGACGTAATAGCGCCCAAAAAGTGTGGATGAACTCCACAAATATGTTATCCTCGCGATTTGCATACGATTTGCATACAATGCAATTAAGCACACCCCCACTGTCCACGTCAGCTCGAAGCGTGGCGAGCGGACGCAGTACGCGTCCTCCCGACCTGTTCATATCCCCACTATCCACGTCAGTGTGGAGTTCATTTTATAAAGTGTGGTACACATCAAGTAATCTGCGTCCGCTCACCACACTTCGGGCTCATTTTCCGTGGCCGCTTGCCATGCTTCGGGCTCGCCACACTTTATAAATACAGCTCCATGCCGATTTGGATAGTGGGGGTATGAACAGATCGGGAGGACATGTAACACGTCCGCTTGCCACGCTTCAGGCTAACGTGGATAGTGGGGGTGTGCTAAATCGCATCGCATGCAAATCACATACGATGCGACCCGCGGGCAGTGCCGCCATGAAACTACACAAGTACCCTCATATATTTAAGACAATTATATATCATATATATTACATACATAGGAGTACTTTCTCTATAACCAGGGAACGGGCATGGGATATATATACAGTACAAAAAGACAAATATAGGAAGAGGGGTTTCAATGGTTTACATTTATCATAAAGAACCCTTAGTTCAAATCAAATAAATCATAAAACCACATTAAGTTCCAATGAGTTGTTTAGTCCTTTGGGGAATAACGAATCAAATCTAAAAATCCAATAAATTTCCTGACTACACAAGGATTTGTATCTGTTACCTCCATGTTTAGTGGCATTTATATGTTCAAGTCCTAATGTAATTGTAGACCCTTAGGGTGAAGCTCTGAAAAGTGTCATGAGACACTATGAAGTGGATTCTTGTTAAGGATGTTCTTGAGATGTTCCAGGAATCAGGTTCTCATGGCTCTTTCCATGAGAAAGAGCCGTGACGTTGCATGGCATATGGACACTAAATGTAAGAAAACATATTTGTAATAAATAGTCATAGCAATTCACTCTTAAACTTTTTCTAGTGTTCATTCAGCCGGAAAGTTTCAAAAACATGTAAACATTATTTTTGATAAATATAACTCTTCTGGAGTTAAGAGGTCATGATCACCACTGAAATCCAAAAGTACAATACTGTAGATGGTAAATATAGCAAAGTGGAGATAAATTGTAGGCGCTGCCCAAAGCAGCCAGTAAGCACCTCCTTTTATAAACTGTACTAGAAGCTTATTGATTGCTATAGGCAACTTCTACCATGTTAGCATTCTATAGCAGTGGTGGAACTTGTGGGTGATGTGCTCAGGCACAAAAATATAATTTGGGCCCCCCTCCTCCGCCCCAACCTAAGTTCACAATATGCAACATAGCAATGGGTGACAGGAAGAGGCAGAGTGTGACAGGGAAAAACTGTGGGTGACCGGAAGGAGGCAGAGAGTGACAGGGAAAAAACAGTGGATGACAGGGAGAAGGCAATTGGTGACAGGGAGAGGCAGAGTGTGACAGGGAAAAACTGGGTAACGGGAAGAAGATGACAGAGGCAGCAGTGGGCCCCCTAGTCCTCAGGGGCCAACAGAGGGTGACAGGAGCAGCAGTGGGCTCCTTAGTCATCAGGGGCCCTAGTGCACTGTCAGTGTCGTAACAATAAAACAAGCACCCCCCCCATCGAAAATTTCAGCAGCGATATCCCGTAAAATAAAGCCTGCCTGCCTGCTTCCCCCCGTAAAATAAAGCCTGCCTTCTCCCCCTTAAAATAAAGCTGCCGCCTCCTCTAGCATCCTCAAAAAGTGTCTGCTGTAAGGGGGCGGACATTTTGTGTGAGCTATTTCTTATTAGCAGGAGCCAGCCAGGAGGAGAGCCGGGACTGTAGACCAGTAGATCTGAGGGTCCCAGCCACAGACTCAGCTGCGGCAAGCAGCGGGGTAAGGCAGGCCAGTGCAGCGCATCTATAGTCCCACAGACATCTGGCGCCCACACTCACTCAGTACCTCCCCACAACTGCGGGGTCTGCAGGGCCTTTGTTATGCCACTGTGCACTGCACCTGCTGCACCAATGGTAGTCCTGCCTCTGCTCTAGAGGTTTTGATGCATCCCCCCTAAGTTAGAATGCTTAAAGCAATGATCATTAGTGTGAAAATTCTATAATTGGTGGGTCTGAAAATGTTTAGTGCCTAAGTAATGTACCTTGAAGTTTCACAAGCAGCATATGCTGAACAGATAGATCAGCCAGAAAATATTCACAGCTTGCTAAACCAACTGTCACACAGAAAAGTATTGTTTATGAGAACGGCTATTGGCAGGATCCTAGGATGAATGTAGATTAGTCATAGAAACATCATCTTGAAATTATTTGGTTTTCTCTTTGACTCATTATAATAGATTATCAGGTTACCTGAAAAAATGTCCATCTCCTTTCATTCAGTCAGTATTACCTATGAATGCTATTGGTACAAAGTTTATAACCAAGGGTATGTAAAAGAGAGAGAGAGATATTTAGATTTAAAAAATCAATTATCTAGGGCCTAAATTTGTGTTCCTGATACTCCATAGTACTGTAGCATAGTTGTTGAGGATGAAAAGAGATATTAGTCTATCAAGTTTAACCTATATTTGATCTCCTGCGGTGCACTGCTGTAAATGACCCTGATGAAGTTAACTATCTGTTAAAATCAGAATCCTTGATGCGTTTTGGTTCTGTATCTCGGGCAATGTTTTGGATCTGAATCTGTTCCAAAACACCACAATTTTCATGTTTCATGTTTTGGATCTGTATTTATTTGCCCCAAAAACATAAAAATCCTCCTACGCTATTAATAATCTCAATATCATTCATTTCCACTCATATTCAGTCTATTCTGAACACCTCACAATATTGTTTTTAGGGCAAAAGGTTGCACAAGGTGGCTGGATAAATATACTGAGCCAAACAAGTGTGCAGCACAAACACGTGGCTCATCTAGGAGTGGCACTGCAGCGGCAGACAGGATGGCAGTTTCAAAACTAGGCCCCAAAAATCACATAATGGCAAAAAAGAGGTGCAAACTGAATTGTTGGGACCTCCCACCCACCCTTATGTTGCGTAAATAGGGCATGCACACTTTAAAAAAACAATCATTTCAGCAACAGGGTCTGCCACATGACTGTGGCTAAAATGATTGGTTTATTTTGGCCCCCACAAAAAAAGAAGCAAGTCACCTCTCCCTGTACAAACTGGCTCTATAGAGGCAAGATGTCATCCTCATCCTCCGATTCCTCACCCCCTTCAGTGTGTACTTCCTCATCCTCACAGATTATCAATTCATCCCTGTTGGACTCAATCACAGGTCCCTCTGGTGTGTCTGGAGGCAATTGTTGGTCTTCGTTCAAGAATTGATAATTAATTTTGATGAACATTATCTTCTCCATATTTTGCGGAAACAACCTTCTACGCAGCTCACTGACCAGGTTCCCCGCTGCACTAAAAACTATTTCGGAGTACAAACTGGAGGGGGGACAACTCAAGAAAAATAGAGCCAGATTGTACAGGGGCCTCCAAACTGCCTTTTATTTCCTGCCAGTAGAGGTATGGACTGTCTGACATGTCTACTTGGATGCTGTCACCAAAGTAATCCTCCACCATTTTTTCAATGGTGACAGCATCCAATGCAGCGACAGTAGACATGTCAGCAATCAATGGCAGGTCCTTTAGTCCGGACCAGATGTCCCACCAGCAGGTTGTGTCGGAAATTTCAGTTGTTTCCTTGCAGCCACAGATGTGGAAGAAAATTAGGGAGAAGCTGTCACGGTCCACTTCAGATGACAATCTCCTGACCAGCAGGTCTTTGCACCTTTGTAGACTTGTGTCTGCCAGAAACAGAGACAAAACATACGCTTTAAACCGAGGATCGAGCACAGTGGCCAGAATGTATTTCTCTGACTTTAACAGACTGACCACCCTCATATCCTGGCAAAGTGTGTGGAGGGCTTCATCCACAAGAGCTACATGCTTTGCGGAATCGCAACGCTTTAGCTCCTCCTTCACTTTCTCTAGCTGCTTCTGCAACAGCCTGATCAGGGGAATAACCTCAAGCTGGCAGTGTCAGAGCTGACTTCACATGTGGCAAGTTCAAACAGCTGGAGAACCTTGCACAACAAGGAAATCAGCCTCCACTGTGCTTGAGTCAGGTGCATCCTCACTCCTCGGCCTATGTCGTAGGTGGCCTTGTAGGCTTGAATGGCCCTTTTTTGCTCCTCCATCCTCTGCAGCATATAGAGTATGAAGTTCCAGGGTGTCACCATCTCTTGTTTGAGGTGATGGCAGGGCAGGTTGAGGAGTTTTTGCTGCCGCTCCAGCCTTCGGCAGGCAGTGGCAGAATGGCGAAAGTGTCCAGCAATTATGTGGGCCACCGCAAGCATCTCCTGCATGCTCCTGTCAGTTTTTAGGAAATGCTTCACCACCAAATTTATTGCACATGCTGGAAATTGCCCTTATGTAATGCCCGCATAATGTTACTTACATTGTCCGACACCACAAATCCCCAGGAGAGTGGGGTAATCCACTGCAAGATGAATTCCCTCAGTTTCTCTAAGAGGTTGTTGGCATTGTGCCTCTTACTCAAACCGGTGAAACACAGCATAGCCTGCCTCGGAAGGAGCTAATGTTTCAGAGATGACAGCCTACCCAGAAGGCTGTCACAGTCATACAGTATAGTCATTAGTTTGCCCTGAACCACTTGTCCGTGGTTAAGCGGACAGTAGGTACAACCGTATTTTTCAAGGCACCGAGGACACTTTTTTGGATGTCTCTGTACATCCTTGGTATCGCCTACCTAGTGATGTGAAATCTAGACAGGATTTGGTACCAGGGACACAATACCTCCATCAACTGTCTAAATCCCACTTCACTGATAGCGGACACACTGGACGCACATCTAACACCAACATAGCTGTCAAAGCCGCAATTTTCCGCTTTGCCATCAGATGACTGCTGTCGTACTTCGTCCTCATGGTGAACGACTGTTGGACGGTCAATTGCTTAGAGAAAGACTTAGCGGTCTTACGATTTCCCTCTGGGATGATGACTGACTCCCAGCAGCAACAGCAGCAGCAGTAGTAGGCGCACTGCTGCAGGATCCTCCGGAGAAATCCCAGATAGAAGAGGAGTCAGTCATGCCAGTGACATGTCCTGCAGGACTCCCTCCGATCCGGATGGAGGAGGAAATTGACAAGGAGTGACTTGCTGGTGATTTAGGTGTTCCTGGACTGCTTACGGTCCTAGCCACAGTTTCTGAACTAAACAGTGACTTCAGGTGACGCATAAGAGAGGATGTCCCTAGGTGGCCAATGGCCTTACTCATGCTTATTGCAGCTTTACATAAGCTACATATGGCGAGACAATTAGTGTCTGAATCTGGATAAAAATAATTCCAGACCAAAGAGGTGGATTATTTAGTCTTCTGCCCTGGCACGGTGGTGGCCTTTTGCATCCCACGGACAACAACTATCTCGCCCGGTGCCTCATTTAAGCAAACCACATCACCATCAGCAGAATCCTCCTCCTCATCAACTTTCTCCTCAGTGCCAGCTACATCAATTTCCTTCTCCTGGTGTACAACATTGACAACTTCAAAATCAGGAACTGGACTGTGGGTGATGTACACAAAGGAAAACTTATCGCACAGGAGAGTGATGAATAAGATACTAGAAAAGGTGGACCCCTGATTTTTAGTTACAGGTTTAAATGAAACCTAGGTTGACGGGGGTGTGCTACCACTGGACATCTATATATATCAAGCAACAGGGTTTGTACAGAGACAAAAAAAGAAATGTCACTGTGTGGTGCACCTAAGAATTGACACAATAATACGTAACTTTTAATTGGATAACTCTAAAATTGGTAGCGAAATAATGGACACACAATACACAAAAACATATATGACACAGACAGGTGTTTTAAAAAGGGTACTGATACCCTCACGACGCTGGGCCCCCAATCCCAATGAAATTTATGAGAATGCTTTTATTTGTGTACACATAAAATGCTTTGATGTTTTAGCAGTAACTTAGTACCTAGGACGTTCTCCTTAATTAGTGGAGAATTGACAGGTATGATACCCGGTCTGATAGGTACTCACGGCTGTTGTGCGAGTGATAGTATATGGATCAACTCACACAATTTTTACAGTTTGAGTGCTGGTTAATCTCGAATGCACTCTGAATTACCACAATTATAACAACAGTCCTGCCCCCTGTAATAAGTGTGGGTCTAGGAAAGGTAGTGGTGCTCTGCAGCAACGCTAGTCTGACCCGCTGTGTGGGATGCGGGTATGAGCCAGGCGATGGCGTCGGGTAGCGGTGTAGGTAACTGCGCCCGGTGGGAAGTACCGAATGCGGCTATGTTTGATGCCGCAGACGTTCCCACTTGCCAGTTCTGATACAACACGGTGTTAGTGCGCAACACACCGTGTCTTGCCCTGGTGAGATATGCCAGGTATCAGATCGCCAGAGCGTGCTGCAGAGGAAAAATACTTTAAGCTAAAACAGATCAAAATGCATTTATATCAGGGAAGGGAAGGGGGACACAGACGAAGTGTAACGGTCGGCGTACGCTTCGCCAAGGAGCTTTTTCAAGACCAACCTGAGGGGCAGCAGGAAGTTCATTAAATACCTGCCTCTAATGAATATTCATCAGATGCTAATTTCCAGGGTGTGACCAGGTAACAAGTTGGCTAGTGACTGCGTAGGGCATGTGAATTCAATTAGTCATGTGGAGTTGTAAATAATTAGTATACATGCCCGGTTGATAAAGTAGTACAAATAAAGTATTGATGTTTAGAGAAAGAAGGAAGAAATAAAAGTTTAAGTGTAGCACTTAACTGATAATATGGAGTGTAAAACTCTGCATAATGATGCAGTCCAGGTATAATGTGTGTGTCGATTATCCATTAATTATAGTGGATGCGTCGACATAAAGGAAGTGTCGACAATAGGATGGCAACGGTCTGATGTCCACAAAATAAGGTCTCCTAGTGTAGGGTATAACAATGCATATGCATCAGGGATCTCATTACTGGGCATATAGTGTCAATCTTAATTAAAGTGGATGCGTCGACATAAAGGAGGTGTCGACAATAGGATGGCAACGGTATGATGTCCACAAAATATGGTCTCCTAGTGTAGGGTATAACAATGCATATGCATCAGGGATCTCATTAGTGGGCATATAGTGTAAATCTTTATTAAAGTGGATGCGTCGACATAAAGGAGGTGTCGACAATAGGATGGCAACGGTCTGATGTCCACAAAATAAGGTCTCCTAGTGTAGGGTATAACAATGCATATGCATCAGGGATCTCATTACTGGGCATATAGTGTCAATCTTAATTAAAGTGGATGCGTCGACATAAAGGAGGTGTCGACAATAGGATGGCAACGGTCTGATGTCCACAAAATAAGGTCTCCTAGTGTAGGGTATAACAATGCATATGCGTCAGGGATCTCTATTTAGTGGGCATGTAGTGTAAATCTGTGTCTGATGATGTATTAGGTACTAAACAGTGGGATGACATATTATTCCTTCCTGAGGGGTACCTATTTTCCAATAATGGGATGAAAACAAGAATGACAGTATGATAATGTGAGTTGTGTATTTAGAGAAAGATGCTCGATAAATAATATGTGGGGAATGGATGTGACCCCCTGTCTCTATATTCCGGCGTTCCGGGAGATGCATGTGATATATTTAGACACACGCAGTCCCAGTCCTGTCGGAGCAGGAGACAGGGGTTGCATCTAAATGGGGAGAGTGAAGTGTGTGTCGGGGGGAATGATGCACAGAAATAAAACATATTGGAGTCTGTTTTCCAGTGTAATGGTGGGGTAATATGATATAAAACATAAAAATTATGCAGAATTGCATATGAAAATAAGTGAAATTATTCCGGTTGCACCGTGGGATATGTGGTGACAGGCTCCATTCATAGATGGATATTGCATTCAAATGTGAATATGGTGCCATGAATGAAGAAATGGTGTGATGATATAGAAGCAGGGAGGGAGAGAATCCCTCTAGATTGGTGAGGATATAGTCTGTGACATGCGAGTGTAAGTGGCATAGAACCACTGTACTGTAAAATGAAAATAACAATTGTGGTGAGAAAGGTGAGAAAGGAATTGTTGATGGAAATGGTAGAAATAATAAAAAATATGGGGTATAGGGTTGGATTCCCAACAGGTTAAGACAAAGAGGAATTTTTGGAGTGTAGTCCACTGACAACAGATATTAAAACTATAGAAAGACTGTATAATTATTTTCTTCGTTGAGGCCTCTGGGGGACATGGAGTCCATCAAAAATATCAGACGGGTCTCTTGTTTCAAAAGCTCCTTGTCCCAGTCTCCTCTCCTGATGGACATGGTGACTTTGGTCATCCCAAAGGCTTTAAGGCCCCTGGGACTACCTTGATGGTGTTTGAAGAAATGTTTAGCCACAGGAGTGAGTGTTTTGAATTTCTGTTGGTCTTTGGAGGAGTTTTTGATGCTCAGAAGATGTTCAGACAGCCTTTTCTTCAATGGTCTGCGTGTCTTCCCAATGTAATGTTTCCCACAGGGGCATTCTAAATTATAAATGACCCCTGCAGTATCGCAAGTGATATAGTCCTGAATTTTCCATTCCTTGTTAAATTTATCTGTGAATGAATGGCACGGAGTCATGTAAAGGCAGACCCTGCAGGTCCCACACTTGTAGGATCCTTGTTTTCTGATTTTGATCTTGGATTCTTTTTCAAGGTGGCTATGCACTAAGATGTCTCTCAAATTGCTGCTCCGTCGCCAGCTTATATCCACCCTGTCTCCGAGAACCTCCTCCAGGTCTTTGTCTGTTTTGAGGATACCCAGGTGTTTGTTCAATACTTGTTGTATCTCTCGCCATTCTTTACAGAACGTGCCAATGAATCTTATTTTCTCAGTGGTGTCAGGGATTTGCTTTTTGGGATGAAGAAGTTGTTCTCTTTCATGCTTGCTTACTGCTTTTCTCGCTTTCTGGATAGACCTCTTACTATACCCCCTGTTTCTTAGTCTGATATCAAGTTCATCTGCCCTTTTAGCATAGGTTTCTTCACGTGAACAGTTACGCTTTGTTCTCAGGTATTCTCCCTTTGGGAGCCCCTGGATTACAGGGGGAAAATGGGCACTCTCATGGTGAAGTATAGAGTTGGTTGAGGTTTTCTTTCTAAACATGTCAGTAATGATGGAGCCATTCTCTTCAACCCTTATGAGGAGGTCCAGGTATTCCACCTCCTCCTGGCTGACATGGTAAGTAAGTTTGAGGTTGAGGTCATTCTTGTTCAGTATGTTCATGAACTTGAAAAACAAATCAATTTCACCTTCCCATATCAGGAACAGGTCATCTATATACCTTAGCCAGATCAGGATGTGCTGAGTATAGATCTCATGGTCTTCTGTGAAGACCACCTCACGTTCCCACCACCCCAGGTACAGGTTGGCATACGTGGGGGCACAAGTGCTCCCCATCGCTGTCCCCTGCACCTGGAGGTAGAATTGGTCCTCACAGACAAAATAGTTCCTCGATAGGACAAATTTCAGTAGTTCAATGATGAAGTTGTGGAGTGGTATGTCCTTGTCCATACTTAAGAAGTATTCGGAAGCCTGTATACCGTATTTGTGAATGATACTAGTATACAGGCTTTCCACATCGCATGTGATTAACCAGGTACCTGGGTTCAATATGATGTCCTGTATTTTGTTCAGGACGTCCATTGTGTCTCTTACATAAGAGGGAAGAGTCAGAACGTATTTCCTGAGGTGATGGTCCACAAATTGGCTTGCTTTCTCAGTTAAGCCCCCCCTTATTTTGTGGACATCATACCGTTGCCATCCTATTGTCGACACCTCCTTTATGTCGACGCATCCACTTTAATTAAGATTGACACTATATGCCCAGTAATGAGATCCCTGATGCATATGCATTGTTATACCCTACACTAGGAGACCTTATTTTGTGGACATCAGACCGTTGCCATCCTATTGTCGACACTTCCTTTATGTCGACGCATCCACTATAATTAATGGATAATCGACACACACATTATACCTGGACTGAATCATTATGCAGAGTTTTACACTCCATATTATCAGTTAAGTGCTACACTTAAACTTTTATTTCTTCCTTCTTTCTCTAAACATCAATACTTTATTTGTACTACTTTATCAACCGGGCATGTATACTAATTATTTACAACTCCACATGACTAATTGAATTCACATGCCCTACGCAGTCACTAGCCAACTTGTTACCTGGTCACACCCTGGAAATTAGCATCTGATGAATATTCATTAGAGGCAGGTATTTAATGAACTTCCTGCTGCCCCTCAGGTTGGTCTTGAAAAAGCTCCTTGGCGAAGCGTACGCCGACCGTTACACTTCGTCTGTGTCCCCCTTCCCTTCCCTGATATAAATGCATTTTGATCTGTTTTAGCTTAAAGTATTTTTCCTCTGCAGCACGCTCTGGCGATCTGATACCTGGCATATCTCACCAGGGCAAGACACGGTGTGTTGCGCACTAACACCGTGTTGTATCAGAACTGGCAAGTGGGAACGTCTGCGGCATCAAACATAGCCGCATTCGGTACTTCCCACCGGGCGCAGTTACCTACACCGCTACCCGACGCCATCGCCTGGCTCATACCCGCATCCCACACAGCGGGTCAGACTAGCGTTGCTGCAGAGCACCACTACCTTTCCTAGACCCACACTTATTACAGGGGGCAGGACTGTTGTTATAATTGTGGTAATTCAGAGTGCATTCGAGATTAACCAGCACTCAAACTGTAAAAATTGTGTGAGTTGATCCATATACTATCACTCGCACAACAGCCGTGAGTACCTATCAGACCGGGTATCATACCTGTCAATTCTCCACTAATTAAGGAGAACGTCCTAGGTACTAAGTTACTGCTAAAACATCAAAGCATTTTATGTGTACACAAATAAAAGCATTCTCATAAATTTCATTGGGATTGGGGGCCCAGCGTCGTGAGGGTATCAGTACCCTTTTTAAAACACCTGTCTGTGTCATATATGTTTTTGTGTATTGTGTGTCCATTATTTCGCTACCAATTTTAGAGTTATCCAATTAAAAGTTACGTATTATTGTGTCAATTCTTAGGTGCACCACACAGTGACATTTCTTTTTTTGTCTCTGTACAAACCCTGTTGCTGGACTGTGGGTGATCCTTCCAGCATATGCAGAAGGAGTGCTGCAAATGGTGGAAGGAGCCACCTCTTCCCGTACAGTGATGGGAAGGTCAGGAATCGCAACCACCAACACCCTTGGACTCTCCTTGGGGATTTGTGATACCATGTCTTTAGAAGACAGAGTTGTTTGCTGTGTTTTTGAGGACAGCTTAACTCTCTTTACATTTCTAGGGGGGAAGAGAAGGATGATGAGGAGGGGTGTGATTGTCATGTGAACCTGAACCACTAGTCAAGAACATAGGCCAAGGCCTTAGTCCTTGCCACTCCGTGTGGTAAATGGCATATTGGAAAACTTACATTGCCATTTTGGATTTGACATGTCCTCTATGATGACATTGGGCATTGGCCTTGGCAGACAACGATGATGGAATTTCATGTTCTATGTCTTGACTAGTCGCAGCAGCTTCAGCACTTGGAAGAAGTGGTTCTTGTTCTTTCACTATTGGAGCCTCTATAATTTTTGTTCTCCATTATCTTTCTGGAGTTATAAAATATGCAGCAAAGGAGAGTAGTGTACCCCTAAATTACACGCACACATGGCAGAGACAGAAAAAATTACAGGGATTATTAATAACCTCTTTATTGGAATAATATTATGCGGCCTTCACAGGAGCGTAATGTACCCTGTCCCTTACACACACGGCAGAGACAGATAAAATTAAAAGGATTAATAATGAGTTAACCCCTTTATTTGACAAATATTTTGCTGGTGGCACAGGAGTAGCAAAAGGTTTGATATCAAGATATCGGTAGTTCGCTAGGTGGAAAGGAGTGGTTATACTCAAGCAGCAGCAATTGAAAAGGGTGTCAAACCCTTTATATAAACAATATACTGTAGTAGAACAGAAAAAAGGGGGGTTTGCTGCGCTTAAACAATGAAGACAGTATATGGTAAATTTAAAATATATACATTTTTAATAAACATACAAGTAGAATTGCATGTTAACCAGCATGCTTAACATGCAATTCTACTTGTATGTTTATTAAAAATTAATATATTTTAAATTTACCATATACAGTCTTCATTGTTTAAGCGCAGCAAACGCCCCTTTTTTCGGTGGCACAGGAGTGTAGTGTACCCCTAACCACACACACACGGCAGAGACTGAAAGGGATTATATTAGATCAATAACCCCTTTATTGGAAAAATGTTATGCGCCTTTCACAGGAGAGTAGTGAACCCTTACACACACACACCCCTTACACACATACACGACAGAAAAAAATCAGAAAAATACATCTTTATTCTTTTTTTTTCTTTTTTTTTTACAGTGTACAGCTGCCGGCTGTACCACTGGACTTTAACGTCAGTGCCACTGGACTTAATCAGCAATATATATCAATATCAATGTACTTAATGGCAGTATGCAGCAGCAGTGGACTTTACGGTTGGTGCCACTGGACTGGAATCAATCAGCAATATATCAGTGTACTGTATGTACTACCCAAATGGACTGTCAGTGCCACTGAACTGGACTACAGAACTGTACCTAGTAGTTAACTACTACAGGACAGGTATACTATATATCTATTAGGTGCAGGCACAGACTGTCCGTGCCACTGGACTGGACTACCGAACAAGGACAGGTATATAATCTATGAGGCACAGTCAAAGACTGTCAGTGCCACTGGACTGGACTACAGCGCTGTGAAAAATACAGTATATGATTATATTTATTAAAATTACATCTATTAAAACAATATTACAGCAACAGCAAACTATTCAATCTACATGCTTAGAGCCATATAATAAAGATAATTTTCCCCTTTGGATATTATTCAAATAGTTAGTGCATGCATGCAATTCAAGCGTTTTTTTTTTTGCTTCAACCGGTTTTTGCTGGGTTAGTAAAAATAAAGCATTATTTCAAGCTCAGTACCACCTATGTGCACATGGTTTAATAACTTTTATACTTAAGTAGGTCTCAGTGATCGGTGGGCATCCTGGCTTCCAGTCCCTGTTGGTGCACTCCGGCCACTGGTGCAGTCCGTATTGTGTGCAACCTTGTCTGAGGGTCACCAACCAGTCCTGGGTATAAGCATCGGCAGCACTTATACCCAGGACTGGTTGGTGACCCTCAGACAAGGCCGCACACAATACGGACTGCACCAGTGGCCGGAGTGCGTCACCAGGAACTGGAAGCCGGGACACCCACCGATCACTGAGACCTACTTAAGTATAAAAGTTATTACTCCATGTGCACATAGGTGGTACTGAGCTTGAAAGAATGCTTTCTTTTAACTAACCCAGCAAAAACCGGTTGAAGCAAATAAAAACGCTTGAATGGCATGCATGCACTAACTATTTGAATAATAGCCAAAGGGGAAAATTATCTTTATTATATGGCTTTATGCATGTAGATGAATAGTTTGCTGTTGCTGTAATATAGTTTTAATTGATGTAATTTTGATAAATATAATCATATATTTTTCACAGCGCTATTTCAAAATGTTCTTTTTTGGTAGGTTAATTGGCTCCCAACAAAAATTAACCCTAGAATGTCTGTGAGCATGTACATGTGGTAGGGAATATAGATTATAAGATCCACTGGGGTAGGGACTGATGTGAATGTTCATCTATACACTGTAAAGGGCTGCGGAATATGTGTGCACTATATAAGAAACTGGTAATAAGAAATATATATACTGTATCTCCTCAAAACTAAGTTTCTCTTCTCTCAAGGTCTAAGACTGTGCAGAAACTGTCCAATGCTACCAGGGCATTTGTTTTCACAAATATCTTACTCATTGGCTTTGGAGTTACTTGTCTGATTAGCAACCTCCAATTACAGGTAAGTGGCTGTGGAAATAACTAACCAATACCTCCATACAGTATATACAGTATTACTTTGCACATTGAGATTGGTTTCATTGCATACTTCATATTCTGAGTAATAATTTAACAGTGAATTTGGCATACATGCTTTAATACATTTTTGTTTGACCAACAATATTCCTAGAACCTGGAATGTGGCCTATTTGACAGAATTTGGCATCTAGTAAATTAATGGTAGTTTGAGCTGAGAGTTCCTTTCAGCTAATGTAGTTATTCAAGTACAGTATATGGAGGGTAATTGTCCCGCTGGCTCCTAATATTTTGCAGTACTTTTAAGCAGATTGCCCCTTACATGCCATAGCCAACCACACACTTGTGTTCATTCGAGTTAGCATTCTCGGCCGTCAAATACATCTCGGTAATTTACAAAACACAGCAGCGTTTGCCAGTATTTTTATAACCAAAGAGCTCATGGCTGGTTATGCGTATTTTTATAAATAAAGAGATTGGGGCTGGCTCACTGTGTGGGTGATCCCACACTATTTGTTTTTTTACATTTTTAATGTAATTTTAAACTTTTACTTTTACACAAAGAAGCACTGCATGGATCTGACGGATTCATGCATGCTACATGTTTAGCAGTGTTTGGCTGCTGGCAAACAAATACGAAAGAGTTAACATCGGAAAGAACACGAATCCTGCAAACACAACAGCTTAGTAAATTTTCCTCAATGTGGGGGAAAAGCCACCTAGTATTGGAGGATGGTCAATCTCTGTTGAAACTAGAGATGTGCGGGCTCGGATATCAGAGATCCGAGCCCCCACGGACGTCATCATTCCGAGCCCGATTCCGAGCAGCGCTCGGAGATTCCCGCCTGACTCGGTCCGTCCGCGTGATTAGAACGTCATCTCCCGGCGTCGGATTTCGCGAGGCTTTATAAGCAGCTGCCGCGCCCCCGCCATCTTCACTCCAGTTAAGTAGTGGGTTGGGAGAGGGTGTGTTGGTGCTGCTGCTGGGGCTTAAACTTGAGCTTGTCCTTGAGCTTTTGCAATCGCTGGTGCTGTCTCTCAGTGCTGCTGTGTAGTAGTCTAACTGTGTACTTGTAGTACTACTGTCTCCTCTGTGCGGTCTACCTCTGGTGTGCTGTGCTGCCTGTAATTGATTATTTTATTTGCTGGGGCTGTCTCCCTCAGTGCTGCTGTGTACTCTGTTCTCAGCTTAGGACAACAGTCTAACTGTGTACTTGTAGTACTACTGTCTCCTCTGTGCGGTCTACCTCTGGTGAACTGTGCTGTAATTAATTATTTTATTTGCTAGGGCTGTCTCCCTCAGTGCTGCTGTGTACTATGTTCTCCTCTGCTTAGGAGAACAGTCTAACTGTGTACCTGCCTGTAGTACTGTCTCCTCTGTGCTGGGGCATACCTCTGGTGCTGTGCTGTGCCATTTATTATATATATAATTATTAATTAATTATATTAAATATAAATATATATATAGTCCACTGGTGCTGCACTGCTGCCTGCACTGAATCTGCCAGTCTGGCGGTCTGTGGTCTGGGGCTCACTGGCTAATAAATAATTAAATACTGCCTGCCTAATAAATAATTAAATACTGCCGTATATCTCTACCTTTGTGGTCTGGGGCTCACTGCCTATACTGCCGTATGTACCGTCTGGTCTGGGGCTCACTGGCTAATAAATAATTAAATACTGCTGTATATCTCTACCTTTGTGGTCTGGGGCTCACTGGCTATACTGCCGTATGTACCGTCTGGTCTGGGGCTCACTGGCTAATAAATAATTAAATACTGCCTGCCTAATAAATAATTAAATACTGCCGTATATCTCTACCTTTGTGGTCTGGGGGTCACTGGCTATACTGCCGTATGTACCGTCTGGTCTGGGGCTCACTGGTTAATAAATAATTAAATACTGCCTGCCTAATAAATAATTAAATACTGCCGTATATCTCTACCTTTGTGGTCTGGGGCTCACTGCCTATACTGCCGTATGTACCGTCTGGTCTGGGGCTCACTGGCTAATAAATAATTAAATACTGCCGTATATCTCTACCTTTGTGGTCTGGGGCTCACTGGCTATACTGCCGTATGTACCGTCTGGTCTGGGGCTCACTGGCTAATAAATAATTAAATACTGCCTGCCTAATAAATAATTAAATACTGCCGTATATCTCTACCTTTGTGGTCTGGGGGTCACTGGCTATACTGCCGTATGTACCGTCTGGTCTGGGGCTCACTGGTTAATAAATAATTAAATACTGCCTGCCTAATAAATAATTAAATACTGCCGTATATCTCTACCTTTGTGGTCTGGGGCTCACTGCCTATACTGCCGTATGTACCGTCTGGTCTGGGGCTCACTGGCTAATAAATAATTAAATACTGCCGTATATCTCTACCTTTGTGGTCTGGGGCTCACTGGCTATACTGCCGTATGTACCGTCTGGTCTGGGGCTCACTGGCTAATAAATAATTAAATACTACCGTATATCTCTACCTTTGTGGTCTGGGGCTCACTGGCTATACTGCCGTATGTACCGTCTGGTCTGTGGCTCACCGGCTAATAAATAATTAAATACTGCCTGCCTAATAAATAATTAAATACTGCCGTATATCTCTACCTTTGTGGTCTGGGGCTCACTGGCTATACTGCCGTATGTACCGTCTGGTCTGGGGCTCACTGGCTAATAAATAATTAAATACTGCCATATATCTCTACCTTTGTGGTCTGGGGCTCACTGGCTATACTGCCGTATGTACCGTCTGGTCTGGGGCTCACCGGCTAAAAAATAATTAAATACTGCCTGCCTAATAAATAATTAAATACTGCCATATATCTCTACCTTTGTGGTCTGGGGCTGACTGGCTATACTGCCGTATGTACCGTCTGGTCTGGGGCTCACTGGCTAATAAATAATTAAATACTGCCGTATATCTCTACCTTTGTGGTCTGGGGCTCACTGGCTATACTGCCGTATGTACCGTCTGGTCTGGGGCTCACCGGCTAATAAATAATTAAATACTGCCTGCCTAATAAATAATTAAATACTGCCGTATATCTCTACCTTTGTGGTCTGGGGCTCACTGGCTATACTGCCGTATGTACCGTCTGGTCTGGGGCTCACTGGCTAATAAATAATTAAATACTGCCATATATCTCTACCTTTGTGGTCTGGGGCTCACTGGCTATACTGCCGTATGTACCGTCTGGTCTGGGGCTCACCGGCTAAAAAATAATTAAATACTGCCTGCCTAATAAATAATTAAATACTGCCATATATCTCTACCTTTGTGGTCTGGGGCTGACTGGCTATACTGCCGTATGTACCGTCTGGTCTGGGGCTCACTGGCTAATAAATAATTAAATACTGCCATATATCTCTACCTTTGTGGTCTGGGGCTCACTGGCTATACTGCCGTATGTACCGTCTGGTCTGGGGCTCACCGGCTAATAAATAATTAAATACTGCCTGCCTAATAAATAATTAAATACTGCCGTATATCTCTACCTTTGTGGTCTGGGGCTCACTGCCTAAATACTGCCGTATATCATTATCTACCTGTCTGGTCTGGGGCTCTCTGCCTAATACTGACGTACCTGTCTGGTGTGTGGCTCACTGCCTAATACTGCTGTATCTGTATAACTGCCTGCTGGTGCATACTCACTGACATATATAATTGCACACCAGTGGCGCTGTTCTGTGACATAACTCCACAATAATAATGGAGATCCAAAATATGGAGGTTAACAAACAAAGGAAAGATGAAGATGCACTTCCTCATAGTTCTGAAGCTGCTGCCACTAGTCATGACATAGGCGATGAAATGCCAACAACGTCGTCTGCCACGGCCGATGCCCAGTGTGAAGGCAGAGGGCATGTACAATTGAAACCAAACTTCCGTAAAAGGAATAAAACTATGAAATGTAAATCGTTGGAAGAGAAACTTAAACTTGGCAATATGCCATTTACGACACGGAGTGGCAAGGAACGTCTAAGGCCATGGCCTAACTTCATGACTAGTGGTGCAGCTTCAGATGACGAGGAAAGTCCTCCTCCTCCTCTCTCCCCGCCCAATAGGAAATCAAAGAGAGTTAGGCTGACACCGACTCAAAAAAGTCTGACAAAATTTCTGAAAAAGAAACAGAAAAAAATTCAGAAAATAAATCTGGAAATAACTCATCCTTCTAAAGACATATCCCAAATCCCCACAGAGAGTCCGAGGGTGGCGGTGGTTGTGATGCCGGACCTTCCTATCACTGTACGTGAAGAGGTGGCTCCTTCCACCATTTGCAGTATGCCCTCTGCATATGCTGGAAGGATGACCCACAGTCTAGTTCCAGATTTTATTAGTGAAGATGATGTTGTACACCAGGAGGAGGATATTGATGTAGCTGTCACTGAGGAGGAAGTTGTCGAGGAGGATGGAGACTTGGTTTGCTTAAATGACGCACCAGGGGGGAATGAGGCACCTGTGGTGGAAAAAGTTGTTGTCCATGGGATGAAAAAGCCCATCGTCATGCCTGGACAAAGGACCAATAAATCCACCTCTGCGGTCTGGAATTTTTTTTATCCGCATCCGGACAACAAAAGTATTGCCATTTGTAGCTTATGTAAAACTCCAATAAGCAGGGGTAAGGATCTTGCCCACCTAGGGACAACCTCCCTTCAACGTCACCTAAAGAAGCGTCATGGTTCAGTGTTTAGTCCAGAAAGTGCGGCTAGCAGTCCAGCGACACCTAAATCACTTGGTCCTCCTTTTGGAGCCAAATGCCTGAAAAGCACACCACCAACTCCCTCCTCGACAAATTCCTCCTCGATCCGGATAGGGGGGAGTCCTGCAGTCCATCTCACCTGCATGAATGACTCCATAGATTCCTCCGGAGGATCCTGCAGCACTACGCCTACTACTACTACTACTGCCGCTGCTGCTGCTGCTCCTGGAAGTCAGAGGGGAAGTCAGTCATCATCCCAGAGGGGAAGTCGTAAGACCGCTACGTCTTTCACTAAGCAATTGACCGTCCAACAGTCATTTTCCATGAGGATGAAATACGACAGCAGTCATCCTATGGCAAAGCGGATAACTGCGGCCTTGACAGCTATGTTGGTGTTAGACGTACGTCCGGTGTCCGCCATCAATGGAGTGGGATTTAAACGGTTGATGCAGGTATTGTGTCCCCGGTACCAAATCCCGTCTAGATTCCACTTCACTAGGCAGGCGATACCCGCGATGTACAGGGAGGTCAGAAAAAGTGTCCTCAGTGCCCTGAAAAATGCGGCTGTACCCACTGTACACTTAACTACAGACATGTGGACAAGTGGATCAGGGCAAACTAAGGACTATATGACTGTGACAGCCCACTGGGTAGATGCATCGCCTTCCGCAGCAGCAGCATCTCCTGCATGTCAGCTCCTTCTTAGGCAGGCTACGCTGTGTATCACCGGTTTCAAGAAGAGGCACAACGCCGACAACCTCTTAGAGAAACTGAGGGAAATCATCTCCCTGTGGCTTACCCCCCTTAGACTCTCCTGGGGATTTGTGGTGTCGGACAACGCCAGTAACATTGTGCGGGCATTAAACATGGGCAATTTCCAGCACGTGCCATGTTTTGCCCACACAATAAATTTGGTGGTGCAGCATTTCATAAAAAATGACAGGAGTGTGCAGGAGATGCTTGCGGTGGCACGCAAAATTTGCGGACACTTTCGGCATTCTGCCACAGCCTGCCGAAGGCTGGAGCGGGAGCAAAAACTCCGCAACCTGCCCTGCCATCAGCTGAAACAAGAGGTGGTGACGCGCTGGAACTCCACCCTCTATATGCTGCAGAGGATGGAGGAGCAGCAAAAGGCCATTCAAGCCTACACAGCCACCTACGACATAGGCAGAGGAGCGGGGCTGCACCTGACTCAAGCGCAGTGGAGGCTGATTTCCGTGTTGTGCAAGGTTCTACAGCCGTTTGAAGTAGCCACACGTGAAGTCAGTTCCGACACTGCCTGCATTAGTCAGGTGATTCCCCTGATCAGGCTGTTACAAAAGCAGCTGGAGAAAGTGAAGGAGGAGCTAAAGCGGAGCGATTCCGCAAAGCATGTCGCTATTGTGGATGAAGCCCTCCATACGCTTTGCCAGGATACGAGGGTGGTCAGTCTGTTAAAGTCAGAGGAATACATTTTGGCCACAGTGCTCGATCCTCGGTTTAAAGCGTATGTTGTGTCTCTGTTTCCGGCGGACACAAGTCTACAAAGGTGCAAAGACCTGCTGGTCAGGAGATTGTCATCTGAAGGGGACCGTGACATGGCCCCAGCTCCTCCTTCATTTTCTCCCCCACCTGTGCCTGTGAGGAAACAGCTGCGATTTCCCACACAACCCGCTGGCGGGGATGCAGGGCAGGCAGGAGGGAGTTTGGACATCTGGTCTGGACTCAAGGACCTGCCAACGATTGCTGACATGTCTACTGTCGGTGCATTGGATGCTGTCAACATTGAAAAAATGGTGGATGATTACTTTGGTGACAGCATCCAAGTAGACATGTCAGACAGTCCTTACCTGTACTGGCAGGAAAAAAAGGCAGTTTGGAAACCCCTGTACAAACTGGCTCTATTTTACCTGAGTTGTCCCCCCTCCAGTGTGTACTCCGAAAGAGTATTCAGTGCAGCGGGGAACCTGGTCAGTGAGCGGCGAAGGAGGTTGCTCCCGAAAAATGTTGAGAAAATGATGTTTATAAAAATGAATTATCACTTATTCAATGAAGAGCAGGAATTGCCTCCAGAGATTATAACGGGACCTGTGATTGTGGAGTCCAGTGGGGACGAATTGATAATCTCTGAGAATGAGGAAGTACACACTGAAGGGGGCGAGGAATCAGAGGAGGAGGAGGAGGAGGATGATGATGATGATGATGAGTGACGATGACATCTTGTTACTGTAGAGCCAGTTTATACAGGGAGATATTATGAATTGTTTTATTTTTTTGTGGGGGCCCAAACAAACCAATCATTTCAGCCACAGTTTTGTAGGCCCTGTCGCTGAAATGTTTGGTTTGTTAAAGTGTGCATGTCCTATTTTCGCAACATAAGGGTGGGTGGGAGGGCCCAAGGACAATTCCATCTTGCATCACCATTCATTATTCCTACTGCTGAGAGTCATTCATATGTGGGACTTGTCTTTTCAATGCATACAACTGTTTGCATTCCACTTGATTGCTGCACCTTCATGGGTGAGAATGTGATCTCCCTGACCTGGGGGACTCAGGGCTGGGGCAGGAAGGCTCAATTACACTTCTTTTTTTGGGCGGCTAACCTTTTTTTACCTGTCTGGTCTGGTGCCCACTGCTGAGAGTCATTTTTAATGAGGGTATTGTCTTTCAAATGCATATAGCTGTTTGCATTCCACCTCATTGCTGCACCTTCATGGGTGAGAATGTGATCTCCTTGACCTGGAGGAGTCAGGACTGTTGCCGGAAGGCTCAATTACACTTATTTTTGGCCGGCTACACTTTTTTTTACCTGTCTGGTCTGGTGCCCACTGCTGAGAGTCATTTTTAATGAGGGTATTGTCTTTCAAATGCATATAGCTGTTTGCATTCCACCTCATTGCTGCACCTTCATGGGTGAGAATGTGATCTCCTTGACCTGGAGGAGTCAGGACTGTTGCCGGAAGGCTCAATTACACTTATTTTTGGCCGGCTACACTTTTTTTTACCTGTCTGGTCTGGTGCCCACTGCTGAGAGTCATTTTTAATGAGGGTATTGTCTTTCAAATGCATATAGCTGTTTGCATTCCACCTCATTGCTGCACCTTCATGGGTGAGAATGTGATCTCCTTGACCTGGAGGAGTCAGGACTGTTGCCGGAAGGCTCAATTACACTTATTTTTGGCCGGCTACACTTTTTTTTACCTGTCTGGTCTGGTGCCCACTGCTGACAGTCATTTTTAATGAGGGTATTGTCTTTCAAATGCATATAGCTGTTTGCATTCCACCTCATTGCTGCACCTTCATGGGTGAGAATGTGATCTCCTTGACCTGGAGGAGTCAGGACTGTTGCCGGAAGGCTCAATTACACTTATTTTTGGCCGGCTACACTTTTTTTTACCTGTCTGGTCTGGTGCCCACTGCTGACAGTCATTTTTAATGAGGGTATTGTCTTTCAAATGCATATAGCTGTTTGCATTCCACCTCATTGCTGCACCTTCATGGGTGAGAATGTGATCTCCTTGACCTGGAGGAGTCAGGACTGTTGCCGGAAGGCTCAATTACACTTATTTTTGGCCGGCTACACTTTTTTTTACCTGTCTGGTCTGGTGCCCACTGCTGACAGTCATTTTTAATGAGGGTATTGTCTTTCAAATGCATATAGCTGTTTGCATTCCACCTCATTGCTGCACCTTCATGGGTGAGAATGTGATCTCCCTGACCTGGGGGACTCAGGGCTGGGGCAGGAAGGCTCAATTACACTTCTTTTTTTGGGCGGCTAACCTTTTTTTACCTGTCTGGTCTGGTGCCCACTGCTGAGAGTCATTTTTAATGCACATCAGGGTCAGGATCAGGCACATCATAATTAATAATCAATCAATCATAATCAATCAATCATAATCAATCAATCTATCATAATCAATCAATCATAATCAGAATCAAGCCTGGGCGGCTGCAATTAAAGTTCTTTGTGGGCGGCTAAAGTTTTTTTTAGTTTTCCAGTTACTGCAGTTTTATACATAGCTTGGTTTTTGTAAGTTGAAGACTTGTCAGTGCAATTTTCTTTTACAATATCCTTTATCTTTGCATGGACTTTGTGTATTTGGTTAGCATTCTGAGGTGTACACTGACTGCCTTCACCTTGAGCATGATCAGTTTCTGAAGCGGCAAAAATCCTTTTGTTTTGAAGATAGTCACTTTCTTTGCCGTTAGTTGTACAGGCTGACCTACTAACAGACACAGTTGCTTCGGAACAAGTTGTTGGAAATTTTTTAGGAGATAAAGCTGTACAAACCTTCTGGCCCCCCTTTTCAATTTTTAATTGATTTGCAAACATTTTGTAGTATTTGTCATATGTGCATAGCCTTTTAGAGAGAACTGCTTTTTCCTCATCAGATAACCTTTGTAATGATTTGACCTTCGCATCTCTCTCCTTTTTATTTAATGACAAGAACGATGAATACTTCTTTAATTTCTTCATCAACTGTTCTTTATTCATGAAATGGTCCGATAAAGCCTTTCCTCAAAACTTAAGTAAAGTTATGTTTCCTTGATAATACTTTCACAGCTCACAAAATTCTCATCACTGGCTTCCTTTTCTTTGCCACTTGATACCTTGTTTTCACAATAAAGATTGATTTATTTTTGATGACCAGTTGGGTACAATTAGTTACACATCTTTTTGGGCGGCTAAACTTTTTTGGGGGAGGCTGCATTTAAACTTCTTTGGGGGCGGCTGCAATTAAACTTCTTTGGGGCACAGGGGCACAGGGGGTATCCTGTAGTGGGCTGCCACACATTTTTTTAAATATGGATCTTTCAGCACAGAGACAAACTGCACATCAGGGTCAGGATCAGCCAGGTTGTTAAACGGGGTTTCGACCACTGTTGGAGCACTCCTCTTAAAGTAATCTTTTCACGAGCGTCCATCACTTTGATAGGCTTGTCTCCTGCCATGATCTGTTGCTTATTCGAATTCAGCATTTCACGGGCGTCCTGCACTTTACCCCTTATGCGGAAGCGAGCATCTTTGGCCACCAACTTTTCACGGGCATCTTTTATCCCTAGTTTTTGGCGTGCATCAGTCACACCAATTTTCTGACGAGCATCAAATGTTCTCTGAAAACTGGTGGCAAGTGGACGATTGTTCACAGATGGTTGGAGTCTGGATCTCACGTTTCCTATACCTCCCCTGTTACTGACCCTGCGGTACATCCCGGTGCCCACGGACATTCCCCGTTTCCTGATCAGTTCATCCAGCGACACGTCGGCCATATTCCTCCAACCACACAGCTGCTATATCTAATTTGATAAAAATAAAAATAATACTTGTGCTGTGTGGGACTGTAAAAAAGAATTCCATGCTGCTTGTGCACTGACGTCTGCCACTGAGTGCCACGGCCGAACAGTACCTAATAAGAAAATTAATTATTATAAATTCTGCTGGTGCACAATACTAGTATTGCTGACGTATCTACCTGTCTTGTGCCTAGTACTACTGTCTTATCTACCTGTCTGGTGCCTAGTACTGCCATATCTACCGTCTGGTCTGGGGCTCACTGCCTAATACTGCCGTATCTACCTGTCTGATCTGGGGCTCACTGCCTAATACTGCTGTACCTGTCTGGTCAGGGGCTCACTGCCTAATTTTTTTTGGAGCCTTGAGACTTTTAGGGATGCTGTACTAGCCGACACCTTTAGGTGGACTCTGGTCTGTCTTGTATCAAGCACAGTGGTCTCATGTGCATGAGATTGTTCTCTGTCCTCTTTTAAAATTGTGTCACCATCTTTATGGGTGAGAATGTGATCTCCCTGACTTGGGGGAGTCAGGGCTGGGGCAGGAAGGGTACAGGCTGAGTGGGGGTAGGGCACCCTTGTACTCTGCTGCTTTTGCCGGCTCCGGCCGGTAGCGTCTCCCTGGTGTCTCCCTGGTGTCCCTGGTGTCTCCTCCGGCACAGTTTCATTTCACCTCTGACCTCTCCTTTTGCGCTCCTGTGCCAGTGCCCCTGTAACGGTGTGGTGCAAAATAGTACCTGAATCTGGAGCTGATTACGGCGGCAGCTTCTGGATTCCTCACGGCTTCCCTCTTGCCTCCCTCATGATGCTGGCTGCTGGCTCTCTCTGTGTGCGCTGCTGTCCATCACCGCCGGGTCTCCTGCACGGAAACGCTGCCCGGCTCTCTCCTCTCTAGCGGGTCTCACTTCTGCACGCTTCCAGGCTGCGCACTCTGCTGCTCTCCTCTCTGTGGATCTTTAGGGTGCCCAGCCTGTCTTCTCTCTCTAAGCACGTGTCATCCTCTCTCACGCTGCTGCAAACCCTCCTCCGGCACAGTTTCATTTCACCTCTGACCTCTCCTTTTGCGCTCCTGTGCCAGTGCCCCTGTAACGGTGTGGTGCAAAATAGTACCTGAATCTGGAGCTGATTACGGCGGCAGCTTCTGGATTCCTCACGGCTTCCCTCTTGCCTCCCTCATGATGCTGGCTGCTGGCTCTCTCTGTGTGCGCTGCTGTCCATCACCGCCGGGTCTCCTGCACGGAAACGCTGCCCGGCTCTCTCCTCTCTAGCGGGTCTCACTTCTGCACGCTTCCAGGCTGCGCACTCTGCTGCTCTCCTCTCTGTGGATCTTTAGGGTGCCCAGCCTGTCTTCTCTCTCTAAGCACGTGTCATCCTCTCTCACGCTGCTGCAAACCCTCCTCCGGCACAGTTTCATTTCACCTCTGACCTCTCCTTTTGCGCTCCTGTGCCAGTGCCCCTGTAACAGTGTGGTGCAAAATAGTACCTGAATCTGGAGCTGATTACGGCGGCAGCTTCTGGATTCCTCACGGCTTCTTCCGGAGAACCTGTGGCAGGGAATGGCACAACCCAAGGAGAACCCACAAAAGACAAGGCTACTACGGCTAGCAGCAACAAATATTTATTTAAAGGAGATATGTAAATGGGTTGCTGCAATACACTCACGTACTTATGCAAAACAGTCACTTTATATCATTCAGTAATTAAAGCTATAACTAATCAATGACCAGATTAAAGAGAGAACGATTACGCAAAAAATTACATCACAACAATAACAATATGACAGAATAATATTACGTCACAACATGTCCGCCAAGTGGCGCTATGCACCCTATATACACTGCGCGGTAGTCCCTGGTGCAAAACAACACAGTTCCTGAATTTGAATAACGGTCCCGCGAAGGAAATCCTCACAAGGTGATTAGGCCATAACTTAGTGTGCACACTACTTTTATGTATAACAAAAGTGATCAAAAATCCTCTCTAAGAGGGGCAGGCAGATTCCCATCCCTTAGGGCAATCTCCTGTATCAGAGGCAAACAGGCAGTCCTGTTAGTGGGGGTATCCAACACCCCAGTACCTGAACAATCAGCTGCAGTTGCCAGCTCCTGCTGGTCACGACTCCTGGCTGGCCACTGCCTGTCTTGGGTGCTGTGTGGTCCTCTGGGTGACTCCCAGATGGGCGGCAATGTCCCTCTCTGCCTAGTTCCGTGCTGTAGGTCTCTGCAGTCACTCCTACTGGGCTCTATCTCCCTTCACATGCTGCTCACCCCTTCTTCTGGTCAGCAGTGCTGGCTGTCATTAACTGCTGGGTCCTTGCTCCCAGTGCCTGGTCTCAGATGTGTGCTTCTCTCTGCACAGCATCTCTGTCTGCATGCTTCCTGGCTCAGGATACAAGCTCTTCACCCCTCTGCACACTTTCTCTCTCTCTCACACACTGCTGCTGGGATCACCTCTGACCTCCCAGCTTCCTGTCTCATGTGCAGGGGAGCTGGGACACTAGGACACTAGCTGAGTCTGTTAACCCCTCACAGACCTGCAGCTTCCACAAGCAAAGGAGGTTTTCCTCTGAGCAGCATTGGCTGCAATTAAAATCTCTTTGGGGGCACAAGAGTACACCAGGGGTGGACTGCCACAATCCCTGGGCAGCCAATCGGGGGTGTCAGGCTCCCTGCACGTGGACTGAGCTGGGGCTGTTTAACCCCTCACATCCCTGCAGTTTTCCTCTGAGCAGCATTGGCTGCAATTAAACTTCTTTGGGGGCACTCCAGGGGCACAGGGGGTATCCTGTAGTGGGCTGCCACACAAGCCCATTCACATTTTTTGAAATATGGCTATCCACAGGTTGTTCAGTCTGCCATTTGAGATTGGGATCTTTCAGCACAGAGACAAACTGCACATCAGGGTCAGGATCAACCAGGTTGTTAAACGGGGTTTCGACCATGAATCAATCACATCAAAAAATTAATTAATAATCAATCAATCATAATCACAATCAAGCCAGATAGGGGTCTTGTTAAATATTAAACTGACCAAAACAGATACACACACAACTAATACTGCCTCATCTACCTGTCTGGTCTAGTGCCCACTGCCTAGTACTACCGTATCTACCGTCTGGTGCCTAGTACTTCCTAGTACTGCCTTATCTACCGGTCTTGTGCCTAGTACTGACTTATCTACCGTGTGGTGTCTAGTACTGCTTCATCTACCTGTCTGGTCTGGTGCCCACTGCTGAGAGTCATTCGTATGAGGGACTTGTCTTTTAAATGCATACAACTGATTGCATTCCACTAATGAGAGTAATTGATTGCTGCACCAATCGCCCACTGCTCCTCGGCTGCACTGTGTAAACAGTGCACAATCAAGCCAGATAGGGGTCTTGGTGCTTGTTTTGAGGTTGTAGCAGGGGAGTGCAGCTACGAGTCGTAACACCTTGAGAGAAGATCAGTACTTCTCTACCGGCAAAGGACATCCTCCTCGACAGAGCGCACAGCTTCACGAGGGACGCATGTGAAGCAGTGAGCAAAGGGAACACCCGCCTAGCGAGCCAGATCACCTGAATCCACCCTAGCGATCAATAGAGTTACAGAAGTCGCAGCCAGATAGAACTCTTCCAGCTGCCACCTAGTCATTGATTAGCCCCCTCCCCTCCACCCATTAGGCAATGATTGACGAGACGAATGGTAATAATAAATAATAAATGAATAATATTACTAATCACCAAATTAAAAATCAGATGAAATTAATTATAAATAATCATAATCACAATCAAGCCAGATAGGGGTCTTGTTGGATGTTAAAGTGATCGAAACAGTTACACACTTGCAGACAAACTCTGTGCTGCACAAAATGCCCACCGCTCCTTGGCTGCACATGGTAAACAGTGCATGATCAAGCCAGATAGGTATCTTTTATGGGCCTATTTTTTTAAACTGCCATCATGTCTGCCGCTGCAGTGCCACTCTTACATGAGCCACGTGTTTGTGCCGCACACTTGTGTGGCTTAGCATAGTTATCCAGCTACCTCAGTGCAAACTTTGGCAATAAAAACAATATTGTGAGGTGTGAGGTGTTCAGAATACACTGGAAATGAGTGTAAATGAATGTTATTGAGGTCAATATAGCGTAGGAGCAAAAAAACCACCAAATTCTGCCATTTTAGCTGTTTTTAGGCTTTTTTTAACAAAAAAATCAGAACCCAAAACCCAAATAAATCCAAACACAAAACACTTAGGAGGTGTTTTGCCAAAACCCATTAGAACCCAAAACCTCAAGGTAATCAGAACCCAAAACCCAAAACCCGAAAAGTGGCCGGTGAACATCCCTAGTTGAAACCTCAACAGAATTAATTACCATTAATTGCCAGATCACAGTTCACTCAGCACACATCGCTGGCACACAAGTAATGCACCAGCATTATGTGCTGAGCGATCTATGCAGACCAGTGTTCTCTTGTGAGAACACTGGGGATGTGACTAAATTTTGACTGCATGAAATTTCTAGCCAGGCGATGGCGATGCTGGCTTCACTGGGAGCCATACACACAAGATTCAGTGAAGGTTTTTACATAGGAGAACTTGTGCTGTTGTACATTATTGAATAATCAATAGTAAATTTAACCTATGTAACTTATTTTAATGTAAAAATCAATAAAGAAACAGTTACTAAATAATATTACATAATTGAGTTTTACATCTTTCTCATATTGGTTATAAAGTTTACCACCCTAACTGTATCTCCTTATTTTACAGTTTCTATCATTTATTCTCCATACAATGGTCAGAGGTTTTATCCATTCAGCCTGTGGGGGACTGTACGCTGCTGTGTAAGTATGCATTGTCATGGAATCCTACAACGGAGCATAAATTTCCCAATAAGGCATTTTATGAGATTACAATTACCACTGTCATTACCAATAATAATGGATACCAAAGACCAAACCTCTCTCCACCCGTTATCTAATATACTGCTAAAAAGTGTCAAAGAACAAGTAGCATATACACAGTGGGCAGTATTCAATGAGAAAAGTTCTCCGTGTTTTGTGGAGAACTTGTGCTTTGTTCGCCTTGGACGGAGCATTTTGCTCTCCAAAAGCGAGCAACCCTATTCAATGTGAAATGTTCTCCGTCTTTCTAAGTGATTTTCTCCGTGTCTCTCCGTGTAGCAATTCTCCATCTTTTGATGGGGAGCTGGAATGTGAACTTTTAAACTAAAAGGTTTTTTTAAGAAATTTTGGTGTAAAAAAATCAGTTTTTTTTTTCTGTGAAGGGGCATGTTATTTTTATTCATGTGCTTATAGCACATGAATATATATTTAATTTTTAAAAAAATATTTTTTTTAATTTTTTTTTTTTTTTACACAGTGCAGCCAGCAGGGGGCCGGAGCGTTCGAGCCGCTCATTACATATTCATATATTCACTGCACCCGATCGTTAGTATGCACGAACGGGTGCAGTGAATACTGGGTCCCCCGCTGGCTATAGGGGGGGGGGGGCAGGCTGTGCTGCCTGGGTCCCGGAGAGCCCCCCTCCTCTCCACATTCCTCTGGAGCAGCCAGGGAGACTTTAATCTCTCTGGCTGCTTCCGGCTCCCTGAAAGCTCCCTGCTCCCTGCAGGGGTTAAGACTCGCCGCGAGTGGCGGCGAGTCTTAACCACATTGAATAGAGGGAGCAGGAGTGGCAGCGAGCCCTCCGGAACACGGAGAGTGCATGGAGAGCGAAATAAAACGCTCTCCATGCACGGAGAACTTGGTCATTGAATACTGCCCAGTGAGGGAAATTTACTAAGGAGAAATAGCTACAAATATACCTATACGTAGCCATTTCTGTCCATATACGGCCGTAAATTTGTGTTTTCAGAATTTACTATGGCTGATATAAGTCCATTCTTATTCTTATGATAGGCGTATTCCTACTCCTATTCAGGAATACAAATGCATACACCATCGAAACAATATAAATAATATAATATAATATAAATTTTTTTATGTTTATCTTTGATATTTATTAATGATTATGTATGTATTTAAAATAATAAAAATGTGATATTGAAAAAGGAAAAAAAAAAGAAAAAAACACGTATATATTTCCCCCAGCACCCTGAATAATACCAGTAACAAGATATAAATCCTACTGTATATGGTAACATAATTCAGAGATCTTGGTTAAATATATTTGCGCATATTTATATGTTAGTCTCCAAGATGTCAAGGCTCCTCTGTGTATTGGGAGTCTGTAGCACTATATCTAGGTGCAGGGTGCGGCACACCAAAAAAACAGCATACAGTAAGCCAGATAGTCCGGGGTAGCACACCAGTGAAAAAACTATAGTGTTAATAAATATTAGTGTTAGGACACCGAAGCTTTATATATAGAAAGTGAAACAAACATAATGAAATGTAATTAAAATAATAAAGAAATAGTGTTAGTGAAGAAATTAATAAATGCTAAGGGGGAAATTTACTAAGAATAAGAATACAATTGTTCATATTCGTATTCTTAATAAGAATGAGTACGACTGCATACGACCCTGGAGCACCGGACCCCAGACCCAGGGACCTACCTACGGGCTCAAGATAGATAAGTATCAGTATGTATGTGCAATGTATGTATTACAATTTTATTTTTCATGTGTGTCAGTGTGTGTTTATTTAACTATTTCTTGTACTGTGGAACTACAAGTGCCAGCGGGCCTTTTAATGCCCCGCATGCTGGGACTTGTGGTTCTCCAAGTCCCAGCATGCGGGGGAGGCTTGCTGGGACTCATCGTTCCACAGTATAAGACAATAGTTTATTATTCTATTTTTAACACTCCAATCAGCTCGATGCCCACTGCCCAGGGGCATCGAGGACAGCACCAGGCTTCAGCCTGGCCAGGTAAGTCCTGGAGGGGGGGGGGACCCCTTTATTGGGGAAGTCCCCACTTCCCCAGGACCCCTGGCCAGGCTGACAGGTTGGTAGGGTTAATGCTCTGGCCCTACCTTGTATAAAAAGTCTCTCCCCGGCTGTGGCATTACCCTGCTGGCTGGTGGGGCCTGGGGCTGGTTCTTAAAATACGGGGGACCCCTAGTAATTATGTCCTCCGTATTTTGTTAACCGGCCCTGGAGCCTGGGGTTGGTTATAAAAAAATCAGCGAAGCCCCTATCTGGTTGGTTTCATAATTTTTTAATACCAGCCCCGGCTCTTTCAGCCTGGTGCTGGTTACGGCCATGGGGGGGGGACCCCATGCCGTTTTTTAATTAATTTTTTTTTTTTTTCAATTCACTTTTCTTTATTTTCAATTTTGCATATAAATAACCATACATTGCATTGACATTTAGCACATTAACTTGACATTTAACACATACAGCACTTGACATCTTACTTTACAATACATCTAACAATAACAATAACTCCCCCCTACTGAAAAAATAAATAAATAAATAAACGCAGACAAATACTCAAAAAACAATCCCGTCCTTTTAGGTCATCTGATCTTTCCAATATAGTTTGTGCAAGTTGTTATGTCTTTTTATTTGTGTATTTCTTTTTATTTATTATTATTATTTAATTTTTTTTTAATTTTATTGTTTTTTTTTTTTTATCCTTTCCTCTTCCCCTTTCCTCTCAAATAGTGTTTGTGTTTTTATATATAATAAACCATTAATTAATTAATTGATAGTAATCGTGCATTATTAGGCTATAAGCCATGCATTTATTTATACATGTTTTGTGTTTCCTATTTATTATGTGTGACAAATTTTGCTTAATTTACTTATTTGAAAAATAAAATTATCTTTAGTGAATCTCTTGTGATTGTAAGTTATATATTTATCTAAATATTGTTTCATGTGTGACTTACAGAAGTCTATGGTGTAAATGCTTTTCTTTATGCTAGTACCTTTTCCTACGACCTTAACAATATTTTCACTCAAGTTACTAACTCCTCCTGCTCAACTTCTTGCCAACTCAGATAGTGTTCATTGTAGTAATCATTAGTAATTATTCAGTGTAATTTATTTATTTTTTACACACTGAAGCCTGCACGGATCTGACTGATCCGTGCAGGCTGAAGCCAAATACGCCAGGAAAATGAAGTGTATTTTCCTGGCATGTTTGGCCAGCAATTAGCGAGCATATCATGCTAATTACCGGCCATATTGAAAATACATCAAATTAGGAATCACCATTATTTTGAATGGTGATTACCAGTTGTATTCTATTGATGGTGTATTCATTCGTATTTGTAAATACAAATACGTATGTCCCATCAATACGAATAATCATATTTTTACACCCAAAAAAATTGTATTTTACTATGAAAATTCGATTATTTTTTTTTACAAATTTAGCTTAGTAAATTTCCCCCTGAGTGTTAGAATGTAATAGAGTGCCACACTAAAGCCCTCTACCTCCAATCCAGTTAAACTATTATTTTAGTAATTAAGGTTATTTGATGCTGTTTATAATCGGCAAATATATCTGATGTTGAATTGAAAGTGATAATAGTAACTTTGAACACTTCCACTATGTTATAATTTTTCGCCTGATCATTTTCTACTGATTTGTATTTTAGATTTCCATCCAATCATTTTGGAACCCTCACTGGGCTTCAGTCACTCCTCAGTGCAGTATTCGCTTTACTGCAAGAGCCTCTGTACAGGGCCATGCTTGGTCCTCTCTATGGAAATGGATTCTGGGTAAGATTTTTGAACCCTTTATGCTTTGAACACATATGGCAATGTGTAAGAACACACTAGCAATGTAGTGTGTACACACACTACACAATTTTAAGAATTTGTCTTTATCTGAAAATTCAAATACAATATCATTTAATAGTATAATCAGTTTATAATAGGGATGTGCACCGGTGATTTTTCGGGTTTTGTGTTTTCATTTTAGATATGTATCTCCTTTCATGTTTTGGATCTGGATTGGTTTTGCCAAAACCACCCGTTCAGGTTTTTGTTTTGGATCTTAAACAGCTAAAATGAATAAATGTTGGTATTTATTTTGCTCCTAAAGTATTATTGGCCTCAATAACATTTATTTCCACTCATTTCCATTCTGTTCTGAAGACCTCACAATATTGTTTGTAGGCCAAAAGGTTGCACTGAGCTAGCTGGATGACTAAGCCCAATAATAGCCGCGTCCGAAGGAGCCCGTTAGTCAAGCTCCAACCCCGATGCCACCGGGTCTTAAGAGTGACAATGCGCCCACCAACGCTAGGAGAGAGCAAGGGGACCAGCTATCTAATGCCCAAACGAGGCAAGGGACCCCTGGACCCCTGAGGGGGTGACTACACAAGGATATAAGGAACGCTTCCAGAGGTGATGAGACAATGGGTATACTAAAGGTATATATAACAAATACTAATAGGAACAGATAACCATAAAGCAAATACTGCGACCCCGTCGCAACCAAACAGTGACTCTTAGTCGCAATAATCCTGTGTGACCAACACACAGCGAAATGAAGTTGTGAACGTCACAACTTGTATAGGGAATGACCCCAACAAATGATATGGAGGAAAAAGGCCCGCCTCCAACAGGGCACAAATAAGTAATACTGCTACACGGCGGTAGCCCAGGGCAACTCACGGCACCAGGAAGGTGAGAGAGATGGTAGTCTAGTCTCAGGGCGTGAATGGTCTGCCGAATATCTGCAGAGACGGATGTCTGCAACCTGCTGCAGCTGATCAGCAATGGAACAGGAATCTATCACTGGCATCTGGGAACACTCCCAGACACCTGATAAAGGTATCCTCAGCCAATCAGATGATGCAGAGCAGCCAAGCCCTCTCTGATGATTGGGGCTGAGAAAGGGCGCCAATTCCCCCTGCGTCCTGGCTGCTTAGAAACAGCCAGGATTCAGCTCCGAGCCACCCAGCATCTGCCATTGCCGGGCAACCCGCCGGGAGCTCTCTTTCTGCCGCCGGAAGTTGCGCGCCGGGGGTTGCTTAGCAACCCCGGGCGCACAGAAGATGCAGGGGACGCGGCTGAAGCCCACCTGCTCCCGTCCCATGGATCCTGGCGGACACAGGAACCCGGGGAGTCCGTGCGGCAGCAGGACTTTCACCGGTCCGTGTGCCCACGGACCCCCGAGTCCTAACAGCAGGCAGTGGCAGCACCCATTTATATGGCAGACAGTGGCAGCACAGAAATTTTAGGGCATACAGGCAGCATGAAAAATGTGTAGGGCAGACAGTGGTAGCACAAAATTATAGTTCAGAAAGGCAGCACAACAATTATAGTTCAGAAAGGCAGCACCCAATTATAGGAAAGACAGTAGCAGAATCCAATTATAGGGTAGACAGTGGCAGCACTCAATTATATGGCAGACAGCAGTGGCGGAACTACCGTGGGTGCAGGGGGTGCAGCTGCTATGGGGCCCTGCGGCTGGGCCCGGGCCCCATGGACAGCAAGCAAGCACCCCCTGCACCATGACCGCCAATAAGAAGGGCTTGGGCTGGCTGTCTGTGCAGTGAGTCAGTCACTGCAGTGTGCTGGGCTGGTCGGAGGAGAAGCCTGGTGGGGGAGGACGCCGCCGACGTGCACTTTGACCCGCGAGATGTACAGTAGCATCATCATCATTCTCACTGGTCAGCAGCTCCTGCTGCTGGTATTAGCGAGACCCAGGCCCAGCCGCTTGTCTAGCTTGTGAGAGAGAGTCCGTGTACGCTATGTTGCTGCTTGCTCTGCTGTTAGCCCTGCCCCCGGCCACTGATGTTTACGGCACTGATGTGCGGTGTGGTGGTGTGCTGCGGAGCCCCGACGGTGCGGAGACCCGGCAGGGTGAGTACTCGGTGCAGAGGACACACACCATGCTGCCAGAGGTAGCATCAGCTGTCCTGGGGGGGGTGTACACAGCGGCACATTTACTGGGTATGGGTGGGGGGAATTAAAGGTACACAGCGGCACCTGTAAGTAATGGGGGTAAAGTAGCAGAGCCCAAACTCTCACTCGACCTGTCTCTCTGCCCCTAGTCTTAGTCCTCTCTTCTTCCCTCTCTCTTTCCTCCCTCTTTCCTCCATCTCCTCTCTCTCTCTCTCTCTCTCTCTGGTAGTCTCCAACCCCTCTCCCTTACCTTTGCTCTCTCTCTCTCTCTCTAGCCCTGTCTCATCCCGACACCCTCTATGTCAGTCTTTCTCCCCAACTTTACCTGACACTGTTTCTCTCCCGACACCCTCTCTCGCTCTTTCTTATGGAGCCCCTCCCCCCATGGGCATTGTAGTGACAATGGGGGGGGGCCCGTCCAAGATTTTGCTATGGGGCCCACATCGTTCTAGTTACGCCTCTGAGTGACAGCATGCAATTATAGGGCAAACTGTGTAGCACCCAATTATAGGGCAGACACTGTTAGCACAAACGTATAGGGCAGACAGTGGCAACTCCCAGTTATAGGGCAGAACCCAATTGTAAGGGCAGACAGTGGCAGCAAAAAAAATTAATAGGGCAGACAGTGGCAGCACCTTATTATAGGGCAGGCAGTGGCAGCACCCAGTTATAGGGCACACAGTAGAGAGAAAGAAAGTAGAGCAGCACACACAGTATTGATAAATCAATGAATATGACAAAATAAATGAATAGATTGGATGATCTTTAACATAAATTTTATGAAACATAATAAAATAGAGTTAAAATGCACCGTACAATAAAATATATATTGCAAACTAGAAAATATTAGGAAAAGCCAGAAATTCTAATTCTATAATACAGTACCCCTGCAGAATGTATGGAACATAACCAAGGAATAGTTACCACCCTTGGTAGGGTATTTGTATCTTCCTCCAGATGTCCGTGTGGTCGGTCCAAAGTTGGCACAAATAATCAAAAGTCCACCAGAATTGATTGGCACTCTGGACTGCAGATGGACTTGCACTTGTGCTCATTTCCAAGTTGAATGTATGCTGACAGGTGGTAATTGGTATCGTTTGTTGTAGTTCCCAAGGGGTTGGTTCGGACTGAAATCTGGGGTTGGCATGCAAATTGGGGGGGGGGGGGGGGGGGGGGGTCCAAGCAGCTCCCTGATGCATTTCACTACTCTAGGCAGCTTTATCAAAGGTGGGTAGCTGTCTATGCAGAGGCTGACTATATATACACCCAAACAGGTCACATGACCAATCTGCCCCAGCTGAGATCATCCAATCAAATGTATATTATAATTAAAAATAGAGAATGAACAGGATGCATAATTACTTTGTAAATAAATACTTTTAAACATAAAACTTTAACCATAAATAGTTGTACTAGATCAAGTTTGTAATTGGAAAAACAAAAGATTCTTATTACATTTCAACCTTTATATCTAAAGTGTAGGGCTCTTGCACCCTCTGTGGTTATTAATACAGAATGCAAGTAAAGGTGTAATAACAAGACCGATTTTCTTAGATAATCATATTCAATTCAACCATTTTACTTACGCCATCTGGATAGATGGAATTTATTAAATGCATCCAGAAGACCTTCTGTTTGCACAATCTTCTGAACCGGTCTCCTCCTCTTTTAGTAATTGCAATACTGTATGTTCCACACCTATTACAGTAAGGCTAGAAGGATCACTTTGATGATGGTCGAAAAAAATGGTGTGATACACTGCATCGTCGTGCCATTTTTCACATTTCACTATTCCTTGTTTATTTTCCATACATTCTACAGGGGTCTTAAAGGAACGGACTCTCCGGCTTGTCCTAATCTTTTTTGGGGTGCCAAATATATTTTATTGTACAGTGCTTTTTAACTCTATTTTAAGTACTTGTGTTGTTTCACAGTAGCACGCTACACTGTCAGCGTAGCCCAATGGCAGCCTAGCATAGTTAGGGTAGTGTCCCAGCAGCAGCCCAGCTTTGTCAGCGTCCCTGGCAAGCTTAGAGAGCGCCTCTCACACAGCTCTGGTAATCACCAGACGCATAAAACGAGGAATACACGTCAAGTAATCTGCGTCCCCTCACGGGGCTCGATACGCTCGCCATGCTTCGGGCTCGTTTTATGCTTCCCCTTGCAAGGCTCGCTGCGCTTTGGGCACGGTGGCTCGCTGCGCTCGCCATACTTTAAGAAATCAACTCCACGTTGACATGGATAGTGGGGGGTATGAACAGGTTGGGAGGACACGTATCGCGTACCCTTGTGGGGCTCGCATCGCTCGCCATGCTTCGGGCTGACGTGGATAGAGGGGGTGTTTCAGGAACACATTCACACCTGTCATGTCAGGCAGGTTAAAAATGGTCAATGGTTCCCACACAATGTAATAAGCGCTGACACAACGTTGACTGACTGCGTAAGCTCCGGTTAGTCGCAGACACAAGCTGACTACACTGACTACGCTGGCCATGGGAACACTACCTTGCTCACCTCTTTAACCTATCTCTTTCTACTGGCATCTTTCCCTCACCCTTCAAACATGCTCTGATCTCACCTATTCTTAAAACACCAAACCTGGACCCTTTATCTCCCACAAGCTACTGCCCTATCTCTCTTCTCCCATTTGCCTCTAAAATACTAGAACGGCTGGTTTACAGGCGTCTCACCAGCTACTTGTCTGACCACTCCATCCTTGATCCCCTTCAATCTGGCTTTCGCCCACTTCATTCCACTGAGACTGCCCTAGTAAAAGTCACCAATGACCTGCTGTCAGCCAAATCCAAGGGTCACTTCTCCCTGCTTATCCTTTTGGACCTATCTGCTGCCTTTGACACTGTGGATCACCTTCTCCTCCTCCACACACTCCAAAACATTGGCCTCTCTGGCACAGTCTTCAACTGGTTTTCCTCTTACCTCTCCAACCGTTCCTTCTCAGTCTCTGCCTCTGGCTCTACCTCACCACCTTCTATCCTTCCTGTCAGGGTCCCTCAGGGTTCCGTCCTTGGCCCCCTTCTGTTCTCTCTGTACACCTCCTCTCTGGGTGCACTCATTAACTCCTTTGGCCTCCAATATCACCTCTATGCGGATGACACCCAAATCTACCTCTCCTCTCCTGATCTGTCCCCCACTGTTTTCTCTCAGGTTTCCAACTGCCTCTCTGCCATCTCCACCTGGATGTCTGAGCGATTTCTGAAGCTGAATATGGACAAAACCGAACTCATTATCTTTCCCCCACCCAGAGCTATGCCCCCTACTAATATCTCTATCACTGTTAACAACACCATCATCTCCCCCGTTCCCCAACTCCGCTGCCTGGGTGTCACTCTTGACTCCTCCCTCTCCTTTGCACCCCACATCCAAGCCCTGGCCCATTCTTGCCGGTTCCAGTTACGCAACATTGCTCGCATCAGGTACTTTCTCTCACAGAGTGCTACTAAGCTGATCATTGGTCATCTCACGGCTCGACTACTGCAATGTTCTCCTCACCGGCCTCGCTCAATCCCAACTGGCTCCTCTCCAATCTGTCCTCAATGCTGCAGCCAGGCTTATCTTCCTCTCCCGCCGCTCTAATTCTGCCACCCCCCTTCAACAAAATCTGCACTGGCTTCCATTCCCCTACAGAATCCTCTTTAAACACCTTACACTCACATACAGGGCCATCTCTAATTCCATTGCTCCATATATCTCTAACCTCATCTCCATTCATACACCCTCCCGCCCTCTACGGTCGGCTGACGACTGTCGTCTCTCCTCCACCCTGATCACTGCTTCCCATGCTAGAGTACAGGACTTTGCCCGTGCTGCACCACTTCAGTGGAACGCACTCCCTCGCTCCATTAGACTCTCCCCGACCTTGCAAAGCTTCAAACGGGCACTGAAAACTCACCTATTCATCAAAGCATACCCTTCCACTGTATAAATCAGATGGTTCTCTGACCCCTTGCCTGTTTACATCCTGCTATCTAACCACCACCCACTTGCTTGCACCTCTTGTAATCTGTCTGTCTCCCCTTCCTACTAGATTGTAAGCTCCTCCGAGTAGGGCCCTCTTCCCTCCTGTTGTCAAAGCCCTCTTCTCTTCACAAGTCACTCACAGCTCTCCTATACTCCAACACTCAGTGACCATCTTTATCCGCATACTCATCTCCATCATTGGCATCTAGCCTCTAGTTGTATGTTGATTGAGTCCTCACTACTTATATCCAAGCTGTAATGTGTATTGAACTGTGGCGCTCTTTATTTGTACTGTATTCTTGTTATTTATTCAATGTTATGCCAAGCTTTGTCTCACTGTATTGTTCCTTTGTATGGCGCTGCGAAACACTTGTGGCGCCTTATAAATAAAATTATAATAATAATGGGAACACTACGCTGATTTTGACAGGGACACTAGGCTGACTGCATAACTGTTGCCATGAAACTACACAAGTATCCTATTTTATTATGCTTCATTAAATTTATGTTAAAGATCATCCAATCTATTAATTTATTTTTTTCATATTCATTGAATTTTCAATACTGTGTGCACTGCTCTACTTTCTTTCTCTCTGTTACCATTAATAACGGGGTTAACTATCCTGTCTTTTGAGCAGCTGCAGGAAATTCCACTCATAGTGAGCGCCCCTGGTCAGTTCTAGTTAGAAATATTTTTTATAAGGGCAGACAGTGGCTGCACCCAATTTTAGGGCAGACAATTAAAGGACAGAAAGTGGTGCCACAAAAAGTATAGGGCAGACAGTGGCAGCACCTTATTATAGGGCAGACAGTGGCAGCACCCAGTTATAGGGCAGACAATGGCAGCACCCAGTTATAGGTCAGACAGTGTCAGCACCCAGTTATAGGGCAGACAGTGGCAGCACCCAGTTATAGGGCAGACAGTGGCAGCACCCAATTATAGGACAGACAGTGGCAGCACCCAGTTCTAGGGCAGACAGTGGCAGCACCCAATTGTAGGACAGACAGTGGCAGCACCCAGTTATAGGGCAGGCAATGGCAGCACCCAATTGTAGGGCAGACAGTGGCAGCACCCAGTTATAGGGCAGACAGTAAAAGGACAGAAAGTGGTGCCACAAAAAGTATAGGGCAGACAGTGGCAGCACCTTATTATAGGGCAGACAGTGGCAGCACCCAGTTATAGGGCAGACAATGGCAGCACCCAGTTATAGGTCAGACAGTGGCAGCACCCAATTGTAGGGCAGACAGTGGCAGCACCCAGTTATAGGGCAGACAGTGGCAGCACCCAGTTATAGGGCAGACAGTGGCAGCACCCAATTATAGGGCAGACAGTGGCAGCACCCAGTTCTAGGGAGACAGTGGCAGCACCCAATTGTAGGACAGACAGTGGCAGCACCCAATTGTAGGACAAACAGTGGCAGCACTCAGTTATAGGGCAGACATTGGTAGCACAAAAATTATAGGGCATACAGTGGCAGCTCCCAATTATAGGGACAAAGTAGCAGCATCCTATTATAGGGCAGACAGTGGCAGCACCCACTTATAGGGCAGACAGTGGCAGCACAAAAATTATAGGGTGAACAGGCTGCATAAAAATTTATAGGCCAGACAGTGGCAGCACCTAATTATAGGGCAGACAGTGCCTGCACCCAATTGTAGGGGAAACAGTGGCAGCACAAAAAAATACAGGACAGACAGTGGCAGCGCCCAGTTATATTGCAGACATTGGCAGCACAAAAATTATAGGACAGACAGTGGCAGCACCTTATTATAAGGCAGAGAGTGGCAGCACCTCGTTATGGGGCAGACTGTCTTCCCCAGTAATAGGGAAGACAGTGGCAGCACCCAGTTATAGGGCAGACATTGGCAGCATTCGGGGGGATGTGTTCTTGGCAACAGGGCATTCTAAGGAAGGGTGGGGCTGCGCTGACCTCGCTAGGTTACGAAAATACACAGCAGAGTGAACAGGTCTGAATCAGGCACATAATTACAGTATGTAGGTAAAACAGTCAGATTCTACAGATTATTTAGCACCTTCTCTAGAAGATAAAAGATATCATCCATTTTAGTAAATTTATCCCTAGGAGAGAGTACTCTGCTTGTAAGAGCTTACATTATAGAGAGGATTTGAAGAGACGATGAAAAAAGACTCTCTTTTTGTTGGAGCACTCTTAAAACTATTAATTATTTAATTAATTAAATAGTTTCTATATTTCAAAAATTAGGGTATTATAGAGAGGAGGCAAGTGGTCACAGGAGCTGGAGGAGGGGTAAGAACGAAGAAAGAGATTTATTTTAAGCACACATTTAAAGGCTGAGAGGATGGAAAATTGCATAATTGGCAGATAATACAGTATTTCAGAGGGTAAAAGAAGCACCAGAAAAGATAATGATACAGTACAGGGGCATTTTAACAGAGGAGGGGACCAGTGGGCCACTACACACGCGCAGGTCTCTGGAATCATAGTGCCCACCATGTTCCAGTAGACTAATTTCACCATTTTGGCTGCAATTTCTGCTGCAGACGCGCGACTCTGGAAAGGTGAGTATTTGTAGGTATAAGTGGCTTCCAGCGTAATCCTAGAAATTTAATTTGTATGATAAAGTATAAACAGAAAATAATCTAATACAATGCACAGTGATCATTTCCAGTGCTTCCACTGTGAGAAACTTTTAGACTACTGATAATAATATAATATCTTCATTTAGTCACCATCTTTACATGAAGGTCATAATTGTATTTTTCTTTCAGGTAAACATGGGTCTGTTAATATTCTCCTTTGCTGGTTTCATCCTTCCGGGCTATTTAATAGTGTACCGTCGTCGCCTGCTGAGACGAGCCACAAGTGAAAAAGACCCAGCCACCATACAATTGCAAGACATCAACCATGCCAACGGGGTGCCAGAGGGCGAGACTATTGCTTAGTGACATAGAGGATGAAAATACTGCATACCTGAGAGAGGGTTAAATAAGGAGAGCTGCGCTGCTGTAAAAAAAATGTTTTTATGAAAAAAATGACCATTGAAATCTCTATGTATTTATTGTAAAATATCAGACTACGTCACATGCTACCATTCCCTGGAGAACTTATAGTCTGATAAATCCAGTGGATGTATAAATATACTGACATGTTTTGGTGCATTGTGCACACAGGACTCACCAGAGAGCTATTTTTTCTTGACTTTTTTTCTGCATGTTATATGCAAAGGAAAACCTTTCATGGCACAATATCAACAAGTGGTTGTAGTAGCAAGGAGTAAGAGTATAAAGATGTCAACTTCTAACATTTTTAAACAATGGTATTGCTTTTTGTGCATTATTATTGTAAAAAAGAAAAAAAAAATGTGACAAAAGTGGCAATGACACCACTCAGCTAAAACCATGTCAGGATTGAAGAAGCACATTATTACAAATATAACAACCAGGGGCGTAACTATAGCACCGCAGCCCCCGCCACCGCGGGGGGGGGGGGCGCTGTGCATGTGGGGGCGCCGGGGGCTGCGGTGCTATAGTTACCCCCCCCCCAATCCCCCGCAGACTTACTATCTTGCTGGTCCTGGCGGCTCCGTTCTTCTGATGAGGACCACAACAAAATGGCCGCCCCCATATAGCAAACTGTCTGCTGTACGGGGGCGGCCATTTTGTGGTGGTCCTCAGCAGATGAACGGACGGAGCCGCCGGGACCAGCGCGATAGGTAAGACTGCGGGGGAGGGGGTTAGCATAGGCGACGGGGTGGGGGTGCTCGACGGGGCGGCGGTGGGGGGTGGGTATGGGCGCCCCCCTAACGGCGGGGGGGCACCCAAAACGTAGCTACGCCACTGATAACAACATGATGATCTCCATGCAGAGGGTCTAATTCAGCAAGGATCGCTAATTAGAGAATTTGCAAATGGAGTGATTATCAAATCATTGCCCATGGTTAATGTTCGCATTGCACATGCACGGGGGGAATGCTAGTGGATTGTAAACTCAATTAAATCTCAGTGTGACTGGCAGTGTGACTGTGACAGGAATTTGGCATTTGGGGGCTGGAAACATGCTGTTTTCTGGGTGTGTCTGAAAAAATCATCCAGATCTAAGTCTCCTCCCATCTGAGGAGTCAAGCACACGGAGGCAGCGGGTCAGTGACACCGGGTAGCATGATCTCGCAAGACTGCTGTCATGGAAGTTGCGTCCTGCTATTGTGGAAGACGCTCGCTGTGCTCACGAGTCGCAGCCAACTACAGGACATCAAGGAAGAACAGAAGGAAGACACGCCAAGGAAACACAGGTTATGGGATGGGACATAGTTACATAGTACAAAAGGAGGTGTTTCACACAACTGATTTCTTAGGTGAAGAACTCAATCAAGGTGACTTGATACCTAGAAAGACATCTACCAGGCCTCACAGTTTATGTGGGCAGGTAGAAAGATAAAGAGCAAATATAGTGCAGGTTATCCTTTAATATGCAGAGTAATTTTATTTTCAGTCCGCACTTACTCAGTGAAGACTTTTTAGACAGCGTAGAATATCAATACCCAGGCAAAGGCAGCTCACAATCAGATGGATACAGCCTATCAAGGCTAACAGCCAGATGGTGGGATTCAATCAGGTAAATTTAAGTACCTAAAAAGATATCCACCAAATCTCACAATCCATGTGAGTAGGTGGAATAAGACACAATATAGTGCAGATTACCCTTTTTTTATAAAAGACATTTAATACAAGTCCACACTTACACAATGTAGACTGATAAAAGGCATAAGGAATATAACCAAGGCAAAGCTGCTACAGATCAGATGGTATTAGACAACACAATCGCAGGTCCATATACCCGTCCGGAGCTTGGGGGATGGAGACCACAGTTTGTTAGTCAGATCGTGGGTAGGCAGCTTCTTCCTGGCGGGGTCCTTGTCCAGACACTCAACGCGTTTCGAAGTACCTTCTTCAGGAGTGTATGGTTCCCTGAGTTCAAGGATGTGTATTTATAGTTGTAAATCCTTTATTGCATATCCAGTACAGGTGCGTTACGCAAAACAGCGTACCGGATGTCCGGGATCAAGTCCCGGATACACGTCATATTCTGCGTGTCACAGGCAATAAGAAAAATAAAAAAAATAAAAAAAAGATGGCGGTGCGTGTCATCGTTCCGTAGCTTGGAACGCAACGCTGCTGACTGGCTATTTGAGAGCGTGCATCCTAAATTGGATGTCAGCGAGTTGGTAAATTCCTGCTTATTAAAGCAAGGAACGGAAATAAATGTTGCGTGTCACGGGTTTAAAATCATGGAACGCACATAAAGTTTGAGAATAATCAAAATATGGTATTCTAAACTTAAGATTAAAAACGAGTTTATCAAGACAGCCATCTTTTTATATAAACAGTACAATACAGTTTAATAATTGTGTATCTAAGAATATGGCTGATAGATACCATAAAAAATATATCATAAAAAATATCATAAAAAACAGCCACATTCCTACACACTTACAACAATTTGACAATATTACAATTGGATAACAATGCAATTGGGGTAATACTCTTCTTGGAATGATCTATAAGAGAGAAAATGATCAATATACAAATATTGCACACATTATTTAGAATACATCGACCCATAGTGCCCGAATAGGGAAAATATACAAGGAGAGAGCAAGAAAACGAAAATTGAACAGACGGGATTCAAATGAGGAATGGTTTCAGTTCGAATTCACCGTTGAGGCCCTGTGGAACCAGGGTCCTCAAACGGTGAATCCACCTCATTTCTGTTTGGGACAGTTTTATATCTATTTCACTGGATCGCCAGTTGGCTGAAACTTGTTCAATCCCCCAGAAATTGATTAATTTACATGGATTACAATTATGATGGGTCTTAAAGTGGGCAGACACCGTGTGATTCAATAAACCTTTTTTAATATTATATGTGTGTTCTGCGAGGCGGATTTTCAGCTGTCGTGATGTTTTACCGTTCCTTGCTTTAATAAGCAGGAATTTACCATCTCGCTGACATCCAATTTAGGATGCACGCTCTCAAATAGCCAGTCAGCAGCGTTGCGTTCCAAGCTACGGAACGATGACATGCACCACCATCTTTTTTTTTTTTTTTTTTCTTATTGCCTGTGACACGCAGAATATGACGTGTATCCGGGACTTGATCCCGGACATCCGGTACGCTGTTTTGCGTAACGCACCTGTACTGGATATGCAATAAACGATTTACAACTATAAATACACATCCTTGAACTCAGGGAACCATACACTCCTGAAGAAGGTACTTCGAAACGCGTTGAGTGTCTGGACAAGGACCCCGCCAGGAAGAAGCTGCCTACCCACGATCTGACTAACAAACTGTGGTCTCCATCCCCCAAGCTCCGGACGGGTATATGGACCTGCGATTGTGTTGTCTAATACCATCTGATCTGTAGCAGCTTTGCCTTGGTTATATTCCTTATGCCTTTTATCAGTCTACATTGTGTAAGTGTGGACTTGTATTAAATGTCTTTTTAAAAAAAAGGGTAATCTGCACTATATTGTGTCTTATTCCACCTACTCACATGGATTGTGAGATTTGGTGGATATCTTTTTAGGTACTTAAATTTACCTGATTGAATCCCACCATCTGGCTGTTAGCCTTGATAGGCTGTATCCATCTGATTGTGAGCTGCCTTTGCCTGGGTATTGATATTCTACGCTGTCTAAAAAGTCTTCACTGAGTAAGTGCAGACTGAAAATAAAATTACTCTGCATATTAAAGGATAACCTGCACTATATTTGCTCTTTATCTTACTACCTGCCCACATAAACTGTGAGGCCTGGTAGATGTCTTTCTAGGTATCAAGTCACCTTGATTGAGTTCTTCACCTAAGAAATCAGTTGGAATTATATGGTGATATTTGATCTTTTATTCTTAAGGCTACACATTGAGCGCTGTGTGTGAAACACCTCCTTTTGTATTTGTTATATCTCTATTGTGGGTATATTTTGGATGTTATACCCCTTGGTGAATCACACTAGCTGCACATTGTTCTAATTGCGCACCTCTTTTTGCTATAGTTACATAGTAGTTAAGGCTGAATAAAGACTTGCAACCAACCCCCTGCACCACAACCCTGTTCACCACGTTTACTTCACCCTATCGTTGGCTTTACCCTTTGCCCCATCTCCCCACCGTCCAGCCACTATCCATACCATTACCACTCTGAAAGTGGACTGGGCTTTTATCCTGCATTACTATTTACTTCAGCATAAGTGTATAGTCTGCACATTGGCACTGTGACCAATAAAGCTGCTTTCTATACTACACTATTTGCCTACTCCAGTGGTTCCCAATCTGTGTGCCGTGGCACCCTGGGGTGCCTCGGAGGAGTTGCAGGGGTGCCCTGGGTTGGTGGTCCAGAACCAATTCAAGTTATTTATGTCCAATATAGTAGTCAAATTGTGGACAAACAGAAGGGAATCCTGTCCATTATCATATAACTAACCCTAAGGATGAGATAAACACAATTTATTTAACTTAATATTTGTTTCTAACTTTCTCAATGAGAAACCTTTAGCCTAGGGGGTGCCGCAAAATAATTCTGATGCTTCAGGGTGCCGTGATTAAAAAAAGTTTGGGAACCCCTGGCCTACTCTATTTACTATCCACATTACGGCTCTCCTTTTGCATCAGCGCAGGTTTCTTTCTTCTATAAATTGTATCCTTAGGGGCTAGCCACCCTATACAGAGACCAGCAGCTTTTCCACCTACCCATGTGGAAAGGCTAGGGATGGCCATCGACCATCGATGATTCGAAATCATCGATGGTTCATGGCCGATGTAGAATACTTTTGCTATCGATGGGGGAGAACCAGATGGTTTCCCTCCATCGATGGAACAGCAAAACGATGTTTTGCTTTTTTTTCCCCCAAATTGCCGGGACACGGAGCATAGCTCCGCCCCTGACACCCGCGAAGCCCCGCCCCCGTGTTTTGATTGGCCCACAGGCCAATCAATCAAACACAATGGATGACCATCGATATGTTAAAATAATCGATGGTCATCCATTGCATAGTTTAGCACTTTTGATGGCCAGTTGCAGAATTGCCATTGATGGCAACCATCGATTGCAATGGCAACGATGGCCATCCCTAGGAAAGGCTGCAGGCTTTGGTGAGTGCTGACCCCTCTCCACCGTTAGTCGCAGATTAGTGGCAGCCTCACATCTACTCACATTTGCTTAGATAGCAAAGACTCTTCAAAGTTCCTCAATTTTGCACAGAGCATTTTCGCTTTCTGTCTGGGTGGGTGCTTACTGCTCACAGTCATTTGCAACTTCTCACATTAACGATCGATGCTGAATATATATTCAGCAACGATCTATGCTGAATTAGGCCCATACTCTGGGTTAATTGGTGACCAGTATATACCAACATTCTTAGGTCACTGGTCATGACGGTACTTGTGTAGTTTCACGGCGGCATTGCCCGCGTATCGTATCGTATGCAAATCGCATTGCATGCGACTTGCATACGATTTGCATGCGATGCGATTTAGCACACCCCCACTATCCACATCAGCCTGACGCATGGTGAGCGCAGCGGTATGCATCCTCCCGACCTGTTCATACCCCCACTATCCATGTCGGCGTGGAGTTGATTTTAGAGTAGGAGTTGAGTGGCAAGCTCAGCGGAAAAGAAGCACGAAGCGTGGCAAGCGCAGCGAGCCCCGTGAGGCGACGTGGAATACACGTCAAGTAATACACATCAAGTAATCCGTGTCCCCTCGCGGGGCTCGCTTCGCTCGTCATGCTTTGGGCTCGTTTTCTGCAGGGATCGCTGTGCTCGCCATGCTTCACTGCGCTCGCCACACTTTATAAAATCAACTCCACGCCGACGTGGATAGTGAACAGGTTGGCAGGATGAGTACCGTGTGTGCTAGGCACGCTTCAGGCTGGCGTGGATAGTGCGCGAGTGCTAAATCGCATTGCATGCAAATTGTATGCAAATCGCATGTGATTTGCATACAATGTGATCCGCAGGCAGTCCCGCCGTGAAACTACACAAGTACCGTCATGATTCCAACACGGCCCAAAAAGGGTGTGTGTGGCATCAAATAAAAGGGGCATGGCTTCAGGAAGCTAGTAAAGAATTCAATTGGGTCCTGGGGTGAAACTAATCACAATATTAGAGCCATATCTAAAAATAAACATAAATTAAAATGCTTACTGGCTAATGCAAGAAGCTTAGTGAGTAAAATCGGGGAGCTAGAAACGGTGATCAGTAGGGACGACTACGACATCATTGGTATTACTGAAACATGGTGTAATGAGTCGCATGACTGGGCATTAAACATGGAGGGATATACACTCTACAGGAAAGACAGGGAAAATAGAAGGGGCGGGGGTGTGTGCCTATATGTAAATAATAACTTAACATCATGTGAGAAAAATATGAGCGCAGACCTGGAAGAAGACAACTCGGAGACAGTGTGGGCAGAGATAACCGACAATAATAAAAAAATTAAAATCAAAATTATAATAGGGGTATGCTATAGACCACCAAATATAAACGAAAGGGAAGAGTCTCTTCTTTTAAACCAAATCAAACAAGCATCAAATCAGGGTCAGGTATTAATTATGGGGGATTTTAATTTACCCGACATTGATTGGGAAAACAAAGCAGGTAAATCAGCAAGAAGCAATGGGTTCTTAAGCTTACTTAAAGACCAGTTTATTACACAAATGGTAGAAACTCCAACTGTGTCTACATGATACCTACGAAAACCTTTGTAGACAAATTTGACAAAATATGGAAAATCCAGAATTTCATCACCTGCACAACAATTGGGGTGATATATCAACTACAGTGCCCCTGCGGCATGATCTATGTGGGCAAAACAAAAAGACCCCTTAAAGTACGGGTTCTTGAACACATAGGGTCCATAAGAAACGCAAGGAAAGACGCAGCCAATTTTAAAAAACTCACCCCAGTGGCCAGACATTTTATGAGGATTCACAATAATGACCCGACAGGCCTCAACGTATTCGGAATGAGACACATCCAACTCGGAATCAGAGGAGATGTGGACAGAGAACTGTTAAAAATTTAAACAAAAATGATATTCTTAATGGACTGCCTACAACCCAAAGGTCTAAATGAATATAACAGTTACTTACCTTTCCTGTAAAAGTAAAAAATGTATAGATACAAAAAACCCCTCTCCAATTTTCAGTTGTACAAAAACGCATTATTATAATTCTATATGCATACTTACCTCACCCCGAGGGATCAAAATAAACCACCTATCCCAACTCAAACATGAGGAGAATAAACCGTCCATCTCTGTATATATACATAAAAAATACAAGTACTCAAAAATATAGTATATCTCTCTTGATTTAATCAATATGTACCATTAAATTGGTACATATCTTAAATTGAGAGGACGATAAAAGAAGAAATCCTCTGGCTCAATAAATCTAGCCCTGACCTATTAAAAATCTAGAGTAAAATATAGATGAACACAGAACTCCAATTGATCGGATAAATCTCCCATTCAGGTACCATACACCCAGTAATGGACCTGACACTATATCCTTTCGTACCTCATGAGAGATATGGACACCACTCTCACTCCTTCTCTAATTCATTCAACTTCACTCTAATTTATGAATCTCCCACTATTTATCATACAACACATGAGATCACTACCGATACCACACAACCTATTCTATACTCACAAGACTGCATAAGCGACCTATCCACTAATGTTTCAATTTATTACCCCTCCTTCACTGCATTATTTTTGGCACCAGTTTCTCACCCGGTTTTTTTCTTATGACTTTAGCACTAGTTGGTCACACCTCACACATCACCACTCAATCAAATCTACATAATAACAACTGTAAAAAATTTTTTTATTCTTTCACTCTACCTTCCATAGAATATAAATATGAAATCACTGGAGTACAATTTTTCTTCTTTATCAATGTTTATTGCATGAATTGAATATAAAATATGAACCTCTCAAAGAATATAAATATGAAATTAATGAAGCACAACTCTCCTTCACTTCTTTTTTTTTTTTTTTTCATCCTTTATTTCACGAATTCAATATAAAATATAAAATATGGATTGTCTTTATTCCATGAATTCTTCATCTTATATACATATTGTCTATTTTATGAATATAATATAAAATATGAATCAAAGATATACTTATTAATACATAAAAATGGATGGATTGATAAGCATCATAAACCTAGATAAGATAGAGCGTAACATCATCTATCTATAACTATAGGAACCTACCATCATCTATGAGGCAAAGAGAAGTAGCATTGAGAATACACACCTCATTGATTTGCCATAATAACACTCACTGCATATACAGAGTACGGGGCTCTGACAGGTAATGTGCATACCTCTATAATAATGCCAAGCTAATCAGCATAAGATAAACATATTGGCGCGTATAGAATAAATAATATAAAACTCTCTATACCGAATCACAAGCACATTGAATGGCATGCATCTAAACATATCTGTTATTACAGAAAATCAACTCTGTAACTTTAAGCTATACCAAACGCAGATTCCGGGGCAGCATCTATCTCCAACTTACTTCCGGGTCCGGCAATCAGAGCCGCATGAGTGGTTAGTGTAAACCACATGACCCGTCACGTGGTGCGACGTCCGCATCACGTGACTGACGGAATGAAGTCAGGAATAACGTAATAGGACTAGAGGACCAGCTCAGGGCGGAAGTGTATGCGCCCTGTGATAGGCGGAAATGCAGCACATGACAGGAGCGGATCAAGCCATTGGCTGGGCGCTCCTAATAAATATCCTGGCCTGGAAACACTCTGGTGGTCAGCTTGAAGAAGCCAAATCTAGCGAAACACGTGTCCTGTCTCATGTAGCGCTAGGGAATAATGACTGTTTGGTGTTAGTGCAGGAAATTTATTGTCCACATGTATTATTGTTGGACCAGGTGTGTAGGTCTCTTTAAAATAGAAAGATTGCTGGTGGGATTACCCCTCTAAATAGAGGGTCCTCAACTAAGCAGGCACTGCTAAAAATCTACCCTATACCACGCAGTATAAGGGTACCAGTGTGGTGCATTAAAATCCAATTGAAATAGCACCATTAATAAAACTGTCCAGCAGATGGCACCGCTGTGCTATGTTCCCAGATCTATGAGACGTACATATTAGTCTGGTGCATTAAAACTCAATTGAACCAGCACCATTAATAAAACTGGCCAGCAGGTGGCACTGCTGTTCTATATTATCAGATATTAAGCCATTTACACAAAATATCTCGGGCGAGATTTATTGTGTTTACCGTTTTTCCGAAAAATCAGATTTTTTCACAAATCGCCCTGTATCGCCATTTTGTAAAATCGCATTTTTTTTCCAGAAATCTAATATTTAATGAGGTGTGTATTCCGGCATGAAAAGTGCTATTTTGTGATTGTTAAAAAAAAAAAATTGGCGTGAGGTCCCCCCTCCTGTACATAACCAGCCCCGGGCTCATTGAGCCGGGGCTGGTTCCAAAAATACGGGGGACAAAAAGCATAGGTGTCCCCCGTATTTCTGAAACCAGCCCCGGACTCTTGGACTGGTCCTGGTTCCAAAAATATGGGGGACAAAAAATCTGGGGGTCCCCCGTATTTTGAAACCAGCACCGGGCTCCAACAGCCCGCAGTGTCATGCCACAGCCGGGGGACACTTTTTACACAAGGTCCCCCGGCCGTACCATGAGCACCGTGGCTGGTCAGCCTTGGACGGGGTACCTGGAGGAGTGGGGTCCCCCCCAATAAAGGGGTCCCCCCCCCCCAGGCTTCACCCGTCCAGGGCTGAAGCTCGGGGCTGTCACCGGCGTCCCTGGCCATTGGACGCCGGCCTGATAGTGTTAAAATCACATTCCTAACATTACTTAATACAGGAGAACTACAAGTGCCAGCAGACCTCCCCCGCAGGCTGGGACTTGGGGAACCACAAGTCCCAGCATGCGGGGCATTAATGGGCCTGCTGGGACCTGTAGTCCACCTGTAAAAAGAATGTTAAAATAAAGCACACACACAGGAAAGTATAACTTTAATACACATCCACACACACCTCACTTTTACACCGCTATACATACCGATCCAGGATCCAGCGCTCGTCTCTCTGCAGCAGAGCCGGACAGCCCGCACTGACAGCGGCCTGACCAGCTTCCTCCGATGCAGCTAACAGCTTCTGTTGCGTTGTCCCAGCGTCTCCGGCTTATGTGTCTCCATGGAGACGCATAGCTCAGCCAATCAGGACTGAGCTATGCATCTCCATGGAGACGCATCGGCCAATCACGCTCTCAGCCTGTGTCGCGCTGGGACAGCGCGACAGAAGCTGTTAGCTGCATCGGAGGAAGCCGGTCAGGCCGCTGTCAGTGCGGGCTGACCGGCTATGCAGAAGGGAGCAAGGCGGCCAATAGCGGCATTCGGGAGGCGGAGCCGCACGATGTACACAAACACCGTGCGGCACCTGCTGTCCGGTCTGATTTCGGGTGTCGGTTTGTTTTTTTGCCAAGACCCTTACCTGGACTATGTCGCGCTGGGACAGGTGAGTATGGTTTCCTTTCACAGCTTCCTCCATGGATTTCGTCGGATCCGGACGGGGACGCCATCGCCGACATGGACAGCGACGTCGACATGGAGGCAGAAGACGACACAGGACCAGAAGACGACACAGGACCAGGGCTACCTACGGAAAGAAGATAGGTAAGTATTAGTATGTGTGGGCTTTGTATGTATTAAAGTTTTATTTTAAACGTGTGTCAGTGTGTTTTGTGTACTATTTTTTTAACTGTGGAACTACAAGTGCCAGCGGGCCTTTTAATGCCCAGCAGGCTGGGACTTGTGGTTCTCCAAGTTCCAGCTTGCTGGGGAGGCTTGCTGGCACTTGTAGTGCCACAGTAAAAGACAATAGTTTAATCTATTTTTTACACCACTATCAGCCCGATGCCCACCGCCCAGGGGCATCGGGGACAGTACCAGGCTTCAGCCTGGTCAGGTAAGTCCTGGAGGGGGGGACCCCTTCATTGGGGGGGTCCCCACTCCCCCAGGGCCCCTGGCCAGGCTGACCGGTCAGGGGGTTAATGTTTTGGCCGCGGGACCTTATATCATAAGTGTCCCCCGTCTGTGACATTACCCTGCTGGCTGGTTGTGCCTGGGGCTGGTTCTTAAAATACGGGGGACCCCTAGTCATTTTGTCCCCCCGTATTTTGGGAACCAGCCCCGGACCTGGAGCCTGGGGCTGGTTGTTAAAAATCGGGAAACCCCTATTTGTCGGGTTCCTTGATTTTAAATTACCGGCCCCGGCTCCTTCAGCCTTGTGCTTGTTACAGCTGTGGGGGGGACCCCACGCCGTTTATTTTTTTAATTTATTTAATTTTTCTATTTTTTTTTACACTCTGCAGCCTGCACGGATCTGACTGATCCGTGCAGACTGCCTGCACAAATTCGTATTAGCGGCCGTATATATGTGCCGCTAATACGAATCATTACACCATCGGAGGGTTACAAAGCAGTCGTATCTGACTGCTTTGTAATTTCCCCTCCGGAACACGATTTTGCATACGACTGAAACAGTCGTATGCAGTCAGAGGGGAAATACCAATACGAAAAACTAGGTTTTTCATATTGGTAAATTTCCTACACCATGTCATGTTTATATATCACCTTGAAAAAGACACTCTGGGCGAAATGTAATAGGGTGCGATTTTTTTCGTAAGAAAAAAAACGCACCAAATCGCACCTTTTAAAATCGCGTTTTTTGCCGCGAATTCGCATATGTAATGTGTTGCGAATTTGCGGCAAAAAAGTGCGATATGGTACGATAACGGGCGCTTTTTAAGTCCTGAAAATGTGCGATTTTCAGTCATGAAAATCGGCACATTTTCAGTACTGTGCGGTGTGTGGAAAAAAATAAATAAAGCGGCGTGCGGTCCCCCTCCTAAGCATAACCAGCCCCGGGCTCAAAAAGCCAGTGCTGGTATCATAAAATCACAGGAACAAACACGCTCTCAGCCTGTGTCGCGCTGGGACAGCGCGACAGAAGCTGTTAGCTGCATCGGAGGAAGCCGGTCAGGCCGCTGTCAGTGCGGGCTGACCGGCTATGCAGAAGGGAGCAAGGCGGCCAATAGCGGCATTCGGGAGGCGGAGCCGCACGATGTACACAAACACCGTGCGGCTCCTGCTGTCCGGTCTGATTTCGGGTGTCGGTTTGTTTTTTTGCCAAGACCCTTACCTGGACTATGTCGCGCTGGGACAGGTGAGTATGGTTTCCTTCCACAGCTTCCTCCATGGATTTCGTCGGATCCGGACGGGGACGCCATCGCCGACATGGACAGCGACGTCGACATGGAGGCAGAAGACGACACAGGACCAGAAGACGACACAGGACCAGGGCTACCTACGGAAAGAAGATAGGTAAGTATTAGTATGTGTGGGCTTTGTATGTATTAAAGTTTTATTTTAAACGTGTGTCAGTGTGTTTTGTGTACTATTTTTTTAACTGTGGAACTACAAGTGCCAGCGGGCCTTTTAATGCCCAGCAGGCTGGGACTTGTGGTTCTCCAAGTTCCAGCTTGCTGGGGAGGCTTGCTGGCACTTGTAGTGCCACAGTAAAAGACAATAGTTTAATCTATTTTTTACACCACTATCAGCCCGATGCCCACCGCCCAGGGGCATCGGGGACAGTACCAGGCTTCAGCCTGGTCAGGTAAGTCCTGGAGGGGGGGACCCCTTCATTGGGGGGGTCCCCACTCCCCCAGGGCCCCTGGCCAGGCTGACCGGTCAGGGGGTTAATGTTTTGGCCGCGGGACCTTATATCATAAGTGTCCCCCGTCTGTGACATTACCCTGCTGGCTGGTTGTGCCTGGGGCTGGTTCTTAAAATACGGGGGACCCCTAGTCATTTTGTCCCCCCGTATTTTGGGAACCAGCCCCGGACCTGGAGCCTGGGGCTGGTTGTTAAAAATCGGGGAACCCCTATTTGTCGGGTTCCTTGATTTTAAATTACCGGCCCCAATTCGTATTAGCGGCCGTATATATGTGCCGCTAATACGAATCATTACACCATCGGAGGGTTACAAAGCACAAATTCGTATTAGCGGCCGTATATATGTGCCGCTAATACGAATCATTACACCATCGGAGGGTTACAAAGCAGTCGTATCTGACTGCTTTGTAATTTCCCCTCCGGAACACGACTTTGCATACGACTGAAACAGTCGTATGCAGTCAGAGGGGAAATACCAATACGAAAAACTAGGTTTTTCATATTGGTAAATTTCCCCCACCATGTCATGTTTATATATCACCTTGAAAAAGACACTCTGGGCGAAATGTAATAGGGTGCGATTTTTTTCGTAAGAAAAAAAACGCTCCAAATCGCACCTTTTAAAATCGAGTTTTTTGCCGCAAATTCGCATATGTAATGAGATGCGAATTTGCGGCAAAAAAGTGCGATATGGTGCGATTTCGGGCGCTTTTTAAGTCCTGAAAATGTGCGATTTTCAGTCATGAAAATCGGCACATTTTCAGTACTGTGCGGTGTGTGAAAAAAATAAAAAATAAAATAAAAAACGGCGTGCGGTCCCCCTCCTTAGCATAACCAGCCCCGGGCTCAAAAAGCCGGTGCTGGTATCATAAAATCACAGGAACAAACAAGTTGGGGTTCCCTTGATTTAATAAAACCAGCACCAGGCTCAAGGTCCAGTGCTGGTTCCCAAAATACGGGGGGACAAAATGACTAGGGGTCCCCCGTATTTTAAGAACCAGCACCAGACCCAACCAGCCAGCAGGGTAATGCCACAGCCGGGGGACACTTATTATATAAGGTCCCGCGGCCAAAGCATTATCCCCGTGGCTGGTCAGCATGGGCAGGGGTCCTGGGGAAGTGGGGATCCCCCCAATGAAGGTGTCCCCCCCCCTCCAGGACTTACCAGCCCATGCTGAAAGTCCAGGGCTGTCCCCGATGCCCCTGGGCGGTGGGCATCGGGCTGATGAAAAGTGTAAAAAAAAGAATCAAAACTATTGTCTTCTACTGAAGAACTATGAGTCCCAGCAAGCCTACCCCGCATGCTGGGACTTGGAGAACCACAAGTCCCAGCATGCAGGGCATTAATGGGCCCGCTGGCACTTGTAGTTCCACAGTACAAAAATAGTTAAATAAAACACACACTGACACCCTGAAAAATAAAAGTTTCATTCATACATAACACACACGTACTGATACTTACCTACCTTGAGCCCGTAGGTCGGTCCCTGGATCCTGGGTCCGGGGCTCCAGGGCAGAAGAGTCCGGTTCCGGGGCCTTGGTCCTGGTTCCGGGGCTGGTCCTGGGTCCGGGGCTCCAGGGCAGAAAAGTCCGGTTCCGGGAGGAAATCCTACTCACCTGGTCCCCGGCGACGACCTCGGCATCTTCTCCGGCAGACGCGCTGCTCCCGGCTGGTACCCGCTCACGGACTGGAGAGGCGCAGAGATTTTCATCTTCCGCGCCTTTCCTCCGGATGATTCTATTGTCCGCCTAGCGGCCAATCAGGAGCCGACTTTCTCGGCTCCTGATTGGCCGCTAGGCGGCCAATGGAATCATTCTGAGGAGAGGCGTGGAAGATGAAACATCTCTGCGCCTCTCCAGTCCGTGAGCGGGTACCAGCCGGGAGCTGCGCGTCTACCGGAGAAGATGCCGAGGTCGTCGCCGGGGACCAGGTGAGTAGGATTTCCTTCCTTAGGAACCCCTTTTGGACTTCTTCGGATCCTGGACCCCGGAGACATCAGCCCTGGAGCCCCGGACCAGCCCCGGAACCAGGACCAAGGCCCTGGAACCGGACTCTTCTGCCCTGGAGCCCCGGACCTGCCCCGGAACCAGGACCAAAGCCCCGGAACCAGACTCTACTGCCCTGGAGCCCCGGATCCAGGGACCGACCTACGGGCTCAAGGTAGGTAAGTATCAGTATGTGTGTGTTATGTATGAATTAAACTTTTATTTTTCTGGGTGTCAGTGTGTTTTATTTAACTATTTTTTGTACTGTGGAACTACAAGTGCCAGCGGGCCCTTTAATGCCCCGCATGCTGGGACTTGTGGTTCTCCAAGTCCCAGCATGCGGGGTAGGCTTGCTGGGACTCATAGTTCTTCAGTAGAAGACAATAGTTTTGATTCTTTTTTTTATACTTTTCATCAGCCCGATGCCCACCGCCCAGGGGCATCAGGGACAGCCCCGGACTTTTAGCATGGGCTGGTAAGTCCTGGAGGGGGGGGACCCCTTCATTGGGGGGGTCCCCACTTCCCCAGGACCCCTGCCCATGCTGACCAGCCACGGGGATAATGCTTTGGCCGCGGGACCTTATATAATAAGTGTCCCCCGGCTGTGGCATTACCCTGCTGGCTGGTTGGATCTGGTGCTGGTTATTAAAATACGGGGGACCCCTAGTCATTTTGTCCCCCGTATTTTGGGAACCAGCGCTGGACCTTGAGCCTGGTGCTGGTTTCATTAAATCAAGGGAACCCCAACTTGTTTGTTCCTGTGATTTTATGATACCAGCACCGGCTTTTTGAGCCCGAGGCTGGTTATGCTTAGGAGGGAGACCGCACGCCGTTTTTTTTCTTTTTTTTGGTTTTAACTATTTTTTTTACAACAGAACCATGCACAGATCTCAATGATCTGTGCATGTTTCTGATAAAATCGCCAGGCAGAACCTGGTCTATTTTTTTTGCGATTTTTAGTAACCTTTACTAAAAATCGCAACCCGTTAACTATGCGAGTTCTATCCTTTTTAATGGGAAAACATCTGGATGCGATTTTTAGTCTAACTAAAAATCGCACCTTTAAAAAATGCAATTTTTCCCGCAAATCGCACCCTATAAAATATGCGATTGTCGGGGAAAAAACGCCTCCCATTACATTTCGCCCTCTGGGTGAGATTTAATGGGATGAGAGATTCAGAAAGTGAGAGATTTGGTAAGAAATCTCCAGTTTTTTTAAAGCGGCAATAATTTACACTTCAAAATCAAACTGGTTTTGCAGTGTAAATGATTGCCGCTTTAAAAAAAACTGGAGATTTCTTACCAAATCTCTTACTTTCTGATTCTCTCATCCTATTAAATCTCACCCTCTGTGTTGAAACGTGTTGGTGCATTTTATTGGCCAATATTGGAGCTGCCACCACTACTGCATTGGATCTCACTGTTGAGCACATCACCCGGGCTTTTTTTTTGTGTATTCCATCACTCCCAGTGAATTTTTACTCCATAGCCATATGTATTGTTTTGTACATTTTATATCTTTACATATTTTTACCAATAAATCATTTTTTTACCACTCGAGCCTATATATATTATAATATTATGGATCAAGGACAATGAAAAAGATAACCTAATATGAGGATCCCCTGCATGTGAAAGTAAGCTTTTATGTGAGCATCCGAACATATTCCTCTGCATGCAAGATACCTTTTATATGTGTTACCAACATCCTTTCTAAGTAAGCTTCCATTGTATGAATAGAACACTGAAGTCTCTCTGCCTGCCCCAGAACGTTTGTGGGGGGGAGGTGGGCTCCCCGGGTGCCAGGCAGCACAGGCTGCCCCCCGGGGGTGCCAGCAGGGGACCGTATATTCACTACACCCGATCGTAACGATCGGGTGCAGTGAATATATGAATATGTAATGAGCGGCTCGGCACCGGCGCCCCCTGTTGGCTGCTGTGTAAAAAAAAAAAACACTTTATTTTAAAAGTTCACATTCCACTTCTCCATAAAAAGATAGCGATTGCTACTCGGTGAATCATGGCGAAAAAAACCTTCAAATGTATTCGCCATGTGGTCATTGAATAGGGTGATTCACCGTTTTTGTCAAAAATTCGCCAAACAGCACAAATTCGCCATAAAAACATGGCGAATCAGACTCATTGAATTGTTTTGTGTACTATTTTTTTAACTGTGGAACTACAAGAGCCAGTGGGCCCATTAATGCCCAGCAGGCTAGGACTTGTGGTTCTCCAAGTCCCAGCTTGCTGGGGAGGCTTGCTGGCACTTGTAGTGCCACAGTAAAAGACAATAGTTGAATCTATTTTTTACACCACTATCAGCCCGATGCCCACCGCCCAGGGGCATCGGGGACAGTACCAGGCTTCAGCCTGGTCAGGTAAGTCCTGGAGGGGGGGACCCCTTCATTGGGGGGGTCCCCACTCCCCCAGGGCCCCTGGCCAGGCTGACCGGTCAGGGGGTTAATGTTTTGGCCGCGGAACCTTATATCATAAGTGTCCCCCGGCTGTGACATTACCCTGCTGGCTGGTTGTGCCTGGGGCTGGTTCTTAAAATACGGGGGACCCCTAGTCATTTTGTCCCCCGTATTTTGGGAACCAGCCCCGGACCTGGAGCCTGGTTGTTAAAAATCGGGGAACCCCTATTTGTCGGGTTCCCTGATTTTTAATTACCGGCCCCGGCTCCTTCAGCCTTGTGCTGGTTACAGCTGTGGGGGGGACCCCACGCCGTTTTTTTTATTATTTATTTAATTTTCTATTTTTTTTTACACTCTGCAGCCTGCACGGATCTGACTGATCCGTGCAGACTGCCTGCACAAATTCGTATTAGCGGCCGTATATATGTGCCGCTAATACGAATCATTACACCATCGGAGGGTTACAAAGCAGTCGTATCTGACTGCTTTGTAATTTCCCCTCCGGAACACGATTTTGCATACGACTGAAACAGTCGTATGCAGTCAGAGGGGAAATACCAATACGAAAAACTAGGTTTTTCATATTGGTAAATTTCCTACACCATGTCATGTTTATATATCACCTTGAAAAAGACACTCTGGGCGAAATGTAATAGGGTGCGATTTTTTTCGTAAGAAAAAAAACGCACCAAATCGCACCTTTTAAAATCGCGTTTTTTGCCGCGAATTCGCATATGTAATGTGTTGCGAATTTGCGGCAAAAAAGTGCGATATGGTGCGATAACGGGCGCTTTTTAAGTCCTGAAAATGTGCGATTTTCAGTCATGAAAATCGGCACATTTTCAGTACTGTGCGGTGTGTGGAAAAAAAATAAATAAAGCGGCGTGCGGTCCCCCTCCTAAGCATAACCAGCCCCGGGCTCAAAAAGCCAGTGCTGGTATCATAAAATCACAGGAACAAACAAGTTGGGGTTCCCTTGATTTAATGAAACCAGCACCAGGCTCAAGGTCCAGCGCTGGTTCCCAAAATACGGGGGACAAAATGACTAGGGGTTCCCCGTATTTTAAGAACCAGCACCAGACCCAACCAGCCAGCAGGGTAATGCCACAGCCGGGGGACACTTATTATATAAGGTCCCGCGGCCAAAGCATTATCCCCGTGGCTGGTCAGCATGGGCAGGGGTCCTGGGGAAGTGGGGATCCCCCCAATGAAGGTGTCCCCCCCCCCCTCCAGGACTTACCAGCCCATGCTGAAAGTCCGGGGCTATCCCCGATGCCCCTGGGCGGTGGGCATCGGGCTGATGAAAAGTGTAAAAAAAAGAATCAAAACTATTGTCTTCTACTGAAGAACTATGAGTCCCAGCAAGCCTACCCCGCATGCTGGGACTTGGAGAACCACAAGTCCCAGCATGCAGGGCATTAATGGGCCCGCTGGCACTTGTAGTTCCACAGTACAAAAAATAGTTAAATAAAATACACTGACACCCAGAAAAATAAAAGTTTAATTCATACATAACACACACATACTGATACTTACCTACCTTGAGCCCGTAGGTCGGTCCCTGGATCCTGGGTCCGGGGCTCCAGGGCAGAAGAGTCCGGTTCAGGGGCCTTGGTCCTGGTTCCGGGGCTGGTCCTGGGTCCGGGGCTCCAGGGCAGAAAAGTCCGGTTCCGGGAGGAAATCCTACTCACCTGGTCCCCGGCGACGACCTCGGCATCTTCTCCGGCAGACGCGCTGCTCCCGGCTGGTACCCGCTCACGGACTGGAGAGGCGCAGAGATTTTCATCTTCCGCGCCTTTCCTCCGGATGTTTCTATTGGCCGCCTAGCGGCCAATCAGAAGCCGACTTTCTCGGCTCCTGATTGGCCGCTAGGCGGCCAATGGAATCATTCTGAGGAGAGGCGCGGAAGATGAAACATCTCTGCGCCTCTCCAGTCCGTGAGCGGGTACCAGCCGGGAGCAGCGCGTCTACCGGAGAAGATGCCGAGGTCGTCGCCGGGGACCAGGTGAGTAGGATTTCCTTCCTTAGGAACCCCTTTTGGACTTCTTCGGATCCTGGACCCCGGAGACATCAGCCCTGGAGCCCCGGACCAGCCCCGGAACCAGGACCAATGCCCCGGAACCGGACTCTTCTGCCCTGGAGCCCCGGACCCAGGGACCGACCTACGGGCTCAAGGTAGGTAAGTATCAGTATGTGTGTGTTTAACTATTTTTTGTACTGTGGAACTACAAGTGCCAGCGGGCCCTTTAATGCCCCGCATGCTGGGACTTGAGGTTCTCCAAGTCCCAGCAAGCAGGGTAGGCTTGCTGGGACTCATAGTTCTTCAGTAGAAGACAATAGTTTTGATTCTTTTTTTTATACTTTTCATCAGCCCGATGCCCACCGCCCAGGGGCATCAGGGACAGCCCCGGACTTTTAGCATGGGCTGGTAAGTCCTGGAGGGGGGGGACCCCTTCATTGAGGGGGTCCCCACTTCCCCAGGACCCCTGCCCATGCTGACCAGCCACGGGGATAATGCTTTGGCCGCGGGACCTTATATAATAAGTGTCCCCCGGCTGTGGCATTACCCTGCTGGCTGGTTGGGTCTGGTGCTGGTTCTTAAAATACGGGGGACCCCTAGTCATTTTGTCCCCCGTATTTTGGGAACCAGCGCTGGACCTTGAGCCTGGTGCTGGTTTCATTAAATCAAGGGAACCCCAACTTGTTTGTTCCTGTGATTTTATGATACCAGCACCGGCTTTTTGAGCCCGGGGCTGGTTATGCTTAGGAGGGGGACCGCACGCCGTTTTTTTTTCTTTTTTTTGGTTTTAACTATTTTTTTTACAACAGAACCATGCACAGATCTCAATGATCTGTGCATGTTTCTGATAAAATCGCCAGGCAGAACCTGGTCTATTTTTTTTGGGATTTTTAGTAACCTTTACTAAAAATCGCAACCCGTTAACTATGCGAGTTCTATCCTTTTTAATGGGAAAACATCTGGATGCGATTTTTAGTCTAACTAAAAATCGCACCTTTTAAAAATGCCCGAAAACGGCATATTTTGCGGGAAAAATCGCAAAAAAAAACAAAACGCCTCCCATTACATTTCGCCCTCTGGGTGAGATTTAATGGGATGAGAGATTCAGAAAGTGAGAGATTTGGTAAGAAATCTCCAGTTTTTTTAAAGCGGCAATAATTTACACTTCAAAATCAAACAGGTTTTGCAGTGTAAATGATTGCCGCTTTAAAAAAAACTGGAGATTTCTTACCAAATCTCTCACTTTCTGATTCTCTCATCCTATTAAATCTCACCCTCTGTGTTGAAACGTGTTGGTGCATTTTATTGGCCAATATTGGAGCTGCCACCACTACTGCATTGGATCTCACTGTTGAGCACATCACCCGGGCTTTTTTTTGTGTATTCCATCACTCCCGGTGAATTTTTCCATTAACTTACTCCATAGCCATATGTATTGTTTTGTACATTTTATATCTTTACATATTTTTACCAATAAATAATTTTTTTACCACTCGAGCCTATATATATTTTAATATTACGGATCAAGGACAATGAAAAAGATACCCTGATTTGAGGATCCCCTGCATGTGAAAGTAAGCTTTTATGTAAGCATCCGAACATATTCCTCTGCATGCAAGATACCTTTTATATGTGTTACTAACATCCTTTCTAAGTAAGCTTCCATTGTATGAATAGAACACTGAAGGTCGTACCATAGAAGAGAAACAACACAGACCCATATTTCTTAGGGGACCCCACTCCACCCTTTATGAACTTTTATTGAACTTTTATTTGGTTTGACCTACTACTCTGCTAGGGAGTAGAGTTGGGTTGTCACAGGTTAAGTGGTAATAGAATTTGATTTAATTTAGTAGAAACCAACATGAGACCAATAGTTTTAAGATAAGCTATTGTGGTGCTAGGTTGGTGGTGCTCCCAAAGGTTCAACAAGTACGTATACTCAAGAGATGTCTAAAGAGGAAGACAGAGGATGAACAAAGTAGGTTTTTGCGTTCAAAACATAACCTTTATTTCATCACTTATAAATACTTCACATTTACCAAAGAGGGTGATGTGATAATATGATTTCTCTATCATGCAGCAGGTGACACTGGAACTCACATTGGGGTTTAGAGCTGGGACAGCTGGGAGCTAGGCACTACTAATTTGATTAGGGAAGGCTACTCCTCCCCTCTAAGCCCCATCAGCCCCCAGTTAGAAAATTGTGCTCAGGGAGCTGGTCACCATTCTACCTGCTCCTGCAGGTTGTTCGTTTTTCTACTATCTACACTGTGAATACAGAGCCCTTCCCTGCTTATTTTAAAAGCTTGGGTCCGGGTCTCCTGCGCCCCTGGTTCTGAACCAGGTTGTCGGTCAGGGCCTCTCTAAAGGCGCCTGCCCAGACGTTTTGTGCTCCTGCCAGCCCTATGCTACAAAGGGTCTGCCAGCCACTCAAGTGGTAGCAGCCTCAGGGTAAGTACTATGCTTTTTTGTCAGCCTCCTAACTGCTGCCGTTTTCACGTGCAGCATCGCGGCGCCGCCATCTTGGAATTCGCGCCGCCGCTGCAGCGCTGTTCTCTGCCGGCTCTCCTGCTCTGGTTCCCCTGTCCTAGTGTTTGTAGGGGCAGGGGTGTGCGGGAGTGGAGCGGGCGGTCAGCGGAGCGCTGGGCGCGAGTGAGAGGTGCGCGCTGCGGCGCTGTTACAGACGCTGCTGGGGAGGGGGTGATGTAATGTTTAGGCTTTAAGCCTGAGGCGGGCACGGCGCGGCCCTTTGCTATGCGCTACACACACACACACAGACAATTGTTGCTATGTGTAAAAGGCTGCTCTTTTCCTATTCCATAGGACTACTGCAGCCAGCGACTCCTGTTAACCCCTTGTGGGCGAAGCTTGTTTCCCTCCAGGTCCCGCAGCCCCTGGTGTCTTTAGTGTGGTGTGTGTGTGTGTGTGGAGGACGCAAGAGGTTGTGTGGACCGGACTTGCGCGGGGAGCATGACGGGCAGGTCAGGCACCAAGGCTTCCAAGAAGGCATTCATTTGCAATTCTTGTAACATCAAATTTGCTCAATACTCTGCAGATGGCAAACCAACGCTTTGTCAGGTCTGTTCTGCCTCCCCTACGGGGTCTTTGATAGACGAGCCCACTGCTCCTAACTGGGCTTCCCTGCTAGCAGGGAATATGTCCAAATTATCGGCGGAATTGGCAGAGTCACGCAGGGCTGAACCAGCGTGGGCCTCAACCCTGGCTAAGTCTGTGGAGTTCTTAGCTTCTTCAATGAATAGGACCCAGAAACAGGCTTCTGTTAGCCAGAAGCGGCCTTTACAGGCTGCGTTTCAGTCGGATGATTCTGACGAGGAGCCTCCGTTTAAAGTAATGGAGGAAGGAGAGTGGGAGGAGGTGCAGGATGATCCTGTTGAACCGGAGCCTACCCCTGGGGGCGTTGAGGCCCTTATTATTGCAGTGAAGCAGGTTCTTAATTTACCTGAGGACCCTGCTCCTCAACCGCAGGAATTGGACCTGTTTGGTCTGACGAAGAGGTCTGCTATTGTTTTTCCTTGTCCAAACCAGGATCAACTTTTAGCAGCCTGGAGGAACCCGGATAAGCGTTTTCAGGTGCCTAGACGTTTTCCATCGTTATATCCCTTTGATCCAGCTGCTTTAGGCAAGTGGAAGACTCCGCCTCCAGTGGACGCGTCTGTGTCCAGGTTATCCAAGAAGACGACATTGCCGGTTCCGGGAGCTTCTTCTTTGAAGGATCCATCGGACCGCAAGCTAGAGGCCACCCTAAAGACCATTTACACGGCGGCGGGTGACCAGCTTAGACCTGCCATAGTATCGGCCTGGGTAAACAAGGCAAATGCTAGATGGGCAGAAATTATCCTAGAGGGTTTGGATTCAGGGATGTCTCGGGATGAGATTGGTCAATTAGCAGAGCACATAAAGGAGTCTGCAGCCTTTTTGGGTGACGCGGCGAAGGATATTTCGCTTATATCTGCTCGTATTTCGGCCAACGCCATTTCCGCAAGGAGAGCATTGTGGCTGCGTTCTTGGCAGGCAGATGCCGAGTCCAAGAGAGCAGTAGAAGGGCTTCCGTTCACAGGAGACATCCTGTTTGGACCGGAGCTTGATAAGTGGATTTCGCAGGCCACTGGGGGGAAGTCAGCATTCCTTCCCTCAGCAGCTCCACCTGCACGGCGTCACTATACGGGACCGTCTTTTCAGTCCTTTCGTCCGCAGCAGTCCTTTCGTGGTAGAGGACGTGGATTTCAGGCCTCCAGAGGCTCTCGGGCTAGAGCCCGCCCTCAATCCAACGCTCGACTACAGGAGTCTAAGCCACCTCAGAAGCCGGTGGCATGACGGTTTGCCAGCTTTTGTGGGGGATCCGGTGGTGGGAGCTCGCCTGTTGGACTTCAGAACCCAGTGGTTCTCCCTTTCGGAGGACCCTTGGGTTCGCAGGCTCATTTCGGATGGTTATCGAATCCAGTTCGACCTTCCTCCCCCCACACGTTTCTTCACCACGGCTCTTCCCGTGTCTCAGGACAAGAGGTCGGCTCTTCAGGGGGGCGATAGATATCTTGCTGAAGTCTCAGGTTATCATCCCGGTTCCGTCGACACAGAGAGGCAAGGGGTACTACTCAAATCTTTTTGCAGTGCCCAAGCCAGACGGGTCAGTCAGACCCATCCTAAATCTCAAGTCCCTGAATCTATTGGTATCATACCAACCTTTCAAGATGGAGTCGATTCACTCTGTCATTGCATCCTTGGAACCGAACGAGTTCATGCTATCATTGGACATCAAGGATGCCTACCTTCATGTTCCCATTTGGAAGCCTCACCAGGCTTACCTAAGGTTTGCCTTAGGGAAGGATCACTTTCAATTCAGGGCCCTGCCTTTTATGTTATCATCGGCTCCCAGAGTTTTCACAAAGTCTTTGTCAGTCATTATCGCCTCTCTACGACATCAGGGGGTGACCATAATTCCATATCTGGACGATCTGCTCATCAAGGCGTCGTCGGTGGAATTACTGGAGGAACACGCGCATCTGACGGTTCGGACCCTCGTCAGCCTGGGTTGGTTCTTAAATTTCAAGAAGTCCACTCTGACTTCTTCCAAGAGGATTCTTTTTTTGGGACTCTGGTTGGACACTTCGGTTCAGAGAGTGTTCCTACCGGAGGGCAAGATCAGTTCCATAACAGCGATGACCCGCAGGGTTCTGCAACCGCGTCGAGTTCAGCTTCACTTGTGTGTTCAGCTCTTGGAAAAGATGGTGGCTTCCTTCCCAGCGGTAACGTGGGTAAGGTTCCATTCCAGACCTTTCCAGCTGGATCTCCTAAGGAAGGGAGCGGGGTTGCATCTGTCTCTACACAGACTGGTTCGGCTTTCAGCCCGGGCTCGTCAGGCCTTACTCTGGTGGCTTCACTCAGAGCACCTCAGACAGGGGCGAAGATTTGCCATCTGGGACTGGATTCTCCTAACCTCAGACGCAAGTCTGAGGGGTTGGGGAGCAGTGGTGCTCGGTCTTCGTCTGCAGGGGAGATGGGACTTCAGAGAGAGTCAGTTATCCATCAACGTGTTGGAGCTAAGGGCAATTTACAATGCCTTGCTAGCAGCATAGGATTATCTTCAGGGAAGACCAATAAAGATTCAAGCAGACAACGCCACAGCGGTTGCCTATGTGAACCGACAGGGGGGCACGAGAAGCAGGATGGCCATGGCAGAGGTATCCAGGATTCTGCAATGGGCAGAAAGCAGGCAGGTGATTCTTACTGCCGTGTTCATTCCGGGAGTAGAGAACGTGGAGGCAGACTTTCTCGGCAGAGAGGATCTCCATCCAGGAGAGTAGACTCTACATCCCGAGGTGTTTCGGGAGCTCACGGATCGTTGGGGGACTCCCGAGGTGGATCTGATGGCATCCCGAAAAATCCATCAGCTTCCAAGATATGTGGCAAGGACAAGAGATCCTTACGCCATAGGGACCGACGCCCTAGCAATGCCGTGGACATTCAGGTTCGTGTACCTGTTTCCTCCTCTTCCACTTCTGGGTCAGGTTCTAAAGAGGTTGAAAAGAGAATCCGTCCAGGCAATTCTCATTGCCCCATGTTGGCTGCGCAGAAGTTGGTTCTCCGACATTCAGCAGCTTCTGGCGGACGAACCATTTCCTCTTCCCCAGCGGCACGACCTTCTTCAACAGGGTCCGTTCCACCATCAGAAGTTGTTGTCCCTCCATTTGACGGCGTGGCTCTTGAGACCGAAGTGTTAAGGGTGAAGGGAATTCCAAGTTCAGTCATTCCGACTATGTTGAGGGCTCGTAAGCCATCCTCGGCGGCTCACTATCATCGCATCTGGCGTGCCTATGCGGACTGGTGCAGATCTCAGGGTTGGCCTTTCAGAACTTTTAAGTTGTCCAGGATGTTGTTGTTCCTCCAGAGGGGCTTGGACGCTGGTCTGCGTTTGGGATCTCTGAAGGTGCAGATCTCAGCGCTATCCATTCTTTTTCAGAGAAAGGTAGCACTCATTCCTGAGATCCAGTCTGGTGTTGCAGGATCCACAGAGCTCTCCCACCCGGGGCATGGTCTTTGGAACCTCCCCAATGTGAGTTCCAGTGTCACCTGCTGCATGATAGAGAAAAGAGGATTTGGGGTACTTACCGATAAATCCATTTCTCTGAATCAGCAGGTGACACTGGACGCCCTCCCAGCTCTGGAGTTTTTCCTGCCTTTTGTGTTCTTTCGTGCAAGTTCGGTTACTTTTATAGTATGATTTGATGAATGTTGTGGTCTCAATGAACGATTTACTATTACCATCTCCTCTAGTAGGACAATTTCCTAACTGGGGGCTGATGGGGCTTAGAGGGGAGGAGTAGCCTTCCCTAATCAAATTAGTAGTGCCTAGCTCCCAGCTGTCCCAGCTCTAAACCCCAATGTGAGTTCCAGTGTCACCTGCTGATTCAGAGAAATGGATTTATCGGTAAGTACCCAAAATCCTCTTATCAAACCAATACTACAATAAGGGTCCTTTGTCTATATCTGTTTTATTTCATGTACGAGGAATAAGCTTTCCCCCATCTGAAAAGTCTACCAGTATCGAATGCACGTAGTTGGAGCAACCACAGGTGGTTTTACTTTATTGCAATCTCTATCTTTTGGATGTGATTGGCGACATATCCTGTATCTCCACCATAGTTGCTGCCTACGGCACAGTGTCACCTGTCAATTGTCTTAGTATCACAGATGTGTTGGAAAAGTCATTGGTGTTCCTGGGCAGTGCCTAAACAGACATGTTGGGATGGCTTATTTTCCGGCCATGTTATGGAAGAGTTTTGGTGAAGTGTTTTTATACGGAGATGCTCCATCATTTACTTTGAAGGCCACAATCAGACACTAAATCTGCACCTGCCATAGAGTGAACCATCATTGATCGCAGCATATAACAGAGGTATAACAGCATCTACAGAGTGGGTGACTTATTCCTTGCAATCATATGCAGAGATGTACATTCATTTGGAGACAGGCTACCACCAATAGATACTGCTGTATCTGCGTCTACCTCTGAATCAGGACGTTAGTCTCATCTTACTTCAGGATGCATTTCACAGTCTCCCAGTAGCATATTTATAATGGGGGAAATGTGCGCCATGCACATGGGCCCCTTAGTCCCAGGAGGGCCCACACTGCACCAATTGATTAATACTTACCAATCTAGAGTGCAGGGCAGCAGCACTGCCGGAAACACCCCAAAAATGGCAACATTTTTTAGAGTTCTGCGCATGATTATATCATAATGTATCTCAATCCATACCTCCCAACATGACCCTCTCCAGGAGGGACACAATGTTCTGTTTATGGACTTAATTTATGTCTGCCATCACCTGTTTTAAACAGGTTAATGGATAAGAAAGGTGTTTCCACACAAATTCCACCGCCGTATTTCCCGGATTCTCCCGTTTTTCGTGTCAACCCTCTAGGAGAAAAGCCTGGACAGCCTCGCTCCCTTTCTCGCTGACTGCTGTGGCTGCGTGCTGATTGCGGCCTGAGCTGGTGCTGTCGGGGTCCGGCCAGGTCTGGGTCTGGATTGGGTGCATGACATTGTGTGCGTGCATCATGATTCTGCCTTGCACACTCCGCCTACATGCTGTGCGCACCAGCCACATCATCAATGTGCAGCACAGTGTCAACTCATCATGTCCAGGAGTCGGCAGCATGAGCGTGATGGGTGGGACGGGGTGGCCACGTGGGTGAAACATAGGAGCAAGCAGGAGGCAGCTTGCCTGCATGGCCGCTCACACTCTAAGGCAGGTATTCAATGCGGCCGGCGAGGGGGTTAAACAGTGAGGATTGCAGAAAACCAGCAAACCTCGCTGTTTAACCCCCGCGCCGGCCACTCGCTCTATTCAATGTTCTGGGGAGATTCTCGCTGTCACAGGACGGCGAGAATTACCCAAAACAGTGAGACCCGCGGCTAATGCAGAAAACTCGCTGTATTTAGCCGCGAGTCTCGCTGCTTCTGGAGCCTCATACGCCAATTCCCCCTCGCTCAAAAAATGGAGCGAGGGGAAATTGGCGTATGAGGGGTCTGCTTTGAATACTGACATGGTGAGTGGTGACAGTGAGCAGGAAGCTCTGCTCGCTGTCCCCACTCTCCCACAGCATTGAATACCTGCCTAAGTCTAAAGGTGCCCATACACGTTACAATTATTGTATACAATATTGTATACAATATCGAATCTCATCGCATCTTGGTTTTGCGATGAGATCTAGTACAAAAAGTATCTGTTGCACATACTTTTTGTACTAGATCTCATCGCAAAACCGAGATGTGATGAGATGTGATATTGTATACAATAATTGTAACGTGTATGGGCACCTTAAGGCAACCACCACCTGTCTTGTCCACAAGTAAAACTATTAATTGTATTTATGTGCCTATTATTACATTTATTATATTCATGCATGTCATGAATATAATATGCATTATAAATGAAATAATAGACACATGAATACATGTTCACGCCCCCTTTTCCAGATGAGGACAAGCCCACTATTTGTGATACCACACCCACTTTTCTGGGAGTGCACACATGAGGGTGGGAAGATGGGGGTGGGGATCTCCAGGAATCTATGATGTGTGAGGTGGCAACCCTAATAAGGTATTGTGTCCCTTCTGGAGAGGGTCATGTTGGGAGGTATGCTCAATCCAAATCCTGCAGTTGCGACAGTTACATATTTTTTTTGCAAAACTGCTTGTGTACAAAATTGCATCAGCAACGTAATTGGCATTCATTTTTGACTGAAACTACCTATTTACTTACTGTTCATTCTTCTCATAAAGTTTCACCTATAGTATGTTGCTCACTAAAGTTGGGACTCTGGAGACACGTTAGCTAGCACTCGTCCAATGTCTCACACAGTGCAGTACAGAGTATACAGACAGGGCTGCACGTTTGTCATTTACTCTGTAGAGGTCGCGCATGACCATTAGAGCTCCTCCTGCACCCGGAAGTTTCGGGAACCATGGAGACGCACGTTGACGCTTGGGGGGGGGGGGGGGGGGGGGCAAAATGGCGCCGCCCGCGACTGTCCGACTGCAACTGGACTCTATAACACGCAGCATATTTAGCGATGTGCGGCGGACAGCGTCCAAAAAGATTGAAGCGGAGGGTGAGTGAGCGTTCAGTAAGGATTGTGCTGTTAATGGAGATTTTTCAGAGCAGGGATAGGCCACCTTGTGGGACTCTTATTGCTTGCAAGTACACCTCCCAACATGAAAACCACCGGACATGCTGGGAGATGTAGTTCCATAGCAGCAGGAATGCTTTATAAAGTATGATATTAAATCCAGGATCTTACACATTTAATATTGATGTGATAAAAACAATATCCCTGATTCATGTATGTTAGTGCATTTTAAACCTGTGGCATTGGGTGCTGAGAGGTGACTATCTGATTCCACAGCAGCTGGAGTACCTTCCTTTGCCTACCTCCCTGTTTTAGGGACTAGGTGAAAAGTGGAATTGGACCACACCCCGGACGCCGATCCAGACAGGTTCTATTCATCAAACTGTGTCATTCTGGAGCTGTCCCAACCTGTGCATGTATTCACTGGGACTAAGTAAAAACCGGACCCGGACAAGACCCCAGAACACCGGACCGCACCTCAAAATGCATTCCGGAGCTTGTAGTGTCCCATCCAGGGGGTGTCTTGTCAGGGGGGATTACTGTAATTGCTTTCTCCAGTGATATGGGGAAGGGGAGATTGAAGCCTTCCCGTGTGGTCTGGTTTTTGCTTCATGCCCGGACCCTACTTTATTCTCCCCCACCCCTGGACACGACACCCCCGGACCACAACTACAAGCCTCGGAATGCAGCGTTTGAAGTCTGGTCTGGAATACCAGGGTCTTGTCCGGGTCCGGACATTTTGTCACCCCCTCACTGTGGATATTATATTAACCTATACAAATATAGAAATTTACAAGAGAGAAAACTGCTGTAAATTCATGCATGTGCAGAAAACCACAATCTCTATATAAAATATAAGGGAAAAACCACATACCTTCCAACTTCTAGGGAGATGGCGGAGGGATAGCAGAAATTTTGGGGGCGTGGCCTATACCTCCAATGAGGCAACCCCCCATTTTGACACTATGGGGGTATGACCCAGAGGCTCCATGAGCCTCTAGCGATGCCCCCTGCGTGTGCACAGCGTTTATTCACTGCTGCTCAGCAGCCGACAGGGGGGACTCCCAACAGCCCACCCCCCCCCCCTTCGCCGCGGGACACTGCCGGCCACAGGAGGGATGCGGGAATGTCCCCGAAAACCGGGACAATCTCGCCATAATCGGGACTGTTGGGAGGTATGAAACCAGGGTTGCCCACCCGAGCCTCGCCTTCAGGGAGAAAATGCTCTGTTCCTGGACTTCCCTGGTAATGTATGAGACAGCCATCACCTGTGGTTAAACTCCTTTCTTATCAATTACCTAGCTCCCCACAGGTGACAGTAATCATACATTACCAGGGAAGTCCAGGTACAGAGCATTTTCTCCCTGAAGGAGAGGGTCATGTAGGCAACCCTGGGAAAATTAAAAAGGATAGGGTTCAACAATCAGAAGTGTATAAAAAAAATAAAAAAAAAGCACAATTTTATTGTTTATGTAACTTACCATTACTTTTATACTTAGGGGATACCTGACGCCCTTTGTATAGGGAGTGTTTTTTACTGGGTGTGGATCAGCTGGTCACAGAGCAAGTTGTTACAGTCATTAGGTGGACATGTGTCTAGGTCAACATGGTTTTTTTTTTACTGTTTTTTTTTTTACCCGAATGTTGACACAGTCAACATGGACACAGGTTAAAGTGCACTGCGCCCCCTTGCATGGCTTGCCATGCTTCGGGCTCGGTGGCACTATTTTTTTCTCCCACAACGCCCTAGTGGATGGTAGGGCATGAAATACCGCGTGTCGGCTAAAAAACTGTGAAAAACTCCAGGTCGACCTAATGACCCTGTCAACCTAAATGCATGTTGACCATATCCTTTTTATGATATAAATACATATATATGTATACATTAATCATTCCTTGATATAATTTAAAGACTATAATAGTTTTTTAAAAGGTGACTAAAAAAATTATAGATTACAGGTGCAAGTTGTTACAGTCATAAGGTCAGCATGGGTTAGGTTGACAGTCAGAAGGTCCACATGGGGTTTTTCACTGTTCTTTGACCCGAATGTCGACTCAGTCGACATGGACACAGGTTAAAGTGCACTGTATTTCTGTAACATTTTTGGTTGTGTTTTAATAATTTTGTTGCGTGATAGTCTAATAAGGTATCTATGCCTTTAGTGACTATCCATCTTGGACAAACTTGCTACCGTGTTTCCCTGATAATAAGACTGTCTTATTTTTTTTCAACCAACAAAAAACACCATAGGCCAGGGGTTCCCAATCTTTTTTTAATCAAGGCACCCCTAGAGTATCAGAATTTTTTCACGGCACCCCTAGGCCAAAATTTATTTTATTAGATTGTGTTTATATGCGATTCTTCATGTCAGTTTTGCCCCTTTCCCACTGCAGCCTTAAAACGGTATATTGCCGATTTTTGAGGGCAAAATACCGTTTAAGGCTGCAGTGGGGAAGCGCCAGAGTTGAAATACCGTTTAAAGTTAAACGGTATTTCAACCTGTTTCCAAAGCAGAGTTTTACACGGTAATCTACCGTTTAAGAGACAATGGGAATGCATCTCAAACGGTAGAGATGATTGCTGATTTTTTCAGCCATCATCTCTGTGTGTGTACACTGCCGGGCTGAAAGATTAACCACTTTCAGCCCGGCGGTACGCCCCGCTGCCCCCCCCCCCCTCCCCCTCCTGTTATACTCACTTGTCCAAGCTGCCCCGCTGTGTCCGGCTGGCTGCTGCTGCGGCTGGATGCCGTTAGCGACGCTGGTCCGGTCCGCCCCGCAGGTCCTCTTTTTCTTGTCCTCCTGGGTCCGGCCACATGCCCCGCCTCCCTCCGTCCTGCTCCACACGGAGCAGCACTGGCCACCAATGTTTTATTTTGTAAGCCAGTAATATATAGATTGCTGGCACATGCCAGCAATCTATATATTTCTGGAACCACTGGGCACCAATGACAATCCTAAGCCAGTAATATATAGATTGCTGGCACATGGCAGCAATCTATATATTTCTGGAACCACTGGGCACCAATGACAATCCTAAGCCAGTAATATATAGATTGCTGGCACATGCCAGCAATCTATATATTGCAGGCACCAATGACAGTCATAAGCCAGTAATATATAGATTGCTGGCACATGCCAGCAATCTATTTATTACAGGCACCACTGGGCACCAATGATTTAGTTATTAGGCAGTAATATATACATAGCTGGCACTGGCCAGCAATGTATATATTACTGTCCACCATGGGTTAAATTGAGCCGACACATAGCACAAATGTTGACGGCTGCGGGATTTGTACGCACCACTGGCCCCTCCCCCTCCTTTTATTATGTGAAAACAACTGTGGGTGTGCACCTTTTTAACCCTGAAAAGCCCATTAAAGTCACAGGCACTCATTTGTGCTGTAAAAACGTTTTGAAGAGCTAAAACCTTTTACCTGCAATGGGAATGGTACTTAAATGGCATTTAAAACTGTAATCTGCTGCAGTGGGAATGCTAAATACCGTTTAAGATTACCTGTAACTTAAAACGGGTCTGCAGTGGGAAAGCAGCATTATGTGGTAAATGGCAGGGTTTGCTTCTGTTTGTACACATTTTATGATTGGCAGCCACCAGCACCGTTTTTTCTAATAAATAATGCACCATTAATATTTTTTGTTGGTCCTGGACCCCCAACCCAGGGCACCCCTGCAAGTGTCCTGAGGCACCCCAGGGAGCCACGGCACACAGTTTGGGAACCACTGCCATAGGCCTTATTTTCAGAGGAGGTCTTATTTTAATACGGTAGACATTGACAGCAAATGTCTTCCTTTTAAACATTTCCCTGTGCTCCTTTTAAACAGGCCCCAGTGCTCCTTTTAAACAGGCCCCTGCGCTCGCCACGCTTCGGGTTCACGTTTATATTTGGGGGGTGGCGTGGGGGTGCATTTAAGCATTGTAAGCACCCATTAGGGTGCTTATACAATTTTTAATCGCATTGTATGGCATTGTATGCCATATACAATGGCATACAATTTTAAAATTGTATGCCATTGTAGAGCATCGGCCGATATCGCGTCGCATCGCATGCGATATGGTCTGCGATGCGATGGGCGCCGTGCTAGTACACAAGTACCAAATAAAAATAAATTAAAAAAAACCCATGTCGACATTTTTCACTGTTGACCTAACTACCCTGTCGACCTTCAGTCAGGTTGACCTAAATGCAAGTCGACCTAATGGTGTAGACCTAATGCTTGTAGACTTAAATGCAGTCTGACGAATGATCCCATTCCCTAGAAGAGTGGGCAAAAAATTGGAGAATGAGATTCAATGTGGATAAATGCAATATTATTATTATTATTATTTATTAACAGTTTCATATAAAGCGCACACATATTCTGCAGCGCATTACAGAGTACAGTTGAAGATTCACATCAGTCCCTGCCCCAGTGGAGCTTACAATCTATATTCCCTACCACATGTACATGCACACACAGACATTCTAGTGTTAATTTTGTTGGAAGCCAATTGACCTACCAGTATATTTTTGGATTGGAGGTGGGAGGAAATTGGAGAGTACCCGATGTAAACCCACGCAAGCATGGGGAGAATGTACAAACTCCGCACTGTTAGGGCCATGGTGGGAATCAAACCCATGACCTCCGTGCTGTGAGGCAGTAATGGTAGTCATTACACCATATTTGACCTAACCAGTGCGCTAATTATAACCTAAGCGGGGTTGCTTTGGGTATTTTAATAACTGGAAAAGGATCTAGGAGAAAATTGATAGCAAACTGGGGTGTAGTGCTCAGTGTCATGTACTGTAGCAACAAATAAGACCAACAAATGTAATTATGCCACTCTACAAAGCATTGGTTAAACCGCATCTAGAATACGGAGTACAATTCTGGGCCCTGCACTATAAGGAAATGCTAGAACTAGAAAAAGTCCAAAGAAGAGCAACAATGTTAATAAAGGGGTTGGAGAATTTGAGCTATGAAGACCTATTGAACAAATTGGGATTATTTACACCAGAAAAGAGTTTAAGGGGAGACATGCTAAACTTGTACAAATGGGAATTAATCATTAGGTCTACAAGAAGTTGGTCGACATGCAGAAGGTCAACGTGGGTCTAGGTCGACAGGTCATTAGGTTGACACAAGCATTAGGTCAACATGGGCAATGTCAACAGTCAAAAGGTTGACATGGGGGTTTTCACCTTTTTTTTTACCCGAATGTCGACATGGACACTGAAACGTAGTACCGTGTCCCCTCGCATGGCTTGCGCTTTATCTATTCATGGGCCCAGGAGCTGACATTCATTGACTACTGTCAGCAACAGCTGGACATTTCTCATTCATCTGGCAGGGGACACTGGCGATCTACTGTGGGTTTTAGAGCTGGCTTGCTGGGAGCTGGCACACTATAACTTTAAGAAGCTGGCTCCTCCCCTCTAATACCCCACAATCCCCAGTTAGAAAAATTGTGTTAAAACAATAAAAAAAAAATCTAGCTAAAGATTTTACTAGTGTTGTCAGCTCCTCATAGCTATTTCCTATAGTCTGTGGAGCTGGGCGCCGCTGGTTCCTATCCAGCTTGTATGTCAGGGCCTCCGTCAAAGGCGCCTGCCCAGACCTTCAGTGTGCCTGCGGACCCCCACCAAAGGGCTCGTTATACACTTTCAGCCTGCCTGTGTCACCGCTGGTGAGTACCTTGTCTCCATCCAGCGCGGCATTTTGAGCGAGTCTGTGAGCGCGTCTCTGCACTCTGACATCGCTTTCGATGTCGACCTTTTTGGTGTCAGCACCCCCTCCAGCCAGATGTCAATCCTTTCATCCACAGCAGTCCTTTCGTGGCCGTGGTAGAGGCTCGGACTTCTCCTTTTGAGGTGGCAGAGGCAGAGCAAGAGGTCAGGCCGCCGCAAGACCCCAGCAGCCTAAGCCTCAGGATAAACCAGCAGCATGACTATCCACCAACGATGCTGGGAAGTTCTCAGGTCAGGGCCCGTTTACTGGATTTCCGAGAACCGTGGCTGTCCACGACTTCGAATCCCTGGACTCGACTTCTCATTTCGGACAGTTACAAGCTCCAGTTTTCGGGCCGACATCCTTCCAGGTTCTTCAGGACCGGACTTCCGCATGCTCCAGAGAAAAGGATGCATCTTCAGCAGGCGATCCAGAAGCTCTTGCGGTCTCAGGTGATTACTCCAGTACCATACGAGGAAAGAGGACTAGGATTCTATTCAAATCTTTTTGTAGTGCCCAAGCTAGACTGTTCGGTCAGGCCTATCCTCAATCTCAAGTCCCTCAACTTGTTCGTACAGTATCAGCGGTTCAAGATGGAGTCTATTCACTCTGTGATAGCCTCCCTGGAGTCGCAAGAGTTTTTAGTATCCCTCAACATAAAGGATGCTTACCTTCATGTTCCCATTTGGATTCATCATCAGTCATTTCTCAGATTTGCAGTGGGTCACGAACCCTTTCGGGCTTTCCCGTTTTTCTTATCAGCCCCTCGAGTGTTCACAAAACTGTTGTCGGTACTCATAGCTCACTTGAGGCTCCAGGGTCTCAATATAGTACCCTACCTAGACGACCTGCTGATAAAAGCCCCATCTCCTGCAGGAACATTTGCGCTTGACGATTCAGTTCTTGATCCAGCATGGCTGGATAATCAATTATCAGAAGTCCGCACTCTCTCCAACGCAGTGTCTTCAATTCTTGGGTCTGATTCTGGACACAAAGAATCGGAGAGTGATCCTTCCAGAGGACAAGGTAGAAGCTATCCAGCTACTGGTGCTTCAACACAGACGAGTTCAGATCCTTCTTTGCATTCGTCTCCTAGGCAAGATGGTTGTGGCTTTCCAGCCCTCCAGTTCGGCAGGTTCCATTCGCGGACCCTGCAGCTTGATCTGTTAAGTCAGTGGTCAGGTTCGCACCTCTACATTCACTAAGGGTGCAGCTTTCCAGACTCACAAAGTTGTCACTCATGTGGTGGCTACACAAACCGACTTTGACTCAGGGGCGTCGCTTCGCAGTTTGGGATTGGATAGTCCTCACCTCCGACACAGCCTCACAGGTTGGGGGGGCGGTCATCTTAACGCATCGGCTGCAAGGGCTGTGGACTCAGGCGGAGTCTCGTCTGTCAATGTTTTGAAGCTAAGGGCAATTTTCAATGCCCTTCTGGCTGTTCAGGACACTCTGAGAGGTCACCCAGTGAAGATACAGACGCGACGGCAGTCGCTTACGTAAAGCGACAGGGGGAACAAAAAGCTGAAACGCCATGAAGGAGGTTTCCAGGATTCTTCGTTGGGCAGAAAGAACGTGATTCTAACAGCCGTCTACCTGCCAGGAGTCGACATTTGGGAAGCCGACTTTCTCAGCAGAACGGAGTTGCATCCCGGAGAGTGGTCGCTTTATCCCGAGGTCTTCCAACAGATTGTTAGCCGGTGGGGCCTTCCCCAGGTAGACCTCATGGCTTCTCGCCACAACCATCAGCTCCCACTCTACGTCTCTCGGACAAGAGAAGCAGGGGCTTGGGCGGTAGATGCGTTAGAAATCCCTTGGACATTCCAATTGGTTTACCTGTTCCCTCCAATTCCACTTCTCGGAAGGGTTCTCACGAAATTAAGGCGAGAACAGACTCAGGCAATATTGATAGGTCCATTTTGGCCCAGACGGACGTGGTTCTCAGACATCCACTGCCTTCTGGGGGACGATTCCTGGACTCTTCCAGACAGGCCGGATCTATTGCAGCAGGGTCCCTTCTTACACCCCACTCTCCGGCCTCTTCGTTTGACGGCGTGGCTATTGAGACTGATATCCTGAGGAAGAAGGGGATCCCTTCCTCAGTCATTCCGACCATGCTCAAGGCTCGCAATCCGGTGTCGGCCGCCCACTATCACCGCATTTGGCGGTCATACTGCCGCTGGTGTTATCCCTTCAGGTCTTTTCGGTTTCCTCGCCTGCTCAGTTTTTTACAGTCAGGCTTAGACGGAGGTCTTCATTTGAGTTCACTAAGGGTCCAAGTTTCAGCCCTATCAGTTCTATTTCAAAGAAAATTAGCCCTTCTGTCTGAGATTAAAACATTTTTTCAAAGGGTGGCCAGGGTTCAGCCTCCCTTTATACCTCCTACTCCTCCGTGGGACTTGAATCTTGTACTACATTTTCTCCAGTCTGAGACGTTTGAGCCTGTAGAGTCGGCGTAATTGAAATTCCTAACATGGAAGACGGTCATTCTTTTGGCCCTAGCCCCTTCTAGGCGGGTCTCTGAAATTGGGGCCCTCTCGTGTAAGTCTTCTTTTCTCGTCTTTCATTCGGACAGAGCCGAGCTTTGTACACGAGCTTCCTTTTTGCCGAAGGTGGTTACATCTTTCCATGTTAACCAACCCATCGTCATTCCGTCATTCCCTGAGACGGACCAGGGTTCAGTCTCTCTGGACGTGGTACAGGCCTTGCGTATTAATGTCTCTAGAACTTCATCTTTAAGGAAGTCGGACAATCTTTTTGTTCTCTGTGACGCATTGAAACGCGGATGGCCGGCTTCCAAGCAGACTATCGCCCACTGGATTAAGCTAACCATTAAGCAGGCATATTTAGCAGAGGGAAGGATCCCTCCTGTTTCCATTACGGCCCATTCCACCCGGTCGGTTGGAACTTCTTGGGCGGCCAGGCGAGGGCCCTCCATTTCACAGTTGTATAGGGCGGCTACTTGGTCTTCCGCCCACACTTTCATCAAGTTCTATAAGTTTGACACATTCGCCTCGTCCTCGGCGGACTTTGGTCGTTTGGTTTTGCAGGTTCCCATGAGTTCTCCCGCCCAGGGGGATATCTTTGGAACCTCCCCACAGTAGATCGCCAGTGTCCCCTGCCGGATGAATGAGAAAATAGGAATTTGGTACCTACCGGTAATTCCGTTTCTCTGAATCCGCAGGGGACACTGGACACCCTCCCTACTCCCTTGCCTGCCAGTTATTGTTTGGTGTACATGATTTATGTGTGTATGTTATTGTAACCTGGTGTCTTCTCCTCTCGTTACCAATTTTCCTAACTGGGGATTGTGGGGTATTAGGGGGGAGGAGCCAGCTCCCAGCAAGCAATCTCTAAAACCCACAGTAGATCGCCAGTGTGAATGTGTTCCTAAAAAAACACCACCACTATCCAAGCGTGGCGAGTGGCTGCGGAACGCGTCCTCCGACCTTTTCATACCCCCACTACCCACGTCGGCGTGGAGTTGATCTTATAAAGTGTGGCGAGTCCCGCAGAATACATGTAAAGTAATCCGCATCCCCTCGCGGGGCTCGGTGGCTCGCTGCACTCGCCACACTTTATATAGTCAACTCCACGCCGACGTGGATAGTGGGGGTATGAAAAGTTTGGAGGACACATTCCTCCGCCCCTCGCGGGGATCGCTGCGCTCGCCACGCTTCAGGGTGGCGTCAATACTGGAGGTGACGCAAAACAATGGCATAGGTGCTTTCAATTGTAAGCACCCATCACATGTCATACTAAGCACCCATCACATCTCATCGCATTGGTGCTTCTACAATGACATTTCACATCGCATCGCACCCTGTCTATGGTGCATTCCGATCCCATGCAATATTTCATTGTATAAGCACTCCTGTGCACTCAATATGGACATCGCACAGCATTATACACGCTGTGCGATCTGATGCGATGCGAGTTCACTACGGAGAATAGCCCAGTATGCTTAATGTGTACTGGGCGCCCTGCCAGGAAACAAGTACTGGCACCCCTTGTGTCCTCTCTCACTGGTGGATCACATCAATGTTGACACCAGGGAGCATACAATGTCCTAATGTTAGCAGCAGAAGGACCCCCCTCCCCACCATTCCTTATCCATTATCCTCTCCTCCCCATTCATTCTCACCCCACTACCACCTGCTCTCTCATCCGCTGGGTGCACCCACGATGATGAGACAGCAGAGAAGTAGAGTACACCAGTGGAGACACCGATACCCTCCCTTCCCCTTATGAGTGCTCTGACAAAATAATAATAAAAATATTATTGCTATTATCATTTAGGGGTGGAAGTATTGGCATTTACTGAAACTGTCTAAATTACACACATTTATTTGTGAACATAGATGGAAATAAGACAAGTGACCATATCTACATGGATTAGATGCCTAACAATTTAATATTATTTTACTATACATATTAAAAAATGAGAGTGGAGAGGTTCAGGTCTTAATCAAGGCACACTCAACCAGAGCTGTAGTGACTTCATGGGCTAAGAAAAATCTGACTTCTATAAAAGATATTTGTGAAGCAACAACTTGGTTGTCTATTCATACATTCTCTAAACACTATGCTTTAAATGTTGCTACCAACCACTTGGGGATCAAGTCTCGCAAGGTACACTTGCCAAGTAAATCATACTGCATTTATTATGTGGTTTCCCATCCTTTATTCTGCTTTGGTATGTTCCAGTGTTATGGCTGCCATAGGGATTGAAGATGAACCAGCTAATTATACTCCCCGATAATTTAATTTCTTCTTAGAGATCCCATGGCAGCCATCAGAATGCCCTTCCATTGTAGACATTTTTCCAGGTTCCTAAATATGGAGACACTTGAATGACAAAGAGGAAAGGGAGGAGTGAGGTTATATGCCACCCGGTGGGCAGTCCCTAGAAAAACATTCTATCTATACTAGAGGAGTGGGTTATCCTGGTGTTATGGCTGCCATGGGATCTTTAAGAAGAAATTTAATTTTCGGTTATCATTGCTCTTATGCATGGCTCAGCATCTTAGCTCTTCACTTTACAGTAATGGTAATAATGTCTACAGGTTCACAATTTCGACATTCGAACCTTCACCATGTACTATAACAGTTCAATTATCTAAGTAAGCCAATGGTTAGGCTTTAGGATTAGGGATAAAGGAAGGGGCGTAACTAGCACCTTCTGTGTCCCATAGCAAAATCTTAACAGTTCCCCCCCCCCAATCATCAATACAATGCCACTCAGAGAAGAGACAGTAAAATTAGATGGAGGGGAAGGAGGTGAAAGTGGGGGGGGGGGGGGGGGGCAGGAGAGAAAGAGGAATAGGGAAAGAAATCGGAGATAGAAAAAGAGGTGAGAGAGAGGTTAGACAGATGGTGAAAGGCAGTTGGGAAGGGAGCAGGAGAGAGAGACACACACATGCACGATTATCCACAGCCCCTCTCCACTGCACATCGCCAATAATAATTGCATATGCAATTTTTATCGCAAAGGACAGCTCTTGTGTTGAGAACTGCTCTTTGCGATGCTAGGAGGCCACTGGTCCGGGCAGCAGTAGGAGGTTGCCCGGACTCTGGTGAGGGGTGGCTCACATCTTTGAAGGTGTCAGTCAGGGGCAGCGTGGGTCACAATAAAAAGCCCATAGGTGCTCGGGTTTTAGTGTATTCCAAATTGCGGTAAAAACTCCTCTAACAGGGTTTTTACCACATTTTTTAGTTAGTGCATCCCACCCACAAAGAGAAGAGACATGGGGGGGGGAGAATGAGATGGAGGTAAGATTGAAAGCGGGTCTGTGGAGCAAGAGAGAGAGCACAGGGAAGAAAAAGGAGAGGGGAGGTTGTGGGTGGACACCTGCATCACTTTATGCCTCCTGAACACGTCCCCTCAGCCCTCCCACCTACATTACAGGCTGCCCTGTCCCCCTTCTCCAGTATAATTATGTCCCTCCAGCATATGGGGAGGGCATCCTTGTCAGTGTCTGGTCTTCGACTACTCCTCTCAGGTGGTGCTGCATGCAAAAAAAACAACAATCTGCGGTGAGACTGGCTTCACCTCGACTGATCCTCTCAGTCGCTGCAGCCTGTCTCCCAGAGATTGCCTTTTGCACGCAGCTCGGTCTCCCACACAGTGACAGCATCAGACAGGTAAGTGGGGAAAGGAGGCAGGATCAGTGGGACCGCCTTCTTTATTGGTGAACATTGCCAGGGGTGGGGGCACGGGATGGCGCTGCCGAAACTGACCTTCCCCAATTACTTAAAAAAAAAAAAAAACAGGGTATGGAGGCGTGGTTTGGCTAGAAAGCTGACCGGAAGTGTGGCTGAGAAGCTCCTTACGAAGCCAGCCTTTTACCTCCATATTTACCCATTTTTGTGGCTCTCAGCAACCCCACTTTTAAGTGTGCAGCTACCACATCACAGGCTGAGAGACTGTGTGTGTCAAAGAGCCGAGTGGTCACTTCAATGACTGCCACGGGTTGTGGCCTACAGTGCTCACACAGCCGGGACTGGACCGGTCCTCGGTCCCTGGGATACTTCCCTGGATGTCTCTGGGACCCTGCAGGAGACCAAGGACTCCTCGCCTCACCATAAACTTGGCTGCATCGCTCACCCGGCTGGAGCGCATCCACAAGACCCAGCCCTCTGGACCGCGCTCTAGCTGACACCGGTAAGAATACAGCGGTGCCGCCACTCCGGCCCCCCCGCTTCACCACTACCTGCTGCCTGCAGGGAAAGTGCCCTGGCCAACATAGCAGGGGCTCATTACTTCCTCTGCCCTGCTGATCGGGAGGTAAGAGACACTGCCCTGACCTCTGTGCTGCAGTGGCAGCCATTACTGTTGGCTCATGCTCCTGAGCACTGTGGGGATGCGGTCATTTGGTCTACAGCATGATGGTCGACAGTCATTAGGTCAACATGGGTCTAGGTTGACAGTCAAAAGGTCGACATGGGTTTTTGTTTTTTAAATACATTTTTATTGTATTTTTCTCAGAAAAAGAAAAAAAATCATACAATACAACAAGTAAATACACCACCCAGATCTTGTTTTGTCCGTCTGTCTCCATCACAGTAAAGTGGCTAAAATACACTAGCATTATTATATGACAAGGAGTTGAAAAATATCTGGGCAATATATCACTCAAACAAGAAGAAGAAAAGGAGAGGGGAGGAAGGGGAGGAAAAGTGGGGGAGACACGACGAATAAACTTTGTCGTGGACAGTTTTACAGATAGAAAGAAAAGGCCTCACCTAGACAACCTAAAAAAAAAGTGACTGTGCCTATGATGCATTGCATAGACTGCTTGAGTATCCAGAACTTCCCCAGATTAAGTGGTGGCTAACGAAAGGGCCAGTTGATGTGTCATGAACCAGGTCGTATTCTCAAAAAATATGCGTAAAAACGAGCCACCCCTTTTTCTATGTCGGACAATGTAGACTGCCGTTCAAAGAAGAGGATTTTAAGGATAGAGTTTTTCAGTTCGGTGAGAGTGGGAGGGTTTCTATGTATCCAGTGAGTCAATATCAGCTTCTACGCCAAACCCAATATTAGTGTGAGTAGTGGAGTAATAGCTTTCTTGTTTGAACCCAAATCCCATTCCGCGTAATAAAAGAACAGAAAGGGGAGCGGGTTATATGTCAGCTTCAATTTAAACAGTGCATTCAGGAAACCCAGTAGCCTTCTCCAGAATATTTTTACCAGGCCACATTACCAAAAATTGTGGAAAAAAATGGCGCCTCTCATCTTACACTTAGGGCATAGGCCTAGGTCGCCAGGTATGAAGTGGCTTCTCTGCTGTTGGGAGATATAGGCTCTGTTGATGAATTTTAAGTGGGTTTCCTGAAGGGAAGCAGACTGGAGGTATTTCAATGAATATGGAAGTTTTTTGAGAAGAGCTTTATAGGCTGGAAGTGAAGGGATATCTATTTTCCATCTAAGGGTTAGCTGGTGCATTATTTTTTCTTGTGGAGTTATTACCAGATGTTGATAGAGATTTCTAATCCTATACCCTAATATGTTATGTGGGGCTAACAGGGAGAGGATCGGGTCTGAGGTTGTGGGAGTGGTGAACGGTTTTGGCTGGGATTGCGCATAGTGTCGAGCCTGCAAGTACATGAACTGGGAATGGGGTATATTGTTTTCCGAGGCCAAGTGGGAGAAGGGGTGGATGGTGGAGCCACCTGGATCAAATATGTTACGTATAGAGGAGATGCCTTTCTGTCTCCACTCCAGGTATATGTTGTTGTCTAATCCCGGGGGGAAACAAGGGTTGCCCCAGAAGGTGGGAAAAGGTGAACTCACAAAATTTCTGCCAAACTGCCTATTGATTGCTATCCACATTCTATATGTGTCTTTAAAAAGGACATTATCTTTTATCTGGTCAGGGATTTTTCCCCATGGTGAATGTAGGAGAGCTGCCGGAGAGTAGGGATGAAAGAGGGCTATTTCTAGGTTATTATTAGTGTAGTTCGATTTTTGAAAGAACCAGTCAGTTGCGTATCTTAAGAGTGCTGCATGTGAAAACGCCTGAGCCTGGGGAAGACCAAAACCTCCTTCTGATTTTGGGAGCAGCAGCCTAGCCATTGACATTCTGGTTTTTTTAGATGCCCATATAAATTTTGATATCATGGAATTATATTGAGATATATCTTTTTTAGATAAAGAGAGAGGAAGCATTTGTAGCAAGTAAGATAATTTCGGGAATAAGACACTTTTTACCACTGTAACGCGGCCGTATAGGGAGAGAGTTTCATCCATCTGTCTATCAGTTTGGACATTGCCTGTAGTGCCGGTTTAAAATTAGTCACATACAACGTATCTATCTGTAGTGGTATCAGGACCCCCAGATATTTGAGGTGTCGTGTACATATGCTAAATTGTTGTAAGGACGGACATGTCTCCACTACTGAAGAGGGCAAGGCTATGGGGAACAGTTGAGACTTGGAGTAATTAATCTTGAAGCCTGAAAAAGTGCCAAAGGAGTCTATAGTGGACATGGCTGCTGGGATAGCAAGATGTGGGTTTGAAAAGAATAAGAGCATGTCGTCAGCAAACATGCTGAGTTTGACTTCTGCTGTCTCTATTTTGATACCTGTAAAGGAGGGTGTGTTGCGTAGTCTAACCGCTAGGGGTTCAAGGGCAAATAGCAGCGGGGAAAGGGGGCAGCCCTGTCGGGTGCCTCTAACTATTCGGAAGGGGGGGATAAATAATTATTGTCCAGAACCTGTGATCTGGCATCTGCATACAAATATCTGACTGCATCGGAAAAGGCCTCCGGGATTCCAAATTCTCGTAAGGTGGGGAAAAGGTGATCCCAAGATATCATGTCAAAGGCCTTTTCGGCATCCAGAGACAGCACAGCATGGGGTTGCTTGGTCCCCGAGGCCTGTAACCACTGCAGAGCCGAAATGAGTTTTCATATTTCAATGTTTAATACAGAGGGGGGAATTTACTAAAGGAAATTTGTAAAAAATAGGTGTATTTGTATCCAGAAATACACTTATTTTTGACATTTACTATCCCGAAAATATGGCAATTCGTATTTGTATTGCTAGCACATCAATACGAATACGAATTGCCGTATTTTCGGGATAGTAAATGTCAAAAATAAGTGTATTTCTGGATACAAATACACCTATTTTTTTACAAATTTCCTTTAGTAAATTTCCCCCAGAGTGCCTACCCCAGATAAACCCAGTTTGGTCTTTGTTGATTACTGAGGGTAAAAGAAATTTGAGTCTGTCTGCTAGTAATTTGGTATAAAGTTTATAGTCTGTTTTGAGAAGAGATATCGGTCGATAGGAGGAGGGCAGTGTGGGGTCGCGTCCCGGTTTCAATATGACTTTGAGCAGGGCAGAATTAAAATAGGCAGGTTGCGGGGCACCCTTTAGGAGGGCATTAAAGAAGGCTGTTAGTGGAGCTGTCAGTTTAGGCGCCAGCAATTTGTAGTACTCACTGGTCAGACCGTCTGGGCCTGGGACTTTTCCAGTTTTAAGTTGACCTATAGCTCGCCATATGTCCTCCTCAGTAAAGTCTGACATTAAGGAGCTGGTCTGATCCGACGTCAGGGTTGGCAAGGAGACCGATGCCCAGAAGGATGCCTTTCTAGATTCATCGACAGGGGGAGGAGTGTATAATCGTGAATAAAACGTATGCAGTATATTAGAAATGTCCTGGCCCTTATGTACCACTGTACCTTTATCGTCTGATAGTGCTGTGATAATGGTGGGAGGGTGTTGTCCTTTGAGTAAATTGGTCATTAACTGATTAGATTTACCTCCAAATTTGTGGTACTTGCTTTGTGTCTGGAATGTCATATGTGTTTCCATTTTTGACAGTAGGGCATCAAACACTGTTTTGGCCTGATTAAATGCTGTCTTGTTGGTTGTGGTGGGTGTGGTTTTAAAGGTTTGGTAAGCATTGGTTAGGGTCGTTTGGGCTTCTAGATAAAGGCCCTTATTCTGGTTGGTGCGGTCGAGCCGCATATGCGGCTCCGACCGCACCAGACGAATCCCCGCCCACGCTACGGATCGCCACGGCCGTCCGTACACGGACGGCTGGCGATCCGCACGAAAATGGTGGAGGCGTACGCCTCCACCATGGTGGGAGCTGCCCCCTGCATTCGATGGTCGACGACCATCGAAGGCAGGGCCGCACGCCGCGGCAGCTCCCGCAAGCTGAGACCACACGGACAATCGTCCGTGTGGTAGCTTGTATGGGGGCTGAAAGCTGACATCCGCCGACGTCAGCTTTCCGCCCCCATGAGTGGCGTCATGCCCTCATTACCATGCGTACGCCCCGCGTTTGCATGGGAACGCCCATGAAACGCGGGGCGTATACATAGGGAAATGAGGGACTGAAGCCCCTCACGCCCCTATACGCCCCCTTTGCGGCGTCTAATTTTTTTAAACGGAGATTTCCCCTGCACATGCGCAGAGTGACCTCTGCGCATGTGCAGAGAGAAAACATCGGCGGTACGGCCGCATGCGGGCCGTACCGCTTCAATCTGAATAAGGGCCAAAGTTTTGCTTTTTCTCTGCGTATGTGGGAGTTATATGAAATTATAGTGCCACGGAGTACCGGCTTAGATGCCTGCCAAAAGAGGATAGGTGAATCACTTTCTGTGGATGCATTGTTATACTTGTAATCCATCCAAGTTGTCTCCAGTAGAGATTTAAACTTGTTAGAGTTTGCCAGGTGGCTGGGGAAGCACCAGTGAATATATGAGCCTCCATCTTGAGAGGGAAGCAATGATATCCAACATGCAGCGTGGTCAGAGACCGATATTGTTTCTATTCCAGAGTCATGCACCGATGGGAAGGCTCTAGTTGAAACAAGAATGTAATCTATGCGGGAGAGCATATTGTGGGCAGCAGACAGGCATGAGAATTCCCTCTCTGTGGGGTGGCAAGCCCGCCATATGTCAGTGAGGTGTAAACTGGCCATTAAATATTGTATACCATGTCTAGGTGGGGCCCTCCTACGTACTGATGAGGTTTCCCTGTCTAACACATTGGATGAGACCACATTAAAATCTCCTGCCAAAATGATTGTGGAATCTAGGTAGGGGGTGAGGAGGGTGACTAAACTGCGAAAAAACAATTTGTAAAAAACATTAGGAGCATATACATTACAGAGCGTGTACCGGAGTGAGTGTATGGTGGCCTCCACAAGTACGAATCTGCCCTCCGGATCGCAAGTGGGAGAGTGTATAGTAACAGGAGTTTGCTTCCTGGCTAAAATCACCACTCCCCTAGATTTAGAGTTATAGGGGGACGATGCCAGCACCGTCCATCCCATAGAATTTAATTTAAGCGTTTCCGGGAGGGTCAGGTGGGTCTCCTGTAAGAAAACAATCTCCACCCCCAACTTATGCAGGTAGAGCAGAGTCTTCTTTTGTTTGGAGGGGATGTGGAAACCACCAACATTCAGCGTCACTATTTTCAAATCAGACATTTAACAATATAAAGAAAGGCGAGTGAACAGTAATGTTAGCATCAAGTCTAGTTTTGTATGTGAGACCATATATCGTATATCTATAGAATACATCCTGCTTGCTATCCTCGACATCAGAGACAAAACAATACATAGGAGATAAAAACATGGAGGAAAAGGAGGGAAGGGTTAGTACATATGGGGGAACCAGGGGCCCGGATCGGCCATCTTAGTATTCAGTAGCATTGCTGTACAAGTGTGGATAATTGCAGTGAGCATTGCACCCGGGGTCCCTGACGCCCCAATCAAACAACACAAAAACAAACATACAAGAGGACCTCCGGTCTCCCATTGGCAGAATTGGCCTCTGGGTACTGTGGTCCCTGGGGAAAGCAGCATAAGCGCGGCAACACAAGGCTCGTCCCAGCCTTCAAATAACTTTTTTTTTTTTCACGCATATTTTTAAACAATAAAATACGTATCGCCTTTTAACAGGTCAAAGATAAACCAGAGGGAAAGGGTGTAGGGTTGACCCTATAATCCAAGCAAAGTTGTTGCAAACCTGCTCTCGTGCAGTTTTATGGGAGCCTATAGGAGGGATACCAAAATGTCTCTGCAGTCGAGTTGACATCTGGATAAAGGCTGTGACCAATATTCGTGTCCAGTACATGCAGGGGGTTCAGGTATGTCACATCAGGGCTGCAGAGGGGGTTGAATAAGACAGAAATAATTGTTTACGTTGAGAGGCATGGAATGCACGGGGGGAGGGGGGAGGTGCAGGAAGAAGACGTCCTAAGAGTTCCAGCATGTTGTGGGTAGGTATAGGGACTGGGCTGTGGAAACGATACGGGAGAGTCTGGGCCTGGTGAAGACGAGAATGTTGGAGCAGAGTGTCCATCCGGATCCAACATTTTATCTATCACTTCAGATGTGTGTCTCGTAATGAGGAGGATGCGTCTTGAATTCCATCTTGGAGTGGGGTAAAATGGGTGACATGCCAGTTGTAAACTGTATCCATTGGCTGGTCAGTAATTTAAAGTGTAGAAGTGTTTGACCTAGGGGCCCGGTTAGTATTGGTCAATGGGGTCAGGGTCCGCTGATGAGAAGGTGTATGTATGTATGTATATGTGTGTGTGTGTGTGTGTGTGTGTGTGTGTGTGTAATATATAAATATATATATATATATATATATATATATATAATTATATAGCTTATCAATGGGACACTGCTGTGTGTAGAGTACGAATAATGTACAAATACTGTTGTGAGCCTGTATAAAATTTGTATGCGCACCCTGTTATTCTCACCAAGATATGTGACGCAGATAGGACTCTCATTGGTGGTTCCCTGCAACGGATTCAGTATGAAATCCCGGCGGTCGGGATCTCTGCGTTCAAAATCCCGTCGCCGGAATCCCGACCGCCGAAATCCCGACAAGGGGGGGACGTGGATCGTCGTCCCCCCCCCCCCTTGCGGGCTCGCTGCGCTCGCCACGCAGCGGGCCCCCTGCGCTCGCCACGCAGCGGGCCCGGTGCCTCGCTACGCTCGGCACGCTAATTTATTCTCCCTCCAGGGGTGTCGTGGACACCCACGGAGGGAGAAAGTGTCGGGATTTTGGCGGTCGGGATTCTGAATGCCGGGATCCCGACCGCCGGGATTTTAACTGCATCCCCCTGCAACACCCTAGTATTATCTACAATTCAGACCTCAACAAAGCTATTTTCCTCTGTATTTTCCACCTCTATGCCTCACAGATCCTCAGGAGTTGGGGGAGAGGAGGAGTGGGTATCCTCTCCTTCCAACTGAACCTTCCGTGTCATTCCACCTGAGCCCTCCCTCACATTCTCCACCTTTGAGATACACTATCAGCCTCTTCTACCCTTTCCTTGACAACTTTGCTGCGTGGCTTCCACACTTTCTTGCCTCCAATCTCCCTCTCTCATCCTCGGTGACTTTAAGATTAGTATTGACATCAATAATGCTGCCTCCTCTAATCTTCTTGACCTTTCCACCTCCTTTGGACTTCCTCAATGGACCTCCACCCCCACTCATAATCTCGGACACTCCCTTGCCCTCGTCTTCTCGCACTATTGTAATCTCTCTGATTTCTCTAATTCTTCCTTCCAACTCTGACAATCTGCTCTCTTTCACCATCTCATCCTCCCCTCATTGCCCAGACCCAGATTCACCAGACGCAACCTCGGGTCTCTTGACACTACTCTTCTCTTACCTCTGCTTTCGACTCTGTGGCCCCCCTCCACACTGTCCCTCTCCGACGCTCTAAACCCCAACCCTGGCACCAAAACCTACCACGATTCTTGCAAAAATGTGCATGCTCTGCTGAACACCTGGCAGACTTCCTCCATTTCAAGTTTATTCTCACCTCCTACAGCGCGGCTCTGTCCTTTGCCAAACAATCTTTTTTTTTAAATCGTTCATGGCTTCGAATATCACCTCTACTTCTCCTCTCCTGATCTGTCCCCCACTGTTCTCTCTCAGGTTTCCAACTCTCCTCCTGGATGTCTGAGCGATTTCTAAAGCTCAATATGGACAAAACTGAATTATTATCTTTCCCCCACCCAGAGCTATGCCCCCTACTAATATCTATCACTGTTAACAACACCATCATCTCCTCCATTCTGCTCAATCCCAACTGGCTCCTCTCCAATCTGTCCTCAACTCTGCAGCCAGGCTTATCTTCCTCTCCTGCCGCTCTACTTCTGCCACTCCCCTTCAACAAAATCTGCACTGGCTCCCATTCCCCTATAGAATCCTATTCAAACACATCACACTCACATACACTCACATACAGGGCCATCTCTAATTCCATTGCTCCATATATCTCTAACCTCATCTCCATTCATACACCCTCCTGCCCTCTAAGGTCAGCAGACGACGGTCGTCTCATCTCCACCCTGATCACTGCTTCCCATGGTAGAATACTGGACTTTGCCTGTACTGCACCCCTTCAGTGAAACGCACTCCCTCGCTCCATTAGTCTCTCCCCGACCTTGCAAAGCTTCAAACGGGCACTGGAAACTCAACTATTCAACAAAGCGTACCCTTCCACTGCATAAACTAGTCCTGAGGCTGGTTCTCTGGCCCCCTGCCTGTTTACATCCTGCTATCTAGCCACCACCCACTTTCTTGCACCTCTTGTAATCGGTCTGTTTCCCCTTCCTACTAGATTGTAAGCTCCTCAAAGCAGGGTCCTCTTCCCTCCTGTTGTCAACACCTTCTCTTCACATTTCACTTACAGCTTTCCCATACTCAAACACTCAGTGGCCATCTTTGTCCGCATATTCATCTCCATCATTGGCCTCAGGCCTCTAGTTGTATTGAGTCCTCTAATTGAGTACTCACTACTTTATATTTAAGCTGTAATGTGTGTTGAACTGTGGCGCTCTTTATTTTTACTCTATTTTTGTTATTTATTCAATGTAATGCCAAGTTTTGTCTCCCTGTACTGTTCCTTTGTACGGCACTGCGAAACACTTGTGGCGCCTTATAATTAAAATTATAACAATAATAATCCATGCTCTTATAGGTCCCCTGTCCTGCCACTTCCAGTCTAAAGGCCCCCTTACACTTGTTCAACTTATTGTTCAACAAATTGAACCTGATTGACTCAAGATTTATCCTATGTGCAGGAGGATCAATCTCTTACAATCTCTTGGTTATACCCAATGGCACAGGATTGTGGATTGTGTCCTACATGTCAGGCACATCAGATTTTGTCAGATAAATTGGCTCAATCCACCTGGATTGGGTCAAATCTCACAATATCTCACAAGTGTAAGGGGCCCTTTAGGCTTTTTGGATGTAGCCACCGTGCCTCACTCAACTCACGCTGGTAAATAAGGATTTACAACACTGTGGCACCAGGGGAAAAAACAAGGAGCCTAAGTCTGCCACACAGGAACATTTCTTTGGGGCTTCATCATCTCGAAAAAAGATTTGTCCTTCCCTCTTTACACCTGGTCTGATGTCAACATCCCTTCATATTCCCCGGTCTCCACTACAATTGGCCAAAACCTTTAGGAACCAGTCAATTCCCTAGATGGCCCAGTCACACTGAGGTCTATCCATTGTATTCTAACAGCCTATCTATAGAAATATCTGCCCATGACTTTATTCAAGAAGAAGTAATCTCCATCCGTGACAAGCTCACGGATCTGGAGGACCGCTCCATGAGAAACAACATAAAGATAAGAGGCATCTCTGATTCTGTTACAAACTCTGAGCTCTACCAATTTGGCACTGATATCTACCAGAAACTGCTACCGGACGCCACGTCGGCATATCTAGTGATCTTCAGAATCCATAGACCCCCATAGGATGGCTATGTTTATTGCCACCATTGCATTTACAGTTTATCAGGTTTGCCATGTTTCTATCACTGGTTACCATCAAGTTGTTAGACCGTCATTAGGTCGACTTGTGTCTAGGTTGACATGTTTTTTACCCGAATGTCGACACAGTCGACATGGACACAGGTTAAAGTGCACTGTATTTCTGTAACATTTTTATTGTGTTTTAATAATTTTGTTGCGCTCGCCATTCTTCAGGCTCGGTGCCTTTCTACGCTCAGAACTGTATTTTATTCTACCATCACGCTCAAGTGGATAGTAGGGCATGAAATACCACATGTCGGCTCACAAAACCGTGAAAACCCCATGTTGACCTAATGACCCTGTTGACCTAACCCAGACACATCCAAACTGTGGCCCTCCAGCTGTTGGGAAACTACACATCCCAGCATGCCTTGCCACAATTTTAGCATTCCCTAATAGCAAACCTGTGGCAAGGCATGATGGGACTTGTAGTTTCACAACAGCTGGAGGGCCATAGTTTGGACATGCCTGACCTAACCCATGTTCTTATTTGTAGATATTGGTCTAAGAGGCATTTAGCTTTAAAGTACTTTGCGGATCACAGTCCTAGTAATCCAAGAAACAAACTTCCCATTACATTCTCCTCCACAGTTCTCTAATCATAACTAACGTGTCTGTATACCTCCTCTGGCCCCTTTAAAAAAAATAGAGTTCCAGTTTAAAGGAGCAGGATTTATTCTATAAATCCTGCTCCTTTAAACTGGTAAATAAATGGGTGGACAATAATGGTAGATAGGATCTCGCTCAGTCACTAAGGTGGCCATACACACGCAGATTTATCTTCAGATCTGGCTGGTTGGAACAAAAACATGGTTATGGATGAGAGCAAATGACAGTTGACCATTTGATTGGAAATGCTGGAAAACTGACAAACTGTCACTCACCATGTTTTTGTTCCAACCAGACAGATCTGAAGATAAATCTTACTAGTGTATGGGCACCTTAGTGTCCCTATATGCCCCCAACTCCAGACAACCCTGTTTTCTGAAAACATTTCTTCAAAAATTACATGATGTCAAGATGGGAGCGGTTTTTATTATGGGAGACTTTAATTTAGCACCTGACCCCCTCCTAGATAAATCTACAACCCCGGGTTAAATCAATAACAGTACCATTCACTCCTTGGCCACTTGTTTCTCCCAATTACTAGCTGAGTTTGACCCCTATGACACCTGGAGAATTAGAAACCCTGGCTCTAAAGATTATACCTATTTCTCTGTAGTGCATAAATCCTATTCGAGAATAGATCTTTTCCTTACTGATAAATGGTCTTTACAATCAATCCCTATGGTCCAATTGTCAGGATATCATGTTTCGACTGGAGTTGTTGGAAAGCGAGGAGACCTGAATGATCATAAAGTTCACCAATAGTTAGAATCTCTCTATCCAGCCTTGTATAGATAGATCAGGTAGTCATTTCCAGATCGCCAGAAGCGATTATTTAGAGGAGGGAAGGGAGAATTCACCCAGTGCAACAATTAATTCGTCCCATACACTGAGCGTGTGGGAAATAGGGTTTGCAGATATGGCGGAGGGTGGTCTATTAGAAAGATTAAGCCAAATAAGGGGAAGCCCTTACATAAATATCGTTCTATGTCAACCCAAGGTTTCACAGGATCTAATAGTAACCAATCCTTTAATTGGTCTAGTAGAGAAGCAGATTGGTTTAATTCAAGTTTTGAGAAGGCAAGGCCACCATAATATTTTGATCGGTGTAGCTGTGCTCTGGCTATCCGTGGTCTTTTATTTTTTTCAAATGAAAGTGAATGTAACAGAGTAGAATTTATTGAGTATAATATGGGGAACTAGGTAGGGAATTGCTCAGAATAAATAAAGGATTTTAGGGAGAAGCATCATTTTAATAGAGGCAAGATCCAAGAGATGCTATAGGTCAAGTTGCTAAGCGTACACACTTAATTGACCACTTGATATGTCTGGTCAGGCATCATAACTGGCCAACTGCGTCATTGGCGGCGGTTCCTGTGGCCCACATGTGGGACAGTCAGAGGGTCGGCCATACAAACAACAAGATGTTCTGTTCTGTTTTTGCATAGCCTGTGCTGCATGGCCGGCCTTACATTTCTGTTATCAATAGTGATGTATTGTTCATTGCTCCAACAATATATCGATCAAGTGTGTACCCACTTGTCAAAACACTGTTTATTGGCATTAAGCATTATTGACTAAGACAGAGGTTCCCAAACATTGGTTCTGATTCAGACCTGGCTGCTAATTTTAGAATTCAGTGGACTTGGAGGAGAAAGCTGCCACTGAGACAGAGAGAGAGAAAATGCCCCATGCTACAGTATACTGTGAGAGAATTGCAATTAATTGCTATCCACTCTGAAATCCATACCCAATTCCCGAACCATCAAAGAGAGCAATTGATAGGTCTGAGACTTCCACTATTCTGTGACTGAGACAGAGTGTTCCTGTCAGTTATATTGCAAGGGGATTCAGTTAGCAATCCATACACATATTCTGTCGCTTTTTACCATTGCATATATGTGATGTGAATGAGCAGTTCGATAAAATTCTCTAATTAGCATTCAACTCTGAATCAGGCCCATTGTCCTCAAGTCACCCTAACATTCGGATTTTGAGGATATCCATGCATAACCACAGGTGATTTTATTAGTACTTCAGTCAATTTTATTTAACCATCTATCCTGAGAAATGTATCTACTTAAATCTGGACCATTGGGGTGCATTGGGGGCTGCATTATGGAACCCCTGGGCTAAACAATTCTAAAGGTAATCTTTCATAAACACCCGCTTACTATGGGGGGTATTCGACTGTCGGTCCGTCCTGACAGCCGTGACCTGTTTTTGTTTTCCTCAACTGCATATCGGCAGGCAGGATTCATGCCCCGCCCGCCGATCGGCGATAAAAGGGCATGGCAGTGGGGACTGAATATCGCCCTCTGTGTGCCTTCACAGGTAGTTCAACATTCTCCACCATTAAGTTTCACTGAAGCTTTAAATGAAAAGTGCTTTATGATGTAATAATTTTGAAAATAAACTACTTTCCAGCATTTGAGGTTGATCCTTTAGGCCAGGGGTTCTCAAACTCGGTCCTCGGACCCCACACAGTTCACATTTTCCATGTCGCCCGGCAAGTGCACCGCGGTGCATTCATTACTCCTTGACACATTTTAAATGATCCACAGGTGGCGCTAATTATTTCACTTGTGATTCAATGAGGAGACCTGCAAAACATGCACTGCGTGGGGTCCTGAGGACCAAGTTTGAGAACCTCTGCTTTAGAACCACTTAGCTCATCTAGCCTGCCCCTGCTACCGTTTTCACACCGCACAAATATCCAGGGTGGACCCTGGGTTTTTTCAGAGTCCACCCGGGTGAGCATGCGGTGTAAAAAGGCCATTTTAATACCCTGGGTCCAGCAACCCTGCAATCCGACAAGGGGTAAAAGCAGTATTACGGGGGTCGAAACCGGGTTGCTTGGCAGCCTGAACGGGAACCTTGGGTCAAGCGACCTGGATCCCGTTCACTACTATGGAGGAGGCAGCAGCGTCCTCCCCGCCCGACACGACGTACCACTGCTCTGCCCCGCCCCCCACCTGATATCAGTGCCCGGCAATATGCCGAGTGCTGACAGGGCATGCTTTATCACAAATGCCGGGTTGCCCTTGGGCTGGAATCGGGTCCAAAGCCTGGAGACTGGCATTTGCGATGTGAAAGAGTTATTAATCTTACAATATCTGTTTCCTGATGGTGAAGTACACTATCTTTCATTACAGGTGATACTGTATGTGTGCTATAGCGTGCAATATTGCCAAGCCTGATAGCTGGGTTGGTCCCGGGAGCTCCCTGGTCAGGGGCAGTGGAAATGGGTAACCCGGGTCGATGGCACCCAGGTCCCATTCACTGCAATCTAAAGGCACCATTGGGAGACGCGCTTATCCCCCAGCGCCATGCCGGCCCCGCCTCCCAATGACGTCACCAACCCAGCTTTATGCCGGGTTGGGCAGCGAATAGGAAAGGGTCAGCAAGCCTGGTCGCACTGGGGTACAAACTCCCGGGTGCGACCCGGCTTGCCTAGTGTAAATGGGTACTGTAGCTGGAAATAGGAACTAGATCACTGTCATCTGTGAACTGTTTCATGAGAGCCGGATTGACCTATCCCAGCTTGCTTATCCATAAAGCTTTGTGCACACTCCAGCTGTGCTGTCACAAGCCTTACTTCAATTCTCATGCATTATGACAGTCATTCATTAAAATACAGTATTTTGATTAATTCCTCATTAAATAGTTGTTATGATCTTGTTCTGTAAATGCTCCACAAATTGTAATTGATACCATACACAAGATGTTTTTATCGTTAGTTAATTAAATTTGTTAAATCCATTACAGATTAACCCCTTTGCTGCTGATGGTTTTCCTCATGCTGATGGTAAAGTGGAAATCAGCATAGAGAGGGAAGTGGTACACTGATTAGGGGGTCCACATTCTACGGTGTCGACATTGACACAAAAACATGAAAACTCATGTCAACCTTCCCAGTGTTGACCTTTTTATTGTTCCACCATTTTGGGGTAGACCTATATATTCTTTTAGCCCATAATTCTAATACACCTGTGTGTTGGGTATCCTGCATTCATTGTCTGACTTTATTTTCTGTGTTCTTTTTGTATTGAAGCGATTGCAGAAAGCAGCACTCCTCAGTCTTGTAAAGTTTAAAATATAGTCGTTATTAAGCCCAACAGCATTTCGGGAATCACACCCCCCCCCCCCCCAATTCAGGGACAAGCATATACAAATGAAAGCAAACAGAGACATACATATTCCCTGCTCAAACACTGGCCTCCAAAAGAATCAGCATGTGAGTATCATAACATTGTCACAGAGCTGCATGTGGTTGCTTAGCTACCTAGGACGCATATGTGATTTTGTTAACTGAAACCAGAACAGGAAAGTGTGTCCACCAGAGGGTGTAGCCCTAACAATAGCTGTGGCACTTACCATATATACTCGAGTATAAGCCTACTTTTTCAGAACATTTTTTATGCTGAAAAAGCCCCCCTCGGCTTATACTCGAGTGAGGGTCCCACTTGAGTCAATAAGTTTTCCCAGGTTTTTTTGTTGTAAAATGAAGTGCCTCGGCTTATATTCGGGTCGACTTATACTCGAGTATATATGGTAAGTTTGTATACAAAATAAAATCAATTCAATCAAGCAGCCCGGCCATCAAAGATGTAAATTAGTTAACCTGAAAAATACATATAATTACAAAGCATCTTAATTGTGCATTTCTCTATTTAACAAAAACAATAATGTACATTCCAAACTTTCTCACAAAAAGCAATCCTATAGGTTAGAAAACAAAAATAGGAATACAACTTATCAGCCGCTCGGAGTCTTGAATCCACCAGGATCCCTCCCGTGGTATTCACATAAAAGTGAGAGATTAATTCATAAAATAGTGAAGTATGTTTTTACACAATTTCATTTAATAAACTTCAGATAAAATGACATAAAAATATCCACAATACAATACACACAGCACTATTTAAAGTGCATAAGAATATCCTGGGTGAAATAGAGACTGAGAATTACCGGATATGAAGGAACTGATATGCGAACAGTTCCACAAAGGTTTTAGAGCAGTCCCACACTGGTACATCCGCTGGGCTTGTTGTCCTGCTGTTTTCCCGGACTTTAGTCCTTTTCATCAATCCATATACAGTGTCACCAACGCGTTTCTTCCTCCTCAGAGGACTTTTTCAAGGTGTACTGAAGCGAATAGGAAAGGGTCAGCAAGCCTGGTCGCGGGAAGGATTAGGTCAATATATATTCGTACACGATAATGGATTTTACATTTTACTCCGGTATTTGGATGATTGAACGTTTGCCTGGGCTAAGAGAATTACATGTCACACATCCCATTCAGTGAGAAATCCTAACCTTTTAGTTTAAAAAATGTTTACATTTTCGGTACTTGTGTATTATCACGGCGCCCGATTTTATCTAGATCGCATCCGATTTATCGGCCGATTTTTTTTTTTTTTTTTTTTGGCCGATTTCATTTGCGATGCGATTTTGCGTCAGATTTTCGGCCGATTTTTTTGCAGATTTTCGGCCATTTGCATGTTATTCCATCCTTGCACACCCCCAGGTACTATGCGATGGTATGCGATGTGATTTTCGGGAAAATGCCCCATATTGTACAATTAAATATCGCATAGCAACGCATGCCAGCAATTGGCATGCGATGCAATGTGATTCGCAATGTTAAATGCACCCCCATTGTTAATGCCACCCCCACTATCAACGCCAACCCGAAGCGTGGCGAGCGCAGCGAGCCCGCGAGGGTCGGCGGTAAGCGTCCTCCGACCTTTTCATACCCCCACTATCCACGTTGGCGTGGAGTTGATTCTAGATAGTGTGGCGAGCGGACGCGGATTACTTTACATGTATTCCGCGTCCGCTCGCCACGCTTCGGGCTCGCTGCGTTTGCCACACTATCTAAAATCAACTCCACGCCGACGTGGATAGTGGGGGTATGAAAAGGTCGAAAGGACGCGTACCGCCACCCCTCGCGGGCTCGCTACGCTCGCCACGCTTCGGGTTAACGTTGATAGTGGGGGTGGTGTTGACAATGGGGGTGCATTTAACATTGTAAGCACCCATCAAGGTGATCGTACAATTACAAATCGAATCGCTTCACATGCATCACATGCCACTATATTGCATGCGATGCACTACGATGGAAATCGGGGGTGTGCAATGATGGAACAGCATGCAAATCGGCCGGAAAAAGTGAAAAAGCCGCAAAATCGCATCCGATTTTTGCATGCGATTTGTGGGCGAAACGCCCATGAAACGCTGGGCGTACGTATATGTTAATTAGCCCAAACAGCCCTTCACGCCCCTCTCCACCCCCTGCTCGGATGGTTCCGTACGATCATTTTCTGCATGGAACTCACGCTGTGTTCGTACGTGTGAGGCATTTGCACAACCATCGGCCGTCCGTCCGCATTCGGAGCCATCCGACTCAATCAGAATAAGGGCCTATGTGACAGCTATTGTTAGGGTTGGTATGTCCTCTGGTGGACATACTTTCCGTTCTGGTTTATTAAACAAAATTACTTATGCATCCTAGGTTGCTAATTGACTATATATATATATATATATATATATATATATATATATATATATATATATATATATTCCAATGCAGCCGGCACTCTTGTGTATAAATTGCAGCTGGCCCCGGTGCCCAAATGAGAAAACCATATACGATATCCAAGACAATAAATCGCTGTAGGATTGTGTGCTCTGAAGAAGGGGGTCAAACCCCGAAAGCTTAGCCTTTCCAATACAATCTTGTTTATTCATTTGAAACGTGTCTCCGGAGTGCCATTTATTGTCTTGGATATCGTGTATATATATATATATATATATATATATATATATATATATATATATATATATATATATATATATATATATTATACACATATATACACATACACCATGGGTGTTCATGGTGGAAGGACCTGTTCTGGATACTGCTTGGCTTTGACAAAGGTCTTTGATAAGACCGAAACGTTAGCCCTGTCACGTAAGCAACAATAAATCGTTTTTTTTTCACATTTACTCAGCGATTGGTGAGTGCCCTCTTTTTTGTTCTTTGTTATTTGGATATGTTATCCTTGGAGTGAGCACCACCGTGTGTCTCAGTTTGCTTTTATTTGTATATGCTTGTCCCTGAAGATGGGGGTTGATCCCCAAAACGCTGTTGGGCTTTTAAAACTAGAAGACTGAGGAATGCCGCTTTCTGCAATAGCTGTACTGTGCAAAGTCCTAAGAAGGCACTCCAGCCAGCTACTTTTTGCAATTTAGGAGTGCCAGACATATTGGACTTGCGTGTGTGTCTGTATATTTTTATAACATTTTTTTTTTCTTGTAGAGGTTCATATTGTCTCTAGTTTGCCACTGCAGATGTCACTCTTCTTCAACACATTTTACTTTCCCTTCTGGTGGATCTGTGCTGTTATAGCTCTTCAATTAAAGGTACTACAGTATGCAATAATAGAAATATTAAATGGAAAAGGATAAAAATAAATGATTGCAATAAGAAATATTCTAAAAGCCATTCAAATCCATTACAGTATTTGCCATATTGGAAATGACAATAGCAGATTGTCCTCTAATGGTCTTCATGTGTGAGGAAACAATGTATTGCTCATGATTTCCTCAACCATAGTGGTTATTTTCCAATATGGATGTTAGGTTTATTTCCACATTAGACATTGATCTTTTTGCTTTTGCTTATAGGGTGTTTGTAAGTGGCATAATTACTCTCCTTTCCTTATATTAGTATTGCTGAAAAATATAACACATTGGATACTTGAAATATTAAAACATGATTGTTAATCTATCAATTGGTAATTGAAGATATATTTTGCACAGTCATTGAGGCATGTTTTGGATCAACTCATCTAACTAATGCTGTGTACACACGGTCCGAATTCCTTTCCGATGTTGACGATATAGTCAACATCGGATCGGCATCGGATCAACATCGGATGCAGATCGCAAGGGTTTTAACCCTTGCGATCCCCATCCGATCCCGATGTGCGTTCACGTATCGGAAGCCAGAAAGTCTTGGCTGCCTTGTCTATATAGTGCAGATCTGCACTATATAGTCAAGATAGGATGCAAATCGGATGTGCCTTAAGATCCTATCCACGATCCTATCTGATCAGATCGTGGATAGGATCTTAAGGCACATCTAACGTGTGTACACACCATTACACTTTACTACAGGTGGAGTATCCCTTATCCAAAATGCTTGGGACCAGAAGAATTTTGGATAATGGATTATTCCGTATTTAAGGATATTTTTATATTTCAGTGATGTATCTTTTGATATCTTGCATTTGTGTTGTACAAACACATCAAAAGCATGAAATACTCACAAATATATTTTATTTGTGCATACAAGGTTTCAAAACACGAAACAAAGTTTGTGTACTATCTCAGGTACTGAATTTGAATGTCAAGCAATCATTTTCTTGCACATATATAGTGCCAGTTATATAGCATATCCCCAGTAGTGCTGTTATAGATGTCCCCAGTAGTGCTGTTATAGATGTCCCCAGTAGGTTTTTAGAAAAAAAAACAAAAACATTTCATTTCACCTTCTGCAACGTATGGTTTTCGGAATTATTTGGATAAGGGATACTCAACCTGTATTTTTGTAACTGTTTTTAATGGTCTCATTTTGTGTGTTCTACAGTATGTTCTGCTTCCTGATCATTACAAATTTATTCTTGTGACTATACTTATCTTGATGTCTGTGATTGAAATGATTCGACTATATCTCGGATACAGTGGAAATCTACAAGAAAAGGTGCTCATTATGCTGCTGTTTGGAAAGTTTATGGTTAATAACTTGTCCCATTGATTCTTCTTGTCTCCCTGTATTAAATGTTTTTAAACAGGCTTGGTACACACTACAACAATGTTGTTTCCAGGCAAATTGTAATGACAAAAAGACAATATCATTGTGTGTGTGTGTGTGTGTGTGTGTACTTCCAATCTGCTCCCTACCCCTGTCGCCTATGATATTGTCCTGTCGACGATATACGGTCGTTAGGTCGACAGCACTAAGTCAGCGTGCATTGGGTCGATCACTGAAGGTCGACAGGGGTCAAGGTCAACAACTGAGAAGGTTGACATGGGCTTAGGTTGACAGGGTCATTAAATTGACACGGGTTAGGTCAACAGTCATAAAGGTCGACATGGGGTTTTGCACCTTTTCTTGAGCCTACAGGCGGTATTGCATGCCCTAGGAAGCCATGCAAGGGGATGCGGTGCACTGATACGGGGTCCATGTTGACTGTGTCGACATTTGGGGGGAAAAAGTGAAAAACCCCATATAGACCTTTTGACTGCTGACCTAGTCCATGTTGACCTAATGCTTGTGTAAACATTTTCAGATATCAACCTTCATTGGTCGACCCAATGCATGCCAATTTTAATGCTGCCGACTCTGATCCATACCACTGTCAGCAATACTGCAGGCCAACTGGACAATATTGAATGGTACTCATCGTAGATTGACTCTAGGTTGATAGTCATAAGGTCAACCACTATTGGTCGACAGTCAAAAGGTCAAAGACAGGGTCCAATGATCGACAGGATCCAAAGGTCGAAAGTCAAAAGGTCGACATGGTCAAAAGGTTGACATGAAAAAGGTCGCTGTGCATTTTTTAACAAAAGTTTGAGCTGACATGTGCCGAAAGGCATTATTTCCAACCCTACCATCCACTGCGGCGTGGAGGGGAATATAACAGTGTGCCGAGCGCAGCTAGCCCAAAGCATGGCAAGCGTAGTGAGCCATGCGACAGTGCCTATGTCGTCATAGACACAAAACATGAAAAATCCATGTCGACCTTTGGACCCGGTCAACCATATGACTCTATTTGAAATGAAAATTATGTGTGGTATTGACGGCTCAAACAAAGATGTAAAATCCAGGACTATTAGTCCTACACTGTTGTTCAAAGTTTCTTTGTTAGAGAAACTTTGCCTTATTATCTATCATTTGTGCAGAATTGTCCATACTAATGCATGTTTATTTTTAACCAAAATTTATTCTCCTGCTTTATTCTACAGTGGATATTTTAATACAGTGATCTTGTATCTCTTTGTTAGGTTCCAGAGCTGGCAGGGTTTTGGCTGCTCAGCGTCCTATTGCAGCTTCCACTTCTACTTTTCCTTTTATTCGACCCTGGTGTGGAATCTTTACCGTTGGAATGGGCATCACATGGGATACTGACTGCGATCTTGCTCTTTCAGATTCCTGTGTCATGGTTTACACTACGCAAGACCACCCGACGTCTTGCTGGTAGATTTCACCAGCTGGAGAACATAAGGGAGCAAGCTTGATATGATCCAGTTTACTGTTTAAAGGAAAAAAACTAGATACAGTCAGGGTTATAGACGCAGTGAGGCAAACCTGCTGATTAATAGAACAATAGCAGAAATGGGTACTTGTTTAGTTTCACAGTGGCTGATGCGATATCGCAAGCGATGCGATATCGCATCCGATTTGATGCGATTTTGGACCTGTTCATAACCCCACTATCCACTACGCATGGAGTTGATTTTATATAGTGTGGTGAGCGCAGCGAGACACCGAGCCCAAAGCGTGGCGAGCAGACGCGGATTACTTTACATGTATTCCACGTCCCCTTGCGGGGATTGCTGCGCTCGCCACGGAATACATGTAAAGTAATCCGCGTCCCCACGCGGGGCTCACTCCGCTCGCCGCGCTTCGGGCTCGCTGCGCTCGCCACACTATATAGAATCTACTCCATGCGTAGTGGATAGTTGGGTTATGAACAGGTCCAAAATCCCATCAAATCGGATGCGATATCGCATGCAATATCTGCCGCAGTGAAACTAAACAAGTACCGAAATGTTTACATGATACTGTCAGGTCCAACAGCTGGAGGGACCTAGTTTGTGGAAATAACACATTTTCAACCTAATGTATGCAAAGTGGACATATATCTCTTGGGTTGCAAAGGGTGTGGATTGAAATGTCTACAGCAGGCATTCCCAACCTCGGCCCCGAAGGCACACTAACAGTGCAGATTTTAGTAATATCCAGCTTCAGCACAGATGTTTAAATAGCTGAAGTACTAATTAAGTCACCTGTGCTGAAGCATAGCTATCACTAAAACGTTGACATGGACTTCCAATTAGTGTAACACGTACCCTTGCATGGCTAGCACTTTAGACCTGGTGCCTCGCTTCACTTAGCACACTTTACCTTTCCTAATTGTAGTTCACGTGTTTAGTGAAGTATGTAAAAGTCCACAAAAAAAGTTAAACATTGTGAAAAACTTGAAGTTTTGTATGTCGAACTTTTTGTGTCAACCCATTTACTGTCTATTTGGACATGGTAGGCCTTTCAACTGCTTCCTGTTGCAAGCATCTGTTAAATTACACTTGTGATATAATGTCACATGCTTTGTACTAGCTGACGACTGGCTCTTAGAAAAAAAAATTCTCATTTCACCGACCAAAATGAAACAAGTTCTATTTCATATATATTTCCACAGAATTATTAGTCCTTATTTTATTATTGTTGGTAACTTTAGGTACTTTATTTTTTTTTTAAATCAGATATAATGTTTTGTACCCATAAGAGTTGTTTGAGACCTTTGTATTTAAGATATGTTTGAATACAATTTAGATTAAAAAAAAATATATATTTGCTAACCAATTGATGCATGAATTATTCTATGTTATAATGCAAATACAATTATCAGAAATATGTTAATACTGATATAAATATAAGAATAATTTCTCTTGTGCAACACTCAAATTCAAATTTTTATATGTAAATATATGTTCTGCTAAATTATGGTTGTCTTTTTTTTTTTTTTTTTTTTTTTACATTAAAATTATCAAATTACATTTGTTGAGGCTTTTACAATTTCTGATTTGATCTAGATTGGCTGTAAAAGGAATACAGTAGAACTGTAAATTGTTTAGCATCTTTAGTCCGTCTCACTTTTTTTGACAGGCACATATTTGAGATCTTTTTTTTGTGTAAATAATTGAAAAGCAATTTCACTTTTATCTGGTAATAATGTGGTAAAGATATGAAAGTATCCCAATCTTTCTCAATTCAAGGCTACACAAACTTGAAACCGATCCATTTTATATGCTCATTTCTGCTAAATTATTTTACCTCAAGTGGCCTTTTTCGATGTCCACTAGTCAAGGTAAAGTAAATGAGCCAAGATGAGCATTTAAATGAACCTTCTGTCTCTTATATATAATAATACATATGTAAACCTATGTAATTTTGCAACTGAGTAAACATAGACACTATATTATTGTACTAGTAAGCCTGCTCGAAGCAAATGCTTTGAAAGCTAGTCTGCTACCTTGTGATTGCCTCTTTGTTTGTGCATGTGTGAGAAAGAAAGATTTAGTTTCACTGGCTGCCAATAGATGGCAGTAATAGGACAAATATGAAACCTGGCGTGAAAAAAGTACACAGAATCAAATGAATGATGAGCCGCTTAAATGGGTCCAGGAGACCAACAATCTCCCAATATAGCAACACAAAAAATCCAAGATTGGACCGTCACTAGCGCTGGGTGTAAGAACAAACACTGATCTCCTAGTGTGTATGACTCAGGAGATAAGCGTTGCAATATGATCCTCACTCAATTGAAGAGTCTGACCGGTTAACCTGATCACCTCCCTGGGTATATGTAACAGACAAAGAACTTACTTTAAAGTTCTGTCTCGTGTTCACATAGCAGGTACTTGCTCAGGGAAATAGTCTTCAAATATGCGTCTGTGTGACAAGTGGAAACAACACTTACTTTTTGGTTCAAACTCGCATGCACGTAGCAGGTGCTTGAAGGGACCAGGTAGTCACTCGGTAAGGGGTAACACACTTTTATTCCACACGATAAAACACACAAAGATAGCGGGACACAGGTCCAAGGCAGGAAGCGCAGATAGTCCGGCGGAATAGCGCTGCAGACGCAGCCGCGATTGGCGCTCCTGAACGATCCTGGTTCCCTTCTGTATAGATACTGCTGTGTGAAGCAGGTAAGATGGCGTCAACGCGTTTCGGAACCGGAGTTCCTTTTTCAAGATAAGCCATCGATGGTTCTTTGATCCTTTTAACAGGTAGCCTCTGGATCACATGATTGCCAATTCTCCAATCGGAACCTGAATCGCCCGGCTTGTATAATACATTGGTGTCACAACTTTCACTAACCGCAAGCATTACCAAACAGTCTAGGCAAAAATTATAAAGTGATACAAAGAGTTCTACAGTACTTAGGATACATAATGCGATGTCTGATATCTAAAATTTATAAAATTAACATACAGTACAAGAATGGTGAATTCATTAAAACTACCATATAAAATCACATATAAAAAAAAAAAAACTACCATATAAAATCACATATAAAAAAAAACATATACAGTACTCCTAATCTTTCTCTACATATACAGTACTCCTAATCTTTCTGGCAGTGTTTTGGAGACCCATAATCAGACACTAGACATCTATATAGATGATCTTGCAAACTTTGGAGCTATAAACATCATGCCGCTAGATGTTCGGAATCACTGCCAAACCAAGCAAGATTATAAAATTGCCAAGGCACACAACTTTGCCCTAAAATGAACACAACAGTACATGGTCTGTGCCAGGCTCATCTGCTTGTGATTGTGCTCGGGCATCTCTAGCAGCACACGTGGGAATTGCTGACGGCACACTAGTGTGCCATGGCACAGGGGTTGAAAAATGCTGATCTGTGATGTTATACAGATGGAGTTGGGCTCATTTAGGCAGGGGCTGGCGAAATTATCGCCAGCTCTCGCCAGGGGGTGCGGGCGCACGAGATGCTTGCGCGCCCCGTGGTGACGGAGCTCCCCCCGGGTCCCCGACGCCTTGCCACCCCGTTCTTAGGGTTCCCTGCTACCTCCAACCCTGCCAGTCTCCCTGAAGCGGAGATGGGCAGGGTCCCGGCGCCCAGCCGCCGAGAGACTCACTTCCCAGTTTAATGGCATCCCTGTCCGCCGGGGCTCGCCAGAGGGGGCATTCTGGCGGGTGCCGAGCAAGGACAAGGGGCACAACATATGTAGCTGTGACTCAATCACTGTGAAAATGTTCTATTAACAAAGCAATCATTGAATGACACAATAAGTAGTTATAATACAATGCAATTAAACCCACTGTAGGGCAAACCAACTATACCCACAAGCCTTTGTATATAGGCCATATGGGCCTGCCCCAATGGTTCACATTTATCCATCCCCACACTAACTCTATCTGGATGATGGCATTTAATTTCCACATAGCAACAATATGTTGATATATACTGTATAATGGACAGAATTCACAGCCCCTTTAAAATATACCCTCGGAGGTACTTACAATACATGGTTTTGCCCTGTAAGTTATTGCCCCTTTAAAAATGTCTGCATTTGGCTGGCATCCCACGCAGTTGCCAAATTTGGAGGCTTTTAAATTTGGCCCAACCTCTCTGCAGCTTTTTAGCCCCCGCCATGTAACCCTCCCAGTCATCATCCAGGAACATTACGGGGGAAATTTACTAAAGGAAATTTGTAAAAAATAGGTGTATTTGTATTTAGAAATACACTTATTTTTGACATTTACTATCCCGAAAATACACAATTCATATTCGTATTGATAGCACATCAATACGAATACGAATTGCCGTATTTTCGGGATAGTAAATGTCAAAAATAAGTGTATTTCTGGATACAAATACACCTATATTTTTACAAATTTCCTTTAGTAAATTTCCCCCTATATTTCTACTACCGTGTGGCCAAATTTGTTTTAGGAAGCTGCATGCATCGTGCAACTCAAACATGTGTAGACATGTGTGCTCTCCTGCATCCAACTCAGGCCACAGACACCTTTTTTTTTTTTTTTTTTTTATTCAGTTCATTGGTTCTATGACACTGTACTTCTGTTTGAGGTTTATACCCCTGATTCCAAAGCATGCCATTTTCAACAGTGGTGTCTGAAACTGTACTCAATGGATAAAATGGGCTATGTATAAAAGGAATGACACTCTGGAACAGAACAGTTCTATGTCATTCCATTGATCATCACCTAGAAACATTGCCAAGAAATTAGTAATTTCTCTTTCAATGGTCCTGGTGACACAGCTCAACATTGGGATGTAGGAGGGTCCGTAGGAGCCAGGCACCTATCCTAAAGCTTTTGGAGGGTAGGCTCCTCCCTTCTGCATCCCAGACTCCTCAGTTCATGTTAGGTGCCCACTGGAGTGGGTGCTATTCTAAAGGGCTGCCGGAGCAGCCGAAGGATTAGAGTTAGTTAGGGTTTTTATTATTTTATTAAGTTTTACAACTAGCTAGGTAGGCACAGTGTGAGGATTCTCACTGAATCCTCACACTGACAGCGCAGCAGGAGCTGACAGAAGCGCGTCCTGTCAGCTCGCTGTGCACAGGGGAGACGCTGTCTGGCCTCCCTGTGCAGCGCTTACAGCTTCTTTTAAGAAGCTGCCTGGGCTCCGGAGCGCTCTGAAACCGGCTCCACGCTAGGTGGGGATCATGGGGGACAGGCGCTCCGTGATGGCGGCGGCCATTTTCTGCGAAGCTTACACACTGAGCCCCTGTATGAGAGGACAGCAGTGTGTTACAGGCATGTTCCAAGTGGTCCCCAGCTGAGGGGGAGATACTGGAACTAGGAGATCCTGCAATGGGAGCGTCTGTCTGGGGGTGGTTGGCGCCAAAAGTCACGGACCCCGCAGCAGCAGGGACTTGGTCCCTTCCCTCACTCTGTTTTGGCGCCATTCGGAACGCTTGCAGCGGAGCTGAGCTGGCTGACAGATCCTGGCAGAGAGTTTGGATTTCCTGGGCATCGCTTGCCCCACATCTGAAACCATCAGACAGATAAGTGACTGGGTGCATTGGCTCGGTGTGAATGCGCTGTGACTGTGTTATTTTACATCATGTCTGAGCATCAGTCTGTGGTTTTGGGGGAGGGAGCCCTTAATACATTGAGCACTTGCAGTGTTTGTACACTGAATTTTGTCCCTGAGCAGATGGCCAAGGGGGGCTTGTGTATTACTTGCGCTGCTGTGAGACCCATGGGGAGTGAACCCCAGAGGGTAGAGCAATTGGAACCTGCGTGGGCCAGTGCCCTGGGCAGGTCTGTGAATGCTTTAGTGCAATTGCTGGACAGACAGAGTGATGTCTTGGTAGATTCACAGAGACCTATGTCATCATCTCAGCAGTCCTCTGGCTCCTTGCCTCTGACCCAGGCAGACCCTGGCTTCCTTCAGGTCATGCAGGATACTGCAAAAGGGATTAGCAGGTTTAGTGGATTACTAGACAAAATAGATGTTGATGCTGGGGGAACCCCTAAAAGGTCTTATTCAGTGCCTTTACTTGTTGCTGAAGAGGAAGGAGAATATGCAGACATTCCCTGGGAGCAGGGTGATGATTCTGAGGATTCCTCTGCCGCAGGGGTGCAGGATTTGATTACTGCTGTAAAACAGGCTTTAAATTTGTCTGTGGAAGATAAAACTCCTGCAAAAGGTGTGTTTAAACGGCAGCGTAAGGAAGCTGTTACCTTCCCTGCAGATGAAGGTTTACAGGATTTATTGGAAGGGGCTTGGAAAACGCCCGATAAAAGGCTGCAGATGCCAAAGAGATTTTTAAGTTTATATCCCATGCCTGAGGCTCATGCAGACCTCTGGGAGAAAGTTCCAGTGGTAGATGCTTCTGTGGCACGTTTGTCAAAAGCCACTGTGCTGCCAGTGCAAGGGGGAGCAGCCTTTAAGGACCCCGTAGATAAAAATCTGGAGGGTAATCTCAAGGCAATTTTTGAAGGGGTGGGCTACACACTCCGCCCTCTGATGGCTTCAGCCTGGGTCTCTAAGGCCATGATTGTGTGGGCCAATGACCTGTGCACTGTTTTACATGCTGATCCTTGTGTGTTGTTACTTGCGGAGAAGCTTAAAGCAGCTGCAGAGTATGTGCTTGAGGCTGAGGAGGAAGCTCTCAAAATGGCTGCCAGAGTTTCCACAGTGTCCGTCAATGCCAGGAGAGTGCTTAAAGCTTGGGAGGTGGATAACGAGTCTAAGAAGGCCTTAGAGGCATTAGCTTTTAAAGGAAAGCTGTTGTTTGGTTCAGAACTGGAAGAAATTATTAAGCAGGCCACGGGTGGCAAAAGTACCTTCCTGCCGGCCCCTGCAGCCAAGCAGACCTCAAGGTTTTCTGCTTTTAGGCCGTCCTTTCGGCCCTAGAGGAGGTGCGTCCTTTCGAGGACAGTCCTTTAGGGGAAAGTTTCAGTCCTCCAGGGGCAAGGCCCCAAAGTCTAAATTCGGTTCCTTTCATAAGAAACCAAACACCAAAGGAGAGGACAAACCCCCTGCATGACTACCAGGGGATTTGCCCGGCGGTGGTCAAGGTGGGGAGGCGTCTGTCACAGTTCAGGGACGCATGGGCATTGTTAGACCAGGATTCCTGGGTATTAGACATTATATCCCAGGGTTACAGAATTCCCTTCAAAGGTCTTCCTCCGAGAAGATTCATTCCCACACCACTACCAAAGGAGGCTCGGCTCCGTACAGCTCTCTTGGGAGCGGCTCACTCTCTTTTAGAGAAGGGTGTGGTGATCCCGGTCCCCAGAGCGGAGTGGAAAAAAGGCTTTTATTCCACTCTGTTTCTGGTGCCCAAACCAGACGGGTCTTTCAGACCGGTTCTCAATTTAAAGTCATTGAATATCCATTTGTGGGTAGACCATTTCAAAATGGAGTCTCTACGGTCAGTGCTGCTAAGCCTGGACCAGGGAGAATTTTTGGCGTCCATGGATGTCCAGGACGCATACATTCTTGTTCCTATCCATCCGGAACATCAGACTCTGTTGAGGTTCGCGATAGGAGACCTGCATTTGCAATTCCAGACGTTAACCTTCGGTCTGGCTACAGCGCCAAGGGTATTCACCAAGATAATGTCAGTAATGGCGGCAGTGCTTCGACAGAGGGGAATCACTGTGATTCCATATTTGGGCGACCTGCTGTTCAAAGCAGAAACAGCGGAAAAGTTAAAGAGTCACTTGGCAGAAGCCATCGGGTTTTTGCAGGCTCACGGTTGGCTTTTGAATTTACAAAAGTCTCAGTTGGTACCGTCACAGAGACTCCAGTTCCTGGGAGTTGTTCTGGATACCCATCTACATCGGGTATTCCTGCCAGAGGCAAAGGCCAGGGACCTGGCTGCTTTGGTTCAGGAGATCCTCGGGTCTCAGAGCACATCAGTTTGGAGGTGTCTCAAGCTGCTGGGGAAGATGGTGGCATCTTTCAAGACGTTACAGTTCGCCAGGTTCCACTCTCAAGTGTTCCAGTGTAACATTCTGACAGCCTGGTCGGGGAATACTCAGACCATGAAGTCAGGACACATAGTGTTGTCTCCAGAAACTCGGTCTTCCCTGAAATGGTGGATGGAGGTGGATTCCCTTCAGTGGGGTCGGTCTCTGCAGTCCTGGAGCTGGCTGGTAGTCACTACCGACGCCAGTCTCAGGGGCTGGGGGGCAGTAGTCTTGGACCTGCATCTGCAGGGCTTATATACCTCGGAGGAGTCTGCCTTGCCGATCAACATCCTGGAACTGAGGGCTGTGTGGAAGGTGATTTTCCTGGCAGGAGAAAGATTACAGGGGCTCCCTTTAAGGATTCAGACCGACAACGCCACAGCTGTGGCGTATCTGAATCACCAGGGAGGCACACGCAGCAAGCTGGCTATGTGGGAGGTATCCCGGATCTTCTTGTGGGTGGAACAGAAGGTTCCAGCGTAGTCAGCGATATTCATCCCAGGCGTGGAGAATATAGAGGCCGACTTCCTGAGCAGGGAGGAGCTGCTGGAAGGAGAATGGAGTCTGAACCCACAAATATTTCTTCAGATTACACTGAAATGGGGAACTCCGGATGTGGACCTGATGGCATCAAGGTTCAACCATCAGGTGCCCAGGTTCTATGCCAGGACGAGAGATCCACTGGCAGAAGCAGTGGATGCTATGACCATCCCCTGGGAGGGGAATCTACTTTATGTCTTCCCGCCAGTTCCAATGCTGGCAAGAGTTTTGAAAAAGATCCAGGCCCAGGCAATTCCGGTGATTTTAGTGGCCCCAGATTGGCCAAGGAGGTCCTGGTACTCGAGGCTTCAGAGATTGTCTGTGGACTTGTGGCGTCTACCTCTGAGGTCAGACCTTCTAAACCAAGGACCGTTCAACCATCTGGATTCAGCTCGGCTAAATTTGACAAGCCGTGGCAAGCTGTTGAAACCGCCATCTTGAAGAACAAAGGGTTCTCCGAGGCTGTGGTTAACACCATGATTAAAGCTAGAAAGTCAGTATCTTCTGCAAATTATTATAGGGTCTGGAAGACCTATATTAGGTGGTGTGAAAGGCAGAAGTCACACACATCGCGATTTAGATTGGCTAAATTGCTGGAGTTTTTGCAGGATGGCTTTTCATCTGGGTTAAGCCTTCAGTCACTCAAAGTGCACATCTCAGCCTTGTCAATTTATTTCCAAAGAAGGATAGCATTGTTACCGGAAGTACAGACCTTCCTGCAGGGGGTTTCTCGATTGAAACCTCCCTACAAGCAACCAGTAGCGCCATGGGATTTATCTCTGGTTCTGGAGTGTCTTCAAAAGGCGCCTTTTGAGCCGTTAAGGTCGGCTGACCTTAAATTCCTTACATGGAAACTGGTATTTTTGTTGGCGGTGGCGTCAGCAAAAAGAGTATCGGAGTTGGGAGCATTGTCCTGCAAGTCTCCTTTCCTTATATTTCATGATGATAGGGCTGTTCTTCGGACAGTACCCAAATTTTTACCAAAAGTAGTCTCTGCTTTTCATCTAAATCAGGAGATAGTTCTGCCTGTGTTTCAACCCCCAGGGGGTTCAAGGAAAAGGATAGTTCTGCCTGTGTTTCAACCCCCAGGGGGCTCAAGGAAAAGGGACAAATTGAGGAATTTGAATGTTGTGCGCGGTTTGCGCATTTATGTGGACAGAGTAAAAAGTGTCAGGAAGACTGATACTTTGCTAGTTTTGTATGATGTACACAAAATTGGTTGGCCTGCTTCTAAGCAGACCATTGCTAGGTGGTTGCGTTCTGTAATTGCTTTTGCATATACTAAAGTTGGTAGGCCTGTGCCGGCCAGGATTAATGCGCATACCACCAGGTCAGTCACCACCTCTTGGGCGGTTCGACATGGGGCAACAGCTGAGCAGGTTTGCAGGGCTGCCACTTGGTCATCTGTTCACACTTTTGCCAAATTCTATAGGTTCCATGAGTTCGCGTCGGAGGACGCATCATTCGGGCGAGCAGTGATGAGAGCTGCAGACCTGAGCGTACCCACCCAAAGGACCGGCTCTGGAACGTCCCAATGTTGAGCTGTGTCACCAGGACCATTGAAAGAGAAAAAGGGATTTTTGTAAGAACTTACAGTTCGAATCCCTTTCTCTGATATGGTCCTGGTGACACAGCGATCCCTCCCTTACGCTCAGTAAGTATGCCAAGTTCATGATGTTTCATGTTATATATGGTTAAAAGTTATTTTGAAATTGTGCATATAATATGTGCAGGCGTTTGTACTGAGTTAATGTATTCCAGTGGCTTTGAAAGATTGAACTGAGGAGTCTGGGATGCAGAAGGGAGGAGCCTACCCTCCAAAAGCTTTAGGATAGGTGCCTGGCTCCTACGGACCCTCCTACATCCCAATGTTGAGCTGTGTCACCAGGACCATATCAGAAAAAGGAATTCGAACGGTAAGTTCTTACAAAAATCCCTTTTTTTCTGCACATTAAGGTGATGATTCAGTATGACTCAGGCCAGAATTCGTCCCCATTCCGATGGTGGGGGGGGTCTGGGTTTGCTCAGACCCCCTGTGTGAACTCCTTCGCCCAGTATCGCACTCGCTGAGGCGTTTGCAAGAGTACTAGAGGTAGGGGGCGGCTGGAGGGGAATGCCCAGCGTTTTATGGGCATTCCCATGAAAACACTGGGTGATCCCCTGGGAACGCAGGTGTGGTGTTCCCTGCTCGGGCGGATGGCTTATTCAGCCACCTGCCATTAGTTTAGAATGATTTCTCTGCCCTTCAGCCCTATGCGAGGAGATGTAATCGCGCACATTCCCTCACATGGCTCGGGTGGGTGTCGTTAAGCCGGGAACGACTGCTGCTCAGCGAGCAGTACTGAAACAAGCCCTAAATCTCCATTCCTGTATCTGTCTGTATAGAATGGCGCATTCAGTCACCAGTTATTTTCTACAGTGCAGCTTTGCAGATTTGCGCAAGATCCATTTATATTTGGACTTGTGTCTTGTTCATAATCTGACCCTTTATGATATATTGGGGGAAATTTACTAAGATGTGAAATACACTTCACAGGTCATGTTGCTATGGGCAACCAATCAGATCCTGTCTACTATCTTCTAGAGGGTGAAAAAGAAATAAGTTTTAGCTTCTGATTGGTTGCCCATCGCAACATGACCTGTGAAGTGTATTTCACATCTTAGTCAATTTCCCCCATTCTGTCAAAACATGGGAACTTTTACATTGTTTTATATGACTTTAGCAGATCTTTTATGTAATGCAACTTAAGGTACATAAACACTGGGTTATTTTACCCAGCGTATATGCTGACCGATGATGGAGAAAATCGCTGGGCTGTACATACACACATTTTTCGCCAGTTTTAGCGATCTTCCTTGGGGCGGACAACTTTCCATTGCAGGATGCTGTGGAAAGCTGTTCACTCCGTCACTCATCTGCTGGTACTGCAGGAGCATGCATCAGCGCTCACTGCTCAACGCTCAATGCTCAACGCTGCCCTGTACACACTGGGTGGCTTACAGCTCAAAGTCACCCAGTGTTAATGGGCCTTTACAGTGTGTTTTAGATTTAATAGTTTATTGTCCGTAACACATCATTACATGCTAGCTCTCCCTCTAGCCACGGCCCCTGAAACGCTGGCCTAGCCACACAGCAGGACAGCATCTGGATCCATCCATGTTGGCTGTGGAATGCTGAAGGGGATATGGCCTGTAAAGCCCTTCCACTGCTGTCCTGTGAGTAATGATGTCAAGATGGTGCCGCTGATGGCTGCCTAGGATCTGTGCAGCCAAAATAAGTACCCCCGTGTCTCCCCTGTTGTCTTCCATATCTGCACTGTTTTTACTTGTTTACTGACCTGGCTGTTGCAATGACCAAGTGGCGACTAGATGCTGTGCAGCTCAGCAAATATATGTTCCCCATGTCCTTGTCCATGTCCTTGTCCCTCATCAGGACACATCTAGTGCGTATCTGTACGTGATATATATATATATATATATATGTAAAACAAGGAAGGAGCGCACGAATGAGCAAGTATATCAGATTTTACTTAAAAAAGTGTATAAAGCTCACATACATCATAGAAATAAAAGATCAGCATATCCACCCAATCACCAGCACAACGTCTGAAGCCAGATGCATGGAACTCGAACGGGGAAGGATGTTCACAGTCAACCCGGCGGTATGGCGGCGTCAGCGGCACGATCAGGGAGAGAAGATACTGGACGGAGCAGCAAGGTGAACTCAGCACGTCAGGTAACCACGCCCCAACGCGTTTCGTCACTGGGGACTTCGTCAGGAGGCGTGACGAAGTCCCCAGTGACGAAACGCGTTGGGGCGTGGTTACCTGACGTGCTGAGTTCACCTTGCTGCTCCGTCCAGTATCTTCTCTCCCTGATCGTGCCGCTGACGCCGCCATACCGCCGGGTTGACTGTGAACATCCTTCCCCGTTCGAGTTCCATGCATCTGGCTTCAGACGTTGTGCTGGTGATTGGGTGGATATGCTGATCTTTTATTTCTATGATGTATGTGAGCTTTATACACTTTTTTAAGTAAAATCTGATATACTTGCTCATTCGTGCGCTCCTTCTTCCTTGTTTTACATGTCTTGCAATTCCTGAGGCTCGAGCAAGCCTCTATTGGAGTGAGCTGCACCGACCACTATTCTAATTGGACGGACCAGAATATTATCCTGTGTTGCGCAGATTGGTATTGTTGTTATATATATATATATATATATATATATATATATATATATATATATATACTGCCATTGTTTACTTGTTACCAATTGTTAGCAATCCAAATCTAATTCCTAGTATACGTAAGTATACCTGGCCCAATAAAGATAATTCTTGTAATGATTCTGACATTTGACAACAGATATTTTATGATCCCCTTTCTGCTAAAACCAGATAATCCTGATCCATCATTTTGTAAACCACAAAAGTAATGGCATTTAAACACCTCAAACATATTATAACTGCTACTTTAAGTATATTCAGTGAAAACGACTTAGATGTCAATTTAACCAGATTGCTATTTAAGAGCAAGGGATTTATTACGCACTCCCCCTAATTACAACATATCACTTTTAATTACTGAGATTTGCTAACTAAAAACAAAGAATGTTAGCTATTCTTCTTTCATTTGCATTTTTTTTAAATGTCTCCACTGGTCCCTGTTATTTTCATTCCTGTGTTAACTATTTGTATACTTTTTTGGGCCATTACTGCTTGTTCTCTCCCTTTCACTATCTGTCTCTCCCTACTCCCCATTAATCATTTATTTTTCTATCCCTTTGAATCTGGCCTTGTTTTCCTACTTGTTCCACATCCCCCGCGCCATATCATCCTTCACGCCATCTGCTGCTTGTTAGCAGAGAAAGCAATTTCTCTGATGCAGATTTGGTGCCAAATTCTTACATCCTTCTCTAAATCCTACTCAAGTTCTGCCTCTAAATGTGATTTTAACTTCAGACAGGATCCCTTGTACTCCGTGTTTATCCAGAATGTGCTAAAGGTGTTACCTGAGCCAAAATACAATAATTGGCAATTGTACAAAGGTCTTTATGGGTAACCAATAAGAAAACAGCCATAATGAGTCCACTGCTCTTTTGTACCCTTCCTCCCAGTGTCCATGTTTTGATTGATCACCTAAATAGAAATAAAATTGTTATTTGTTTGCCACCCATGACCAATTCAAGTACATTATTTAGGCACCATGCCTATATGAGCACACACATGTAGTTTTCCTGTATGGGTAGAAGTACAAGGTTACTACATCTTATTTTCTGTCTTTTATCGCAAATTAAGTTTGTTTTTTTAATTATAACAAGTACATAAACTATTTTTGCTTTTACTAACAGTTGCTGCAATGTAGCTCAATATATCTGCATACCAAAATGTACCATTTTCTGTTTTTTAATTGAATATCAAAACCCAGCAGCTGTGGTTCTTATTTATTTTTTATTAATTCCCACTCTCAATTGATTTCCCCTATTAGTATGATGTCACAAAGCAGCAATCAAGTTCATTCAGTGGAAAATGTATCTCCAGAATCTCTAGTACAGGTGTATTCAACATGTGGCCATTCAGTTGATGCTGTGACTAAACATCCGAGCATGCCTTAACAGCAAAACTGTGCCGGGCTGTTTTATGTTAGGTCGATGCCAGATTGTTGGCATGTTCTGAATGTCGACATGAATGTTGTGTTGACGTGTCATGTTGACTTACACAATTTGGACATGATCATAATGGCAACATTGTTCATGTTAACACATTGTTTTTTTCCTTATATATATCTGAACTCTGATGTCCATGTCATCATAAACTGTACCTTCTATCTTGGCATATAGAACATGTTGTCATGACTGGATGCCCACAGCAGGACTCTAAATAAAAAAAAAAAAAAAAAAAAAAAAAATATATATATATATATATATATACTGCCATTGTTTACTTGTTACCAATCTGGCTGTTGCACAGCAATCCAAATCTAATTCCTAGTATATGTAAGTATACCTGGCCAAATAAAGATAATTCTTATAATGATTCTGACTTTTGACAACATATATATATATATATTGGGACTTGCATGTAAAATCTGTTTTAGAATGAGTGTGTTTAGGGATGAGCATGTTCGGATTTCTGTAATCAGAACGCTAATGGACTTTGCGATCTGAGTATAATTCTGATTTAAGTCTCGGGTCTACCTGCCAAACTGTGATCCCCGAATGAGGCAAAAAGTCTTCATCCTGCTGTCGGATTCTCGCGAGATCCGGATCCTATATAAATCCCGCATATCGGCACCATTGTCACTCCGGGCCTGGAGAGGGTTAGTGCGAGGACATACTTAGCACTTATATTTTTGTTTGTGCTCTTTTGGGCCTAGTATTCAAAAATGCCATCCTGTCTGCCACTGCAGTGCCAATCCTAGATGTGCCAGGTGTTTGTGCTATCCACTTGTATCGCTTTGCATAGTCCTTCAGCTACCTCGGTGCAACCTATTGGTCTGAAAAACAATATTGTGAGGTGTTCAGAATAGACTGAAAATGAGAGTTATTGAGGTTAATAATAGCGTAGAACAAATAAAAAACCACCTAAATATTGTGATTTTAGCTGGGATTTTTTTAAATACAGATCCATAACCAAAACACGAAAGGTTGGTTTTGCCAAAACCAATCCAGATCCAGTACATGACGATACATGTATTGTATTGTCATGACAATACATGACAATACAATCAGAACCAAAACACAAAACGCGAAAAATGCCCTAGTATGTAGTAAATTATCTGGTCACTACTAAGTCTATTCTATTCTCATTCTTCTAGATCAGTGGTTTTATACTCGGTCCTCAGGACAGTTCACGTTTTTTAGGTCACCCAGCAGGTGCGCAGGTGCAATCATTACTGACTGGCACATTTTAAAAATTCCACAGTTGAAGCTAATCATTTCACTTGGTTCTGTGCGGAGACCTGCAAAACATACACTGTGTGGGGTCCTGAGGGCCGACTTTGAGAACCTGTGTTCTAGATCTCTATGCTGCATTGACACAGTTGACCACACTCTGCTCATACAAACACTGCAACCCCTAGGTCTTCAGGAGACAACACTTTTTTGGTTCTCATCCTACATAGATGACATCTCAAAAAACTCTTCAAAATTTTAATTGGTTCAGGTACCGTGCCAAACAAGGTAATCTAACATTCTGCATCTCTTATCTTATCTGATCTCAAAATTTCATCCAACCCGACCTCTTGACTCTGAATTCTGCATCTATCATCATACTTTCCCCACATATCCTTCATAATCTATTCTACGCAAGTAAATATCCTCTAAACAGTCCTCTCATAACCTCAAATATTTTGTCTTTATGGAATGGGATCATTGGGTCAACCTAATGATTGTTGACAGTCATTAGGATGACACCGTTGTGTCAACATACTGGAAGGTCGGCAGGTGTCTAGGTCAACATTGCTCAAGGTCAACAGGTGTCTAGGTGGACATGGTTGACAGGTTTCTAGGTCGACACATGTGTTAGGTCGACAGTCAAAAGGTGGAAACAGGGTTTTTCACTGTTCACTATCGACCATATCCCGTCTTTATTTACTATTATTCTCTATTATACTTAACTTTAGATTTTGGGTGCCCGATTCAAATATGGCCACAATGCTGATGTTTGCGCAGTTGAGCAATCATTTGCTTCTGTGCATGTGCAAAAAGTTTTGAAAACCATTACTGCACATGCATTCTCCTAACTGTGGGAGTAATTCAGACATGAACGATGTTGCGCCAATTTGCAAGCCTATCGATTATTGTAAGACTACACATGCTTACAGATCATAGTGCAAAATCACATATGACTTTTTTGCAGTAGCCTCGCAACTAGACTGTCAGGAAGGCGGCATTAGGGGGTGGGGCTCACACAGACTCGTACATACAAGTTCACAAGGGGAAGGCTGAAGCTAGCATTTTCATATTAGTGAGGCTGTGACTAATCAAAATAATCTCCATGTATTAGCATTCAATCAGGCCCTGAATTTAATCTGTCTATAGAGCTCTAGTAAAAGTTATTCTTTAATTTATTTTTCAATGTAATCTATAAAAACCCAAAATTGATGCAGCAGTTTCAGAGGTCACCACAAGGACAACCATTCCCTTGGAGGATGATGCCTCCTTAAAGGAGGCCATGGAAAAGAAAATGTAGAGTTTGTTGAAAAGATTGCATATCTCCAGTTCCGTATTCATGGAATCAGGAGAAGCCATAGCCTCCTGAATCTGGTGTGCCTCTCTCTTTAAGAAGATCTACAGGAGAAGGTGGCCAGAAGGCAAATTAGCAAGAGTTTGGCTCCGATCCAGTTAGCAGTAGACTATATCTGCAAGGCCTCGATAGATGTGCTTGATTTCTCAGCTAAATCTATCATATCAGGCATGGTGGCTAGAAGGGCCATGTGGCTCAAGTCCTGGGCTGCAGACTCTCACTCTAAAAACAAACTTGCAACTCTCCCATTTGCAGGTGACTTTTTGGGGGGAGTAAATTGGACCAGATGATACAGCGTATGTCTGGCGGCAAATCCATCAGATTGCCGCAGGATAAGAGAGGAAGGTTGGAAAATTATTTCCTGAGACAAAGCTTCAGACAAGCTAGGTCGTATAGGCCTGGTAGACCATTTCAGGACAGGTTTGCATCAGGGACATCCAGGGCATTTTTTCGCCAAACAGTTAAAAGAGGCACCCAAAAACAGTGGCAGATCGTGTCCTGTGGAAAAGGTCCCAGTAGCAGTGAGACTGCTAAAGTTTGCTAAGAAGTGGAAGGAGAATGTTCGGAACAAATGGGTGCTAGAATTGATCTCCACGGGATATCAGCTAGAGTTTCTGGTACTTGTGTATTTTGGCGGCGCCCCCGATGTCCGTCGTACGACGATCAGATCGCATCGCATGCCATGCACCCGATGGCATACGATGCGATGCAACGCGATTTTGACCCCCTATACGACCAAAAATCGTATAAGCACCCTAAAGGGTGCTTTTGAGCACCCAAATGGGTGCTTACAATGTTAAATGCACCCCGACGCCACCCCCCCACTATAAACGTGAACCCGAAGCGTGGCGAGCGCAGCGAGCCCGCGAGGGGCGGCGGTACCCGTCCTACGACCTTTTCATACCCCCACTATCCACGTTGGCGTGGAGTTGAGAATAGAATAGTGTGGCGAGCGCAGCGAGGGGACGCGGATACCTTCACAGGTAAACGCGTCCCTTCGCGGGCTTCACAGGTATCCGCGTCCCCTCGCTGTGCTCGCTGCGCTCGCCACGCTTCGGGCTCGGTGGCTCGCTGCGCTCGCCACACTATTCTATTCTCAACTCCACGCCGACGTGGATAGTGGGGGTATGAAAAGGTCGTAGGACGCGTACCGCCGCCCCTCGCAGGCTCGCTGCGCTCGCCACGCTTCGGGTTCACGTTTATAGTGGGGGGGTGGCGTGGGGGTGCATTTAACATTGTAAGCACCCATTTGGGTGCTTAACATTGTATAAGCACCCATTAGGGTGCTTATACAATGTTTAATCGCACTGCATCGCATCGTATGGCATTGTATGCCATGTACAATGGCATACAATTTCAAAATTGTATGCCATCGTGCACTATCGTACGATATCGCGTCGCATCGCATACCATCGTATAAGTTATTGGTATGCGATGCGATGGGCGCCGCCAAAATACACAAGTACCGAGTTTCTTTTAAAACCCAGACGGGAAAGATTTTTACTTTCAAAGTTCCCCTGTCCAGGGGCAGAGAGGGAAGCTTTAAAGTCAAGTATAAAGGATCTAATAGACTCAGGAGCAGTCAAAGTGGTCCCAGAAGCAGAAAAGTGCCTAGGCTGCTACTCATGCCTGTTCGTTATAAGGAAAAGTTTGGGAGGTCTCAGAACTATACTAGACTTAAGAAACTTAAATGACAGGATGTGGAAAATAAAGTTTCATACAGTATGAAAACAGCCAAATCCATACTGATGGGTATAAGGGAAAGCAATTACCTCATTTCAATATACCTCAGAGACACTTATTTCCATGTCCCTATTGGGGTACAAGACAGGAAATATTTAAGGTTTTGCTTGGGAGAAAGACATTTTCAGTTTACTTGCCTTCCATTTGGCCTCACGTCCTCACCAAGAGTGTTTACAAAAGTCCTGGTAGTTCTAATCGAATGTCTCAGGAAAAGGAAAATTTCGATATGGGCCTATCTGGACGATTTAATTTCTTCAAGATCAGCGCAGAAGCCATCTTGGCTGCAGAAACCGTCATTCAATTTCTCCAAGACCATGGCTGTTTGGTGAATTGGGAGAAAATCCATTTGGTCCCCATGCAGAGACTCCAATTCCTAGGTATAGTCATCGACACAGTAAAATTCTAGATTTCACTGTCCGAACAGAGATGCGAGAAAATTCAGCAGCTGGTTCGCTGGGCACAAGAAGATACAAGAGTACCACTGAGGTTGGCAGTAAGTCTGCTAGGGATGATGGCATCCACGGTGGATGTCATTCCCTGGGCCAGATGGAACATGAGGGCTCTGCATTGTGGCTCATACACAGTGAAATTTCCTCTGGTATACCAAGAGCCAAGTGCCGTTGAACTATCAGATCACCTTAGACTGTAAGAAAGTCTCTACATTGGTGGGGGGACGACGGTCTGGCATCCAGAACACTGTTCTTATCAAGTCCACAGCACGTGGTGTTGACAATGGCCGCAAGCAGGTTGGGGGGCACATTGTCTCGGCAGAACCAGTTAAGGTGTCTGGTACCCTCTGGAAGTGAAGTTGTCTTTAAATCACATGGAAATGAAAGCAGTCCATCTGGCAATAGAGGTCTTCAGTACAGACGTCGTGGGGTCTAATCTTTGAGTGTTTTCGGACAACACTACGACAGTCTCTTATATCAACAGGCAAGGAGGGACAAGAAGTCAGCCTCTGTTAGAAAAAGTTTGAGGTAATATGCTGTGGGCCGAGGAACATCTTTTGTCTATCTCTGCAGTCCATGTGCCAGGAGAGGACAATCGGCTGATTTTCTGAGCTGGAATTGTATTCTACCTGGAGAATGGGAACATTGAAGGTACAGATCTCTGTGATGATGCTTTATTAGATAAAAGACTGGGAGAACACATACAAGAAGATTTTGCCAAGCAGTAAAGTGAATTCGACCAAGGATTATTAGGTAAGTGATCACCCAATGGGATCTTAATTTAGTTTTGAATGACCCTATGGCTTCTCCGTTTGAGCCATTGGACAGGACCAAGTTAAATTTCTACATGGAAGATTAATTTTCTTGTGGTCATCACTTCGGCCAGGAGAGTGGGCGAGCTACATGCTTTTTTGGTGCAGGAACCATATTTAAAGTTATTTCCGGACAAGGTACTCCTTAGAACTCGGCCTTAATTTTTACCTTAAGTAGTTTAGTCTTTCCACATCAATCAAGATATCATGTTGCCTTGTTTTTTTCCTAATCCGGCCAACAGGAGATAGGAGGATCTCCATACGTTGGATACGTTAGGGCCATCAGAATTTATTTGGACAGGAACGCCAGTTTTAGGAAGGCTAGGTCTTTGTTAGTCATTCCGCAAGGGGAAAGAAGGGATTTAATCCATCCAAGCAAACTATCTCAAGATGGCTTAAAGAGGTAATCAGCTTTACCTACAAGAAAGTGGGTCACCAAGTCCCAGAGGGTATAAAGGCACACTCCGCTAGAGGTATGGCGGTTTCCTGGGCGAGAGACGCTAATGTGTCGCTTAAAGACCTATGCCAAGCAGCAACGTGGTCGTCAGTGCACACGTTTTCCAAGAATTATGCTTTGAATGTGTCTGAGGGACAAGCATTGATTTAATGTATTGTAGCCCTCCCTATTGCTTTGGTATTTCCCACTGTCCTCACAGCACACCACTGATAGATGCAGATTTACTGTATATCACTTCTGCTCTTCATAAATTATCTTTACCAAGATAGCAACGGATTATACTTACGATTTGTGTTTTTCCCTAGGATCGGTGGTGGAGACATTCAAAGACTAGTGTCAAGGGGGAGGAGCAGGCTGATATAGGAGAGTGAGAGGGGAGGGGCGTGTCCTAGGGAAAACTACCTGTCTACTATATGAGGGAGAGAGGGATGAATCCATTATATGGCTGCCATGATGTATTCCGAAGAAAAGGAATTATTGTAAGTATAATCAGTTGCTATCTTGGTAAAGGTAATTTATGAAGAGCAGAAGTGATATACAGTACATCTGCATCTATCAGTGGTGTGCTGTGAGGACAGTGATTGGTGAGGCACCACCAGGGGAACTGTGAGCCCAGGCTGTGGGGCTCTGTTCTATATTACCCCCCACACAGCACACTACACTATACTGTACATGATTTCCTCCAGTACACAAAGCACTATCCATAGCCCCCCAATACACACAGCACTATACACAGTACCCCCTGTCCACACAGCGCACAGCAATATACACAGCCCCCCAGTATACACAGCAACCTCTGTACAAACAGCACACTGCACTTTACACAGCAACCCCTGTACACAAATGCCAGAGGGGCCGATGGCCAGGTGAGCCTATTTGTCACTCCAAGGTGGAGCTGGACTCTCGGCAGGTCTGGCGGCTCTCTGCTCGCCGATTGGTTCCAGGATAGTGTGTGGGAGGCATCACATGTGGCTATTCCTCTCTCTTCTGTAAGCTGGGATCAGAAGCACACACATGCCCAGTGTGTGTACACGCGCAACTTGGCCGATTTGGCAGGCCAGTCCGCACACACAGTACTCTGCCCTATACACAGCCCCCCAGTACACAGAGCACCACACACAGCCACCCTGTACATACTGCACTATACACAGCAACTGCTCTACAAACAGCATACTTCAATAAACACAGCCCCTCCAGTACACACAGCACTATACACAGCCCCCCTGTACATACAGAAAACTGCTCTAAACACAGCAACCCCCTTACATATAGTACATCAAAATGCACTATACACAGCCTCCCAGTACTCATAGCGCCATACAAAGCCCCCTGTACATACAGCACACTGCACTACAGTATATGCAGCCCCCTCTGTAAACAGAGCACCCTACAAATATACACAGGCCGCCTCCCCAATGCCACCCCCAGTACACTCACTCTACCTTGTTTGTGTCTTCCTGTGAAGAGCAGACAGGGAGCCAGCCCGATGTAGTGACAGAGAAGGCAACTGCAGCAGGGGCAGAAAAGGAGCAGGATGTGGAGTACTGTGGCTGAGGCCTCTGTGACTGGACAGAAAGTAAATCCCTGGCACTGAGGCACTTTTATGATGCCTCTTATACAGCTTTTCTAATGCGTTCCCAACTACTGACAGGAGACACGCGCCAGGTTAGCTTTAGGCTACTGAGGTTCGGGAGTTAGGGTTTGGCACAAGAGGGGAGGGTTAGGTTGTGGGAGATGAGGCATAGGGTTATGTGGGAGGGGGAGCAGAGGGGAAGGTAAGTTTTCAGAATGCTGCCATCCCCACTGCCGGTTATCTGTATGTATGCCCATATCCCCCTTAGTCCCACTATATCTATCGTCATTCAACCCAGGCCTCAGTGTATATGCCACTTTATCCCCTCCCCTCTCATAGACCAGTATGAATTTAGCCATTTCCCACTGATCTGTGCATCCTCATATACTACCGGCCCCAGTGTGTATGTCCCCATGCCACTTCCCCCAGGTCCCAGTATGTATGCCATGGTTTCCTACCTTTCCCTCTCCTTCAGAGAGAAAATGCTCTGTTCCTGGACTTCCCTGGTAATGTATGATTTCCAGCTACAGTAGGTAATTAATAAGAAAGGCGTTTCACCACAGGTGATGGCAATCATACATTACCAGGAAAGTCCAGGAACAGAGCATTTTCTCCCTGAAGGAGGGGTCAGGTAGGCAACCCTGATGTATGCCCATGCCTCCTCACCCAGGCCCCAGTATGTATATCAGTACCCCCCTGCCCCCAGTATATATGTCCCCCAGGTCCCAGTGTTTATGTTACCATTCTCCCCCAGGACACCAAGTTTGTTAGGACCGGCACTGTGTTTGAGTTGCAGTTCGCATGTGCAGTGAGTGAGTTGCAATGAACCTTGAAATGAGTGATTACCACAAAGTGAGTGACAAGAAGAGAGCAGTTTGAGGTGGTAAGTAATTTCTCTACTATAATAAATTGTATATAAAATGTATTAGGTCAGGCTTGGGGCAACAAAAAGTCATTAGATAACTTAGAGGGGCTGAAGGCTGCTTAAGCATGAGGCATTATAAGAGCCCTGGCTTAGGGTCATAGAAAGTTCAGGCAGTGAAAAACTCTGTTCAGTTTTTTCTGCCTAGTGATAAGGCTGGCAGAAGTTAGTTAGCCTTTCAGGAGTAAAGGGGGAGGGTACATTACAGTACTACTTAAGCCTTGGGATCATGTGACCTCCACCTTCTTACCTTTTGGAAGCCCTCCCGCCTTCCCTATTTTAGCACTCAATGGTGGGATGGTTATCCCTCGGAGTGCTGGTACGCGTGGCTCTTTTTAAGCAATTTTTGTTGGTGGCTTTTCAACCATATTGGCGGAAAGTCGCTACCAGCCAGCGGTCAAAGGGGGGCATAAGCGGTCATCGTGGGACACCACCCCTTTCGTAGGACGGCGGGTGGTCCTCGCCATGCGGGTGGACAAGGGGCGTTCCCCTGCGGGACTGCCCGTTTTTGCTCTGCCAGGTTAAGGGGTGGTGGTGGCTCCTCAGGATGCAGGTTGTGCCAGTTAGGAGGCGGTGGTGAACCCCTCCTTAAGTTTAAGTCACGTGTTTCAAGTTGACTGGGCTGGCGTGTGGTAGCGACTATAATTTTTTGCCATCCTCCATCTTTTAGTTTAACGGTTAGGGACCTGATCTTTAAGATCCCAAAATTCCAAATTTAAATTCTAGTTTAGCTTAACAAGGTCTTCAATAAATAATTCCTTTAACCTTTTTTAAACGTAATTCTGGTGTCTGAGTCTTTATTTTGTCTGTGTGATTTATTTGCGTCAGTCTCAATTACTTTTAGGTAAGAGGTTTTTACTTATGGTTAAGAAAGGGTTAATTAAGACATAGGCTACTTATATATACTGTATGGGATAATTAACTCCCTACTTTAATTTCTAGGCCCAATATAATTAGTCCAAGTGAAATAATAATAATAATAATAATAATAATAATAATAATAATGATATTTATATAGCGCTTTTCTCCCAATAGGACTCAAAGTGCTTTACCATTGTCTTTACAGCTCAAAATACAAAACAATCTTATCAGTGGATGTCAGTGAAATGCTTGAGTAAATAAGTACGTCTTTAGTCTATTTTTAAAGGATTCTACAGTGGGGGCTTCTCGCACTGTGCGAGGAAGAGAGTTCCATAGAGTTGGAGCAGCAAAGTTTAAAGCTGGACTCCCAGATGATATCTGGGAGATTCTGGGTACTGTTAGTAGTCCTTCTTCAGTGGATCGTGGTAATCGAGTAGGACAGTAAGGAATCAGAAGCTGCTGCAGGTGCCTTGGGCCCTGGTCATGTAGGGCCTTGAAAGTGAGTAAGCCAATCTTGAAAACGATTCGCCATTTTACAGGTAGCCAGTGAAGGGCGTAGAGAATGGGAGTTACAACAACCTGCACTGGTGAACCCCTGCTGCAGGTTGTTGTTCTTGATCTCCCTACCAATTCTATACATCTGGCAAAATCTTGACAGTTTGCATTGCATTTGGGATCATCTTATCTTTACGATTGCTGAAATCGCACTGGATTGTTTCTGAGGCACCAAGCTGCAAATTGTATATAGGACATACATAGATACTTCTTGTTTCTTTACGATTGCTGAAATTGCACCGGATAGATTCTGAGGCACCAAACTGCATATAAGACACATACGGTCAATGCTGATTGCAATATCCGCCCCTGATGAAGTCATGATATGACGAAACGCGTTGGGCTAACTGTGATCAAGATCTCCTGAATTGAACAGCAATCATTTATGTTCACCAATTGTATATTTGTGATACCCTAAAAAAAGGGGCTCATTTTTATTCTTGTACCTGTACGTTTTATATTTTATTAAATACTAAATGTCTAAATTGTTATCAATTGTATCTTAGCGCACTCTGATACCCCCCTATTTTCCCATATATATATTTATTTATATATATATATATATATATATATATATATATATATATATATACCATGTGTGTCTGGCACTCCGTTCTGCAGCCCCCACTTGTTGGGGTGTTCAAATAGTGCCGGGGTGCCTTCCCTCAGAAGAATACAGGTGCAGGTGTTCCTATCAGAAAGAACCAGGCGGCACTCCACGGGCTTGTGACAAAAGAGCAGTGATGTTTATTTGCTCATCAACGTTTCAAAACCCGTCCGGGCTTTTTCCTCAGGATAAACAAACATATATATATATACTAGGGCAGGGGTGGCCAAACCTGTCCTCAAGATCTACCAACAGTTCATGTTTTTCAGGCAACCTGTGGATCTAGAGTAGGAATGAATGCAGCAGGTTTGAAAATGTGACAGTTGGTAATGACTACAGCTGTGCACCAGCTAGGTGATTTGGAAAATGTGGACCGTTGGTAGATCTCGAGGACCGGCTTGGCCACCCCTGTACTAGGGGATTCATTGCGCCCTACGGGCGCTCTTCACACCGTCGTAAGGGGCTGCGCCCCCTTAATTTGTGAACAGGTGTTATATATTATACAAAGAATTGGTTGATGATGTGTAGGTTGAAAAAATCAACACAGAAAGGTCAACACATGTAAATGTTGACATAAGTGTGGCACTTCATTAGTGTCCATGTCAACACATGAGAATGAATATGAAAACATAAAAAAAAAAACATCTTCAAAAACTCATGTCAACCTTTTTCATTGTCGACCATAGCCATGTCAGTGTTTTGCATGTGCCATTTAATCCTGGGGTTGCCGTGAATCGCGAGCGGGGGTGGGGGGGAGGGAGGAGGTGAGGGGTGTCCGCGAATCACGGGAGGAGGGGTCGTGGGTGGATGCCGTGAATTGCGGGAGGGGGGATCGCGGGGGGTGTGGGTGCCGCGAATCGTGGGAGGGGGGACGCGGGGGGGTTGCAGTGAATCGTGGGAGGGTGAGTCGCGTGGGCGGGGGGTTTGCCGCAATGACAGGAAGGGGGGCAGGGGGGGAATCGTGGTAGGGGGGGGGCGCGGGGGGTGGGGGGTACCGCGAACAGCGGGAGGGGGGGCCGGGGGGTTGGCGCAAATCGTGGGAGGGGGGGTCACGGGGTGGAGCCGCAAATCGCGGGAGTCGCCGCGAATTGCGGGGGGTGTGCTGCGAATCGCGGGAGGGGGGGTCGCCGGGGGTGCCGCGAATCGCCACAAGAAAAAAATCAACATAGAAAGGTCAACACATGTAAATGTTGACATAAGTGTGGCACTTCATTGGTGTCCATGTCGACACATGAGAATGAATATGAAAACATTGAAAAAGTGAAAAATAAATCTTCAAAAACTCATGTCAACCTTTTTCATTGTCGACCATAGCCATGTCAGTGTTTTACATGTGCCATTTAATCGTGGGGTTGCCGTGAATGGGGGGGGAGGTGCATACCTCCCAACATGACCCTCTCCAGGAGGGATACATTGCTCTGTTTCTGGACTTTCTTCTTAATTTATGGGTTACCATCACCTGTGCTTAAACACCTTTCTTATCAATTACCCTGTTTAAAACAGGTGATGACAATCATATATTAAGATGGAAGTCCACAAACAGAGCATTCTGTCCCTCCTGGAGAGGGTTATGTTGGGAGGTATGGAGGTGTGGGGCGCTCACCTGGTGTGTCTGGTGAGTAGCTGTGTCTTTGCTGTGTAACATGGAGAGGCAGAGGGTGTCTTGCACTGTGGGCTCACTGGGCTGGTTCTCTGTCATGTGAGTCAGAGGCTCCACCCAGCGTTACAGCTTTAGACACACTTTGAGTGACAGATGTAGCCAAATATATAAGATATATATATATATATATATATATATATACATATATGCCACCCTGCTTTCCTCTCCCTACCTGAATCCTCCGCACACCCACATCCTATGCCACTGTGTGTCTCCCCTCCCTGTATCCTCTGCCACCATGCAACCAATGCCACTCTGCGTCTCCCCTCCCTGCATCCTCCACTACTTTGCGACTCCCCTCCCTGCATCCTCTGTCACTCTGCGTTCCCCCTCCTACACTGCATCCTGTGCCACAATGCCCCCCCACAATCTGCATCCTATGCCAACCTGCGTACGTCCTCCCTCCCTTCATCCTCAGCCACCCTGCATTTCCCCTCCCAGCATTCTACGCCACCCTGCGTCCCCCCTCCCATGAGCCTATTCTGCAGCCTGAGGGGCTGGGGACATAGCCAGCAGCTCGGAGAGGAACTAGCCATGCCTCCACAGTGGCGAAAATGGGGCGTGGCCTCATTGAAATAGGCCACACACCCATAATGCTAGCCCCCCCCCCCCCCCCATTAGGGCTGCTTCAAGATATTTCCGGGCTGGTTTTAATTCCCAATCCACCCCTGTCTGAGGGACAAGTTGGACCTGATTTCCTATGAACTCCCCCAGCAAATCCCACAATTCTAGGGGCCTTCAAGCAAGGGCTTGCTCCCTTGCTGCTTTGATTGTGAATTACACAAAATCAGAGCTGCTGGGAAAAATCTGAGTTGGCACATTATGTGCCATTTTTTAAATGCCATTTTTTGCATGCGATTTATGGCATGTAAAAGGACTCCCGGGGAGCTGTAGAGGGAGTTTAAGGAATCCGAATGTGCTATATTGCAGGTGTTAAACAGCACCTGCGATGTGACGATGATGGCTCCAATTCAGATTTATCCCTTGTGCTGCAGGTCTGACTCCCAATTCAGATGTCAAAACACCTGTGATTTTGCCACAGGTGTTTGACATTGGCGGCCAACGGGTGCCAATGTTGAAGAGGGGGGAAGGGATGGCGGGCTTAAGCACAGTGAGCTTAAGGGGGGGGGGTGCATTAAGCAGCATGGGACTCCATTTGATCTTCTAGATCAGTGGTTCCGGTACTTGTGTAGTTTCACGGCGCCACCGCGCGCACGGTCTGTTTGAAACTTGGCAGCTTGCCAGACTCTGTGCGCGTGCCGCTCTAGCTGTTCTCAGCGCTATGTTACCAGCGTAGCGTGTGCCACTCTAGCTGTTCTCAGCGTCTAAATCCGTCTAAACTCAGACTCCCTGCTACACCCCGGCACACCGCTATCAAAGGGGTGTCCGAAATGTAGACGCTACAATTTAGATGCTTTAGCGTCTGAATCCAGACTCCCTGCAAGCCGCTAAGAAGGGGGGTATCTGGATTTAGACACTAAAGCGTCTGTATTTAGTAGGGTGTAGGGGTACATAGGGGTGCACTGTGCAAAACACTCTTAAACCTGTTCACAATGACACTAGTCGATGCAACAGCTGTCGACCTTGTTAATTCCACTATCCACGCCAACCCGAAGCGTGGCGAGCGGCGGTGGTACGTGTCCTACGACCTTTTCATACCCCCACTATCAATGTCGGTGTGGAGTTGACTTTATAAAGTGTGGCGAGCCCCGCATACCTTCACAGGTATACACGTCCCCTCGCGGGCTTCACAGGTATCCACGTCCCCTCGCGGGGCTCGCCACGCTTCAGGCTCGGTGGCTCGCTGTGCTCGCCACACTTTACAAAATCAACTCCACGCCTACGTGGATAGTGGGGGTATGAAAAGGTCATAGGACGCGTACCGCCGCCCCTCGCGGGGCTCGCTGAGCTCGCCACGCTTCGGGGATGTGTGTATAGTGGAATTTACAAGGTCGACAGCTGTTGCGTCGAGTAGTGTCATTGTGGACAGGTTTTAATAGTGTACCCCTAGACCCAACTAAATTTAGATGCTTTAGCGTCTAAATTTAGATGTACCCCTAGACCCAACTAAATTCAGACGCTTTAGCGTCTAAATTTAGATGCCCCACCACCTTAGCGGCTTGCAGGGAGCCTAGATTCATACGCTTAAGCGTCTAAATCTAGAAACCCCGGCTTCTTAGCGACTTGCATGTAGTCAGGTTTCAGACGTTTTAGCGTCTAAATCCATATACCCCGGCTTCTTCACGGCTTGCAGGTAGTCTGGTTTCAGATGCTAAAGCGTCTAAATTTTAGCGTCTACATCGGGGACCCCACCCCTTCTTAGCGGCTAGCAGGTAGTCGGGTTTCAGATGCTTTATCGTCTAAATTCAGACTCCCCCTTCTTAGCGGCTTGCAGATAGTCTGGTTTCAGACGCTTTAGCGTCTAAATTTAGCGTCTACATGGTGGACACCCCCTTTGATAGTGGTGTGCCGGGGTGTGTAGTTTAGAAGCCCCGGCACGTCCACTTTTACATGCCCCCGTTGTCAGCGGTGCGCACGGCTGCCTATTTCACTGTGGAACTACAAGTACCACAGTGACCTGTCAGCGCCTGGGCAGTGCGCTGCTGCTACTGCCCGGCGCTACACTGATAACGTAGCTGACAATATGTAGCTTACAGCTAGAGCGCCACGTGCACAGTCAAACAGAGCTAGAGCGGCACGCGCACAGTTAAACAGAGCTTCTGACAAGCTGCCAAGTTTCTGAGACAGACTTTGAGCGCGGCGGCGCCATGAAACTACACAAGTTGTAGATTGAAGCAGAAATAGACCTTGCCAGACAAGTTTATTTCTGCTTTCGATGCCGATGCCGCAGGACCAAATCAAATTGAAAATGACCCTGAATCTAAGCATGTGTACACACCATATTAAGTATTATTTGTCATAAATAAAGTTCACATTTCCTTTGATGCAAGGTACAGTAACTCACTCCCTGGGTCTGAGAAGGGGATGGGGGGCCCTGCCAATTTTGTCAGTCCAAGCGTACCCCACAATTTCGAAGCTCTGTATTTAGTTAGATTTTCCCTTTACAGTAAACTCAATGATCTCATTGTGGTACATACTGTGATCAATGTTTTCTATCTGAGTGAACCATTCTGTTTTTAGAAAAAGGTTAAAACACATATATGTGGGGTGTGGCAGAATTTAATGCATGTTGGTTTATCAGATAAATCTAGCAGCTTTTCACATTGCATGTTGCACACACAGGCACTACAACTAATGATTTAGTTGTTTCTCAATCAATTAACTTAGAAACAGCTTTTAGTATGTATTGAGGATAACAGGCTAACCACAGTCTGCTGACCAGTGAAAGCTGACTATTGATATTTTGTCAGATTTTTAAGTAGGGAGAAAACAGTTACATAGCTTAAGCCTGGACTTAAACTGGGCAGAAACAGACAACCAACTTGGTATCTTGGTATCAAAGTGACACATTAAGACAGAAAACAACAGCAACTCAGAAATCCAAAGGTTTGAGTGAGCTCACTTCATACTCACAACATACTATTCCTGGCTGCTTAATCTGGCTATTCATCCGTAATATCACCATTTCTACAACTGCTAAAACTTTGAGTATCACTCTTTATGCTTGTATTTGCACTGTCTTTTTTGAAAATGCCCAGCTGTACCTCTAATGACTTCACCTCTCCTGCTCTTCGATTGATAGTAGGTGTCCCCTAACATTATTTTCTTGGCCCTCTTCTATTCTTCTCTATCTCTATACATCCTCTCTGGGTGAGCTTATCTGCTCACTTGACTTCCACTATCACATCTATGCTGATAATACTGAAATCTACCGCTCCTTTCCTGATCTCTCTCCCTCTATCCTCACTCATATCTCCAACTGTCTCTCTGCTATCTACTCTTGGATGACCCAGCGCTTTTTTAGACTTAAAATATCAAAGACTAAGCTGACCTCTTCCCACCCTCCTCCATAAAACCTGATCATCAGTGGCATAACAATAGCCCCGCAGACCCTGCAGTGGCTATTGTAAAGCCAGTCCCGCTTCCACTGCCGGGAGCTGACCTGTGGTTGGAGCCCGGGATCCGCAGAAAATTTTTCTGTGGTCCCCGCTCCCCTGTCCCCTCCTGGATTCTGCTTGTGATCTAAACAGACTATTGCAAAATGTCCACCCCCATACAGTAGAAAACCGTCTGCTATATGGGGGCAGACATTTTGTGATGGTCCATTTTCATTAGACGCTGAAGTCAGGATGGAGCGGGCAGAGGATCCGGGACCACAGACAAATCTTCTGCGGGTCCCGGGCTCCGACCACAGGTGAGCTCCCGGCAGTGGCAGCGGTAAGCTTTCACGAGCAGGGGCCTCCCTCCTTATGTGCCTTTCTTAAGCCCCCCATACACGGTCCATTCATCGGATCCGTTTTGTGCTTAAACAGCACACATCGTATCGGATCGCATGCATTGTGCATGCACTGCGATCTGATATGATGTGTACCTAGTACAAAAAGTATGTGCAGTACATACTTTTTGTACCGTACTATGTGATGTGCGGAAGCGCGCATTGCATAGTACAGAACGGATGCCGGCGAACGGCGCCGTGTATGGGCACCATTAGAATATATAAACCTCTGCCACCCTGATGATTGCTTCAGTGTCCTGTCCCCTGATGCAACTATCCATATTTACCATGTACTTGTCCTAAACTGTCTTGTACTGTAATTCGGTATGTGTTTTTGCTCATAACTATGCTCTGTAAAGCGCTGCGGAATATGTATGCGCTATATAAAAACCTGTTAATAAATAAAATAATAATGAAGTCATAAGCTAATGAGAAATTAAAAATTAATGAGAAATTAAAATTTACCATAGCTAGTTCAAGTAGCAAAAGATTATTCAGAGATCATACTAATCCTTCAGATCCTGTCATTTTATAGGCTGCTTTTAAATAATGACAGGGACTGATTGGTTGGTCCTTTACCTCTCACTAATTTATCTCACTATTTATTAATCCCTACGTTAGATGCAACTAAGGATGATATGCGTGGAAAGAGATGGTTGACATCAATTGTGGTATTGCAAGTGGCCTCCATGGCAGCATATTCTAATGGATGACCATTGATGGTTTTACCCGTCGATTGTCATCCCTTTTCTTTGACTAACTGGTCAATGGCAATTCAAAACCAGGGAGCGGTGCTTCACGGGTATTGGGGGCAGAGCTATTCTCCGTGTCCCAAGCACCTTGGGCAAAGAAAAACTTTTTTGGTTATGCTGTACCATCGATGGTAATTATTCTACTTCGGCCATAAACTATCGATGATTCTGAAATATCGTTGGTCGATGGCCATCCCTAATCTGTAGTTAAAGTTAGTATAACTGTAGATGTATTGAAATGTAAAATGAGTTCAGAGAAACTTATCTTCACATCGCTAATGCTAACTGAGCGGTTTTATTTGTGTAACATGACCCATGTTGTTACAAGTTGTCTTCCTGCATCAGCTTACAGTGGTATGTTGATAGCACAATATTGTATAATGCTTTCAGTCCCAGTTATTTATTTATTTGCAGTTTCTTATATAGCGCAGCAGATTCCGTTGCGCTTTACAATAGTAGACAGTGATAAAACAAACTGGGTAACAGACAGACTTGGTGGTTAGAGGGCCCTGCTGCAAGCTTACAATCTATTAGGTATATAGGAGGGAAACACAAGGAAGTCACTGGGCTTCTTAGAAAGAGTTTATTTATCAGAAAGTGTTTACAGAGGTTAAGTAACAATTGTCAAGGAAGCAGTCCCTGCACAGGTCAAAGGAGAAATTTTACATTCCAAATAAGCATGGTCAGCAGAAGTGCAATGCCAAGATGCCCTCCGTCATTAACACCGTTTATACTACCACCAGTGTCATCCCCCTCCTCCTCGATGGTATCCTCCCATTCACTGATCTCATTCTCACTTGTGCCCGGCTGACCTTTATAGAAAGAGGAAGGTTTAGGTGGGAAAGACAATCCTGAAAAGTTTCCAGTAGGAATAGGCTTATGTGAGCTGCAGAACCGCAGGTTCCGCTCTTCTAGTGATCGTAGGTCTCTTCCACGTAAAGCTGGGGGTGTGGAGCAGGTCACTGGAGAGCTGGAGACTCCCGGGGAGGAATAGAACCAGCCCCACAGTGATCGGCAGCTGCAGTCACAATGCCATGGGTTCCCATTTAGACGCAAAAACTGCAAAGAGGGAAGGGAGCGCAAGCAGTCCCCCGAGAGGGAAGGCAAACTGTTATTGAATAGGAATAGGATGGTAAGACTGTTCAGACCACTAAATGCCACAGGGGAGATTGTCACTAAGCGGTTGCTGTGGAGCAGTAGACGATCCAGACTCGTGAGGCCAAAAAAGATGCCGGCTGGAAGGGACTGCAGGAGGTTCCCATACAGAAAAAGCTGGGTGAGATTTGACAGGTCACGGAACAAGCCATCCTAAATGACAGGGGAAAAAGCAGATAACAAAAACAAAATAATGTTAGTTCCTGGGAAGTGGTTCAGCACCATGGTAGAAATATATTAGACTGATGGAAAAAAAAGAAAAGAAATAACAGGTGGTGGTAGGAGTACTGTAGGAGTATCTGACATTGGTACAGTAAGCAGTTTAAATATAGTGTATGACAGCATCCTCAGCATATTTAAAGATATATGTAAATGTTTAAATGAGAATCTATAGAAATCTTAGTAGTTAATACACATCAAGCAGCTGGCAGTGTGAGGAACTTACAAAATGATGGTTCTTAAAGACTGCATAAAGTAAATGACATTAGTATTTAGTTAGCTTGTGTCAGTATAGGAAATATCGTGTATAATTTGTTTAAAAAAAAAGAATATACAAGAAAAAAACGGTACTTATGTAATATCTGGGCTCCCGTTTTTCTTATGAGACCGTGTCCCCTCGCTGCGCTCGCCACGCTTCGGGCACGGTGGCTCTCTGCGCTCGCCACACTATATAAAATCAACTCCATGCGTATTTGGATAGTAGGGGTATGAAAAAATGGGGTGCATTTAACATGGGAGTCCAGATAATACATAAGTACCGAAAAAAACTATTTGTGATAACTAGGGCTGCCAATCCCGGGGCATTTTTTCAATCCCGAAATTCCGGATTGAAAAATGCCCAATCCCGGGATTTCCGGAATCCCAGGATTGGCTTCCCTAATTAAAAAAACCTGCCCCGGCCGCCCCGCATATTTGCTTACATATGCGGTGCGGCCGATCACTGAAGCCGGGAGGCGGGCGGGTATGTGAGCGCCCACTAGTGAAGCCAGGAGCCGGGTGGGTGGGCTGGCAGGCGATGCAGTCATTCTGCGCACCCAGGACGGGTCTGTGCAGCTACTTGGCCTTGTCACGCTGCGCAGAGCCACACTGCCGGGGAAGGGAGACGCTGCCTGGCATTAGACTGCGCATGCGCAGTCTAATCCCAAAATCCCAGGATTGGAAACTCCAATCCTGGGATTGAAATACCAACGTTTTAGGGGCCAAATCCCGGGATCCCGACGATCCCGGGATTGGCCACCCTAGTGATAACATTTTACAGTAAACTAAATACAGTAGACTTTTTAATTTAATAGAAATGTCAGGTTAAGGCTGTATTAAATTATTAAAATATTTGGAAGACTAGTATAGCCAGGGGTTAAAGTGAGGGGGAACGGGGTGGAACGGAGTTCCACCACCTCTTATGGTGAGGTTGAACATTTTAACTTCCGCATTGGCCCTGCACAGTAATTCTCATAGAAAAGCATTCTAGTTTGCAGGGGGATGCCAAAAACCCTACCACTGGCCCTGTCTCTGCCTAATGGGGGGGGGGGGGGGGGGGGGGGTAATTAGGTGGCATAGAGAAATGAGTTCCCCCACCTCTGCATGACCACTTTAAGCCCTGCCTCCCATACACACACTAGGTGGGAAATTTACTAAAATAGGATCAGAATATAATTCTTATTTATTTAGCACCTTCTAGAAGATAATTGATATGATCTGACAGGTTGCCCATAGCAACATCCCACGTGAAATACAACTCCCATGTGAAATACAATTTTCCCCTAGGTGATGTAATGAGCGATACCGCTCATTATATTGCCCAGTGTAAATGCCCTGCCTGACAGCAGATGTGTCCTACGGCAGGTCATAAACAAACCCCCTCTGTTGTCTCAGAATACAGTCGAATTATGGACCACACTTAGGTCGACAGTCATTAGGTCGATACCGTTGGGTTGACAGGTGGGAAGGTTGACAGGTGTCTGGGTCGACATAGGTCAAGGTCGACATAGATTGTGTCAAAGGGTCAGAAGGTAGACATGTTTTCTTTTACTGTTTTTTTTGAGCCGACATGTGCCGACAGGCGGTATTTCATGCCCTACCATCCACTAGGGCGTGGTGGGAGAATAAAATAGTGTGCCAAACGCAGCAAGGCACTGTGCCCGAAGCATTGCGAGCGATGCGAGGAGCTGCGGTGGCCTTCCAACTGTGTCCATGTCGACTGTGTCAACATTTGGTTAAAAAAATAGAAAAAAAACATGTCGACCTTCCGACCCGTCAACACAACACATGTCGACCTAAACCCATAGGACCTTGTCCTATGTCGACCTAAACCCATGTTGACCTTGTCCTATGTCGACCCAGACACCTGTCGATCTTTCCCCCTGTTGACCCAACGGTGTCAACCTAATAACTGTCATTTGCACATTTGGAACAGTTCAGATTAATCATCATCCTCATCCTTCTTGCTGCTGTTAATATCATCATAATCACCACAAGATCATATTAGCAGAATCCAAGTTTTGGAAGTCAATAGGTCATCACTAAAAGAACAACATTGACAAAAAGTCGAACACAAGGAAAAAGTCGACTTGAAAAGGTTTACTTATGAAATTGATCAATCACCATCCGTTGTGTGAATTTGCAGCCGTGTGAACAGATTCAGACCTAACCATGGCTGTGAATTTGCACAGCTAACGATTATCGATGAACTGAGGTTGCATATGGGCTCCATATATTGCGCATACACAATGCTAGTCAGTGATGAAGTGCTACTACTTTTTCTAATCACAAGCTGTTCACAAGGTAATTGACAGGAAGAAGGCGGCTGGGAGCAGTAACTGGACATTTCATGGGTGCGACAGAAAGATGACTGCTAGTGTCCTGGAAAACACAAGCATCCCCAAGCATTTTAGGTGACATGAGCAACAGGCCGGATATACCGGTATTAATCACAGCCGCTGAGTTACTCTCTGGCTACTACTAGCTTGTGATGAGTGGTGGCCAGTAAAAAAATCATTCGATAGTGATCCAATAATGATGGGTTTTGGACATATCCGCTCAGCTGCAAAGTCTTCACAAGGCATACACAGCCATTTGCACGGCATGCACATTGGTGGGATTTCACATTGGGTTCTGGGCATACAGGATCGCTGGCTGCTGTGCATTTGCTGCCATGCAATTATATCTGATTGACCCCTAGGTCTGAATCGCCCCCTAAAGTGCTTAGGTACAGATATAGCCATGCTAATCTATGCTACCTATTGCGCATACCTCCCAACTGTCATGCTTACCGCGGGAACGTCCCGGTATACGGGGACGTTCCCACATCCTGCCCGGGGCCCCATTGTCCCGCGTGAAGGGGGGGGGGAGTTAGGAGTCCCCCCAGCCTGACAAGAACAGATGCTGTGCGCATGCGCACAGCGTCTATTCAGCACCGCAGAGCGGCGAAAAACGGCGGCGAGGCCGGAGGCCAATTGAGGCATACTACAGCATGTTGCAGCATGACGAAGCATTGAGCATTTTGTGTTGCAGATTAATTTAATGCTTATAACCATGTACTTGTCCTAAACTGTCTTGTGCTGTAATTCGTTATGTGTTTTTGCTCATAACTATGCTCTGTAAAGCGCTGCGTAATATGTATGCACTATATAAGAAACTGTTAATAAATAAATAATAAATGCGGTACTTGTCTAGTTTCACGGCGCCACCGCCGTGCGCACGCTCTGTCTCTGAAACTTGGCAGCCTGCCAGAGGCTCTGTTTACCTGTGCGCGTGCCGCTCTAGCTGTAAGCGTATTGTCAGCTTACGTTATCAGCGTAGTGCCGGGCGGCAGCAGCAGCAGCAGCAGCGCGCTGACAGGTCACTGTGGTACTTGTAGTTCCACATTGAAATAGGCAGCCCTGCGCACCGATGACAATGGGGGCATGTAAAAGTGGACACCCCAGGCACACCGCTCACGTGCCGGGGCTTCTAAACTACACACCCCGGCACACCGCTATCAAAGGGGGAGTCCCCCATGCAGACGCTAAATTTAGACGCTAAAGCGCCTAAAACCCGGACTATCTGCAAGCCGCTAAGAAGGGGGAGTCAGGATTTAGACGATAAAGCGTCTGAAACCAGACTACCTGCTAGCCGCTAAGAAGGGGTCGTGTCCCCCATGCAGATGCAAAAATTTAGACGCTTAAGCGTCTGAAACCCGGACTACCTGCTAGCCGCTAAGAAGCTGGGGTTTCTGGATTTAGGCGCTAAAGCGTCTGAAACCCGACTACCTGCTAGCCGCTAAGAAGCCGGGGTTTCTGGACTTAGATGCTTAAGCGGCTGAAACCAGACTAACTGCAAGCCGCTATGGTGGTGGGGCATCTAAATTTAGATGCTAAAGCATATAAATTTAGTTGGGTCTAGGGGTACATCTAAATTTAGACGCTAAAGCATCTAAATTTAGTTGGGTCTAGGGGTACACTATTAAAACCTGTCCACAATGACACTAGTCGACGCAACAGCTGTCGACCTTGTAAATTCCACTATGCACGCCAACCCGAAGGGTGGCGAGCACAGCGGTACGCATCCTACGACCTTTTCATACCCCCACTATCCACGACAGCGTGAAGTTGATTTTATAAAGTGTGGCGAGCGCAGTGAGCCCCGCGCGGGGATGCGGATACCTTCACAGCTATCCTCGTCCCCTCGCGGGCTTCACAGGTATCCGCGTCCCCTAGCGGGGCTTGCTGCGCTCGCCACGCTTCGGGCTTGGTGGCTCACTGCGCTCGCCACACTTTATAGAATCAACTCCACGCCGACGTGGATAGTGGGGGTATCAAAAGGTCGTAGGACGCGTACCGCCGCCCCTCGCGGGGGTTTGCTACGCTCGCCACGCTTCGGGTTGGCATGGATAGTGGTGCTGTTTCAGGAACACATTCACACCTGCACACTCATACACCTGAGACAGTAATGGCGACATTTTTGGTAACTGTTAACTGGTTTTTAGTTTAAAATTTAACTGTGAGAACTGAGGATAAAAACGATTCAAAGAACAGTAGCTAATCAACGTTAAGAACAGACCAATATTAGGGAAAAAGTCATGATTGGTGAGAGGAACAGGAAGGAGCTGCTGCGTCATCACCGCCACCACTTGCAGAGGAGTCGGCCGGCTCGGCACTGTCATCATCCTTCTCGATCAGGGGGAGCAGGATCAGAGCATGAAGGATGCATTTGAAGGAGTCCTGGGCACCTAAACTCTGCCTCCACATGAATTCCTGGAGGTACGAGTCCAGGTGATGGTGCGCGGTCCCCCTTTGGCGCTTATTGCGCCACTTACAGCTGCCCCACAGGCGCTCAATGTTTTGGGTGTGCACCCCAGTGTCTGGGTCCACAAAATTATACCTGTGGTTGACCTTCCCATGCAGCTAACCGGCCTGCTCGAGCTGCTGGGTGTTGTAGGCCCTCCAACAGTCTGTGTACACGGTGGTGCCCGGTTCAACATGACAGCCAATGGCTGGCCGCATCCCGCCGCTCCACCGCAGTCATGAAGCACTGCCCCCTCGAGATGCCCCCGAACACCCACTGCTGGGGCAGGAGCCATCCCACATTGCTCTTCCTCTTCACATAGAGGCTCTCGTCCACCTTCATGATGTGACCCGGGCCTCCGATCCGCTGCTGAGACTGCGCCAGCAGGTCCACCGTGCAGGCATCCCTCATGAGGTTATTGTACTGGACCGCAGTTTTTTGTGAGATGTTGAGCTGGCGGTCGCAAAACTTGATGCTGGTCAGCTCTTCCGCCCAGCAATAGAGGAACCGGATCAGGGTCACGAAGCTGAGGTGAGACCCCCGGAACTACTGCGCGGAACTCACGCTCACCTTCTTCCGGCAGCTGCGAATGTGGCAGCACCACATGCGCTCTTTGACGCTCAGCCTCATGGGGTGGCCATTGGGGCAGGTCTGGGTCTGCGGCAGGAACTGGTGGGCCTGCAGGAAAGCCACCACCTCCTCTTCCGTCTGCGGCAGACTAAACAGAGTCAGACGCTCCATCACCATAGTCAGGTTAGCCACTGCCATCATACACCTCCGTCTCTCACACAGTGCTACTACTGACTGACTATGTTTACTGCGTAGCGCTCTGACTGACTACGTTACACTGTCCGCACGGGGCTAAGCAACAGACTGTGCGCGCGAAGTGCCGGGAGTGTGAATTCAGACGCTAAAAGCGCCTAAAATGTTAGCGTCTACCCTTTGGTAGCGGTGTGCCGGGGTGTGTAGTTTAGAAGCCCCGTTTGTGTCCTGTTTACACGCTACATTTCATTACATTACAGCTAGAGTAGCACGTGCAGCGCTACGTTACATTACATTATAGCTAGAGCGGCACGCGAGCCTCTGGCAGGCTGCCAAGTTTCAGAGACAGAGTGTGCGCGCGGTGGCGCCGTGAAACTACACAAGTACCATAAATGCTTATGTTCATCCACCAGATAACTACTTTACTTTATGTTAAATGCAGAAATACAGTATATGGAATATATAGCACTGGGCTACAGGATCACTGAATACAAATCATGCACCATAACTAGAAATGTAAACCTACAGTTTCGTACCTTCTGCCTTACACATGGAAGCCCGGCGGCAGGTTGCTTTAAATTCACATGGATTATATCACTCATTCTCTCATGCTTTTATTTATTTGTACAGTACATTACAGATGTAGCGCTTGTAATCTTTGCAGGGGCTGGTGGTGGATTCACCAGCCGCCGGAAGGGGATACGCGTGCACGAGATGCAACCGCATTACCTTCAACTGGAGCTCCCCCGGGTCCCCGCTGCCTTCATTGCTGGCTCCCTCTCTGGCCTATAGTGTACTATTAATTGTGACCTAGCGGTTAAGGCCACAGCATGCGATGTGCTGTATGCTGATTGATTACTGCACATTACTTCATGTATATACATTGACCCTGCTGATTTCATAGCATCATTACTGTATCCTTATGTTCCAGCTGTTCTGACCACGCTGATACATTTATTTTCTATGTTTGCAGGAGGTCATACTGTTAGAATCTCTGCATTGTGGTGTTACCATGGCAGTTTTTATATGTAAATTTCTTCTGTCACTTCGTTGTCAGGTCTCCTAGCAACCCTATCGGAGGTCCGGACGCACCGGCTGGTGCGCACTTGATCCAGACTGACGGAGGCGATCTGAGGCCGTTCACAATGGTGTTGGTGAGTGTCTATAAATGTTTGTATCTTATCATTGTCATATTGAGCTTAAAAACGGTCGTAATACACCGAAGCGTTGCTTAAGACAATTGTGTCTGCATTGCATTATTTCACAAATCCTTTGAGTGCCGATCCCGACTCCAGCATCTATATTTTGTGTTTCCAACACAAGTCAGGGCACCAAGGCATTTTTTTCCTTCACGTATACCCCTTCGGTGAGTGCCGAACAGAACATATATATATATATATATATATATATATATATATATATATATATATATATATATATATATATAAAGAGTTGCCTTCCAAAAGCAGAAACATGTATTCCTATTTAAGGAATAACCAGCACAGGACCAGAAGCTTTACTTTAAACTTTTATGTAAGCAACATCAAGTTTCCATAGACATGTCCGGCAATCACAGTGAGGTAACAGTAGACAGCAAGTATAGGACCAATCACGTCCAACACCCTTAAGGCAATACAATTCTTACTGTGAGCAGCTGTCCAATCTGTGGCCGTAGTCAGCTGAAGGTCCCCTGACGGACCGTTTCAGTGCCTTGTGCACCTTTCTCAAAGGGAAAAAGATCTGACACTGATGTCCAAACCTGCGGTGCTTAAATGGGGAAAAATTGTAATCACTCACCTGTGTTTTCCACCTGGTCTGCTCATCACCTCTCCCGCGAGTACACAGTTTCCGGCTTCCATGACCGACGTCAGACGCCAGCGTCCACGCCCGCCAATGACGTCAGCCGCTGGTCTCCGTTCATCTGCATGCTGCAGCGGGGAGTGCACGAGGGTTCCTAGGTGCAAGAGTGATATGTCACTTCCGTTACTATGGTAACGCACATACACAAACTTGTGTTGTTCCTATATTGATTCAAAGCAACAAATCCGTTCCCTTTGAAAAAGCGCTACCAAGCTTCCTAAATCAATCGCCACATATATTGCAGCATGTGGGGCACAGGTTACAAGATTACCTAAGAAAAAATACCCACCAAACCTAATGTACAAAAATACATAGAAATACATAAAATAGCATGAAAAAATCAAAATAACAAAACATGAAAAATAGTACTTTGCCTTGGGTCAATAGTTACACTACTTGATCACAATATTACCAGTAGAAAGGTTCTCCTACTCTATAGAAACAGTACAAATGAGAACTCCTCATTGAGTCATTTAGGGCTCATACAGTCCAGCTCATATATCCAGAAACACTCTCTCTGCAATAATTTGCCATGTCGGTCACCTCCTCTTCTCATGGGTGCTACATGCTCAAGTAGCATAAATGTAAAATCACTGATGCGATGTCCACACTGTATGAAGTGCTTTGCCACTGGTGGGGTACCAGGTTCCATCTTTATCCCCTCTTTTTTAATGGAGCTCCGGTGCATGGAAATTCTTTCCTTAAGCATGCGTATTGTCTTTCCGACATATATTTGCTTGCAGGGGCACATAATCATGTAAACCACAAAACGTGTCTCACAGTTCATCCTTGTTTTTAACTTGTATGTTTTGCCTGTTGTAGGGTGTACAAAGCTGTCTGTTACCTTAATAAAATTGCAATTTGCACATCCCGTGCAACGAAAGGATCCCACAGTCTTGCTCAGCCAATTTTGTTTAGGTCCTATTCTAGGACTCACATCTGTGTACAGCATCCTTTGTTTAAGGTTTCGACTGCGTTTGTAACAGAATAACGGCATGGAGCTACAACTGGCCCCCAAAACTGGGTCTGTTTGGATGATGTGCCAATGCTTTGTAATCGCCCTGCGTATTTTCTTTTGAAGCAATAGAGTATGTGCTGGAAAATACAATTTTAGAGTCTGAACTTTTGTTTGCACTAGGTGACAGGAGAACCTGTCTCTTCAGGTTCATGGCACATTTCTTGGCATTGGCCAGATCCTTACTCATATAACCCCTCGACACGAAATCCTGGCACATCTTATCAAGTGTCCCTTCAAGTTGTCCGGGTCTGAGGTGTTTCGTACAGCTCTTATTAGCTGGGAGAAGGGCAACCCATTTTTAAGTGGTTGCGGGTGAAAACTCTCCGCCAACAGGAGAGTGTTTTTGTCCGTTGGTTTTTTGAAGAGCGCTGTGACAAAGCAATTCTCTCTGATATGTATCATCACATCTAGGTAATTAATTTTACTGGAACTGGAATTCAAAGTGAATCTAATAGACCCAGGCAGTACATTCAAATAATCAACAAATTCCTGTAACAAAGTCAAAGTGCCTGTCCACACCATAAAAATATCATCAATGTATCGCAGATACATGGATATACAATCATGAAATTTGTTATTGGCAAGTATTTTGGACCTCTCATAGTCATACATAAATATATTTGCGTACGACTGGGCCATATTCGACCCCATCTCCGTCCCTTTCCGCTGACAGAAGAACATGTTGTTAAACAAATGTTTGCTTACATAAAAGTTTAAAGTAAAGCTTCTGGTCCTGTGCTGGTTCTTCCTTAAATAGGAATACATCTTTCTGCTTTTGGAAGGCAACTCTATAACCCCTCAAATACCAGGCACGGACACCATTTTGGACTCCAACAGCGCTGTGCGTACTATCATTCTGTGTATATATCTATATATATATATATATATATATATATATATATATATATATGTGTGTGTGTGTGTGTGTGTGTGTATATATATATATATATATATATATATATATATATATATATATATATATATGCGTGCAACATATGATCCTACGTCTGCCTTCAAGATTGAGATCGATGCAGTGATTGATGTAGGTGTGTCAAATCGTTGGATTGATACCAACAAATCCAAATTTCTGAAACAGGATAACCTTAAGATCGCGCTGATATACGATCTCCCCAACATTCATAAAAACATAGTGGCCCCCCCCCCCAGGCAGACCAATAATTTCTACTAGGCCAACCATTGTCACAGTTCGTGGATTTTCACTTACAACCAGTGGTGGTGTATTTCACACGTGACACCCCTGACTTTTTGCTCAAATTGCGTAAATTTGGCAGACCTCCCCCAAACAGTCTACTGGTAACCCTCTATGTTAGTAGTTTGTACACAAATATATCTAATGAAGAGGGTGCACCTGCAGTAAGAGAGATCCTGACGACAAGCAGTGAATGTTCAGGTTCCCTTATTGATTACTTGATATTACTGATGAATATCATTTTACATAAGAATTATTTCTTATTCAGTAATGCATTTTTCCGGCAACTGTCTTGGACCGCAATGGGGTCAAATATGGGCCTATCTTATGCCAACTATGTACTGCTATGAGAAAACATTCACTATGGCTAACCCTGAGTTTTCCAGGTTTATAGGCAATTTATAGATTACTTATTTCTTGTATGGACTGGGAATCAGAGGTAACTTGACTGTTTCATCAACTACTATTAGGTTTACATGCTACAGTCACCCAGTCACCTTGGACTTCTTGGATGTGATAATCACGGTAATTAATGATGCATAATTAAGGTCTTTAACCCCTTCACGACATTTGACGTATATATACGTCATGGCCGGGAAGTACTTCCCGACCATTGACGTATATATACGTCATGGCTTAAAACTGTCACTGCGTCTAGAGACGCAGTGACAGAGGGACGATGTCTGCTGTCCCTGACAGCAGACATGTCCGTGCATGCCCAGGGGGGGCGGCGATGCCGCCCCCCCGTCGGCGATCGCTGTGATTGGCTGTTCATTGTGAACAGCCATTCACAGCGTTTTCTGTGTCACCGGCGAATAACGTTCGCCGGTGACACGGGATCGGAGGTGATTGGTGCTGTAAAGTACAGCACCAATCACCGCGGGGTGTAAGGGTGACACTGGTGTCACCCCACCTCACCCCTCCCGCCCCCAAAGGCCGTGATTGGTTCGTCGGACCGACGGACCAATCACAGCCATGGAGGGGGGTTTAAACTAACGGTGACTGCACTGCAGACGCCATTCCGGTCTGGAATAGCGTGCAGTGCGGTCACCGTGCCCAGCTGCCGCCTATACTGACCAGAACCCATCCAAAATACTTACCTGATCATTGATATTGCTTATGCTTGTGACATCTTGTGACATCCTGTGACATCTTGTGCTGCTGCGATTTATTAGTTAGAGAGAGAGAGATAGAGAGAGAGATAGAGAGAGATAGAGAGGCCTAGTGCTATATTTTGTGCTGCTGCAGTGTGATAGAGCTATAGATAGAGAGATAGCGAGAGATAGAGAGAGATAGAGAGAGAGAGATAGAGAGAGAGATAGTGACAGATTGTGCTATATATTTTTTATATAACTGAAAGAGATAGAGAGAGATAGAGAGAGATAGAGAGGCCTAGTGCTATATTTTGTGCTGCTGCAGTGTGATAGAGCTATAGATAGATAGAGAGAGATAGAGAGAGATAGAGAGAGAGAGATAGAGAGATAGTGACAGATTGTGCTATATATTTTTTATATAACTGACTGCTGCCCCCCCTTTTGTGCTGATCAGTATAAATTAACTGATCAGCAACTTTTTGGGGGCGCAGGTTTTTTTTTATATATAGATATACCTGTCAGTGCTGCTGCTGCAGTGTCATAGAGTGATAGATAGTGAGAGATAGAGAGATAGAGAGAGATAGTGACAGAGAGTGATAGAGAGTGCTAAATTTTGTGTCTGCTGCCCCCGCCTTTTGTGCTGATCACTATATCTGAGGTGATCAGCAACTTTTTAGGGGTGCAGAGGTTTTTTTTTTTATATATACCTGTCAGTACCACCAAAGGTTGTGCACCTGCTGCCCCTCACTGGTAATCAGTGTCGCATCACTGATCACCTTTTTTTATTTTTTGTGAGTGCTGTGGGGTCTTTTTTACATTTTTTTTTTACACACACTGTGATTTTGTGTGTGTCCTGTGGCCACTGTGCGCTGATCAGTGACGTACATCACTGATCAGCTTTTTCGGCACAGGGTTGATCTATTTTTTTTTTTTTTTGGATCAAATTCCTGTTGCCTTTGAGCGCTGTTCAGTGACGGACGTTACTGACCAACATCTGTGCTCAATTTTTGGCGCAGGACCTTTTTTTTTTTTAACCCCTTCCATTTTTTTTTTTAACCCCTTCCATTTTTTTTTTTAACCCCTTCCATTTTTTTTTTTTAACCCCTTCCATTTTTTTTTTTGAACCCTTCAATTTTTTTATTTTTGTATTTTTTTTTTCTGCACTACATACATACACACTACACACTACATACCCCCCGGGTTGAAATAAAGTTTGTACCCCCCCCTACACTATACACGTGTTGAAACATTTCACTACCAGTAACACAAAAATATAAATGGCATCCCAAATGTCATCCCAAATGTCGTCCCAGTCATCCAGGAGAATGTATTCGGTGGAGGAGGCATATGCCATGCTTGCCTCTGACTCTGACACAGCCAGTGAGGCAAGCGGGGAATTTGAAGGATTTGTCTTAAGCTCCTCTTCCTCCTCTGATGATGAGGGACCCCCTCAAAGACGCCCCCGTAGAGCAGCTGAGACCCCCCCCCAATAATTGATCTCGTATGGACCCCACCACCAGACAATTTTGAGCCCCAGGTTCCTGAGTTTTTGGCCATCCCAGGAATCCAATTTGATTCAACAGGTCTCAGAGAAATTGACATTTTTAAATTATTTTTCTCTGATGATTTTATAAATTTAATGGTGGACCAAACTAATTTATATGCCCAGCAGTTTATTGCTCAAAACCCCACGTCATCATTTGCTAGGTGGACCCCTGTAGATGCAGTAGAGATGATGACGTTTTGGGGTCTGGTGTTACATATGGGTATAGTAAAAAAGCCACAAATTAGGCAATATTGGAGTACAGATGTTCTGTACAGCACCCCATTTCACCGTATGGCCATGCCCCGGGCTCGTTTTGAGGCAATCCATAAATTTATACATTACACCGATAATGCACAGTGCCCACCCAGAGATGATCCCACCTTTGACAGGCTATTCAAAGTCAGGCCGGTCATTGATCATTTCAGTGCCAAATTTGCAGAGCTATACATCCCTGATAAATGTATTAGTATCGACGAGTCCCTTATACATTTTAAAGGAAGGGTTAAATTCCGCCAGTACCTTCCCAGTAAGAGGGCAAGGTATGGCATAAAAATGTATAAGCTGTGTGAAAGCACCACAGGGTACACCCACAAGTTTAGGGTATATGAAGGGAAGGATTCAAGAATTGAACCACCAGAATGCCCCCCCTCCCTCGTAGGTGTTAGTGGAAAAATTGTCTGGGATTTAATGCACCCCTTCCTGGATAAGGGTTATCACCTCTATGTGGATAACTTTTACACCAGCATCCCCCTGTTTAAGGCCCTTGGTTCAAGAGGTACAGCAGCTTGCGGTACTGTGCGCAAGAACCAAAGAGGCCTCCCAAAAACGCACATTGCCCAAGTAATGAGAAGGGGTGAAAGCAGGGGAATATGCACCGAAAATTTGTTGTTGGTCAAATATAAGGACAAGAGGGATGTCCTTATACTGACAACAATTCATGGAGACAGTACCACCTCCATCCCTGTACGAGGTACCAGTACCCACACCTCAAAACCAAATTGTATCCTAGATTACAATAAGTACATGGGCGGAGTGGATCTTTCAGATCAGGTACTGAAGCCGTACAGTGCCCTGCGGAAAACAAATATCTGGTACAAGAAGCTGGCCGTGTATATCATCCAGATGGCACTGTATAACGCTTACGTGCTATTCCGTTCTACCGGCCAGAGGGGGACATTTATGCACTTTCAAGAGGAAGTCATAAAGAGCCTAACATTTGGGAATCAGCAGGCAGAGGGCCCCAGTACTTCTAGTACTGGCCCCCGTATTGTACCAGGGCAGCATTTTCCCAACGAAATCCCCTCCACTGCAAGAAAGGGCAGGACACAAAAAAGGTGCAAAGTTTGCTATAAAAAGGGAATAAGAAAGGAAACTATTTTCCACTGTGAAACTTGCCCCGACAAACCCGGCCTATGTATAAAGGAGTGTTTCAAAATATACCACACATCTATGGATTATTAGGTTCATCATTTCACCGTGCTTCGGGGGTCTTGCTAATGCCACATAGCACCCACCATTCATTCCACCAGAATCTGAGCTGCAAAAACCAAAAATCACTCCTTCCCTTCTGAGTCCTGCCATGCACCCAACTGGTATTTTTTGGTCACATGTGAGGCATTGCCGTACTCTGGAGAAATGGGGGCACAGATTTTGGGGTGCTTTGTCTCCTTCATTCCTTGTGAAAATGAAAAATTTTGAGCCAGAAGTACATTTTTGTGTAAAAAAATGTATTTTTTTCATTTTCACTGCCCAGTTGTACCAAAATTGATGAAACCCCTGGGGGTTTGAAATGTACACTATACCCCTAGATGAATTCCCTGAGGGGTGTAGTTTGCAAAATGGGGTCACTTGTGGGGGGGTTCCACTGTATTGGTAATGCAACATAGCACCCACCATTCATTCCACCAAAATCTGTGCTGCAAAATCCAAAAATCACTCCTTCCCTTCTGAGTCCTGCCATGCACCCAACTGGTATTTTTTGGTCACATGTGAGGCATTGCCGTACTCTGGAGAAATGGGGGCACAGATTTTGGGGTGCTTTGTCTCCTTCATTCCTTGTGAAAATGAAAAATTTTGAGCCAGAAGTACATTTTTGTGTAAAAAAATGTATTTTTTTCATTTTCACTGCCCAGTTGTACCAAAATTGATGAAACCCCTGGGGGTTTGAAATGTACACTATACCACTAGATGAATTCCCTGAGGGGTGTAGTTTGCAAAATGGGGTCACTTGTGGGGGGGTTCCACTGTATTGGTAATGCAACATAGCACCCACCATTCATTCCACCAAAATCTGTGCTGCAAAATCCAAAAATCACTCCTTCCCTTCTGAGTCCTGCCATGCACCCAACTGGTATTTTTTGGTCACATGTGAGGCATTGCCGTACTCTGGAGAAATGGGGGCACAGATTTTGGGGTGCTTTGTCTCCTTCATTCCTTGTGAAAATGAAAAATTTTGAGCCAGAAGTACATTTTTGTGTAAAAAAATGTATTTTTTTCATTTTCACTGCCCAGTTGTACCAAAATTGATGAAAACCCTGGGGGTTTGAAATGTACACTATACCCCTAGATGAATTCCCTGAGGGGTGTAGTTTGCAAAATGGGGTCACTTGTGGGGGGGTTCCACTGTATTGGTAATGCAACATAGCACCCACCATTCATTCCACCAAAATCTGTGCTGCAAAATCCAAAAATCACTCCTTCCCTTCTGAGTCCTGCCATGCACCCAACTGGTATTTTTTGGTCACACGTGAGGCATTGCCGTACTCGGGAGAAATTGGGGCACAGATTTTGGGGTGCTTTGTCTCCTTCATTCCTTGTGAAAATGAAAAATTTTGAGCCAGAACTGCATGTTTGTGTAAAAAAATGTAATTTTCCATTTTCACATCCCAGTTGTACCAAAATTGGTGAAACCCCTGGGGGTTTGAAATGTACACTATACCCCTAGATGAATTCCCTGAGGGGTGTACTTTGCAAAATGGGGTGACTTGTGGGGGGGTTCCACTGTATTGGTGCTTTGGGAGTCTTGCTAATGCAACATAGCACCCACCATTCATTCCACCAAAATCTTTGCTGCAAAATCCAAAAATCACTCCTTCCCTTCTGAGTCCTGCCATGCACCCAACTGGTATTTTTTGGTCACATGTGAGGCATTGCCGTACTCGGGAGAAATTGGGGCACAGATTTTGGGGTGCTTTGTCTCCTTCATTCATTCCTTGTGAAAATGAAAAATTTTGAGCCAGAAGTACATTTTTGTGTAAAAAAATGTAATTTTCCATTTTCACATCCCAGTTATACCAAAATTGGTGAAACCCCTGGGGGTTTGAAATGTACACTATACCCCTAGATGAATTCCCTAAAGGGGTGTAGTTTGCAAAATGGGGTCACTTGTGGGGGGGTTCCACTGTCTTGGTGCTTGGGGGGTCTTGCTAATGCGACATAGCACCCACCAAAATTCCACCAGAATCTGAGCTGCAAAATCCAAAAATCACTCCTTCCCTTCTAAGTCCTGCCATGCACCCAACTGGTATTTTTTGGTCACATGTGAGGCATTGCCGTACTCGGGAGAAATTGGGGCACAGATTTTGGGGTGCTTTGTCTCCTTCATTCCTTGTGAAAATGAAAAATTTTGAGCCAGAACTGCATGTTTGTGTAAAAAAATGTAATTTTCCATTTTCACATCCCAGTTGTACCAAAATTGGTGAAACCCCTGGGGGTTTGAAATGTACACTATACCCCTAGATGAATTCCCTGAGGGGTGTACTTTGCAAAATGGGGTGACTTGTGGGGGGGTTCCACTGTATTGGTGCTTTGGGAGTCTTGCTAATGCAACATAGCACCCACCATTCATTCCACCAAAATCTTTGCTGCAAAATCCAAAAATCACTCCTTCCCTTCTGAGTCCTGCCATGCACCCAACTGGTATTTTTTGGTCACATGTGAGGCATTGCCGTACTCGGGAGAAATTGGGGCACAGATTTTGGGGTGCTTTGTCTCCTTCATTCCTTGTGAAAATGAAAAATTTTGAGCCAGAACTGCATGTTTGTGTAAAAAAATGTAATTTTCCATTTTCACATCCCAGTTGTACCAAAATTGGTGAAACCCCTGGGGGTTTGAAATGTACACTATACCCCTAGATGAATTCCCTGAGGGGTGTACTTTGCAAAATGGGGTGACTTGTGGGGGGGTTCCACTGTATTGGTGCTTTGGGAGTCTTGCTAATGCAACATAGCACCCACCATTCATTCCACCAAAATCTTTGCTGCAAAATCCAAAAATCACTCCTTCCCTTCTGAGTCCTGCCATGCACCCAACTGGTATTTTTTGGTCACATGTGAGGCATTGCCGTACTCGGGAGAAATTGGGGCACAGATTTTGGGGTGCTTTGTCTCCTTCATTCCTTGTGAAAATGAAAAATTTTGAGCCAGAAGTACATTTTTGTGTAAAAAAATGTAATTTTCCATTTTCACATCCCAGTTATACCAAAATTGGTGAAACCCCTGGGGGTTTGAAATGTACACTATACCCCTAGATGAATTCCCTGAGGGGTGTACTTTGCAAAATGGGGTGACTTGTGGGGGGGTTCCACTGTATTGGTGCTTTGGGAGTCTTGCTAATGCAACATAGCACCCACCATTCATTCCACCAAAATCTTTGCTGCAAAATCCAAAAATCACTCCTTCCCTTCTGAGTCCTGCCATGCACCCAACTGGTATTTTTTGGTCACATGTGAGGCATTGCCGTACTCGGGAGAAATTGGGGCACAGATTTTGGGGTGCTTTGTCTCCTTCATTCCTTGTGAAAATGAAAAGTTTTGAGCCAGAACTGCATGTTTGTGTAAAAAAATGTAATTTTCCATTTTCACATCCCAGTTGTACCAAAATTGGTGAAACCCCTGGGGGTTTGAAATGTACACTATACCCCTAGATGAATTCCCTGAGGGGTGTACTTTGCAAAATGGGGTGACTTGTGGGGGGGTTCCACTGTATTGGTGCTTTGGGAGTCTTGCTAATGCAACATAGCACCCACCATTCATTCCACCAAAATCTTTGCGGCAAAATCCAAAAATCACTCCTTCCCTTCTGAGTCCTGCCATGCACCCAACTGGTATTTTTTGGTCACATGTGAGGCATTGCCGTACTCGGGAGAAATTGGGGCACAGATTTTGGGGTGCTTTGTCTCCTTCATTCCTTGTGAAAATGAAAAATTTTGAGCCAGAACTGCATGTTTGTGTAAAAAAATGTAATTTTCCATTTTCACATCCCAGTTGTACCAAAATTGGTGAAACCCCTGGGGGTTTGAAATGTACACTATACCCCTAGATGAATTCCCTGAGGGGTGTAGATTGCAAAATGGGGTGACTTGTGGGGGAGGTTCCTAACTTTTAGCACTTATGGTGCCTAGAAACCTACATGGTGCCTAAAAAAAAATCTCATAAAAAGGAGGCTCCAAAATCAAGTAGGTGCTCCTTCTATTATGAAGCCTGTGGTTTGGTCAACGTGCACACTAGGGCCACATATAGGATATTTTTGAAAACAAAAGAATTGGGGGAATCAATTTTTAGTCACATTTCTCTAGTAAAATCTACTGTATTCGTTAGAAAAATGTATTAAAATTGAAACTCTACACTTTGTTTTAATTCCTGTGAAACACCTAAAGGGTTAACAAACTTCCAAAATGCTGTTTTGAATACTGTGAGGGGTGCAGTTTTTGAAATGGCATCATTTATGGGGGTGTCTCACATACAAGTCCCTCAAAGTCACATCAGAACTGAACTGGTCCCTAAAAAAATCAGTGTTTGAAATTTTCATGAAAATTTGAGAATTTGCTATTCATATTGTAAGCCTCCTAGTGTCCAAAAAAATTAAAAGGAAGTTGAAATAATGATGGAAACATAAAGTAGACATATGGTCTATGTTAGTTATTAACTATTTTGAGTGGTATGATTATTTGTCTCACAAGCAGAAAATTTAACATTTTGCAAATTGCTAAATTTTCCATTTTTTCACGATATTTTGGTATTTTTCACAAAAAAACACAGACTGTATCGACGAAAATTTACCACTAACTTGAAGTACAATGTGTCACGAGAAAACAATCTCAAAATCACTGGGATAAGTAAAAGCAAAAAAAAGTTATCCCCACTTAAGTGAGACATGTCAGATTTGAAAAAAAGGGCTCTGTCATGAAGGCACAAACTGGCTCTGTCATGAAGGGGTTAAAAAACCCAATGACAAAAATACATTGTTGGCCTACTCCAGTTTTCACCCCCCAACCTTTGAAAAGAGGGTTACCCTTTCCCAAATGGTTCAAGTGGTTCGTATCACCTCTGAAAAGAGTGATTTGCTGAGTGATTTGCAAACAATGGCGCAAAGATTCCTTGCTTGGGGATATGATGCCAATGAAGTAAAAGCAGCTGTAGAGAAATGCATGGAGCTTGATCGAGAGACTCTGCTTACATCTGAATCAAAGCAATAAACGTTGAACCAAGTCGTATTCCCAAGCACTTACTCTACAATGTTGAAAGCTATAAAAAATGCAGTACAGAAGCATTGGCACATCATAAGTACTGACCCGACCATTGGTGGTGATTGCAAGGAGCTTCCGCTTTTTAGTTACAAACGAAGTCCAAATATCATGCAACGGATATCCTACTCAGACATCAGTGGAGCAGCTATGTCAATTTTTCCTGCTATAATAATATGTCTTTGTATGTGGCCCACCAATTTAACCTGTACTGCAGTGGTTCCCAAACTGTGTGCCGTGGCTCCCAGGGGTGCCTCAGGATACATGCAGGGGTGCCCTTGGTTGGTGGTCCAGGACCAACTCAAATTATTAATGGTTAATTATTTATGAGCAAAACCAGTGCTGGTGGCTGCCAATCATAAAATGTGTACAAACAGAAGCAAATCCTGCCCTTTACCACATAACTGACCCTAAGAATCGCATATAAACCCAATCTAATTATGTTAATTTGGTCTAGGGGTGCCGTGAAAAAAATCTGATACTCTAGGGTGCCGTGATTCGAAAAAGATTGGGAACCCCTGCTGTACTGTGTTAAATTATGGTTTATTGACTGCTGAAATGTGATAGACGAATCAAATGTGGCAGGTAACCATGTTGACCACTAGCTTCTACATGTGTAACCAGATAGATCACATGATGACGCTTGAACTACATGCGGGTCTCCATGGTGACGCGACACCGGGACTCACTCTGGTGTGCCCAGCAATTGGTGACATTAGCATACATGGATATGTGACATCGCCGTGCTGACGCTCAGGGTATCCTTGGCAACGACACAGCGTTTACTAATAGTATGATCCCGGATCTTAGTGGTGTGGGTGTGCAATAACACGGTGACATCAGCGGTCACCGGAAGCGCATCCCACACAGTAGGAGGGGCTAAGATTAGGCCCATATTATGATTTGGGAGTGTGACATATACAAGCAGGGCTCTGCTGATTTGTCAGTTGATTAATGTTGATATTAATACAATGCAGTATTGGTAACTGTGGAGAGATATATATTCAACAACCACCTGATTGTCATCAGTTTATTCATGAATGCCTTTCTGAATATCTGTTTTTTTAAACCGCTTGTGAAATAGGTGCCTGGCTATGCTAGTAACGTTGCTACAGGAGAAGTAGGGATGGCCTTGAACAGATCGATGGTTGAAAACATACGCAACCTAGCAAACAGGTCTGAATCAGGCCCTAAATTCCATAGCATTCATAATATGAAAGTACATGAGGCACATCATTAACAGGTGTTATTTTAACTTTGCAAGAATTTAGTGTTTACTTTGTAAATATATAAAATATGTGTACTTAAAATCTTTTATAGAATATAATGGATTTATGATAACACAACAGAAAGGGAAACTGGGGTTCAATAATGTTCTCTCTGCCTTTGTGCCCTGAGGACTAGCATCACCGTCAATTAATAAATTAAATTGAAACACTACTCCATTTCAGGTGTGTGTAAGGAACAAAAGACATCTACTGTTCCATTTTTAATGAAAAATAAATATATATTTTGATCTAGAATGCAGTAGCGCATGCAGGTGTGGGGGGGGGGGGGGTTCTGAGTACCCAGAAACCCCCCCAGGAGTCTAAGGGACCTAGGCTGAAAGCTGAGGGTCCCCTCTTTCCATGGGTACAGGAAATTTAAAAATTGGCCCTTGGGAACCGGAGTTATCTGACTTCAAAGCAGTCGTCTCCATCCAAGCCTGTTAATTGCTCTTCCCAGTCAGATATTTCAGGTTCTGTCTGACAGAGTTTTTCTGAGGGTATATTCCAAAAGCTGGGACTCTGTCCTTTGAGGGACAGCAGAAGCTTGTCTCTACTGTTCCAAGAACCAGAGATATCAGCCTTCCAGCAGCTGGTGAAACAAAAGAAAAGGGAAAAAAAATATCCACAAAAAGGCGCTGGTGTATGGGTATGTTTGGCTAATTGAGCAGCAGTCTAAAAAAAGGGGGAGTCAACCCCAATACAATAGCAAAAGAAGAAAGGGGTCGACTGCGCTACACAAGTAAATTTAAACTATAATAATATTTTTGAGTGGTCAGGTGTATGGTGAAAAAAGATTTGTACAATTTATTAAAATTTAGACATAAATTAAAATTGAGGTGTAATATATGCCCTATGTACAGTGAGCAGATATACTTCTTGCAAATATGCCAACTTTAGAGTTTTATTGATGTAATGTGTAATCCTATAATATCTTCCATCTGAGCTATATAAGGTATATCACGTGACCGTTTGTCTAACAATGCTTTCCATTGTATGGTTCCTACACATTTTTGTTTCATAATGAGCTGGTATAGATATTTTATTTTGTACTGTTTATTTTCCAAATAATTGAGAAGTAGATCTATAGAGGTGACTTGTGAAATAAGCATAGGTTGTATTTTAGCTGAGCCTTGTGCTTTTATAGAGGTGAGAAAGTGTCTTACTTGGAAGTATAGAAATGAATGTGTGTGGGGTAGATCATGTTTTTGAGAGAAATATGAAAATGTTGAAGACCTTGTTAAGATAGATCCAGTCCCCTGTCTCTCCACAGATTATATAATGGGTTGGATATGGAAGGTGTAAAGGATGGGTTACCCCATATATAAATATACTGTGATACATAGGGGTTCCTATTGCAACTTTTGTTCATTATCATCCACATGGCATAAGTATCCCTGAACAATATGTTGGCTTTGATATTTGGTGGGATTTCTGAAATTTTTGTTTGAATCAATGCTCTGGGGGCATAAGGAAAAAAGGCAGTTCGAAACAACACAGGGTCGGTATAGGAAGCTTTATTTAGAATCCAGTCAGAGATGTATCTGAAAAAGATGGCCAAGTTATAACTTTTTAAATCCGGAAGTCCAAATCCTCCCTCCGATCTTGGGGTCTGAAGCTTAGCAATTCTAGGGCGTTTACCCTGCCAAACAAATTTTGAGAACATTTATTCAAGACGAGTGATGTCAGGTTGGGTACGTGCTATTGGAAGATTTGCATAGTATATAATATAATTTACAGTAGACAGGTCTGTGCTAATCTGGATCCCAAGGTACTTAAAATGTGTTTTAGTAAAGCGAATGGGATTTTTAGGTGCTGTAGAGACGATGGAGTTGCACTGCCCAAGAGTAATATTTCAGATTTAGATAAGTCACCTTGTATCCAGAGACCCCTCCGAATGAGTCGATAAGATGCAACAGTGCAGGGATGGAGTGAGATGGTTTTCAAAAGGAAAATTAGGGTATCATCCGCAAAAAGTGGGATTTTAAGTTCTTCTGAATGTAATTTTTATGCCATGTATGATAGGCGAAGTTCTAATTGCTACTGCCAATGGTTCAATTGCGATTGCGAAGAGCAATGGCGATAAGGGGCAACTTTGGAGGGTGCCTCTTCCAAGTTGGAAACATATGAATTTGGAAGGGAATCCGAATTGTGCTAGGGTTTTGTGGCCAAAGCACTAAATCGAATGCCTTTTCAGTATCCACCGTGAGAACCATATGCGGATAATCAGGAGCATCCGAAAAGGCATTTGAATGCTGGATGGCTGCCAATACCCTGCGAACATTTGTGACAGAGTGGCGTCCAGATATAAAGCCTGTTTGGTCTCTGTGGATTATCGTCGGTAAAACAGGTTTCAATCTCTCTGCCAAAATTTTTGTTATTAATTTATAATCCGTATTTAGCAGAGAGATTGGACGATAAAATCCAGCTAGGCAAATTCCTGCCTGCCATAGGGAGGACTCTTATTATGGCATCTGAAAAATACTGAGGAAGAATTTCATGTTCTATAATATAGTTAAAACAGTCCGTTAGAGGTTTAACAATATGTGGTTCCATTAATTTGTAGAACTCATTGGAGTAGCCATCTGGGCCTGGAGCCTTAGCTAGCTTCAACCTTTTAATTGCCCATGACACCTCCTCAGCAGTAATCAGAGCCATCAGGGATGATCAAAATTATCTGTAATTTGCGGTAAGGGTACTGAGTGCCATAAAGATATACAGGATTGTGGAGAGTGCGGTAAATTGGAAGTACTAACATCCATCGACTCATTCCGAGTGGCCAGAGGAGGCGAATACAACTGCATATAATAGTCTCTCAAGACTTCTGCTATTTGCTCGCTTGTGTCTGTAACAGAACCATCTTCTTTGGTCAGTGGGTGTACTACTGTTTTCTGCCTGGATCCTTGTAGCAAATTAGTAAGCATAGATCTTACCGAATCTGTAAAATTTTGAGTTGACATTAAAGAGGTATTTATCTCCCTGGATTTTAAGGTATTCTTCAAAGTGAAGTTTGGCTGTCTGGTAGGTCAATCTAGTTTCCTGGTTAGGGTGTAGTTTAAAGGCCTGAAATGTTTCTGACAATTGTTGTTGGAGATCTAAATATTTAGTCTTCTGCTGTCTTTTAAGCCTTGATACTTATGCTATCATCTCACCTCGGATCACAGCTTTAGCTGCTTGCCAAAAATTCATAGGGTTATGGTATATGAGGTTCATATTGCCAGATTTAATGGTAGGAAATAAAGGTTCAGCTATTAAAATGTAATTGATTCTTGACCATGTGTTATGGGTCAAGGAGAGGCACGTGAACTCTTTTTCCTTTGGGTATAGGGAGCGCCATGCATCTATGAGGTTCAATATTTTTGCTACATATGGGACACCAATTTTTGCTAATGAAATACGGTGTTTTAGGGGAGGGGACCTATCCAGAAAGTTTGATGATAACAAATTAAAATCACTGCATATAATTAGTGTGGTGGGGTCTAGAGGGTGTAATTTAGCTAATAGGTCTATGTAAAAAGATTTCTTATAAAGGGTTGGAGCGTAAATATTACATATGTTATAGATGTTACCATTTATATCAATATCAGTGATTATATACCTTCCCATAGATTCTGCATTTGTTGATTTGACCTGAGCTCCTTGGGAGCGTTTGGCTAAAGTGACTACCCCACAAGACTTTGAGTTTAAGGATGCTGATCCCAGTACTACCCAGCCAAGCATCTGCAACTTTTTTACTTCACCAGGCAAGAGGTGCGTTTCTTGCAAACATATCAAATCTATGTTTTGCTTATTGAGATAAGTTAGCAATTTGCGCCTATTAGCTGGTGTATGTATGCCCCAGATATTTGGTGAGCCTATAACAACTGGCTTTTATCTCTAAGAAATATTTGTATACATGGCATTCCAAGAGAAAAGGAGGGGGGAGGGGAGGACACAAATAGGAAACAAATATCACACAAATACGAATACAAAGACATGGACATAGAAGGAAATAATTAAAGATTTTTTAAGAATAATTAAATTGATCTCACATGTGTGATTGTAATGTTATTTTTGTAAATGTATAAGAGTGTATTACAATACACTTGGGTGGAAATTTACTAAGAATACGAATACGAAAATTCATATTCGTATTCTTAATACGAATGCATATGACTGGCATCGCCGTCGTATATTATTTATGGATTCGTATTCCGGAAGAAAATTTACTAATCAGTCGTATTTGACATATTTGACACCCATAACTAGCACCCGAATAGCGCTATTGGCCACCTAGCAGCCAAGCGGCTCCTGATTGGCCGCTAGGCGGCCAATATCGCTAAACGGTGGGAGGAGCCGCAGGATGTAAACAAACTCATCCTCCGTCTCCTCCTTGTTCCTGATGGTCCCTGCATTTTCTTTTTTTGACAAGTAGGGTGGACGCCAGAAGAGGACGCAATCCATGCCTATGAGATGTAAGTATGATTTGCCGCCACAGGTACCCTTAAAGGATTTCTACTGGACAGACAAGTGGACCGATTGTCAATCAAGATAGGTAAGTATGAATGAATGGGCGCTGTGTGAATTAAAGTTTTAGTTTTCTTGTGTGTCAGTGTGATTTTATATTACTATTGGTTTTGCTGTGGAACTAAGTTACAGCAAGCCCATTAATGGGCCACATGCTGGGAATTGTGGTTCTCCAAGTCCCAGTATGCGGGCCAGGTTTGCTGGGACTCATAGTTCCACAGTAAAATCCATTAGATTATTCTATCTTTTACACCACATTAGCCTGGTACCAGGGACAGAAAACGATGAGTGTGCAGGAGATTCTAACTGTCTGCGGTGTTAGGTCAGTACTGATGTCCGCACATTGCAGCGCTGAGATACACCACCAACAAGTCTCCTGCACACCTGAAATAGGGATGGGATACCTGGGAGGCAACGTGCACTGCAGCCTGCAAGGTCAGTGAGCAGTTCCCTCTGTGTCGGGAGCTGAATACTGCTAAAGGACAAGTTTCACCAAGTGGGCTTGATCACCTGTAAGCCTGACGTGGTGTGTGCCTTGTCCAGTATTAATAGCAACCTTAATTGACTTATTGGACACACTTCTGGTTAAATTAATGTGCTTAAATGGTTGATATTAGAAAAAGGAGCCATTTTATTGTTGGAGCCAATTGTTTACTTTGATTCTTACTCAAATGAAATTAACCCAATTAGGGTAGAAAAACCACCAAAGTTTTCTTTTTTCAAAATTATGATTATTGAAAAATTGACACAAATACTGAAAATGATAAATTAGTGTCTGCTGAAAGAGACATTCTATATGATCAAAAGAGATCATACTAATCATATTAGGTGCTGGTCTTTTGGCATTGTTAGAATTAAACACTTAGGTTAGTATATGTCCTGTGCATTGTTGCACCTGTGTGGCCATTCTCCCACAGTTAGTGTGTGGGCCACTTTTCACCCTTTCCTTGCGGTTCTCAGCCTCCTGCAGCAGCCTTGTAAGACCTGGCGGCACCACAGTGGGGCCGGACCTAATTCGACCCCACAAATGTGGCTGCTAAAGGTGAAGCCTTAGCCTACAGGAGGAAACCAGGACTGCTGGGCAACCACAACTGGGTTCCCATACACAGTCGCCTAACATTATCACTTGCAATATCAGGTAACTAGAATGGATACCAATCCCATGGATCCGACCCAGCTTTACGCTGACCAGATATATATAATTACCCAGCAATTATGTGACCTTAAATTGCAGGTCCCACCTCCCAGTACTGCTCAGGTAAAAGAGCCCAAGATGAACTTGCCAGGCCTATCTTTACTTACTCCCAAGAACTCTCTATTGCTTTTAGTACACCTAAGTATTAGAGTCACTATGGTTGAGGTGCAGGCATTTGTGGATAGCGGAGCTGTGGGGAATTTTATGGTTGCCCAATTTGCCAGAGACCATGGAGTGTCTCTCATTCCTCTACCCACAGAGGTTACTGTGTGTGTTTTGGATGGTAAGTTGCTGCCCAAGATACTCTTTGTACCATCCATCTTAGTGTGAATGTGGGGATAACCAACCTTCAGGAAATATGTTTTTTTTTGTTGTCCATAGCTCCTTAGCACCCATTGTTTTTGGCTTACCGTTGCTCAGGAAACATAACCCAGGCTTTGACTGGATTACAGGGGAATTTTTACACTGGGGCAAAGAGTGTACTTCCGGTTGCTTAAAAATTACTGTACATATGATAAAGTCAACTGCCGCTACTCTTCCCATACACTATGTGGCATTTTCTGACGTCTTCTCTAAAAGAAAGGTAGATTCATCACCACGCCATCGCCCATATGATTGCGCCATAACCCTTTTCCCTAATGCCAAATTATCCAAGAGTCATTTGTATTCCTTATCCCTGCCTGAAGTCAAGGCAATGGAGGAATATATAACAGATAATTTAAAGAGAGATTTTATTAGGCCCTCTAAGTCTCCTGTGGGTGTGGGTTTCTTTTTTGTGGCCAATTTGGACAGATACCTATGTCCTTGTATAGATTACTGGCAGTTAAACAAAATTAAGGTTAAAAACTCATATCCTTTACCACTTATTTCTGTCCTGTTTGACTAGCTTCATAAGGCTTTTTGGGGCACACTTTAATGAAATTAATAAGGCAAATTAATACGTAACTTGTGTAAGGTACACGCCTCTGCCACGCCTCCCCCTGCCAAATCCTGGCACAACTTCTCATCGCATCCTGGATTTCGCTGTGAACGCAGCGTTACACTGACAAACAACTGACTCCGCCTGAGTAAGGTAACTCACCGCCGGCCAGCCCGACCTGGAGAACACAGTCTGCCCCCGCTTCTCACTCAGTGAATGCGGGTACAGGTAGCGTGGACTCGGTCGCGGTGGCTGGCGTTGCCAGCAGTAATCTACAGCCGCATCCATTTGCAACATACCATGTCCTCAGATATCGACTTTTTGTGATTGTGTTACAGAGATCAAGCTTCTTACAGCTGTATTCATCTGCAGCATTTTGCTTGTTTAGATATTGACCTATAGTGATTTTGCCACCATTGTGCCTTACCCTAGGAAGCTTTGTTTAAAACTATTGCTGCACTGCAATTATTAGCAGCAATATATGCCGCACTCACTACATGCCTATACCTACAGTATATATAGGTGTTTTGTTTCTCTCCAGCAACAGCTGGTATGAAATTGTTTGGTCTATAAAGGACACAATTTACTGGAGCTAGTTGTATTGTCTATTCTCAATAAGATATACTTGTGCGATTAACATCTTCTATAAGTTTTCTTTTCACAAATTATACAAATTATAAATTTTTGCACACTGCTTAGTATGTAAGCCATGCATTGTACAACTCTGTCTACTCTTTAGTCAGATACGTTTGGTGATTTAAACAATTGCTGTGCACTGTTATTTCCAAGGATTTACAGTTAATTGACTACTTACTCTTTAATTATCCCAGCACGGATAAAATACTACCCCTCATTAAACCATCCCTACAGTACAGAGTGGTGATCAGTAAATTCAATACTGACACTAGCTATACTGCTCCCGGAGTGGAGACCAGGGTACAAACTCTCATTTTTTGAGACTTAGCTCTGATAATTTCTCATCTTTGTGGTTGGCCTAATTCATGACCCTTATCGCTCTCATTTGCCATTTGAGATCTGAGATTGATGGTGGACAGCACCTCCCATCTTTTTATGCCACTCTGATTTTCTGTGACTCTCTCATTTGTCCCGGCATGCCAGATCTCCCTGCAATACGTAATGTAACAGGGTCATTTGTTTTTTTCTGGTCAAAAAGCAGAAGCACACCTTGGCTTCCTACTAAGGACATTATGATACTCTCATCCATGGTTAAATACGGCCATACATCACTGGTCCGCCTGAATACCATCCCGCACTCAGCAGCTAAGCAGTGAATGGTCTGGCTAGTACCTTTTTGGGAGACCAATTGGGAATACCAGTTGCTGTAACTAAACCTGGACAGCAGATATTCCTCTGTCTGATAGAGGAAGTCCTCTATTCTTCTACCACCATCTATTACCGGGAACAAAATTATCATCAATAGCAGGGGACGGGTGTCAAGCGTCCTTGTTCATTCCTGCTCCTTTGATCCAATATCAGCGATTTTTTTTTACTGTGAATAATGTGATGTAACTTGATTATTTCTCACCAATAATGAAGCATCAACTTAATTTGTTTCTGCCATTTTCGCCATGATCCATATGACCAACATTAGATCTCTCGTGATCATTTATTAAAATTTAATTCACTTACGTACCCTTGTTTTAGCGTCTAATACCTAATAAAAGTTACGTATTAATTTGCCTTATCAATTTCATTAAAGTGTGCCCCAAAAAGCCTCTGCTGTTCTTCCTTCTTCTGTCACTAAGGGCCTTATTCTGATCGGTGCGGATTTCTCCGCATGCGTTCGCCCCGCCGATGGTGATCGTCTGCGCATGTGCAGAGGTCACTCTGCGCATGTGCAGGCGATTTCGCCGCACGTATTCTTGACACGCCGCACAGGGGGCGTAGAGGGGCGTGAGGGGCTACTTAGCCTCATTACCCTATGCATACGCCCCGCGTTTCATGGGCGTTCCCATGCAAACGCGGGGCGTATGCATGGTAATGAGGCCGTGACGCGTGTGTAGGGGGCGGGCATCTGACATCGCCGGATGTCAGCTGCCCGCCCCCATACATGATTTCACACGGACAAGTGTCCGTGTGGTCTTGTGTGGCGGGACCTGGTGGAGCGTGCGGCCCTGCATTCGATGTTCGGCGACCATCGAATGCAGGGGCTGCTCCCACCATGGAGGAGGCGTATCCCCGTCCAATTTCATGCGGATCGCCACATATCCGCGTACGGACGGAGGTGGCGATCCGTATGGAAGGCGGGGATTCGCCTGCACGGTCGTGGCCGCATATTCTGATCGGGCCGCACCGATCAGAATAAGGCCCTAAGTTAAGCTGAATACTTGTGGGAGCACCGCCAACCAAACACCACTCCACATTTGTTTATTAGTGGTAACTACGTTGATTAATTTAGACTTTGTACGTTATTATTAATTCAGTTTCACACACCAGTGCCACTCCCGACCCATATTGTATAAATAGCTTCATAAGGCCTCTATTTTTTCTAAGATTGACCTGTGTGGTGCATATAATTTAAGGATACGAGAAGGCGATGAGTGGAAAACAGCATTTAATACTCACGCGGGGCATTATAAATACCTTGTTATGCCATTTGGCTTGGCAAATGTCTCTGCTGTTTTTCAAGACCTAATTAATGACGTGTTAAGAGACTTCCTTGGGGTCTTTGTGGTTGTATACCTTGATGATATTTTTATTGTTTCTTCATCTCTTGAGCAACATAGACAAAAGCTCAGAGAAAATAATTTGTTTACCAAGCTTGAGAAGTGTGAGTTTGAAGTAAGGATTATATCCTTTTTGGGTTATATAATTTCTCCTGATGGTTTCCAGATAGACCCAGCGAAGGTTCAGGCTATTCTGGATTTGGTGCAACCCTTGAGTCTGAAATTCATACAAAGATTCCTGGGCTTTGCTAATTATTACAGAAGATTCATCCCACGGGCTGCCGTGGATAGCGGGGGTTTGAAAAGGTGCTACAGAACCCCTATCCCTGTAGGTAGGGTTGCTGTACCCTGCCGTAATAGCCATTAAGACTCAGGAGCATGTCATTGCTGGAGCATCTGAGACGCTCCTGCGTGTTACACAGATGGAGCACCTCTCCACCGGCACCATCATGATCCCCTCTCCAAAGAGAGACGTTGGGCTATGCTAATAGCGTAGCTTCAAATGTAGCGTAAGCTGCCACCGTGAAACTAAACAAGTACCGAAGGTAGTTCATCCCTCCTCGTGGTCCTCGCAGGCCCTGGATGCCTTTAAGTCACTGATGGAGGTATTTGTTTCTGCTCAGGTGCTACATCATCCTAACCCTGAGCTGCTTTTTATCCTAGAGATGGATGCTTCAGAGGTGGGCATTGGGACCGTACACTCTCAGGTCAATAGACGGGATGGTCATCTCCATCCTGGTGCCTATTACTCACACAAGTTTTCCCCTGCAGAGATCAATTATGATGAGGACGTATGGATGGTGTAATGGTTAGCATTACTGCCTCACTGCGCTGAGGTCCAAGGTTTGATTCCCACCATGGCCCTAACTGTGCAAAGTTTGTATATTCTTCCAGTACTTGCGTTGGTTTCCTCTGGGTACTCCGGTTTCCTCCCACATTCCAAAAACATACTTATAGTTGTCACGAACCTGACTTGTTTCACATGGTTTTCTCCATTTCCAAGTGTTTCTAGGCTTGCCTGTGTCCATTCTGCTGCTGCAGCAGCATCACATTCCTAGATGATTATCACCTGTGAGGATTCCTGTCTGCTGAAGTAATTACAGGCTACTTCAGGTTATCTGCATTCTAGGCTACCCCATGTTGGAGACCATCAGCTGACATGGTTGCTCCAATAGCTCGGAAAAAAAAGTGAATCACCACCAGGTGATAAAGGCTCTGAGGAGATGGGGTGGTTTGTTATTGGGCAGCTCACACGTAGGGGGGGTTCAATCCCCTGAGGTGGATACAGGAAAAAACAAACAGAAAATGTGTGTAGAGCACCAAGGTGTAATTTTAAAACACTAAATCATTTTTAAATGAATAGATTTGATTAATTGGGTATCACAAAATAAAAATACATTTAATTATCACAACAATTAAAACATTCAATATAATGCACATTAATTTTGTACCTAAAAAACTGGTATTGTGCTTAGGTAATATGAGGCATACAGTAAACCACTTGTCAATAGGTAAGAAATTGATGTTGGATACTTAAGTGAGTCCCGCTTGTTCCAAGATGCTGCTACTTGCTTGTTTGGGTTTTTTTTGGTCCCCAATTGAAGTGGGGCAAGGTGGGGTGGGGGGAAGGATGGAAGTCCGGATTGACTTGTACTTGTGGGGATCCAGTTGGTCCTGCTGGAGGCCTTGGTCTCTGTTTCCACTGGTGGGCAAGATGTATATACCTCACTGCAGGGATGAAAGGGCTCCAGAGATTAGCAGGTAAAAGTTCCCAATTTGTACATCCAGGTTGGGGGTGCCGGCATGGGGATGCTGGGTCCGTGGGTAAGGATTAGTAGCTGGTTCAAGGGGTAGAAGGTGTGGTATCCAAATGGTAGTCACAAAGATGCAGACAAGGGTTAACCTGACGCGTTTCGTTGCGCTCTGGCAACTTTCTCAAAGGTATGCCACTTTTAGCATGCTGTGGGTTTATATACCTGTAGCCGCACGGGGTCAGACCCCATACGGCTACAGGTATATAAACCCACAGCATGCTATTCATTAAAAATTATTTAGTGTTTTAAAATTACACCTTGGCGCTCTACACACATTTTCTGTTTGTTTTTTCCTTGCTCCAATAGCTCATCTGCAAACTCTGACCTGTAAACCTGTGCCAGAATCAAAGTATTCTCAAGTCCTTCCTGGTTCTGATTGATGCTGCGGCTTGCAGCCAAACACAGACAGGCAAGGGGGATATAAGTCAGGGTTCTGGCTTTGCCTCCCTTCCTTGAACAACTGCACAATCTATCCCTACAGTTCCTGCTCCTGACTCAGAGAGTTCCCAGGTTCCTAGCTAACCAGCATTTCCAGTAAATCCATCTCCAGTGTCCTGCTGCTGCTATCTGGCTATCTCTCCACCTGCCAGCCACTTCTACATATTTCATCCCTGCGGTAGAGTGTTCCCAGCCATCCCCAGCAGAGGTCGCCGCTGGTTTTGGCTAGCTATTCCTACTAGCTCCCAGGCTAGTTACTCATCTTGGCTCCCAGTCCAATCTGTTGTTATTGTATCAGTGTCTGTCGACACCTCAGGTCAACCATCATCTGCAGTGTTGCTCCAGAGACTATTACTATCTGTGTCCTGACTGCCGACACCCCGGGTCGACCACCATCTGTTGTGTTCACCAGAGACTTTTACCATTCCTGTCCTGGCTGTCGACATTTCCAGTCCGTCAACTCCTGTGTCAGCTCCCAGACCGGCAACTGCCGTGTCGACTCCCAGGTCATCAAACAGCCTGTGTTGACTCCCAGGTCGTCAACACTCCTCCGTCTCTCAGGCTGTCTACAGTCCATATTGACTCACAGGTCATCAACACTCCTCCGGCTCCTAGGCTGTATACAGTCCTTGTCGACTCCCAGGCCATCAACAAGCTATCTCTGGCTCCCAGGCCATCAACAAGCTATCCCCGGCTCCCAGGCCATCAAACAAGCTACCTCCGGCTCCCAGGCCATCGACACTCCTCTGGCTCCTAGGCCTACAACTGTCATTGGCTCTCAGGCCATCGACACTCCTCCGGCTCCCAGGTCGACAACCGTCATCAGCTCCCAGGCCGTCGACACTCCTCCGGCTCCCAGGCTGACCATCGCCATTGACTCCCAGGCCGGTGACTACTCCTAACAACTCCTAGGTTGTCATTAATTATCTCCGGGTTCCAGGCCATCCACAACTCCTACCTGCTCCAGGGCTTTCCGCGGTTATCTCTGGCTCTCGGGCCATTGACAACTTCTACCAGCTCCCAGGCCGTCATCTCCGGCTTCCAAGCTGTCAACTACCCCTAACAGCTCCCATGCCGCCTACTGTCATCCCCGGCTCCCAGGCCGACAGGTCATCTCAGGACATCACTTAGTCTCCTGTCCAGCATCCTCGGCACCAGCCAAATGCTTCCAGAGGACCAGGCAGGGGGTGTGACCTGCTCATCAGACGCAGCAAAGTCCAAAGCTCCTTGTGGGGTTCCCTGGTGAATACCAATGACAAGTTAGACTCCGCACCCCATTTCCTGGTCTCTGCCAACCCTCTGGTTCAGCTGTTCCCTGGTGTCCCTGTGTATGACCTCTTAAGATGTCAAACTACCCTCCTTCCAGTTCCCATTTTCTTTATTTGTGCTTCTTTGTCTTTTTTTTTCATCCTATCTACATTGTCTTCATTATATGCTCATCAATCGACATATAATCAATTTCCATACTTGTCTCTCTTCTTTTTCTTATCTGCATTGTCTTCATGGGATCAGTATGAAATCCCAGTGGTAGGAATCCCAACGGTCGAAATACTGACGCTGGAATTCCGATCGATGAAATGCCGACAAGGGGGGCAGTGGATGGCTCCCCCCCCCCCCTTGCAGGCCCGGTGCGTTGCTACTCTCGGCACACTATTTATTCTCCCTCTATAGGTGTCGTGGACACCCATAGAGGGACAAAGTGCCAGCATTGCGGCGGTCAGGTTCCGGCGTCGGTATTTCGACTGTCGGGATTTCGACCACATCCTGTCTTCATAATGCTCATCATTGCACATACAGTATAATCAATTTCCATAGTATTCCATCACTAAAGAGCATATGTAATCTACACACACATATACACAAATAAAATATTATACTGTTTTCAGACCGCATATGCCGTGTCGCACCCGGGATAAGGACACAGGTCCCGTCCTCAGAGCAACACGGCATATGCAGTCTGAACGGCTCCGACACCGACCCGGCTTATTGCCGTGTCGGTGACATCACCCGGGGCGGAGCTGAGTGGTGGCGCGTCACCCGGGGCTTGGGAGGAGGCAGCACTTGGAGCTGACAGTGCTGCCTCCTCCATACTGTGAACGGGACCCGGGTCGCTCGACCCAGGCACCCGTTCACACTGCACTTGACACGGGTAAGAGCCGTGTTCAACCCTGGTCATTACCAGTGTTGAACTCCCGTGTTGCTCGACCCGTGGTGGCTCTTTCAGACCGCACCTAGACTTGTGTTGGGGTCGCTAGGACACAGCAATAACCCGGGTCTAGAGTGCGGTCTGAAAGCGGTTTTCCTCATATATAAGTTTTTCATATATTTCTTCACACATTTACACAGTTTTTCCTAAACATTACCTTTTCTCTGTCACGGCCTGGACTGTCTGTGTTCCCGGCACTGACCTGGGTGCGCCAGTGGAGGGCGCAGGGAACTGGAAGCGAGGAGGCTTGAGATAGCTGAAGCTCATGCACGGAGACAGGAGAGAGCTGAACTGCCGGGGACACAGAGGATTGGCTGAGACCTAAAGCAGAGGCGCGGGGTCTAAGCCGACAGTGGTATTCACCAGGGACCCCCGCAAGGGGATATGGACTTAGCTGCAACTGCCGACCAGGTCGCGGCCCTCTGCCCAGGTTCCCCTGTGACTTTGGCAGTGTTTGGACAACAAGAGTCTTTAATGGGGTACGAAAACCATCGATGGTGATCGATGGCACTGAATGCTATACAGCAACACGGAGGGTATTTGAAAGTAGTGGGATGCGGCCTGGAAGCCGGGGATGACGTGAAGGTAACACAGGGGGACACTGGAGACAATGAGAAATACTGGAGCGGCTAGGGAGCCGATACTTGAGATCACTGGGGATCGCTGGAGCGGCTAGGGAGCCGGTACTTGAGATCACTGGGGATCGCTGGAGCGGCTAAGGAGCCGGTACTTGAGATCACTGGGGATCGCTGGAGCGGCTAAGGAGCCGGTACTTGAGATCACTGGGGATCACTGGAGCGGCTAAGGAGCCGATACTGGGGACCACTGGAGCGGCCTGAGAGCCGAGAGGAGACGGGCACGGAACCCACGGATAACCGGACACTGAGCAAGTAACCTGGGCTGCACGAGAAGACAGGATCACACGGCAGGTGGAAACACGTGGAGACTTCTGGCAGGAGTGGAATGACCAGGACGCTGAGAGTAACACAGGTGACAGCGGACTCAGGAAACCGGACCTCTGGAGCACGTGGGGAGTCTTGACAGGAGCTTGACGCTGGAGAACTCACAGGTAACTGACGAGTTGTTCAAGACAAGGAGGAGACTGTGAGCTGGGTATTTATCCCTCCAGGTGATTAGGGAATCAGACGCAGGTGATGGAATTAGCCGCAGCAGCAGCACACAGACCAGGAAGTAAGATGGAGCTTACCTGGATCATGTGACCCGCAGCTTGATCAGGGAATACACCTGGAGCTTACAGTGACGCAGGGGTGACTTGGAAGCAAAAGACATCACGCCAGGGATTGCCGACTGTGCCGGCAGCCGACCTACGGAGGACACTACCCCAGCGTGCCGGTAAGGGGCGCATGCGAGCAGTGCGAGAACCGGGGTTCATGACAGTACCCCCCCCTTTAAGGGTGGGCACCGAACACCCTTTGGGCTTACTCGGATTGTCTTTATGAAAAGCTGCAATCAAACGGGGAGCATGCACATCTGCAGCATTGATCCAGCTTCTTTCTTCCGGGCCATAGCCCTTCCAATCGATGAGGTATTGGATGTTTCCATATCTTTTGCGAGAATCCACCACCTTATCGACCTCGAATTCAACCCCTTGATGGGTATAAACTCTGGGGAGCTCAGGAGTAGTACTTTGGAACCGGTTGAGAACAAGAGGTCGCAGTAAGGATATGTGGAAGGAATTTGGAATCTTCAGGTATGGTGGTAGCTTCAGCTTATAAGCTACGGGGTTGATCCTTTGGATCACAGGGAATGGCCCAATGAATCGGGGGGCGAACTTCATGGACGGGACTCGGAGGCGGAGATTTCGAGTGGAAAGCCATACCTTGTCGCCAGGCTTTAACTGAGGAACTGCTCTTCTTTTACGGTCAGCAAAGAATTTGTATCTCTTTGAGGCTTTCTTGAGAGAAACATGTACATTTTTCCAAACTTGTGAAAAATGCTTGAGGGTGGAAGAGGCGGCAGGCACTTCCAAAACTGGTAAAGGCTCAAAGATCGGTGGTCGAGGGTGGTGACCGTAGACTACGTAGAAAGGAGAGTAGCCAGTAGCTGTGTGGTATCTGAAGTTGTGGGCAAATTCAGCCCAAGGCAGCCAGTTGACCCAGTTGTCTTGTGACGAGGACACATACAGGCGCAGGAATGCTTCCAGGTCTTGGTTAACTCTCTCTGTTTGCCCATTAGACTGCGGATGGTACGCTGTGGAAAAGTTCAATTTTACTTTCAGGGCAGAACAGAGAGCTCTCCAAAAGCGGGCTACAAATTGCACTCCACGATCGGAGACAATATCTGCGGGAAGTCCATGAATTCGAAAGATGTGTTGAATGAAGATCTGGGCGAGCTTGGGAGCAGAGGGCAGGCCAGTCAAGGGAATGAAATGTGTCATTTTGGAGAACCGGTCTACCACCACCCAGATGGTATTACATTCTTGAGACTTTGGGAGTTCAGAAATAAAGTCCATGGAAATGTGCGTCCAGGGACGCGTGGGAATGGGCAATGGAAGGAGAGTACCTGCAGGGGACTGACGATGGACTTTATGTTGGGCACAGATAGGACATGAGGCCACGAAATCCTGGACATCCTTTTTCATGTGAGGCCACCAATAGGACCAGCGAAGAATTTCCAGGGTTTTGTGAACACCTGGGTGACCGGAGAAGGGCGAGGCGTGAGCCCAAGACAAGATTTTGGGCTGGAGCTCAGGTAAAACTAGCATCTTTCCTCGAGGTGGCACAGGTGACACATGGGTGGCCGCAAAAGCCGTAGGACTGATGATGGGACGTTGTTCTTGCAGCACTGTGTCATCTTCCATAGAGCGGGACAGTGCATCGGCTTTTACATTCTGGGACCCAGGACGATAGAAAATTTTAAAACTAAACCGTGAGAAGAATAAGGACCAGCGAGCTTGGCGGGAATTAAGACACTGGGCGGTCTGGACGTACAGTAAGTTCTTGTGATCTGTGAAGATGGACACGGGAAACTTGGCCCCTTCTAACAGATATCGCCATTCTTCCAGTGCAAGTTTAATTGCCAACAACTCCTGATCGCCAATGGAATAGTTTTTCTCGGCAGGGAGGAATTTCCGGGAGAAAAACCCACAGGGGTGCTGTTTGCCATCGTCTGTGACTTGAGAGAGCACAGCCCCAACACCCACATTTGAGGCGTCGACTTCCAAGAGGAAAGGTTTGTCTGTATCTGGCTGCCGGAGAATGGGGGCAGAAATGAAGGCTTGTTTTAGCAGGTGGAATGCGGACAAGGCTTCTTCGGACCAGACAGCTGGATTGGCACCTTTTTGGGTGAGGGCTGTGATGGGGGCGATGAGGGTGGAGAATCCTTTGACAAATTTTCTGTAGTAGTTGGCAAAGCCAATAAAACGCTGGACTGCTTTGAGAGTGGTTGGTTGGGACCAACTGTTGATGGCTTCAAGTTTTGCGGGATCCATTCGCAACTCTGAGCCGGACACGATATACCCTAGGAAGGGTATCTGGGGAACTTCGAATGTGCACTTGGAGAGTTTACCGTACAATTTATTAGCACGTAAACGGGACAGCACTTCTTTGACTTGAGACCGATGAGACTGGAGATCTGAAGAAAAAATTAAAATATCATCGAGATATACAACAAGGTATTTGTATAGGACATCTCTAAAAATTTCATTGACGAATTCTTGAAAGACGGCAGGTGCATTACTGAGACCGAAGGGCATCACTAGATACTCGTAATGCCCATCTCTAGTGTTGAAGGCAGTCTTCCATTCGTCGCCTTGGCGAATTCTGATTAGGTTATACGCCCCTCGGAGGTCAAGCTTGGTAAAAATTTTTGCCCCTTTGATACGATCAAATAGTTCAGTGATCAAGGGAAGAGGATAACTATTCTTGATGGTTATCTCATTGAGGCCTCTATAATCTATGCATGGGCGTAACCCTCCATCTTTCTTTTTCACAAAAAAGAATCCTGCACCAGCAGGGGAGGTAGAGGGTCGGATGAACCCTTTCTGGAGATTTTCTCGAATGTATTCAGACATCGCTTTGGTCTCAGGGATTGACAGGGGGTAGGTACGCCCCTTAGGAGGGGACTTCCCAGGGAGGAGATCGATGGGACAATCCCATCGGCGGTGTGGAGGCAGAACATCAGCGGCTTGTTCACTGAAGACATCACTTAAAGAATGATATGCTGATGGAAGACCTGGAAGGCTTTTGACTGTGGAAGATCGGACTGGAGTTACTTCAGTCAAGCAATGTTTCTGGCAATATTCGCTCCATTCCACAATTTGGAGAGATCTCCAATCGATACGGGGGTTGTGGAGTTGTAGCCATGGTAATCCTAACACAAGATCATAAGAAGATTTAGGAATGACCAGGAAGTCCATACATTCTTGATGAAGTACCCCTACGTGGAATGAGACAGGGACTGTCCGATGCACAATATCACTTCCGCGGATCCTGCTTCCATCCACCGCTGTAAGGTAGTGAGGCTGGGGAAGAGGCAGAATTGGGATTTTGCACTTCTTTACCAGCTCGGCTGAGATAAAGTTCCCTGCAGCCCCGGAGTCTGCCAGGGCTGAGACTTTCAGGGTACCCACAGGGGACACAAGGGCAACAGGTAGAATTAAGTCAGTGGTGGGAGGAGCTTTACTGAGACAACCTAACCTGACTCCCCCACTGCAGGTTAGGACTTGGCGTTTCCCGGACGCTCGGGACAGGACCCAATGAAGTGACCGGGGGCGGCACAGTAGATACATAATTTTTCTTTTTGTCTCCTGGACCGTTCGTCTGTAGATAACCTAGATCTACCTATTTGCATAGGTTCTTCTGTGGAGGTTGTCGCAGGACGGTGCTGAGACGGAGGCGGGACTCGGGGAACTACTTTCTTTAATTTTTCTAAACCTCGCTCTCTTAGGCGCAGGTCTATTTTGACACACAAGGAGATTAAGTCTTCCAGCTGTTCGGGGAGATCTCGGGTGGCAAGTTCGTCTTTGATGCGTTCTGAGACGCCCAACCAGAAGGCGGCTGTTAGCGCCTCATTGTTCCATTTGAGCTCGGAGGCAAGGGTCTGAAACTGAACCACGAATTGACCCATGGAACGAGAGCCCTGTTTGATACGGAGAATTTCTGTAGAGGCTGACACAGGCCTTCCTGGCTCATCGAATATCCGTCGGAAGGTAGAGACGAATCTATCATAATCGGTGAGAATTGGATCAGATCTTTCCCAGAGGGGTGATATCCAATCTAGGGCAGAACCTGACAGCAAGGAGACAATATATGCTATCTTGGTTCTGGCAGTCGGAAAGTTCTGTGGTAAAAGTTCAAAGTGAATGTCACATTGGTTTAGAAATCCTCTACAGGCCTTGGGATTGCCATCATATTTATTAGGAGTAGGCAGCTGAAGACGAGGGAAATATGAGGAAGCATGAGTGGCAGGCTGATTAGATACTGGTGGCGGAGGTGGCCGGAGGGACTGCTGGAGGGAATCCAGACGAGTGGACACATCCTGGAGGTATGTAATCACCTGCTGCTGCGTCGCTTCTTGCGTCTCAATACGCGAGGTGACATCTTGAAGCGCCGCTGGCCCCACACTATGGTCGCGTGCCGAGTCCATCGGTCTTGAACAATCTGTCACGGCCTGGACTGTCTGTGTTCCCGGCACTGACCTGGGTGCGCCAGTGGAGGGCGCAGGGAACTGGAAGCGAGGAGGCTTGAGATAGCTGGAGCTCATGCACGGAGACAGGAGAGAGCTGAACTGCCGGGGACACAGAGGATTGGCTGAGACCTAAAGCAGAGGCGCGGGGTCTAAGCCGACAGTGGTATTCACCAGGGACCCCCGCAAGGGGATATGGACTTAGCTGCAACTGCCGACCAGGTCGCGGCCCTCTGCCCAGGTTCCCCTGTGACTTTGGCAGTGTTTGGACAACAAGAGTCTTTAATGGGGTACGAAAACCATCGATGGTGATCGATGGCACTGAATGCTATACAGCAACACGGAGGGTATTTGAAAGTAGTGGGATGCGGCCTGGAAGCCGGGGATGACGTGAAGGTAACACAGGGGGACACTGGAGACAATGAGAAATACTGGAGCGGCTAGGGAGCCGATACTTGAGATCAACGGGGAATCGCTGGAGCGGCTAGGGAGCCGGTACTTGAGATCACTGGGGATCGCTGGAGCGGCTAAGGAGCCGGTACTTGAGATCACTGGGGATCGCTGGAGCGGCTAAGGAGCCGGTACTTGAGATCACTGGGGATCACTGGAGCGGCTAAGGAGCCGATACTGGGGACCACTGGAGCGGCCTGAGAGCCGAGAGGAGACGGGCACGGAACCCACGGATAACCGGACACTGAGCAAGTAACCTGGGCTGCACGAGAAGACAGGATCACACGGCAGGTGGAAACACGTGGAGACTTCTGGCAGGAGTGGAATGACCAGGACGCTGAGAGTAACACAGGTGACAGCGGACTCAGGAAACCGGACCTCTGGAGCACGTGGGGAGTCTTGACAGGAGCTTGACGCTGGAGAACTCACAGGTAACTGACGAGTTGTTCAAGACAAGGAGGAGACTGTGAGCTGGGTATTTATCCCTCCAGGTGATTAGGGAATCAGACGCAGGTGATGGAATTAGCCGCAGCAGCAGCACACAGACCAGGAAGTAAGATGGAGCTTACCTGGATCATGTGACCCGCAGCTTGATCAGGGAATACACCTGGAGCTTACAGTGACGCAGGGGTGACTTGGAAGCAAAAGACATCACGCCAGGGATTGCCGACTGTGCCGGCAGCCGACCTACGGAGGACACTACCCCAGCGTGCCGGTAAGGGGCGCATGCGAGCAGTGCGAGAACCGGGGTTCATGACATTCTCATAACAAAATAATAATAATAAATAAAAAAGTTTTTATAGAATTTTCACACATCTCCTCCATTCCACACCTATATAATTTCTCTCAATCTCTCCCCCCCCCCCCCCCTACCCCCCACCCCCTTTTTTTGCTCATGTATTCATTTCATCAGGGATATTTTACAATCAACACATATATTCATGTTTGTTCTAATAATACTTGGTTAACTTCTCAATACATATGCAGCGCAAAATCTCATTTATGCCTACATTTATTTCTAACAACCCGCAAGCAGAAGGCATCCAAGCTTGCATGTTCATAATTACCTACTCCGCTATTAAGAAATAGCTACCAACTCAATAATAAGACTTTCCCAGACAACAGATTGGTGCTTAAACAGTCACCTCATTCCAAAGTAAATTTTCACTTATTCCTCCTGAGGCATATACTAACCTAAGTGTTTTATTCTAAAAATGCCAAAAGACCAGTATAATATTAGCACCTAATATGATTAATATCCCTTTTAAATATATAGAATGTATAGTGTCTCAGCAGACACTGATTTATATTGTTTTCAGTATGTGGCAGTTTTTCAAAAATTACAATTTTTACCTTCAAATTCTTTGGTGGTTTTTCTACCCTTATTGGCTAAAACAATTGGCTCCAACAATCAAAGGCTCCTTTTTCTAATAGCAACTGTTTAAGCATACTAATTTACCCACAAATGTGTGTATATATAAGCCAGGAAGGCAGCTGCGGTTACCTAGACAACCAGTCGGCTTGCGCGTCAGCCTGCGCTCCACAGCCCGGATACATACGTTAGGACGGAAACTGACTTCCGTTCGGCGCACTTCCTGCAACGATCCTCCGACGCCGGCAGGCGCACGCTGAATGCCGGGCAACCCTGTTTCACCCTATTTAAGGTAAGCACTGCATTGTTTCGTTTGTATCACCCACACCTTGACAAGGGGGCTAGTCCCCGAAACGTTGGACTGTATTGTGTTTTTTAATACACTTTGAAAATTCCTGACTGAGTGCCGCCGTTTGTTATTACATCTTTTGCTATATATTATATATATATATATATATATATATATATATATATATATATATATATATATATATATATATACACACGCATTTTTTTTTTTTTTGCTGGCCACAACCGCTGTTATTGCGCATTATAGACCCTTGATAATTTTCAGCTCCAGGCCCATTTAGACATTAATCTGGCACTGGATGCGAGTCTCCTGGGGTTGGGATTATTGGGTCTACAGCATGATGGTAGATATGGGCGCTGTTTAACACTATTGGGTTGTGTGTGTGTGTGTGTGTGTGTGTGTGTATATATGTGTGTATATATATATACAACCCAATATTGTTAAACAGCGCCCATACACAATTTATCTATATAATAAATTCAGTAATGGAGAAGACAGAGATGGCGAACAGGAGGGATTTAGAACAGATGAATGGAGGGAAAAAATGGCTAAGAGTCTGTCACATTTGACTGTCATTGAATTATTGGAATCTTCAAGAATATCAATAAAATTTAGCAAGGATGGTACATACGTATAGATTAATATATTGGCATACCTTCAAAGGATTAAAGATGTTTTTTACACGTAAGAAAGTTCAAATGGTACATTTACTGTAAATATAGTATATGGGTTGTTAAGCCTCATGTGTAATTATTTGTGGCTATTAATCGTTAATTGATTACTTATTTCTAGGTTTAATGGGGCAGATGTATTAAGCCTGGCGAAGAGATAAACTGGAGATAAACTGGAGAAAAAGTGGAAGGAGATAAAGCACCAGCCAATCAACTTCCAACTGTCATATTTCAAACACAGCTGATTGGCTGGTGCATTATCTCCTTCCACATTTTCTCCACTTTATCTCTAGTTTATCTCTTTGCTAGGCTTAATACATCTGCCCCAATATACCTGTTGTTGTCCTTTAATGGGGGAATTAAATTCTTTATTTCAATAATAGAGTTGAACCTGTAGATTATATGTAAGTGAGTAACTTATCCATTTATTTGGAATGAGTTTAATGGTTGCACTAGCTTATGCATCATAATATATACATACCATTTGTGAGTAAAAATATATATGATCCCATTTGTTAAGGGGCTTTCACAGGGAAGTGACTCCTACAATGGTTTGGCTCAAGCCTAGTTGGATAAGGGTAGCCAATTGTGGCAAGGTCCCTCAGTCCTTAACCTATGGATAGATACATCATTTAACATAAGTTTTTTTAATTAATTAATTGAATAATGAATTTCAATCATGATTTTATAGAGAATACATACCTGCAATAGATGGGCCCTTAATTGATTTTTAGGTTCAAGATAAGGGTACAATAGCAAGCAGCAGTTTTTAGCCTATAAGTAAATGTAAAAAATATTTGTCTATTTGAAACTAGTGGTAATAGTATTTCCAATTGGTAGTGTAATGGGTACATACCTTCGGATTGGTGACGTAATCACTTTTCTAATTTTTAGGGGTGAAATTAGAGATCCCCTAATGGAACGTTTAAAGTATTCAAATAGAAAAAGGGTGTTAATTAGTGGGAGTATAAGTAACTTCACCTTCTTCTTACCTTAGTGTAGCCTGAGCATGTGAACTCTCCAATGTCCAAAGGGCAAGTGATGGATGTGAGCCCCGTGGGGGTATTTATAGTGAAAGTGCATGACATCACTTCCTGTGGTGTGCTTATTTTTTTTTTTTTTTTATTGAGTAATTTTTATTGTTGTTTTTCATTTCACAAAACATAAACAAGATTTAACATGTAACCAATTAACATACATAACATCTAAGGCTTGAATACCCATTTCCTTGCATATTTAGATATCCTGATGCAGGTAATCCCTCAGTAACCAACATCTGTTACCAATACAACCATTAAGAGATGAATTATATTCTTTTGGCTGCTAGTTCTACCACTGGAGGGCTTTATATATATATATATATATATATATATATATATATATATATATATATATATATATATATATATATATATATACTATTTTCCATTGGGTAAAGTACATAGCTTTTCTTAATTTATTCTGATTATCGTTTTCTGCGGAGGCTTGGTTGTACATTTCGGAGGGGGGCAGTGCGATGTGATTTGGGTATGTGTTTTCTATGCTGTGATTGTGAACTCTGTTTAGGGCCAGTGAATTCCACTACTAGTGCTATATCTATAACAGTGAGGTCCTTGTGTGGAAAAAAAAAGTGGTGTGCTTAATTTTAATTATGGTTAATATTAATCCCATAATATTATTAATATGCTACAATGTGAGTCTATCATGATGAATTATCTTTAAGTATATTTTTAGATTTTTTTTTTAGAAATTTTTGGAATTGAAAAAAAAAGAAATAAATGATAATAATATAGGAATGTTCTAAGATGTGAGTTTGTCAATTTAATCAAATTTTTTTGAATTGTATAAGGCTTAATAGCTGGTTCTAGTGAGTGGGGATGTGTTAAACCAGTATTGGGGTATAGACACCCCTAAAAACGTGCAATAATGCTTAATTATATGGCTTGTGTTCCACCTGTCCACTGGTAGAATGCACAGCCATTTTACAGGAGGTCCCTGAATCGTTAGTATGGTCTGCGTTCCACCTAGCCGCTGGTGGAACGCACGTCCATTTTGGAAATCATAGCAGCTGTGTAAAATCTCCTCATCTGAGGCGGTGCACTCCGTACTGAAATATAATAAATGGTAGGCTGTATGGAGTCTGCCCACTCTGGCCTGCTCTCCACCTGTCAGATGGTGGAACGCACGGCCATTTTTTTTTGGAGTTTCCCAGATCCTTATTATGGTCTGCGTTCCACCTAGCCGCCGGTGGAACGCACGGCCATCTTGGAGATCCCATACGGCTATGTGTGATCGCCTCTTCGGCTAGGTGGAAAGCAGACCATATTAAGGATTTATTTCTTTTTATTTTTTAAATTCCAAAAAATTCTAAATAAAATTCTAAAAATATACTTAAAGATAATTCACTATGATAGACTCACATTGTAGCATATTAATACATTTATGGGATTAAAATTAACCATTATTAAAATAAGCACACCACAGGAAGTGATGTCATGCACTTTCACAATAAATACCCCCACAGGGCTCACATTCATCACTTGCCCTTTGGACATTGGAGAGTTCACATGCTCAGGCTACACTAAGGTAAGAGGAAGGTGAGGTTACCTAATACTCCCACTAATTAGTACCATTTTTCTATTTTAATACTTTAAACGTTTTTTATTCCATTAGGGGATCTCTAATTTTGCCCCTAAAAATTTGAAAAGTGCTTACGTCACCAATCCGAAGGTATGTACCCATTAGAATACCAATTGGAAATACTATTACCACTAGTTTCAAATAGATAAATAATGTTTACATTTACTTATAGGCTAAACACTGCTGCTTGCTATTGTACCCTTATCTTTAACCTAAAAATCAATTAAGGGCCCATCTATTGGAGGTATGTATTCTCTATAAAATCATAAATTGAAATTGATTATTCAATTAATTAATTAAAAATCCTTAAGTTAAATTATGTATCTATCCATAGGTTAAGGACTGAGGGACCTTGCCACAATTGACTACCCTTATCCAGCTAGGCTTGAGCCAAACCATTCTAGGAGTCACTTCCCTGTGAAAGCCCCTTAACAAATGGGATCATATATATTTTTACTCACAAATGGTATGTATATATTATGATGCATAAGCTAGTGCAACCATTAAACTCATTCCAAATAAATGGATAAAGTACTCACTTACATTTAATCTACAGGTTCAATTCTATTATTGAAATAAAGAATTTAATTCCCTCATTAAAGGACAACAACAGGTATTTTAAACCTAGAAATAAATAATCAATTAACGATTAATAGCCACAAATAATTACACACGAGGCTTAACAACCCATATACTTTATTTACAGTAAATGTACCATTTGAACATCCAGTGGAAATAAACCATTCAAACTTTCTTACGAGTAAAAAACATCTTTAATCGTTTGAAGGTACAGATCGAGCCATCCTCCCTCTTGCTGGCGAATCGCCAGATTGTCTCCACTGGCGATCCGCCAGCGGCGAGGTGCTCCATCTGACTGAGACGCGCGTGCGTCTCAGTTTCCGGGCGGCGGGGCGACGGGAACCCTGTCTGTCTCCGCTTCAGGGAGACGGACAGGGTTAACGGGGTTAGGTAGGAGAGCGGGGAGGCGGTGGGGACCCCGGGTGACCGCCGGCGGGGACCCAGGGAAAGAGCCGTAGGAAGGGGACGCGCGTGCATCTCGTTCGCGCGCTTCCCCTTTCGCAGATCAGATGGTGGCTGGCGGGGGATGGCAGATCTTTTGCCATCCCATGTAAGAGCGAGGCTTGCTCCATCTGTATGCCAATATATTCTATACGTATGTACCATCCTTGCTAAATTTTATTGATATTCTTGAAGATTCCATTAATCCAATGGTAGTCAAATGGGACAGACTCTTAGCCATTTTTTCCCTCCATCCATCTGTTCTGAATACCTCATGTTCTCCATCTCTGTCTTATCCATTACTGTATCTGTTAAACTGTTAAAATGATCTTAAAATGTTATCAATGTCTTTCCCAATGTATGTACTTACAGTTACGTTCTACTTTTGTAGATTCTTATTATATGTATCTAACCCATGATGAAGTCTCATAAAGAGACGAAACGCATCAGGTACTTTGTACGATCCTAAATCCAAGTGAATACTTCTACTCCAAGAGTATCTACTTTTTATATGTTTTATAATAAATGTTTTATATTTGAAAATAAGTCTTGGTTGATAATTTTGCAACAAGGGGAAAGACTGAATTGTGTACGGGCGCTGTTTAACACTATTGGGTTGTGTATTGGATTTTGGATCCCTCTAGTTGGGGATCTAGTTTTATTAGCGACCACTCTTACCTAGCGCAAATGCCTAGTGATATTGTATTGTTTTATATATATATATATATATATATATATATATATATAGAGTGTGGATGCGGCGGCATTCAGTGAAATAAATGACAAGCAGACGCCTGTAGACGCCAACGTTTCAATACTCTTTATGGTATTTTCGTCAGGGCAGCAACAACGAAAATACCATAAAAAGTATTGAAAGGTTGGCATCTACAGGCGTCTGCTTGTGATTTATTTGACTGAGTGCAGCCGCATCCACACTCTGTATTGGTGTTCTTGGTCTGCTTCAAGGACGCCGCACGGAAGGCACCAGGATTGTTCTTACCTGTATGCAGTGAGTGCCGGTTCCCTATTGGACATATATATATATATATATATATATATATATATATATGTAGTAGTTGGAGCAAGGTGGCACACAGTTTGAAAGGGTTATCAAAGTTGCGGTGCAGGGTTCATAAGGCAATTGATACAAACAGTTATCTCCCTTGGATTCAGGAAAGAAAAGAACCAGCACACGCATTAGCAAAAAAACTAAAGTGTATTTAAAGGTACATTACAGTTAGTTGAACAAGGGTATACAGCGGCTGACCCAACAGCTGTTTCAACTGGCAACCAGCCAGTTTTCCTCAGGGGTCCACCCCTGAAGAAAACTGTCTGGTTGCCAGTTGAAACGGCTGTCGGGTCAGCCGCTATATACCCTCGTTCAACTAACTGTAATGTACCTTTAAATACACTTTCGTTTTTTTGCTAATGCGTGTGCTGGTTCTTTTCTTTCCTGAATCCAAGGGAGATAACTATATATATATATATATATATATATATATATATATATATATATATATATATATATATATATATACAGAATATCCAGAGGATATGGATGGCAGCACTCCTGATGAAACTTGTAAAAAAGATTTTTATTTCATATGTCACCTGACATGAAGTTTAGCATATATTGTTGGGGTACAACTGCAACTGATGGAATAAGCAGGTACAACAAGACATGGGTCTCAATTCAATGAATAGAACATAGTCACCATTATGGCAGTCAACGGAGCCCGTTTCGGCTTATCCAGCCTTCATCCTGGACTGGGTCAGTCCAGGATGAAGGCTGGATAAGCCGAAACGGGCTCCGTTGACTGCCATAATGGTGACTATGTTCTATTCATTGAATTGAGACCCATGTCTTGTTGTACCTGCTTATTCCATCAGTTGCAGTTGTACCCCAACAATATATGCTAAACTTCATGTCAGGTGACATATGAAATAAAAATCTTTTTTACAAGTTTCATCAGGAGTGCTGCCATCCATATCCTCTGGATATTCTGTTTTCCTACAAATACCTCAGGCCGATTTGCACCCAATATATCATCAATTGTAATGAGTGCTTGCTCCCCCAAAGTTTCTATATATATATATATATATATATATATATATATATATAATATATAGACTTTTGGTTTGCAGGATGGCACTCTAAATAGAAAAAAAAAATCCCGGTCCATAGTGCAGTTATCACAAGTTGAAGGGGTTTTTATTTTTAAGAGCAATCCACCACAACTGGTCAGGGTAACGTACCAAGAGTGGCGGTCTAACACACCGCAGAAATGATCACATAAGAAATGGTGTAAAAACTACGCGTTTCGTCACCTGGACTTTGTCAGAGGGCTGGCCTAGCGTTGCTCAGTCTCCTCTTACATAGCCATAATACAGGTTAATTCCATTAGCACTAATTACAATGAATGTGCCAACATTGTGCTTTTCTACGTTGTCTTGAATTACCTCGAATTACATATACTCTGCTTATAACATAAAAGCATATATAAAGGAATTTTGCACATTAAATGTGCGCATAAAACATTCAAAGAAAAAAACATGCATAAAAAATATACATTCAGTGCTGTTTAACACATATCCATATATAAAACAAATCCTGTCATTCATGTACATATATAAACATGAAATGCAACTTTATAGTTTGACCGCCGATGATAATAAGCGGTTATATAGAGATCAAATACCAACCAATTATACTTAAGACAAATCTGCCATCATAGCTACACATTGACAGATCTATTTATAAATGTCCACCCGCAAACATATTTATTTAAAAAAAGGGGTAATCTCTAACCCATCATTTAACCCATATTTGTATTCAAATAGTACATCCACCATGACTCTTTTTTTGCTAATAAGATGTCACGATTACCACCTCTGATATCAAGTACTATGTGCTCCAAACCAACAAATCTCAAACCTGAAGGATCACTCCCCTGACATGATTCAAAGTGCCGTGGTACACTATGATGTTTTACTTTGTTTTTTATATTGCGGTAGTGTTCCAATATTCACACTTTTAACATGCATTTGGTCTCTCCTATATATTTAACCCCACAAGGACACATTAAAAGGTAAACAACATAGGTAGTTTGGCAGTTAATTAAACCTTTGATGACTATCTCTCTACCATTCTTATCCGTTATTTTCTTCATACCTTTAATGCAATGGGTGCACATCTTACATTTCCCACACTCAAAGAAGCCTTGGGGGGGTGGAATCTGATACAGAGTAGATTGTTTAGTAGGATGGACTACAAGTAATAAACTAGGAGCCAAACGATTTTTCAGAGTACTGGCCCGCTTAAAAACAAATTCTGGGCGGTCACCCACTATGTCTTTAAGAAAAGGGTCCATTTTTATAATGGGCCAGTGCTGGTTCAATATTTTATGAATTTCCCCATTTTTAACATTAAACTGGATGGACAAAAGTATGATCCCCGATTTTTCATTTGTGGTTTCGGTTTGTATTTAATTAATTCTGTTCCAGATTTCTACATCTGTCTATCGCAGCTTGTACCAAGTCCTTGGGATAACCTTTTTCATGAAACCGCATTTTGTAAATATCGGTTTGTTTATCGAATAATTCCAAGGTGGTACAATTACGTCTCAGCCTTAACAATTGCGAATAAGGCAGGTTATTTTTCCATCTTTGCATATTGCAACTGTTGTACTCCACGTAATTATTAGAATCCACTTTTTTTAAATAAGTGCACGTTTCTATATGATGTTCACTAACTCCAGTATTTGTTTTTGCAGTTAGAATGAGATCTAAAAATTCAATAGTGCATTTATCGTATTTTGACATAAACGATAAGTTGAAAGTATTAACATTCAGATGTTTAACAAAATCATTAAATAAATCCTCAGTACCAGAGCATACAAGGACAATATTGTCTATGTACCTCTTAAATAATGTGAACTACATTGCAAATGGGTTGTTACTGTATATATATATATATATATATATATATATATATATGTATTTGAATTACAGCATATAATAAAAGGGTCTGAGGACCTGTAGCTATGTATAATGTTCATGCCATCTGTATTGTCAGAGATGCAAATTGCCGCATTTAAACGCCCCTCTTTACCACAATATAGGTTAAAAAAATATATATAAAAGTAAAAGTAAAAGTAAAAGTTTTGAAACGTTGATGATACATCGGTGGTCGTATCCAGTTATTTGAATGAAAGATTGTGAGTGCCGCACCATTCTCCACCTATATATATATATATATATATATATATATATATATATATATATATATAAAAAATGTTTTAACTCATGTTTCTATTAGGCAATGCTTATTTTTCATTGCAACAATTTTTAAATGTGATGTCTCATATTTGTTTGTTATTTATTTGTTTCGTTACAGTTATATTTTTCCTTTTCACGTATATGGTGGTTGCTTAGCAACACAGCATAAGCCCCGGGACTTGGGTGAAGGCAGCCCTTAGGACGGACGGACGGAGGTGTTCTACTGTGAACACATGCTACTTCCGGGCGGCGAGGAACGTGAGTAATGGTCTCAGTTGCCGGGGGGACGGCAGTGGAAGGGAGCACACTTCCGCCTGCTGGACATGGCGCCTACACGCCGGAGGACCGGGTAAGTTCAGCTGTGAGCTGATTATTGTGGGGCGGGTTCTGCAATGTGTATAAATGTAACTGTGGCTCAGTGTAACTTTGTATGTCCTTGAAAACGGGTCTCTACCCGAAACGCCGTCGGATAAATAAAGGCTTTTACTTGCATTAAACAAGTCTGACGAGTGCCGCCCTCACCACCACGCTATATATATATATATATATATATATATATATATATATATATATATATATATAGAGGTAGAGGTGTAGGCCTGGCACTCCTCCAGCAGTACAGGTAACCCAGGTGCCTTCAGGAACAGAAGTACAGGATAGTGAAGAGACAACAGCGGCACTCTGGGGATTTTTTGAAAAAATATATTTTCAGCAAAAAAAGCTTCCAACTTTTCGGGGTATGTGACACCCCTTTGTCAAGGTTATACGTGCATTGCATGTATAACCTTGACAAAGGGGTGTCACATACCCCCGAAACGTTGGAAGCTTTTTTTGCTGAAAATATATTTTTTCAAAAAATCCCCAGAGTGCCGCTGTTGTCTCTTCACTATCCTATATATATATATATATATATATATATATATATATATATATATATATATATTTTCCCATATACTGAGGTACAGGTTGGTGAACCCTGGGGCGCACACCGTCCCCATCGCCGTCCCGCACCTCTGGATGAAGTACACCCCTAAAAATGTGAAATAGTTGTATTTCAATACAAAACGTAGGCACTGTAAAATAAATGTAATTTTTTCTTTTGCCAGACTGGTATCACACAATAGAACCTCACGGATACACTCCAATCCTTTATCATGGGGGATTGAAGTGTATAACGAATTAACATCAACTGTACCCCAACTCATATCAGAATCCCATTGGATCTCTTTAGCAAACTGCAAGACAGAGGTAGAATCTTTAACAAAAGAAGGCAAAAAGGAGACATATTTGTTCAAATGTAAATCCACATATTCAGATATCCTAGAGGTCAGTGAGTCCACACCTGACACAATCAGGCGTCCTGGGGGAGAGGTCTGGCTCTTGTGAATTTTTGGGAGGTAATAGATCGTAGCGATCCTTGGTTGTTCATTATATATATAATTAAATTCATCTCTGGATAAGATTTTATTGTTCCGCCCAACCATAAGAAGTTCTCTTAAATCCTCAAGATATTCTTTGGTGGGATCTTTTGGTAAAATACAATATGAGACGGGGTCTGCTAGTAGTCTATACATTTATTTCGTATAATCCTCCTTATTCAACAAAACCAGACCTCCCCCCTTGTCCGCAGGTTTTAGCACCACATTTTCATTAGCAATAAGTTATTTTAATGCAATATTTGCTTCTTTGCTCAAATTGTACTGGTTAGGTTCTATTCTATCCTGCAATTTCTCCAAATCTCTATTTACCAGCTGTGAAAATAGTTTGATATTTGGTCCCTTTGACTCTATGGGATAAAATGTGCATTTATTTTTCAATTTGGTTTCATTCTCTATTGCTGGTATATTTTAAATTTTACTACAAGATTCTTTTTGAAGTGTCGTTTTAATGTCAGTCTACATGTGAACAAATTTAGATCAACCAATAGCTCAAATTTATTCACTTTTGCTGTAGGGGCAAAGGACAAGCCTTTCTTTAACAGTTGTTTCTGCTCAGATGTCAATATTATATTCGATAAATTAAAAATACCATTTTTTGGGGTTATTGATTTAATGTTCTCCTTTTGAACGTGGGAGTTTTTTCCCCCTCTGTTCCCCCGTCGCCGCGATTTCTTTTTCCCCATCGCTGTGGGGTAAGTGGTTCTGGCACCTGATGGGTTCCCAGGCCACGACGTTGATCTAAAAAATGGGGGTTAGTTGTTGTATCCCTACTTGTATCATTTTGTAAGGGCTGAAAATGGTTTGATCTTTGTGGGGTTTTTACTTGTACGGTGTCATATTTATTTTTATTTCTAGCTGTAGAACGATTTACTACAGTCCACCGATTTGGTGTCTGATATTTGTTTGGCTGTTGTCTGGGATAGACTGGCAAGTTTTTACGCTCTTCCCAGTTTGAAAATACCTTTTGCTGTTGCGAGCTGTTTGATCTATTTCTTACATTGGCATTAAACCGATTTTCATTACGATGTTTATGCCATGTTCTCACTTAGTTGGAAGTATAATCATCTTTATCTCTTTTACATTTTTTAACTGTAAGTTGTTTTACATCATTCTCTAGTTTTGGCAATTTTTCACCCATATATTGTTTAAACTCTAAAATTTCACCAAAATCTTTATGTTCTAGTTTTTTTCCAACACAATAATGTATTTTTCTCCATCTCTTTAAGATTTATTTTTTCTCCATAATAATTAATTTCATTAACTCCAGGGAACTCTCATCGAGAATTCTGTACCATTCTTTTAAGAATTTCTCATTTTTTTGCCCAAGTGTGGGTTCCTTAACCAACTGGAGACCTCTAGGTATACGTGCACATTTCACAAAATTATCAAGTGTTTCTATATCCCACCATGTGCACATTTCCTTAATTAGTAAATGCTCTAGGTCTAAGTATGGATCTCCGTCATCTACAGGTGTGTCGATTACTAGCACATTGTCAACCTCATTGTCTGCAAATGCATTTATGTGCTGTTTAGCTCTCCTCTCTCTAAAATCAAACAACTTTGACATCTTTAACCCTGCTGCTCTGTTATCAATGGATATGACAATACATAAGACAAAAAAAAAGCGGTCCTACCGCACGAGCCATGCTTTCCACCTATCAGGAAATAAAGGACACGCTTCTGAAGGCAAGACCCCGCCAATAAAGAAAATGGCTGTGCGTTCCACCTAGTGTGTCACTACACGCAGCAGTGCTTTGGAGATCCTCCCTTCCACCTGGAGATCCTCCCCGGTTGGGGAAATGACGTAGTGGGGAAATAACCCTGAACTAGCTTCAGGTATACAGCCCCACTTTCTTATGCATGCAAGCCTTAAGATATTCATGGCACAGGGGTCCATTACCTTATAAGGACTTCCGGTTTCAATTTCCGGTCTATTAAGGATTATGATCGTTTTTTAGCTTACCTATACTTATTAATGCTACTGTATAAGATGTTTAACATAAGTGTATAGATATGTATTATTATGCACCATGTTTTTTATTGATTTGCTGCACAGAAATATGTCATGTATTGACACCACCCCTACTCCCACCCCCAATGGGAGGGATCACTAAGAGGTATATAAATCACCACCATGGACAACACCACCTTGACAAAGACTTTCGAGTCGAAACGCATTGGTGCGGTGTTGCTACCTCTTTTTATTTAGACCCTGGTTCTACCCCCTGACTACTGGAACAGGTGAGCTTCTCGAGGCCTCCAAATAACATCAGGGAACCTCCCAGTGAAAGTACCAGTGGGTGTGGTCCGGGTTTCTATTTTATTTTGTGGACTGTTGTATTTTATATGAGGAAAAAGAAAACACTTTTTTATCAATAAAATATTTTTGGACCATTATCGTGTCTAAGATGTCCATCTAAAGAAACCGTGATAGGAGGAGTCAAGCACTGTGAAAGTAAGCATACAAGTACGCACAATTATATTGAAAGAAACCTTGATGTGTGTAGACAGTGTAGATTACATGTAAGCATACATGTAAGAACATTATTGACTGGGGGACACGTGGTGAACCTATACAAGTTATCCATTGGAACAGGCACTAGTGGGAAAAGGAGAAAATATATACAGGATTTTCCATCCCTGGGGAATACCAATATTACTAGACTGTACCAGACAATACTATACATTGTTTATTTTTATTTTTCATGTCCTATACGGAGATAAAAGCCTGAGAATTACCGTTGGATGTTTTTGAACCGTTTATTAGGATTGTAAGACCTTTGGACATTTTCAACAAACAGTAAGACTATATTACCCTGTATCTAACAGTTGGGCGCTTTATCCCATTTATTTCCTTTCTATAGTTAGAATCTCCTACACACTTACATTTTCCTGTCCCTGATGTCAGCGTGCCCTGCCTCTCTCTCACCAGCCCCCCACTCTTGCAGAATACAGTCAGCAGCAGAAGATACAGGGACCCGCCTGCTGCCTCCTTTTCCTCTCATGCTTTTTACGTTTTTCTTCTCCTGCACTCCTCTTATCCCAATGTCCTTCTCCTTTTCCCTACTCATTCCACCAGTGCAGGTTTTATCATTAGATGGTGAATTTCCACCTCCTGCAATGCTACTTGCAGCATCAGGGTGGATCTAACACCACAGACTGGTGATATCACTGCAGTTGGTTTAATTCTCCAGCAGCGTGCCCTCTCCTTCTCTCAACCCCATCCGCTCACTGAAGATGGAGGCAGCAGAAAGGACTGGTATACTAACACGCTGTACTTGGAACCTTGGGGCCTGGGAACCAACAATTTTAACATGTTTGATTATATTTATTTATACAAGACCTTTTCCCAACAATGTGGTACATAATGTACTTTAAATTATATATACTATGTATGCTTTGCCACACACCTTCATGTTAGTGTCTGACATGACTTAGGGCCATAATCATGACATGACTTAGGGAATAATCTGGTCGGTGCGGTCGGATCCGAATATGCGGCCAGGACCGAGCGTCCTGAGCCCCACCTTCCATATGGATCGCTCACTGCGTCCGAATGCGGTAAGCCGCTGACCGCACGGAGTGGATTTCTCATGTATACACCTCATCCATCTCTGGGAACCTCCCCCATCATTCGATGGTCGCAGGACCGAGTGGTCAGGCAGCACCCGAGTGCTCAGACCACTTGGGCATTTCTCAGTGCAAAAGCAGGGATCTGGGCGGGCAGCTGACATCCGGCAATGTCATATGTCCGCCCCCTACACGTGCATCACGACCGCATTACCATACGTACGCCCAGCGTTTTCATGGGAACGCCCATGAAACGCGGGGTGTACACATATGGTAATGAGCCCAAACAGCCCTTCACACCCCTCTCCTCCCCCTGTTTGTAGTGTACACAATTCATGCGGAATTTGGACATACGTCCCGTTCGCACATGCGCAGATATGCCTCTGCACATGCGCAAACACAAAACATTGGTGGACCGACCGCACGCGGACATAACCGCACCAACCAGAATAACCTCATTAGTATCACGTTTAAAATATTGTTGTGCTAACAGCCAAATTAATTGGATTTATCCAAACACCAGGTGTATTGTAACACACTCTTAGATGTTCACACATGTGAGATCAATTCAATTATTCTTAAAAAAAATATCCTTGTACACTATAATTATACAAATCTTACTCTGATACTTAAAAAAACGTATTATTGGAGCGAACTATGTGTTTGCCGATTAATAGAAAGCATATTTATTGCATGCCAAGTATTAGGCTTTATTATGCAATTATCTATTGTCCTTTTTGTATGTATTGTTGTCTAGTCTTGTTGTCTTGGTGATGGGAGCACTGGTCGAGTACTGATGATGTCATGCCCGTGGGACCCGGAAATGGGCCGGCGTGGTCAGCAGTCAGTTTTCACGGAGGTGTATAAAGGTATGTAATGTTTTTGATATGGTAAGCCTGATGAAAATGTCAATTAAAGGACGTTGAAACGTTGCAAAATTACCTCTTGTCAAGTGTACTTTATTTGCTGCGAGTGCCGCACTTCCCTGCTATGCTATCCTATTGTTCCAGTGAAGGCACCCAGTATATCTGAATAAGAGTTGGAGCTGTGGATGTGCCGGTCGTTTGTCCGAATATATATATATATATATATATATATATATATATATATATATATATCATATATATATTATTACGATCCAGGGTGTGAACCCTGTAGCTGTGACCGCTGTTTAGAGCAGGCATGGCAAGACCCTACTCTATCTCTATTGCGTCTCCCTAGGGGCAGCCAGATCCTGTGGTGTCATAACAACCATGTTTGATGAGGCGAATTCGGTCCACCCCAACTCCGGTGCTGCCAGGTCTTACGTGGTACAAGGATCTGGTCACGATATATTGAGTTTGCTAAAAATATTCAGTTTGAGATGAGGTTGTGATATATTCTGTTTGTGAGGAGTTCGCAGTTTATTCTGTTTGCAATGAGGTCGCAGTATATTCTGTTTTGCAACAAGGTTGCTTTATGTTTAGTTTCCTTTTGTATAGGAAACCCGTTTAGTTACATCTCCTCTTGCATTCTCCCTAGGAATTCCAGATCCTTGTAACCCATAAAACCTGGCAGCACCGGAGTTGGGGTGGACCTAATTCACCCCATCAAACGTGGCTGTTATAGGTGAGCCTAGCACCACAGGATCTGGCTGCCCCTAGGGAGACGCAATAGAGATAGAGTAGGGTTTTGTCGGGCCCGTTCTAAACAGTGGTCACAGCTGTGGGGTTCACACCCTGGATCGTAACAATGGCCATCTAAACGCAATCAGCAGCAAAATGTCCCACAACTTCAGACACCAGGGCGGATTCGTTCACACCACACCACTGGGATTAGGTAATCAGCAGTAACTTTCTTACCTCTCGGACGGCCGCCCACACCTCTGCTGGCTGCACTATCATAAAGTGTCTCCCTCTTATTCCCCACCAATGCACATGCCCATGTGGAACAGTAGCACACAGATCTGACACTCTTAGAATGCTATTTTTATTTTTTAATATCACCTCTTTTCTGGAAACTCTCATCTTGACATCTGGATAAGGATAATACTGCACTGACTCCAGATATTCAGCGCATCGTGTCCACTGACTAGGACAGCAGATGCTCAGAGTCTTTTAAGAGAAGCTCTCTCAGCTGCTTCTCTGGAGGTGAGTGTGAGAATACTCTAAGCAAATTAAACAGGTAAAGTAAAAATAGAGGTGCAGCACTGGGAGTAACTGAAAAGTATGAAATATACACATATACAATGTTTAATAACAATGAAATAAAAAATAACAATACAAGCTCAAATTAGCAAATAAAATGCATAAAATGAAGACATATGTCATGGAACAGTAAATTGGGTTCCTGGGGTGTTGTTTAGTGAAAGTATGGAACACACTTCCACACTTGGAGCATGGACATTTTCAGTCTATTGTGCAATTGTGCTCCTTACATGTTGTGCATATGCATAAGTGCTGATATGTGAAAAGTTCCGGTATAATACCCAGCTTGGGGTGAGATAATTACCCTGAATGTTAGATCAAGTCCATTTGGAATAATCCATGTAGTTGGTAAGTAACACTCACAAGGCAGGACAACAGAGATGGCAGGGTTCACAACAACGGTGACATTGGAGCAATGATGGAAAGAGCTCAAAGTGTTTCATTGTTTTCAACTCACACCTTCCTCAGGAGCAGTGTAAATATGGGTTTTCATAGACTGGAATTTAAACCCATCTCAAGTGAGGCCCAGGTGTGCAGAAAATGAAAAAAATCTCCACAGGCCGTCGTATACACGTGATCACCAGGAAACCTAGCAGACCGAGGGGGGCAGAAGAGTGTCCCAAGTAACTTCCGTGGTTGGCAGCAGAAATATCCTATGTTTGGCAAAAGCAAACATCTCTTCACAGCCATTAGCCATATTTTGGTTGTCGCAGGTAGGGTTGCCAATCCCGGATCATTTTTTCAATCCCGGAATTCGGTATTGAAAAATGCCTGATCCCGGGATTGGCTTCCCTGATTAAAAAACCCGCCCCGGCCGCCCCGCATATTTACTTACATGTGCGGTGCGGCCGGGAGGGTGGTCGGTGAAGCTGGGAGGGTGGGCGGCTGATTGATGCCGGGAGTCGGGCGGGTGAGCAGCCGGGAGGCGGGCGGTGAGCAGCCGGGAGGCGGGCGGGTGAGCAGTCTGCAGCAGGAGACGGTCAGGCGGGCGTGCGTGTAATGCTGGACGCTTCTGCTCTGTGCAGCTGCTTGAGCCTGTGCAGCGTGACCTCTGGCCTCGTCACGCTGCGCAGAGCATTACTGCCGGGTAAGGGAGAAGCCGGGCAGCGTCTGAGCACATGCTCAGATGCTGCCCGGCATTAGACTGCGCATGCACAGTCTAATCCCGAAAATCCCGGGATTGGAAACTCCAATCCCGGGATTGAAATCCCGGCGTTTTAGGGGCCAAATCCCGGGATCCCGCCGATCCCGATCCCGGGATTGGCCACCCTAGTCGCAGGGATGGTTGTCGCAGGGAGGTTATTAGGGATGTGGTTGGCAAGGTTCTGTAATGTACAGAAAATATAAAGAATACCTCGTGATAAGGACAGAATAGAAATACCAATGCTCATTTTCCCCACACTGTCCCTTCAGTAACCTACCAACAATCACCTGACTTACCTTTGTACCAATTTTCCTTTCTTTTTTCCCTTCCCCCCCCCTCTCTCTCTTTTTTATAGAGATAATCACTGTAATTTATATGAATAAATGAATTATTAAACACTACATAAATCACTCTAATTATTTATAGTATATTTATTAGCCAAGCACTTTGCACTTTACCGCTACAATATCACAGTGGTTCACCCGAATTATTATAAAAATTGTCCTTGATCACGTCTTCTAGATATCGGTCTTTTCACTAATGACTCACCAATATAAGATTCCTTCCAAAAATGATTAATCTGCTGCCAGCATTAAGAATATTATCATTTTATTACCTTTTTTGTCATATTTTGTATTTTATATATTTATATATTTTTCTTACATATATATATATTTATTAGTATTTATTCCTCTGAGTATCATATATTTATATATTTAATATGAGCTATAACAAATGTTCCCAACTATGATGTACTGAACATCTATATACATATAGAATATTAACATACTGTATTCTCTATCCCTATGTCCTATGTCCTATGTACAGACAGAGTATTAACATACTGTATTCTCTATCCCTATGTCCTATGTGGAATCACCACTAAGAGATGGGCACATACGAAAATATGAACTCTAAACTGACATACCAGTATCCAAAAAGGTGGCAGATTCCCTATATGAAAGATATGAAAAGTCCCTAACAAAATGGCAGCTGACTGGAGACAAATACCGCAAGCGACTCCAAAAAACAACACTAAGCAATGATTGACGACCACTACAACCAGTAAGACACAGCTCCGCAACAACCGGAAGGGGGGCGCACCCGCACGTCCGCCTGAGAGAGGCGGAAGACACAGAACTATGTTACAGCAACGGACACAGGAAGCGGGGCGGAAATGACGTCCGCCCGCCGGAAATGGGGACGTGTATCCCTGCAAATATAAAAAAGTATTTTCTGTTATCCTTATGATGTTTTTTAACTAATGCATTACAGCGCAGGCTATATAGAATCCTGATCTTCACACCAATATGAGTGTACAAAAGATTTAATTAAGCATATCGTTTTTTAGAAACGTTAGCCACACCCACAGGATGTGACACCATAATTATGAGTATCAGACATACACAGTATAAATAGAGCACCAGGCACATCTCCCTCTCACCCCTTGATGAAGTCTTAATCGACGAAACGCGTTGGGTACTGCCTGCTGACTCCTCCACAAATAGATAAGTTCTATATTTTTTATAACCCCTTTTTTTTATAAACTTCTTAGTATATCTCCAATTTTTTAGCGATAACACGTGTAGGCATTTTTTATACACGCTTCGCATTTTTTTACACTGCTGTTTTTTCTATACTAAATCTCTTGTACTGTTTGTTCTTATATTCAATGCTATTGTGCATTTTTATATGTATAAAATAAAATTTTTATATGCTTTAAAAAAGAAATACGTTTCTTATTAGGTATTTTGTAGTCGCTTAGACCTCTATCCAATCCATTGTATTTTTTACACTACACCCCTTACCAAGGTGTTTATTACTTAGAGGTCAGCTGACACCCTTTTTTTCTTAAAGGTATACCTGTTTTTACTATATACAGTAGAACTAAGTTGTTCAGGACACAAGTGGCGCCTTGCAGCCCCCCCCCTTTTTCCTATATATATATATATATATATATATATATATATATATATATATATATATATATATATATATATAATCATGAAAATACATAAAAATACAGTTGTAAGTATTATTGGAGCATAAAGGGCATATAGGGAATGGTCATTAAACAAAAACAAGCATCTAGGTTAATATAGGTAAGTAGTCTGTATCCTGGAGAAGATGGATATATGAGAAGATATTGGATAGAAAAGTAAAGGAAAAAGGGAGAACCACTAAATGGAAAGAAAAGTGGAGGATTTAAAACTACAGATGGAGCGGGTCTCGATATTGTCGCCATGGCGGAGGTTCTGGCACTTCGATTTTCTTCTTGCGCTGGTGTCCGCCAAGGGGCATGGGTGCATGCCATGCAATACAATCTGCCACCACTGGGTGGCTAATGCTCCATCAAGCTAGAGTCTGCGTGATATACTGTAATGTGCCAATGGAATCCCGCCATTCACCGTATGGAGCGCGCTTACAGTATGAGACGCTCATGCGGGATGAGACGCTCGTGCGGGATGAGATGCTACTTCTTGTATAGGGTAACCGAGGGTTTTTTCAAGTGAGCGAGCACCCTTTTCCTGAATATTGGGGTAGAAATTGAAGGTATTACTTCTGTCCCTTTTCCTCACTTGTAAAAACCCTCGGTTACCCTATACAAAAAGTAGCAGTCCCTAAACCGGTGGGGGTTGCATTACCACCATTTGTCACTCTTTTGACTGTTCTTTCTCATTGGGATCCTTACAAAGAAATTACTATCCATTAAACCAGCGCCATTTTCCCTATATTTATACTGGTATTTACCCAGAATCCTATTTGAATATACCGTTATTCTTGTAATAGTGACAGGTTTCAACACAGTTAATTTATTATCCATACTCTATACCCCTGAAACATTGTATTAAATACCACTTACAATATCTGTTGTAGAGTTTTTTGAACACAGGGAGAGATATTCCGCTATCTCCTACTGTGCTTTGACCAATATTGCATATACTAATATCTATGTCTGTTATGCAACCCTGACTGTTTATTATATACACAGTCAGGAATTCTCAGGAGGGTATTTAAATAATATTGGAGTAATACGTTAATTCTAATAATATTATTCGCAAAACTTTAAAACTGTATCTAATTGTCAGTAGCTCAAAAGTCACCCAATATTCAGAACGATTGGTGACCTCTCATGCAAGATTGAGCAATAGAGAGCAATTAACTCTTGAGTGTATGATATAATTCATTGCATCGGTATCCCCCCACCTACCCTTTTCCCTGTTCAAATCTATATTCCCTACCACATGTACACACACACAGACATTCTAGGGTTAATTTTTTGTTGAAAGCCAACTGACCTACCAGTATATTTTTGGATTGTTGGAGGAAACAGGAGTACCCGGATGAAACCAACGCAAACACGGGGAGAATATACAAACTCCGCACTCCATCCGTGATGCCCATAATGTTGTTGCATAATGTGTAATGGGCCTTTTGGTGTGTGTCATAATGTGTAAGGGGCATTACTGTGTGGGTTAATGTGGTGTGTTTTCTTGAGGTTGCCCTCCAATTTTAGGCGCTGTATAAATTTATAAATATATATGTAATTCTCTAACCAAAGAATTAAAAATAAAAAGTACAGATGTGAAAAAAATATATAAAAATAAAAAATTAAACCGTTCAGCTGCAGGTGGGGTGGTGTGACTGTGTAATCACACCTAATTAGGAGGTTTTTACCTACACAAATGTAGGGCACCTTCTACAAGACAACCAGAGAAAAATCCCAATATCTGCACTAATGTTTCATGAGGTGCAATATGACTGAATCACTGCCTTACACAGTTTAAATCAATTAATGTTTTTAATAAAATATAAAAAATATCAAAGTAAAATAAACGAGATTCACAACTTGAATCAATAAAAATATTTATAAGCTATTGCTCGTATATAATTTAGGTGGCCACCTATTTTTCTCATTCATATACTGATTATAGCATGCATTTAATAATATATCTGATTTGTAACTAATTTTAAAAATATATATGTATATATGGAGACCCCGGGATGATACTTTTCAGTTTTTTATCTGGGAAAAGATGTCCACTTAGTGTGCCAATATACTGTTATCCAAGTGTCTTTCAGTGGGGGGAAAAGGTGCTCCACTTAGACTTAGAGCAATACTCACAGACTCCAATTGTATGGTGTATGATGGAATGGGGAATGCAGGGAGACTGAGGGGCTATTCCGTGTAGACTACTCCCTGCTCGTTTGAATGATGGTGCAAGGTGAGATGCTGGGAAAAAGACCAACCTATATCCAGCAGTATGTTGTCAGTCCGGTTCTGCCGCGTCTCTCACATGCAGCAGTGGGTGGTCTCACCTCCAGCTGTTACGGGGCGCCTGTGTGTCAGGCTGACATTAATTGATTTAATCTGTGTAAGGCAGTGATTCAGTCATATTGCACCTCATGAAATATTAGTGCAGATATTGGGATTTTTTTCTCTGGTAATGTAGTGTGCTGCATAATGTGTAAAAAAGTAAACATGTTCAATAATGTATGGGGCATGAATCAGGAACTTTCTCTTTCCCCTTTGGTGGCCAATGTATGGGTATGCAGGTTGAAAAACTGGGCTATAGGCTTTTTTTCCTGCAAGATCATGTTCCTTGAAATGAGGCCACACTCCCCCTTTTGAAGTTTATTACTTTTAAATGTCTATGGGGATGGGGGCGCATATTTAACTATTCACACTGAGAGACAATTGCCTAAAACTTACTCTGTTTGTTTTACCAAAATGTCAAAAGGCGAGAGGGCTTACATCCCTTTCACACCGCACTAATAATATGGGTCCAGCCCGGGTCTCTGTGCAGTGTGAAATTACCTTTTGAAAATTACCAGGTCCAGCAACTCAGCAATCCCCGGGGTAAAAGAAGGGTTTTTCTCAGGTCGGATCCAGGTTGCTGGGCAGTAACCAGTTAACTTTTATGGAGGAGGCAGAAGTGTCACCTTGGTGCTGCCTTCTCCCCTGCCTGATGCACCTCCAATCTGCTCCGCCCCACAGATGACATCAGCGGCCTGGCATTTGCAATCTGAAAGCGGTATCAGTTAGGCTGCAGAAGGCTGTGTATATGATATTGTTATTTTAAGGTATAACATTAAATTTGTTATGTTTATATCCCTACAATTGCCTCTACATTCAATGATATACTGGAATTATAATTTGTTAGTGTGATTTTGATGTAATATTGGAGGAGGTCTATGAAGGTGGTGGTGGGGGTGACACCATGAGTTACTACACTGGGTGACACTAACCCTAGTGATGCCTTTGTTGAGTGTCCGCACTTTTACAACAATTTGAGGTAATCATACCAGAGTCCTGAGTTCTCAGGTTTATGTCCAAGAAATCCATGGGTTCTTGATTATAAAGTGAAGGACAAATAAAAAGTGTTGTGATTAAGTGACAAATGATTGTGCTGACAAGGTTTCCAAATAATCTTTTCTCTTACATTCTTATGGGATACAGGGAAGTCGTTCATAACGATGGGGAAAAGAGGATATCCAAAGGAGACAGGCACATATAAAACTTTATACTGGGTGTACTGGCTCCTCCCCTCTGCTCCCCTCCCTCTAGTCAGTTTTAGAAATATGCCTCAGGAGAAGCACGCATCAGGAAGAGCTCCAGAGAGTTTTGTCTTCTGTTTAATTTCTTTATTATTTTGGGATTGCTGTTTTGGACTTTACAGCAGTCCTGCGTCGTGGGAGACTAGGGGAAGGGTTCAGCTGCAGGCCACTTCATGGTACCGAGCTGTCCCTGCCACAGGACCACTGTCCTGCGTGGGTGATGTTACCGCAGGCATTGCGCTGCAGCGCGCACACCCCTGGCATGCCGCACACCCCTAGTCCAGTCTGAAGACGTCGTGTGGTGAGTATTACCCCGAGGTCCCCCGCCCTGGGGTCCCCGGGTAACGGTGCGGCGGTATCGGCAGTGCCCTGCACAGGGACCGCGCAACCCCCTGCCTACACTGGGACAGGGTACTGCCTCCTGTATTGTCCAGGGCAGTTTACCAAAGGGTTTGGACATTCTTCAATGTCAGTCTCAGTATAAAAACGCAGGTAAGCTCCGGCACCATTAAGCTGGGCGGAGCTTACACAGAGTGGGACCATAGCTCTGTGAGGGCGCCAAAACCTGCTTCCTGCTTCTTCCCTGGCTGCTGGAAACGCCATTGTACTGCACCAGACACTCCTCAGTGGTGTGGAACAGAGGGAATCTGCTTGCAGAGACAGCTTCAGGTTTTCAGCGCTTGTGTACTTGTACACTTGCCTGCATACACTGTAAAGTACTGTTAGATTACTGTACTGGTTACCAGCTCTTAAAATTGGAGAGCTAAGGTTGTTTGGTGTATTGGTCCCCTCCATTACCCTCTGTACACCACCCCACTAGCTTGTTAAGCTATAAACAACTCAGATAGTACTACACAGAGTAATTATCTGTCTAAATCACACTGCATATCCACTGTGTTTGCTCTGTGTGTGAGGGGAGACTGTTTGTTTGTCACAATGGTGAGGAAACTTACATGTATGGTGTGCAGTGATAAGTTTGTGCCAGCATCTTCATCACAAGTTACTTGTGGGCCATGTATGTCCCCACAAAGTAGTGGGGTTCCCCCACAGCTTACTGGACAGCAGAGTAGCACACAGGACAGCTCACAGGAGCCTGCCTGGGCAGCAGGGATGAAATCCATGCTAGAAACTGTAACTACACAGTTAGCTGCTACAGCAGCACAGACCCAAAGGGTGCAGAGGGAGCAGTGGCGTAACTAGCTTTTGGGCGCCCGCCCACGCACCCCGCCACACCAACCTCCGCCCGCCCCGCCGCACCAACCCTCGCCCGCCCCGCCGCACCAACCCCCACCTCGCCGCCCATGCAATCCCCCCCATCCCCCGCAGTCTTACCTACACTCAGTACACGCTGGTCCCGGCTCCCTTCTTCTGCTATGAGGACCGCCACAAAATGTCCGCCCCCATGCAACAGACAGTTTCAGAGAACTGTCTGCTAAATGGGGGCGGACATTTTGTTGTGGTCCTCATAGCAGAAGAAGGGAGCCGGGACCAGAGCGTACTGAAGACACTGACAGGTTAGTAAAGACAGCGGGGGATGGCGGCGGGGTGTAACTATAGCACTGCAGCTCCCGGCGCACGCACATGCACAGCTCCCCCCCCCCGCGGTCGCGGGGGCTGCAGTGCTATAGTTACGCCCCTGAGAGAGAGCTTACTACCCTTTCTGCCAGAGTTGATATAATGACTCCTACCCCTGGGGCTACTCGTAAGAGAAGTGCACCCTCTCAAACCCCTGAATCTGGTGCAGATGACGGGGATGATGATGATGATATTGGAGATGCAGACGCGGGGGGTGAGGAGCCTGATGCTTCACAGTCACTGCTTCGGGGTACAGAGCCATTAATTATGGCAATCAGGGAGGTGCTTGACCTTCCCTTAGCTGAGTCCTCTGAAGGGGATTCTTTCTTTGCCACTCAGAAAAAGCAACAGGTTGTTTTCCCTGAGCAATCTGACCTGGAACATACTTTCAAGTCAGCATGGAAAAACCCAGAAATGAGGTTTAAAGTGGCTAAGAAATTTAAAGCCACATTCCCATTTGATCCTGCGGGACGCAAGGTGTGGGAGGAGCCACTGGAGGTAGATTCCTCTGTGTCTCGCTTAGCAAAAAAGATGGTGCTTCCAGTACCAGGGTCGTCTTCATTGAAAGACGCCACGGACAGGAAGGTTGAAAATACCCTTAAGTCCATTTTTACTGCTAGTGGCGCGTGTCAGCGTCTAGTCCCAACCATCTGTTATATGGCTAAGTCTATATACACATGGGCCTCCCAGATCCAGGAGGGCCTTCTGGGTGACATGACAGTGGCGCAGGTGTCTGAAAAATTACACCATATTCAGGACACAGCGAAAGTTCTGTGTGAGGCGCAGAAAGAGTTAGGAGCCATTAACGGCCGTAACTCAGCCATGGCGGTGTCGGGGCGCAGATCCCTCTGGCTCCGGCAGTGGATAGCTGACTCCAAACAAAGTGTTGAAAACCTCCCCTTCACTGGCGACAGGTTGTTTGGGAGTGATTTAGATGAGTTAATCTCTAAAGCCACAGCAGGGAAGTCCACATTCCTGCCATCAACCCCACAGGCGCCCAAGCGTCCTTTTGCTTCTCACACTCAGCAGTCCTTTCGGACAAGTAAATTCTGCCCAAAAGCCAGGGGTGGTTCAAATGCTGCTAGAGGCTCCCGAGGTAAATTCAGGAAGCCTTCTGCTTCGGCCACCACAGAGCGGCCATCCGGGGCAGCTGCAGGTAAACCCGCAGCATGACAGTGGGGCTCCACCAATAGCTCCCGCCGAGGTGGGAGCCAGACTGGCGTTCTTCGGCCATGTTTGGGAAGCCTCGTGCCTCAATTCTTGGGTACAGGCTCTTATTACGCAAGGCTACAAGCTGGAGTTTGCAGTACAGCCACCTCAGAGGTTTTTCAAATCAGGCCTTCCAGTGTCCCCAGGGGACCAAATGGTTTTGCAGCAAGCAATCCAAAAACTGGTACAGGCCAAGGTTATAACCCCGGTCCCTCCCCTGGAGAGGGGGCAGGGTTATTACTCAAATTTATTTGTAGTCCCAAAACCGGACGGGTCAGTACGCCCGATACTGAACCTAAAATCCCTGAACCCATTCTTGACTGTAACCAAGTTCAAGATGGAGTCCTTGCGGGCCGTGATAGCGGCACTGGAGGAAGGGGAGTTCTTGGCGTCCTTGGATGTGAAGGACGCCTACCTTCACATCCCAATCTGGCCCCCTCATCAAAAATATCTGAGGTTTGCGCTGTTGAACGATCACTATCAGTTCCGCGCACTGCCGTTTGGCCTGTCCTCAGCCCCGCGCATATTCACCAAGGTGATGGCGGAGATGATGGTGGTTCTCAGGAAACAAGGGATTTGTGTTATACCATACTTGGACGACCTGCTAGTAAAGGCGCGGTCACCAGAGGAATTGCAGGCAGCCTTACAAATTACCAGTCAGACCCTGTCGGGTCATGGTTGGCTCCTGAACCTAGCAAAGTCCTCTCTGATCCCTTCACAGAGACTCCAGTTCCTGGGGATGGTGTTGGACATGGCTCTCATGAGAGTGTCCCTGCCACAGGACAAGATTGTAGACATTCAACAGCTGGTCACAGACTTGTTGAAGCCCCCCCAGGTGACAGTGCACCAGTGCATTGTCCTGTTAGGAAAAATGGTGGCCTCATTCGAGGCTCTCCAATTCGGGAGGTTTCACAGCAGGATTTTCCAGCTCGATCTCCTGAGCAAGTGGTCCGGTTCACATCGCCAAATGCATCGGCGGATTGTGTTGTCATCTCGGACCAGACTGTCGCTACAGTGGTGGCTCCACACGCCCAACCTACAAGCAGGGCGTCGGATTGGCATCCAGGATTGGGTCTTAGTCACCACGGATGCGAGCCTCCCGGGATGGGGTGCAGTGACCATGGATCAGTCTTTTCAGGGCAAATGGACCCTATGGGAAACACGCCTCCACATCAACAATTTGGAGTTACGTGCTGTGTATTATGCACTTCTGAAGGCGGCCCCTCTCCTCAGCGGACAGGCGGTCCGCATCCAATCAGACAATGCCACTACTGTGGCATTTCTGAACAGGCAGGGCGGGACCAAGAGCAGGCCCTGCATGTGGGAAGCAACAAAGATCCTGTCCTGGGCAGAGAGTCACTGTCAGGCTCTATCTGCCATATTCATACCTGGGGTGGACAACTGGAAAGCCGACTCCCTCAGTCGCCACGAGCTCCATTCCGGGGAATGAAGTCTACACCACCAGGTGTTCAGTGCTCTAGTGGCTCGGTGGGGGACCCCACTAGTAGACTTGATGGCATCAAGACACAATTGGAAAGTATCCAGGTACCTCTCCAGGGCGAGAGACCCTCAGGCAGAAGGAGTGGGCGCCCTCTCCATACCGTGGACGTTCAACAACCTGATTTATGTCTTCCCACCGATTACCCTAGTGGCTCGGGTGTTAAGGAAGATAAGAAGAGACGGAGCCGAGGTAATTCTTGTGGCTCCAGACTGGCCACGAAGAGCGTGGTACCCAGATCCACTAAGTCTTCAAAGGGACTCGTGGCGCCTACCTCTGCAAAGAGACCTGCTCATGCAAGGCCCGTGCGTCTTCCAGGCCTTGGAACAGCTTCGTTTGACGGCCTGGAAGTTGAGCGGCAGATCCTGACACAAAAGGGATTTCACACATCAGTCATCAAAACTATGACAAGTGCAAGGAAACCAGTAACGGCTGCACATTACCACCATATCTGGAAGAGATATGTGGGATGGTGTGAACAGGAAAAGTTTACTCCATCAGAGTTTAAACTTGAAAGATTTCTCAGATTTCTTCAATCTGGTTTGGATCTGGGCCTACGTTTAGGCTCCTTGAAGGTGCAGGTATCTTCATTATCTGTCTTTTTCCAAAAGAAGCTGGCTAATATACCTGAAGTGCAGACATTTCTGCAAGGAGTATTGCATATACAGCCTCCTTTTGTGGCCCCTACTCCACCATGGGACTTGGATGTCGTTCTGACGTTCCTAAAATCCTCCTGGTTTGAGCCATTGGAGGAAATTGAGTTAAAATATCTTACATGGAAGACAGTGGTCTTACTAGCCCTAGCTTCGGCTAGGCGGGTCTCTGAGCTAGGGGCGTTAACATGCAAGAGCCCATATTTGATCTTCTATGAAGACAGGGCAGAATTACGCACAAATCCGCGTCTTCTTCCCAAAGTAGTGTCTGCATTCCATGTGAACCAGCCAATTGTGGTTCCTGCTAGTGGACCTCATTCTGAGGTGCCTACATCTTTGGATGTGGTAAGGATTCTCCGTGTATACATCAGGAGAACAGCAAGGATTTGTAAGACTGATGGACTTTTTGTCCTTTATAATGCCCAAAAGATTGGGCGTCCTGCTTCTAAACAGTCTATTGCATGCTGGATCTGTGCAACCATTAAACAGGCTTATGTGGTGGCGAAGCTCCCTATGCCTGCTGGGGTGAAAGCCCACTCTACTCGTTCAGTGGGGACTTCCTGGGCGGCTGCCCGAGGAGTGTCGGCCTTACAATTGTGTAGAGCCGCTACATGGTCAGGCCAACACACTTTTGTCAAGTTTTACAAATTCGATGCTTTGGCCTCTGAAGATACTCAGTTTGGGCAAGCGGTGCTGCAGCAATCTCCGCACAATCCCGCCCGTTCTGATGTCTTTGGTATATCCCCATCGTTATGAACGACTTCCCTGTATCCCATAAGAATGTAAGAGAAAATAGGATTTTAATACCTACCGGTAAATCCTTTTCTCGGAGTTCTTATGGGATACAGGGCGCCCGCCTCTGTGCAGAGTTCTGCCTTACTCACTATGGTGAGATATGGACCAATGCTGGGTCCTCCTGCTACCCTTTGTTCCTTGCGGCCATAAGGGTGTAGGTTACGAAGGTAACCTTACTGTTTACAGCGTGTACCTCAGCTGTTCACGAGTGTATGTTATCACTTAGGTGATATTTCTTATCAAGTTGTTCCAGTTGGAACACAGTTACAAAGGTTGTCATGGTTGACATGTTCTAAGGCCCTGAGACTTACCATGTTCTGTGGTCGCTACAGTGGTCTATGTATGTTGAAAGTATGTTGGGTGTGCTGGATGAATCTCACTACGTTAAATATTACACATATTCCTCTCATATTGTTCTTCTCCTTCGGCACAGTTTCTATTAACTGACTAGAGGGAGGGGAGCAGAGGGGAGGAGCCAGTACACCCAGTATAAAGATTAATATGTGCCTGTCTCCTTCGGATATCCTCTTTTCCCCATCGTTATGAACGACTTCCCTGTATCCCATAAGAACTCCGAGAAAAGGATTTACCGGTAGGTATTAAAATCCTATTTTCTATATGTTACTCCATGCATACAAATTAAAAAACAAACCGCAGTAGTTAGGTGGCCTGATATTTGTTTCCATTATTATCATGCTTTTCTGACACTGTCCTATGGCTGCAGTTATTTTCTAATACCCTTTATGTGATGGTAGCAATATTTTTCCAATATTTGAAACTAATATATATATATATATATATATATATATATATATATATATATATATATATATATATATATATATATATATATATATACGGCGTGTAGACCGGCACTCCGTTCTGCAGTTCCCTTTAAGGGAATGTCGACGGCCTGGGTGCCTACCCAAATGGATAAATAGCTGGCAGAGGGTTCCTAGCAGGAACACAGGCTGGCACTCCAAGGACTTTTCAAATGATGCAAAACATTTATTGTGCAGACATGGTGCTATCGATGTTTCAAAGCCACTTGGGCTTTTTCATCAGGATACACAATCAAAAGTATTTTGATTGTGTATCCTGATGAAAAAGCCCAAGTGGCTTTGAAACGTTGAGACCAGTGAATTTATCATTTAGGCTGTTCGGGAACCCTCGAGGAACCGGACCCGTTTTTAATTTGAATTATCGATAAGATGCATTCTACCATCGAGTCTATTCTTACACCTGATGAAGTCTGATTGACGAAACGCGTTGAGTTATTATGATGACTGCTATATGACTCTTCATGGAATATTGGATGAAATAATGCTGCAATTCTGAATGATTTTCTAATTTTAATAAAATGTCTGTATAGTTTTATTTGATTGCGTGATTAATACTTACCATTGAATCCTGAGGTGGTGGTGATACACTAAGAGGCGCACTCTATATTCTTTCTGTGCATTTTGTCATTTTCCCACACTAACACACTAACAGCAACAGAGTTGCTGCCATAGACACGTCTTCAGTGCAGAGAAAGGGTTCTCTCTCTCTCTCTCTCTCTCTCTCTCTCTCTCTCTCTCTCTCTCTCTCTCTCTCTATATATATATATATATATATATATATATATATATTCGGTCCTCCTCTGGGACCTTTGTCAAGATAACATCTGAGCATCAGTGTCTCACTGTTTATGGCACACATGACCCGGAAATGTTTCCTGTCAATCAGTGGCTAATAAGCCAATAATCCCTAAAATAAATGCATATACAACACTTGAGGTGGTACAATTGCACATATATAATCAGTGTATATGTGCACTATGTATCGGGCATAAATAAGCAGTAGTGGGCTTCTTAACTTACTTAAGTGGGTGGATATCTGTGGCACCCGGGTCACTGGGTCGTCAGTGACCCGCACATGGAATGCACGCCATTTTCATGTGTATGTGGAATGTTGGCGGCTTCCTGTATGGTGACACAAGTAGAAGGGGCCGGGTCTGCTAGCGGGGACGTGTGTGTTGAAGTGATCGCGGTGCCGTTTAACCTCCGGGATGGGTATCTTGACCGGAAGAGGAAGTCACCGCTATGGAACGCATGATGGCACGCAATCACCTGCGTTACCATGGTGTTGCTAGATGTGGGCCGGTTCCACTACATAGCACTAATCTATGCAGCAATAATGAATAATGCACAGACTATCCTAATATGGTGAATGTATTTCAGATAGCATTGGGGTCATGTAGCCATAACACACGTGATAATAGCATCTGTACTAAGCTATTTTTATATGCAAACATATCGTGACAAAAGTGATAAAAAATAATGACAAAAATATGAAAAAAGTGCACTAAACTGATAAAAAATAAATAAAGCTAAACTATAATTATAAAGAGCTTAAGAGCTATTGATATCAATGATCTGTGATGTGCCATCCTTTGTTTGAATGAGCATATTGTTTTACCCACATAGACGAGTGAGCAAGGGCAGGTTAGGATATAGACGACGTAATCGGACGTGCATGACAAGCGGTGTAGGATGTTGATCTTTTTCCCAGTATATGGGTGATGGAAATATGATCCCGTATACATGCTCCGACACGTGGCACATCCGGTGCATTTAAAGCATCCTATTTTGGGAGTTGTTAGCCAGGAGTTACAGGCTGGCATCGGTGTCTTTTGTGGACGCATTAGAAGATCTTTCAAATTTCTCCCTCTTCTGTAGCTTATCAGGGATTTGTTGGTTAATTTTCCCTTAAGGGCAGGATCAGAGGATACCACATGCCAATGCTGTCTAATTGTCTGCTGTACTTGTCGAATTGCAGTGGAGTAAGCCGTGGAAATCACAAACGGATTATCGATTTTGTTCTTATTGGTGTTGTGACCAGATGTTGCAATCTTGCGTGCCTTTGATAAACAATGTGCGATAGTAGTGTTGGTATATCCCCTTGATAGAAAGCGGGCTGTCATCTCTCGTATCTGGATTTCCGCAATGTTGGGGTCGGAATTATTACGTAACACTCGCAGAAACTGCAAAATGGGCAAGTTTCTTTTAAGACCAATGGGATGAAAGCTTTCTGACCGCAATAATGTATTGCGGTCAGTAGGTTTGTGGTACAGCTTGGGACCATATTCACCGTCAGCTGTGTAGATAGTGACATCAAGAAATCCTATAGATGTGGTTTGTACATTAATGGTGAATCGAATGGGGGAATCAATTGCATTAAGATGGTGGAACATCTCGAGTAGGGATGCATGTGTGTCATTCCAAATTAGGAAAATATCATCGATGAAACAATGATAACAGGCCATCTTGCCTCCAAACTGCGGGCATATATGGGTCCTCTCATACGTGTCCATAAATAACCCTATTATTGCTGGTAGTACTGGAATTAACCCTATACTAACTCTGCATTAAATCAGAACGATAACACCATTCTCCACAATTACCAATATATTTTGCTATAAAAATCTTTATATACAATATATATCTTTCCAAGTGCATACCAGCTAATATTGATTGTATTTTATTTTATCTACAGTAGGTGTATTATTAATATGCTTCTTTTTATAAAATTGTGAACATATAATACAGTGTGTCCAGTGTTCTTTTATTCAGCGGAGGTCACTAATTAATTTACTCAATAGCGCAAAGTTTTATAAATTCTTTTTCATTTCTCTATTCTTTTGTGAGATTCTAGCAAACTCACTTAGCACCTGCAGCAGCTGAGTATTATTTAATCTAAATTCATTCCCACTGAGGATCTAATTCATCCTTTAAAGCGCCGGGATTTGTGGTTAGGGGAGGAGCTTTAAAACCCTCCAAATACCCACTACTTTGGTCTTTTTGTCCTCATTTTTTGCTCGTCCCGTGCAGCTTATTTAATAATAATTTAATTATTTAATTATATATTACTTTTGAACCATCTGCTGAATAAAAACAATGACTGATTTTAAGTGGTATAACAATCGAAAAACTAGAAGAGAGTGTTATTTATCCTCATTTCATATGAACCAAAGAAGCAATGAACCACAGTCCAGTTTAAATCCAGACATGAACAAATTATTTTTTAATTTGGTGGATCTCCTGATGGATGAAATGTGTAATTGGTGGGACAGTATTTCCCTACAGAAATATCTAGATGCTAAAATCATCCTCAGGGGTTTAAGGGTTTTTAAACACCTTTCAATTATAGACCATCCAGAACTACTTAAAAAATGGAACGAAACACTGGACAGTTGTTCATTCGCTCTTATGAGAACCCTCATTCAATATAGAGAGGAGATGGTGAATAAAACCATTATTAAGATTGAAAAAACCAAGGATGAATTAATGCTCTTTAAAGATAATCCAACATTTAAAGAGAGAGATGAACAAGTAAATGAGTAGAAAGATTTGAGAGAGAATTAATATAAAACAAAAAACGTAAATGGGCCAGAGATCAAAACGATTACCAAAAAGGTCAAGTAAGAACTTATCATAAAGAAACCACTAACGATCAAATTAGAGACCCCAACAGACTTTGTGTCACGCCCTACCTATAGATATAGAAAACCTTCCAATTCAACCCAAAGAGAGAGACAAACTAATTATAATGAAAGACCATATCAGAATAATTTTCAACGCAGATCTAGATATACTAATCCACCTGTGAGAGACACTAGACCTGTCTTATAATCGGCCTAATTACAGAAACAACAGGGACCAGGTTTTTCAAACCAGAACCTGGCAAGCTTACATCCCATACGAGAAGGTCCAGAGAAGGAGAGGCAGAAGAGGAGGTAGAAAGAAACCACAGAAAACCGAGATTAAAATAGATACCTCTGATCTCTTTAACCTCACTAAATTCATGTTTAGTGAGGTTAAAGAGACCAGAGGTATCTATTTTAATCTCGGTTTTCTGTGGTGCCCAAACAGATGCCCAAAAATCCCTCCTCTGTAAAAGTCTTAATTATGCTCCTCAACAAGATCCAAATATCTTTGATCTATTTGTAGATCTGAACAAATTTACAAGAGACCTCTGTAGGAAACGCTATTTTGCCGCGAAACAACTTAAAAAACTCATCATGACAGTAATAGCATACCAATAGTCCTAGATACAGATAATCAATCTTCTCTTCAGGACCTTGAGTCCCTCCTGAGAGAGAACACGGGGCCCGAGGTAGAGTTATTCAATATTAATATCACATCGAATACCAAACTTAGACAACCTTTATTTAAAAAGAAATCTAATTTCTTTCCACTTGAACACAAAAGTCCAGCCATAAACATATTTTACAATAAAACATTAGATTTTAAATTATTATGTGCCAAATCTAATAACAAATCCAAACATAATACATTTTACAAAAAAAGATAATCTCAGCAAGGCCGAACACCAAGCTTTAAAAATCTTGAAAAAAGATTTGTCAGTCGTAGTTAGACAAGGGAGGTGGGGTAGTAGTGATGGATAGAGAAGCGTATCTTTTTGAAGCACACAAACAGTTCAATGAAACACAATACTATATACGCCTACCGTCTAACCCCGCCTCCCTATACCAATCTCAATTCAAAGAAATTCTGGACAAAGCTGAATTAGAGAACGCAATATCCAGGGAGGAATCATCACACCGACCTTTTATTTTCTCCCCAAAATACACAAAAACCTAACTACACCCCCAGGGAGACCAATTATTTCTGGTGTAGGGTCCATCACGTCTAATTTATCACACTTTGTTGATTTTCATCTTCAAAATGTTATCACTTCACTCACTTCTCACATAAAAGACACTACGCACATTTTAAATAAAACTCATGGGATGCCATGGACGGATGGGTGGGCTTTCCTAACCCTGGACATTCAGGCACTCTACTCAAATATCCCTCATGAACACTGTATAAAAGCAATTAAGCATTATCTGGATTCTGATGTTAATATTGCTTTAGCCAGAAAGCAGTTTATTCTTCAATCCATTTTGTTCATTCTCACACACAATCACTTTATTTTTGAAGACGAGCACTTTCTACAACAGCTTGGAATGGCCATGGGGAACAGATTTGCACCCAGTTTTGCAAACCTCTATATGGGTCGCCTCGAAGAAAAACTAATATGGGGTGGCCCATATAGAGAGAATCTGGTCCTCTATGGTCGTTTCATTGACGACCTCTTCATTATATGGAGAGGTGGTCATGAATTGGCACTGGAATTTGTCAATTTTCTTAATCATAACACCTTCAATCTCACCTTTGCTCACGAATTCAGTTATACCCCAGTTAACTTCCTGGATATTGCGTTCTCAATCCAGAATAATATTTTAATTTCCAATAATTATATGAAACCGGTTGACACAAATAATTATCTTCATTTTGAGAGTGGACACCACAAACAGTGGATTTCCAACATCCCTAAAAAACAATTATTAAGACTCCGTCGAAATTGTACACTAGATAGTGACTTCAAATCTCAGTCTGATCTAATATTAGGTAACTTCAGGAGGCATGGCTATCCTGATTCATTATTACAAAAAGCCTCTAAGTCTGTCGAGAATACGGAGACAATAAACCTACTTAAATCTAGGACAAGTTATAATGAATCTTCAAATTCTATTTCAGACTCTCCCATATTTATATCCAAATATAACACTCAATCCAAGAATATAAAAAAGATCATATTGAGAAATTCAGAGATCCTAAAATATGACAAAGTGTTACCAGCACAATCTGCTAAACCCAAAATAATATTCAGAAGAAATAAGAATATCAGAGACTACATAGCACCCAGCCTTCTACCCCACTCATACAAGACCCTAAGTCCTCTTGGCTCCTAAATAAACCATTAGGAAACTATAGATGTAACAAAAATATATGTCTAACTTGTAAACACATGTTAAATAGGGAAAACAAGATAACATCCTCTTCTAATAAGAAAATATTTGCCATCAAACAATTTATGAACTGTGATACGGAATATTGTGTGTCTGTTCTCGAATGCCCCTGCAGGCTACAATATGTAGGAAGAACAACTTGAAGCATAAAAACAAGATTCCAGGAACATCGCAACAATATTCTTAAAAAAGCATTAATCACAGTATTCCACGTCACTTCTCTGAGTACCATGACGGTGACACCCAGTGGACTCACCATTATGGGTATTGATCACATTAACAACACAAAAAGAGGTGGCAATCGATTTAGAAAACTATGTATAGCAGAATCATCCTGGATCTTTAAACTAGAAACTTTAAGTCTGCAAGGACTCAACGAAGCCCTAGACTTAACATGTATCCAAATTAGTTATTTATAATGTCATTAGGTGACTATACATTTATTCACCTATGATACATCATTATTTGATATATGTGGATATGCTGTTACATCTTGTATGTGTTTATATATTGAGGTATATAGGTACAATATTTTCTAATGTATTGTTTACCATCACAATTGTTTATTTTCACTGTGTAAAATGAGGCAAATAGGACGATAGAGACATCTAACCGTATACATACCATGTTGACTAGAAACCCAAAAACAGTAAAATTTTTAGATTTATAATTATAAATTAGCCGGATACTACTCCGTATGGGCTAAGGTGACCGGCTTCTACTCATGGCGCATGGAATTCCACAACGTCATGAGTTTGCAGTTGCCGCTCCCCCTATCCCATACAGACTTGGGCAGAAGAATCTATACTAATGCTATACAATCTATTAATAAGGATTAAATATATACCTATGACCGCTTGGAATGAATGAATTTTGAATTCTAACTATTTGTCCATATTAAAATATAGATGCTTGAGATATATAGATATCGATTGCAATTACTAATATATCAGTATGTATTATCCAAAAGGAATATAGAACAATAAAATAAAAACTTTAGTATATATAACAGTATGGATGCTATTAATCTCTCTATTTACATTAAAAAATGCTTATTTTTTTAAATAAATTTTCTATTAAATTTTTTTATTTTTATTTCTATTTTTATTATAAAAATATTTTATGAAATAAATAAATAAAATGCTATATCTCTCTCATGCAATGTTATTATATTGCAATTCAATAGTTGTTGACACAAATAGAATGTTATCAATATGCGTATATGTATTCTAATTCATCCCTCCTTTATAATAGGAATAACACTGGGAGAGAGCCTGTTTGGCGCAATCATATGCCGTATACTCCCACTCTATCGGACAAATCATCATTGGCCGGCACATAGCCCCCCCGCCTCACTTCACCCCAAGTCACCTACCACCATCTACACCGGGTAGAGCCGTCGAATTATCCGGCTCCCCGACCCCTCCGGATTCTTCTACAAAATAGAAGTGGGTGAGCATATTATTACGGTGCACTTATCAGCTGCAAACTGCATGTATGGTCTAAAGGACTTAATCACAGTTTACTAACAACTACTGTGACATATACATGTTCCGGAAAAATTACAAACTTGCACAACTAATCTGGTCTAACGGACCCTGTCTGTACTAACAGACTAACCCTATTATTGCTGGCAGTACCGAAATTAACCCTATACTAACTCTCTGTTAAATCAGAACGATACCACCATTCTCCACAATTACCAATATATTTTACTATAAAAATCTTTATATACAATATATATCTTTCAAAATGCATACCAGCTAATATTGATTGTATTGTATTTTATTTTATTTTATCTATGTGTATTATTAACATGCTTCTTTTTATAAAATTGTGAATATATAATGAAGTGTGTCCAGTGTTCTTTTATTCAGCGGAGGTCACTATATAATTTACTCAGTAGCGCAAAATGTTAGAAATTCTTTTTCATTTAGCGTATGAGGGTGCGATGTTACTACCCATTGCTGTACCCGCAGTCTGGAGGTAGAACTGGCCATCGTATTTGAAATAATTACAGGTCAGGGTTAATTCCAACAGGGCAATCAGGAATTCTACCGGTGGTTGAACCTGATGGTTTAGACACAGTTGTTCCCTAACCGTCTGTAATCCCAGATGGTTGGGAGATGACAGTATACAAAGACCATTGTGACCAGCAAATACTGGTCATTGAATTGGACTTTCGATAATTTATCAATAAAGTCTGTCGTATCCTTAAGGTAACTTGTGGTCCTCTGAACCAGTGGCTGGAGGAAACTGTCTAAGTAGATTGCTATATTAGAGAATAGAGACCCCCTGGCCGAGATGATAGGTCGGCCAGGGGGATCTACAAGTGTTTTATGTATCTTTGGTGTTAGATACAAGATTGGACAAATTGGATGTTCAGTTAGTAAATACTGACTAGTATCTTGGTCTATCCACTGGTTCAAGAGGGCCTCAGATAATAATGTATTGGTTTTCCTTTGAAAAATTTATGTGGGATCTCCAGCAAGCAATCTGTAAGTCTTGATATCTTCGAGTTGACGCAAGACTTCTTTATGGTATGCCGTGGTGTCCATGACCACCACAGCTCCCCCCTTGTCGGCAGGTCTAATAGTTATTGTATTATTGTTTTGTAGATCTATTAAGGCATTTTTTTCTGCTGGTGTAAAATTGGATCTGGCCGTCGTGGGGTGGGCTGTGGGGCCAGGGACATCACGGTCCAACAATCTATTAAAAGTTCTAATGCTGGCATTGGTGGATTGGGGGTCATAGGTACTCTTGCGTTTGAATTTCACAGTGGGTACAGTGGTAGTAGAGATATTGAACATTTCTGTGAGCCGAAGTTTGCGACTCATTTTGTACTTATCCACTGTCCACTGGAAGTGATCAAACGGTACCGTAGGTATAAATGTTAAGCCCTTACTTAAGAGATTTGTCTCTGAGTTAAATGTGTCTGGGAAAGGTTAATTACCGTGTATTGTTGGACCTGGACCCCCCGTTTGTTTGCTCTGGCTTCGGCCCCGCCTCGGGTGGGGCCACCTCCTCCTAAAGGGGGAGGGTTAAGTTGAGATCGGGTAAAACGTGGCAAAGGGGGGCGAGTAGTGGTTATGTCACCTGGTTCAAAATCTGAAGAGGACGCTGACGTGGCACTATCGTATTTATTTTGTCGGTATTGTCTATGTGGCTCTGGTCTATATTGGGGTGTATCACCTCCTACGAGCCACCTATAGACACAGTGTTCTTGATAATCCTTTCTTACTTTTCAAGCTTGGTACGTTTGAAAGAGATAAGTTATTTACGGTACTTATCCAATTGGTTTTTGAGTTTATCAATCCAGGGCTCAGATGTATCTGTTGCTAGGAATTTGATAGCCTCAGGTTTAATTGTTTGTATCTCAGTTCTCATGTTCCTAAGTTCTGTATCTACCTCCTCGACCACTAACAATAGTAGGTTGAGGGAGCATTTATTAAGGACGGAACACCAGCGACTACAGAATACCGGATTGTTCCTACCTATAGTTGGTGTGTTTTTAAGGCAAAATCCCCTGGGTATCTGTTTCTGTTGGTGATAATCCAACAGAAACTGACCGTGTAAAATCAGATCTATTTCTTTCTAGTTGGAGTAATTTATGATACGTGTCAATAGGGTTTTCAGCTGGTAGTGTTCCGAATTCTAATGTATCAAATAGGACACGATCAGCGTCCTCATCAGTAAGCACCAACTGATCATGCTCAGCTCTAAATAGTAGATCTGTGGTTACTAAGTTTTCCATATGGTGACAATATGGTGAAAAACGGAGGGTACAGGGGGTGAAAGGCCAACAAGATAATGTATTACCAGCTAAACACAAAAATATACAAAAAAATTACCACATCATATATTCATTAAAGGACACAATGCTGCACAAGTTTAACAGCCGACGGCGGTATATTCGTTAAAATGTAGTGCTCTTGGATCACAGTTTCCAAAGGGAGAGGGGTCTCAACCGATGGTATTCAAACAAGAGTCATATGACGACAACACACACAAATGTTGTCATCAGTCCAAACAATCCTTGTTCTCATGTGGAATTATGACAAAGAAGTCCTGATGTTATATTCATGGATATTAAAATACTAATGGACACAAAGGGGAAAATTTACAAATATGGTATTTCCCCTACAACTGCATACGACTGTTTCAGTCATATGCAAAGTCGTGTTCCGGAAGGGAAATTACAAAGCAGTCAGATACGACTGCTTTGTAACCCTCCGATGGTGTAATGATTCGTATTAGCGGCACATATATACGGCCGCTAATACGAATGTTTCTGGCAGTCTGCACGGATCAGTTAGATCCGTGCAGGCTGCAGTGTGTAAAAAAAAATAGAAAAATTAAATAAATAAAAAAACGGCGTGGGGTCCCCCCCACAGCTGTAACCAGCACCAGGCTGAAGGAGCCGGGGCCGTTAATTAAAAATCAGGGAACCCGACAAAATAGGGGTTCCCCGATTTTTAACAACCAGCCCCAGGCTCCAGGTCCGGGGCTGGTTCCCAAAATACGGGGGACAAAATGACTAGGGGTCCCCCGTATTTTAAGAACCAGCCCCACGCCAAACCAGCCAGCAGGGTAATGCCACAGCCGGGGGGAGACTTTTTATACAAGTCCCCCCGGCCAAAGCATTAACCCCCTGACCAGTCAGCCTGGCCAGGGGCCCTGGGGGAGTGGGGACCCCCCCAATAAAGGGGTCCCCCCCCTCCAGGACTTACCTGACCAGGCTGAAGCCTGGTGCTGTCCTCGATGCCCCTGGGCGGTGGGCATCGAGCTGATAGTGGTGTAAAAAATAGAATAATCTATTGTCTAATACTGGGGCACTATGAGTCCCAGCAAGCCTCCCCCGCAAGCTGGGACTTGGAGAACCACAAGTCCCAGCCTGCGGGGCATTAAAGGGCCCGCTGGGTCTTGTAGTGCCACAGTATTAAAAATAGTAAAATAAAACACACTGACACACACTTAAAATAAAACTTTAATACATACAAAGCCCTTACATACTGATACTTACCTATCTTCTTCCCGTAGGTAGCCCTGGTCCTGTGTCGTCTTCTGGTCCTGTGTCGTCTTCTGGTCCTGTGTCGTCTTCTGTGTCCATGTCGTCCTCGCTGTCGGTGGTCCGGAGTCCGACGAAATCCATGTGGGAAGCTGTGGAAGGAAACCATACTCACCTGTCCCAGGGCGACGTAGTCCAGGTAAGGGTCTTTGCAAAAAAAAAAAAAAAACGAGAACGTGAAACCAGCCGGACAGCAGGGAGCCGCACGGTGTTTGTGTACATCGTGCGGCTCCGCCTCCCAAATGCTGCTATTGGCCGCCTTGCGGCCTAGCGGCCAATCAGGAGCCGCTAGGCCGCAAGGCGGCCAATAGTGGCATTCGGGAGGCGGAGCCGCACGATGTACACAAACACCGTGCGGCTCCCTGCTGTCCGGCTGGTTTCGCGTGTCGGTTTGTTTTTTTTGCAAAGACCCCTTACCTGGACTACGTCGCCCCGGGACAGGTAAGTATGGTTTCCTTCCACAGCTTCCCACATGGATTTCGTCAGACTCCGGACCGCCGACAGCGAGGACGACATGGACAGCGACGTCGACATGGAGCCAGAAGACGACACAGGACCAGAAGACGACACAGGACCAGGGCTACCTACGGGAAGAAGATAGGTAAGTATCAGTATGTAAGGGCTTTGTATGTATTAAAGTTTTATTTTAAGTGTGTGTCAGTGTGTTTTATTTTACTATTTTTTATACTGTGGCACTACAAGATCCAGCGGGCCCTTTAATGCCCCGCAAGCTGGGACTTGTGGTTCTCCAAGTCCCAGCTTGCGGGGGAGGCTTGCTGGGACTCATATTAGATTATTATATTTTTTACACCACTATCAGCTCGATGCCCACCGCCCAGGGGCATCGAGGACAGCACCAGGCTTCAGCCTGGTCAGGTAAGTCCTGAAGGGGGGGGACCCCTTTATTGGGGGGGTTCCCACTCCCCCAGGGCCCCTGGCCAGGCTGACTGGTCAGGGGGTTAATGCTTTGGCCGGGGGGACTTGTATAAAAAGTCTACCCCCGGCTGTGGCATTACCCTGCTGGCTGGTTTGGCCTGGGGCTGGTTCTTAAAATACGGGGGACCCCTAGTCATTTTGTCCCCCGTATTTTGGGAACCAGCCCCGGACCTGGAGCCTGGGGCTGGTTGTTAAAAATCGGGGAACCCCTATTTGTCGGGTTCCCTGATTTTTAATTAACGGCCCCCGGCTCTTTCAGCCTGGTGCTGGTTACAGCTGTGGGGGAGGACCCCACGCTGTTTTTTTTTTTAATATTTATTTTTTTATTCTATTTTTTTACACTGAAGCCTGCACGGATCTGACTGATCCGTGCAGGCTTAAAGCAAATACGACAGGGAAAGCAAGGTGTATTTTCCTGTCGTATTTGCGTGGGTGTTTCACACCACTTAGCAGCCGTATTATCAGTACGGCTGCTTAGTACATCAGGAACCACCATTCTTTTGAATGGTGATTTCTGTCGTATCCTATCGATGGTGTAGACATTCGTATTTGTAAATACAAATACGAATGTTCCATCTTTAGGAATATGAATTGTTGTATTTTCGGGATTGTAAATCCCGAAAATACAAATTCGTAAAAAAAAGGTGTATTTCTCCCTACGAATACACCTTTTTTCTACGAATCCATTTTGGTAAATGTCCCCCAAAGTCTCTCTTGGGGCAATATTTCCTGGGTGCATGGCATTCAAGGTTGGGGGGTAATGGTCCTCAATCTTGTCACATAAGATCCATGAGGTTGGCACTCACATCTGGTCTAAATTATTTTGCTGGGGTGACCATCCAAGGCCATAGGTTTTGTTCCATACCATATGGCTAATATACAATCCAAATGATGGGGTCACTCACCAGTCTTGTAGTCTCAGTCAAATTAGTTTATTCAGACAGCATGGCAATAGAAAGGAAAGTATCTACGTTTCGGGCCTCCTCTGGGACCTTTGTCAAGATAAAATCTGAGCATCAGTGTCTCACTATTTATGGCACACATGACCCGGAAATGCTACCTGTCAATCAGTGGCTAATAAGCCAATAATCCCTAAAATAAATGCATATATAACACTTGAGGTGGTACAATTGCACATATATAATCTGTGTATATGTGCACTATGTATCAGGCATAAATAAGCAGTAGTGGGCTTCTTAACTTACTTAAGTGGGTGGATATCTGTGTCACCCGGGTCACTGAGACGTCAGTGACCCACATATGGAACGCATGCCATTCCCACGTGTATGTGGAATGTTGGTGGCTTCCTGTATGGTGACGCAAGTAGAAGGGTCTGGGTCTGCTAGCGGGGACGTGTGTGTTGAAGTGGTCGCGGTGCCACTTAACCTCCGGGATGTCTATCTTGACCGGAAGCGGAAGTCACCGCTATGGAATGCATGATGGCACGCAATCACCTGCGTTGCCATGGTGTTGCTAGACGTGGGCCGGTTCCTCTACATAGCACTAATCTATGGGGCAATAATGAATTCATTATGTCAACAAATCAAGGTTTTCTCAGTGACACATTGTTAAGTGATGCAGAGAATGTACAATTGTCGCTGACACAAGATGAGGCTGATACAATTTTGTTTGATCAGTTGGAATTTGATTCCTTGCCCCAATTAACTCCCAGTGAGGTCTATAACAAATTAAATAGACTAAAAAGGAAGTGTCACTGCCCGTTCTCACCGCCTACCTGTGGGTGCGGTGCGGCAGGGCCTGGTCCGGGTCACGGGGTCCTGGCAGCGGGTCAAGCTGAGGGGGGGATCGGCGCCGCCGCCTTACTGCTCAAGCGGCGGCGTTCAGTTCCTCCGGCGGGCTGTGACTTGCGGGGGAATGTTGGGCCAGGAGCCGGGTCACGCTGCTGCATGCTTGGCAGTGGGGGAGAGTGGGTTAACCCAGCAGCACCTCCGGCAGCCTGTGGGAGGATCACCAACAGGCACCGGGTCAGGAGCTGAGCTGAGAGGGCTGCAATGTCCTCAAATGGCAGCCATCTTTCCGGAGCCCACCAATGGAATTACCAATCCAGGAGCTGCAGCCAATTGCAGTTCTCCCAGGGGGATAAAAGGCTTCAGCCTGCAGCAGGCTGGTGCCAGAGCTTTGTTTGTCATTCCGTTGGAAGGATCAACGTTCTGTGCTACCCAACCTGGTTACCACAGTAACTGTGTTTCCTGCTCCAGTGCACCCTCCGTTGCCAACACCTGTGCACCTCCAGTCTTCTGCGACAGTGCATCCTCCGTTGCCAACAACTGTGCACCTCCAGTTTCCTGCGACAGTGCATCATCCGTTGCCAACGCCTGTGCACCTCCAGTTTCCTGCTACAGTGCACCCTCCGTTGCCAACACCTGTGCACCTCCAGTTTCCTGCTCCAGTGCACCCTCCGTTGCCAACACCTGTGCACCTCCAGTTTCCTGCTACAGTGCCACCACACCGCCGATGGGATTGTCCATTGGATCTGGTCCCAGACAAAACGCAGCCGAGAGGTAGGACTTATCCCCTTTCTCTTCCTGAAACAGAAGCCATGGCTCTGTATATCAAAGAGAACCTCGAGAAAGGGTTCATTCAGCGCTCTTCTTCTCCAGCAGGGGCAGTTTTTTTTTTTGTTAAGAAAAAAGATGGCGGTCTTAGGCCCTGCTTAGACTATAGAGCTTTGAATGATATTACCATTAAAAACCACTACCCCCTTCCTTTGGTCACGGAACTGTTCGACCGGATTAAGGGGGCCACGGTCTTCACTAAACTAGACCTCAGAGGGGCTTATAACCTGATTCGTATCCGGGCGGGTGACGAGTGGAAGACTGCATTTTATACTAGGGACGGTCATTATGAATACCTGGTAATGCCATTTGGCTTGAGTAATGCCCCCGCTGTTTTTCAAGAATTTATGAATGAGATATTCCGTGATTTGTTATACTATTCTGTCGTGGTTTATATCGATGACATCTTAATTTTTTCTCGAAATCTTCAGGAACATCGATCACACGTCAACGTGGTTCTTTAACGCTTGCGAGATAACCAATTATATTGTAAGTTGGAAATGTGCGAATTTGAAAAGCCCTCAGTCGTCTTCCTTGGATACATAATCTCTGGTTCTGATTTACAGATGGACCCTTCCAAGGTACAAGCTGTTGTCAACTGGTCCCGCCCTACTACGTTAAGAGCCATTCAATGATTTATTGGATTCTCCAATTATTATAGAAGATTTATCAGGAATTTCTCTTCTATCATTAGTCCCATCACTGCTCTCACCCTCCTTGTGGTCTCCAGAAGCAATTTCAGCATTCCATCAGCTCAAACAAGTTTTCACCTCAGCTCCTATACACCGTCAGCCTGACTCCTCTCGACCATTTATACTCTTCAGTGGGAGTGGGGGCGTTACTCTCCCAGAAAGCGGTTGATGGTAAGATCCACCCCTGTGGGTTTTTCTCCAAGAAATTTTTGCCAGCCAAAAGGAACTATCCTAATGGAGTACAGGAGTTGCTCGCCATCAAGCTCACCTTGGAAGAATGGCGTTATCTGCTGGAGGGAGCTAAATTCCCAGTATCCATTATCACGGATCACAAAAATCTTCTCTACCTTCGCAAAGCTCAGTGTCTGAATCCTAGACTGGCCCGGTTGGCTCTATTCTTTACTAGGTTCGACTTTTCCTTAACTTTCCGGCCAGGATCTCAAAATGGCAAAGCTGATGCCTTGTCTCTGTCTTTTTTTTCTTCTGTGGAAGATCAATCTGCCAGTTCTGTACTCCCTCCTACCAGGTTTGCGAAGATCAAGTTGATATCTATACCTCCAGGGAGACGCTCACACCTCTCACTTTTCAGGTCATTCTGGGATTAAAAAGACTCTTGAGTTCATTAAAAGATCATATTGGTGGCCTTCTATGAAATGTGATGTTACAGCTTTGAAGTTGATGCCTTTTTCAGTCATCCAGAGGTTGCCAGCAAGATCCTGTTCTTCACACGCTACATCGACGATCTCCTGTTAATCTGGACAGGAGATGAGTCTACTTTTCATAACCTGATGCTTAACATCAACAATCAGGGGGGCACGATCAAATTTACTTATAATTTGACGAATACCACAGTCCAGTATCTAGATGTGTCTATTTCCATAGTTGAAAGTAGGATTAGCACCCGTTTATTCAAAAAATCGACAGATCGGAATGCCATGCTCCATGCCAACAGCCAGCACCCCATTGCCACCATAAAGTGTCTCCCCTTTTCCCAATTCCTGAGAGCTCATCGGATCACTGATGATGTAGCTCAAACAGAAATTGAAATAGACAACATGATTACCAACTTTGTGTCCAGGGGTACAATCTAGCTGAACTGTTGAAGGCCAAAGAGAAGGCTCTTAAAATCCCTAGGGAAGCAACTCTGACTCCTAAAAGTCAGAGTCCTCAGTCTTTGAGGAAAATAATTCCTTTCGTACAAAGATTTCACAATTCCAGCAAGGAACTAGTATGTAAGAGCAGGGAATTATGGCCAATTATAGCTACTGATACAGCAGTAAAAACGCTGCATAACAGTACCCTCATGGACAGTTTTTCGAGGAATCGGAATTTGAAGGACTGGTTAGTCCGAAACGATATTTCCTCTTTTTCTAAACTCCAACCGACTAACTTTCTAACCAAGAAATATGGGTGTTACAAATGCACAGGGTGCACCACCTGTAGCTATATGGAGACTGGTCAATTTTTCAATCATCCCCATACAGGCAAAAAAATCTCCATTCGCCACGTATTGTCCTGTACCAGCACACATGTTATATATTTTATAAGATGTCCCTGCGGATTGATGTACGTGGGCAAAACTACAAGACAATTCCGTGAAAGGATGGCCATGCACCGGTCATCCATATGACATGCCATTGAAGGGATGGAGAGTACCTCTGAACAACCGGTTGCTCGACACTTTAGGGAGTCGAGACACGGCTTAGCCACCCTCAAATACAAAATAATTGATTGTATACCCAAAAATCAACGGGGTGGTGACAGGGACAAACTCCTCCTCCAGTGTAAAACAAAATGGATACACATACTTAGAACTGTGGCCCCAAGGGGATTAAATGAAAATGTATACTTGGGGTGTTTTTTGTGACCAACATAAACATAGTTCCCTGCAGCATGTTCTGGGCTCAGTCTGTCTTTGCACAGATGATCCACAGACCAGCGCCCCAGACGCACAGTGTCTTTACACTGTGTGTCTTCTTTCAGTTTATACCTTCATGTCGACCTCCACTGAAAACCAGGTTAACACCTGGTCTCAGGCTATTTCTCTCAACTTAGGTATTGTTATATCATATATTACCCATGCTCATGTATAATGTAACTGAGTTACTGTATTGTTCTATATTTTGATAATCTTGATAATCTTATATGCAGACAATCTGCCGCTGAGTTTTGTTCCTCTGATTTCATTTACACATGTTTGCTTTGTTTTGTTTAGGTGGTTGCTATGAGACAAGCACCCCCCCCCCCGTCTCCGTGGGAGTGCGGGAGCGCACTCGTCGCGGGCTCGTGACGTCATCGCCGGCACTGGACAGTGGACGGTCCTGCATTACATTGGTGACGGACCAGGGGCACGGCGGTGGCAGCGGCGGCAGCGTGGGACTCTCATAGAAGGTATTTATGTTACTGTTTTTGTACATGATGTGTTATCTTGAAAACGGTTTAGTAAACCGAAACGTCGATAGACTGCTGTGTCTCCGCTTCCTTTATTTGTGCAAGACCCTGAGTGCCAGCTTCTTTGCTTCCATATACTGGTCATTCTACACGTCTTTTCGTGGCACCTGGGCACCAAAGCCTGGCTGAAGGCTCCCGGGAGTGCCTGCAGCTTCTGATATATATATATATATATATATATATATATATATATATATATATATATATATATATATATATATATATTTAGGAAGTCCACAATCCTTTTAAAAATAACGCTTGTTCCAAAAGAGTTAGGAACTGCAGCACCCTTCTTCTGTCTCTGTCCCAAGAGACACCGCCAAAGCAATCTACAAACAAAGAATGAGAAGGGGCGCCCAATAGTGTAATATTGTCAAAACACATAAAAGTTTATTTAGTAAAAAGTGACCATGATCACTAGTACATTGCTCGTACCATAAAAGTCCTCAGTGGTGGACTTAAAACCACATGGTGTATTACAATTATCCACACTGGCAAATTCAGGAACGTTTGCTGCATAAATAGCTGATCACTCACGGACACCACATTGAGGGATCCCCGGCTTGCGGCACTTGGAGTTTCTATCACCGGCAGACTGCTCGGCGGCTGCTAGCAGCTTGCGTCTCCTGCTTGGAAAGAGCGTCAGTCAGGCCACGCCCCTACGCATTTCGTCAAGGACTTTGTCAGTGGGGTGGCCTGACTGGCGCAAGGCCGGATTTTTATCTGCCGCTCCATACAATGGAGGGCAAACATTTTCATAAAGTATATTATTACATCGTCAGAATTATCATAGTAGCTCCCACCTATATCTATACGCAGTTTCAGCATTTGATAATTTTAGAGATCAGAGTGTTGGTTCTTATATTTTGTTTGACCATTCATATTTCATTATGCTATTAAACGGACATAGTTTGTCGGATTGGGAAAGAAACATGGATAAAGTATATCAACAAAATAATAATAAAAAAAAAAAAAAAATCTGTGTCAATAATTGTTTCAAATTACACAAGAGAAAACTGCTGTTGAAAATTATTGTATCAACCTTTGTCGTGCGGGATAGTTAATTATCCAATCATTGCGTAATGAAAATGGGAGGTACTTCACAATATCTTAGCTCACCGAGAGCACCACACACCATACAATTTAGAATCTTACATGTTACAACTTAGCAACTAAATTATCAATAGGGGGACGGGCATCTAGATATAAGCATAAGAGATTAGACATATAGGAATATACACGAACATCTATAGCAAATCTATATATAATATGGAAAAGACACTCATCATAGCAGAGCAGTATTATAAACGATTTTGTAAAGAGAGTGCGTGGACATACACAGGTGATGTTAATACGGCGACATTATAAACCATATTGTAAGCGATATTATAACCAGCATCATAGGTGGGGCAAGTGGACCCTTGCTACACCGCCTCCTGAATTTGCCAGTGTGAATAATTGTAATACACCACTGAGGACTTTTATGGTACGAGTGTACTAGTGTGAGAGAGAGAGAGAAGTGTAGAGGTGCGCTGATGGCATTTTCACCAAAACTGTATATACCCACACATATAAAGCAGTAAAAAGTAGAAATTGAAACGTTGCTCATTAAAAAACAGTTTTTTTAAACCGGCCAAGACATGCATTTTGGATTTTGGAGTGCCGCACACACGCTGGGACTATATATATATATATATATATATATATATATATATATATATATATATATATATATAGGAGGAGGAAGGAGGCGGCACTCGTCAGGCTGAATAATAGGAGTCCTTTTATTCCTACAGTATCGGGAGCATCAAGTACCTCCCAGAGTGAAACTGATTCTGGTCCTTCTGAAACCGGCAGGAGACAGTTCCCTTTAGGGACCCAAACACGGGCCATGTATTCAAAAGACCCAACAGCAGAGTTGGAAGGAGGACTAGACGTGCGGGCCAAAACCTCAGGCAGGAGAGGCGCCAACACACAGAAGCGCAAAGGGAATTAGTTTTTAACCTGTCATCCGCTACGTTAACTGAAGTGGAAATACAAGTGCTTGCCAAAGGACTCTCATTTATTCCAACTAGACGGGGTGATCCATTCCAGTGGAAGGTGGATACCTTCAGACTAAACCGCGCATTACGGTTGAAGGATCACTTTGGCAGACAGCCTGTTAGTTCAACATCAGCTTCTTCCACTTCAACTATTCCTCCCAAACTTATGAAGCTCGCTCCTAAGTCCAAATTTGACCCCATTTCCACCAGTCCCACCATTAAAACTTTCACGCGCCTGATGGAACAACAAATAGAACATCTCCAGAATCCAGTGGCTAAAATACATTACAACCTCACCAAAGATGAGAAGTCAGCATTGGAATCCTTGGCAGCACGCCAGGATATAATAATACGCGGAGCAGACAAAGGCGGTGGAGTTGTAATAATGGATGTGGACAATTATCGCAAGGAATGCAATCGCTTGCTAAGTGATTCAAATACTTATGGACACCTCGATAAAGATCCCACTTGGGGCTTCAAAGTGGAACTTGACTCTATTCTCAACAAAGCTGTACGGGAGGGTCTGATATTGCCAGAACTTAGACAGGCGCTTACAGTGGATTTTCCAGTGACTCCCCTGTTTTATTGCATACCGAAAATCCATAAGGGTCTTACGGATCCCCCTGGTCGGCCCATTGTGTCAGCCAGGGGATCCCTATACCACCCTATATCGGTATTCCTGGACAGCTGGCTTAACCCTTGTGTTCAAGCACTCCCGGCCTATTTAAAGGACACGACTTCATTGTTGGTTATCTTAAGGGACTTACATCAGGTCCAAGACTTGACCAAGATCACTTGTCTCTGTACAGCGGATGTGACCAGTCTCTACACCTGCATCCCCCATGATACAGGTGTGGAGGCGGTCAGATTACTGCTAACAAACAACCCTTTATACAAGGGTCCCCCCATAGAGCTGTTTATTTCGTTATTGATATTGGTATTAACCAGAAATTATTTTTTATATAACGGAAAGTTCTATATTCAGCAGCTGGGCGTGGCCATGGGGTCGGCGGTGGCCCCGGCCTACGCCAACACATATATGTATGGGGTGGAACAGGGTTTGTTTTTTGATGGAATTGAGCACAGAGAGGGAGTTTCACTGTATTATCGTTATATAGACGATCTCCTTATTTTCTGGTCTAGACATCCCTCTGAGTTAAAATCTCTTCTCACTCAACACAATAATAGTGGCAGTGTTATTCAATTTACTTTTCATGTGGACGCCACGAGTGTCCAGTATTTGGACGTTGATATAAAACTGACTGAAGGGCGGTTAAGTACGGCCCTTTACACCAAGAGTACCGATAGAAACACCCTTTTAAGGTACAACAGTTCTCATCCTGTCTCATTGAGGCGTGGACTTCCATACTCGCAACTTTTGCGTGTGCGGCGGATCACGTCTGATGAGTCCCAGGTACCCTCAGCATTGGACTCCATGGTGGACAAATTTGTTCAGCGTGGATACCCCAAATCCACTCTTTTGCCCATTAAGAAAAAAGTGTTGGAGACACCTAGGGACAAGACACTGGAAGTTAAATCCAAGAATTTTAGTAGCCCTACTAAATGTAAGATCCCCTGGGTTAATCAATTTTCATGGGACAGCCAGCATACTACTGCCAAAGCAAAACAATGGTGGCCCATAGTGTCTTCTGATCCCGATCTCCCTCTTTTGCGCAATACCCGGTTGATGCCCAGCTACTCCAGACAGTCGAACTTGAAAGACAGTCTGGTGAAATTGGATATCACGGGCTGGGACAAAAAGGTCCCCACACATTTCTTGACTAGAAAAAATGGGTGCTTTAGGTGTCTGGGATGCACCACTTGCAAAACTATGGACACTGGGGATAAATTTGGGCATCCTCATTCCAACAAGTCACTTACCATCAGGTATCCACTTACATGTAGTTCTACTTACGTAATTTATTTACTCACATGTCCCTGTGGACTGTCCTATGTGGGGAAAACCCAGCGCCAATTTAAGGAGCGCATGGCCCTACATAGGACAGCCATTAATCAGGCATTTCAGGCAGGATACAGTGACCAACCTTTTTCCCGTCATTGTTTGTCTTACCAGCACACTGTAAATCAGATACGTTCTATTATTATAGACCACGTCCCCAAAAATATCAGGGGGGGCAATAGAAATAAAATCCTTTTACAGCGGGAAAGCAGGTGGATTTTTATGTTGGGCACTTTGGCCCCTGGAGGTTTAAATGAAACCCTGGGGCTACAGTGCTTTTTGTGAAAATCATGTCACTTGCTGGTTATCATTAATACATTAAATTATTTGCATTGATGCCCCATTTATATGTTTTCCCGGTTAGTTTTGACTATTTCATTAACAGTGTTCAGTCCCCCTTTTGGGCTTCATATGCTTAGTGTTAATAACAGGCCTTTCATATTTGTGTTGTTTTGTTAGTGGATAAGCTCCCATATATTTAAAATGTTATGGGGGTTACATACATCCTTTTTATAGCTTTGTAGTTTGCTCTTGTGCAGGGTCTGTGTTCTTTAAGCTGTTCTAACATTGTCCTGTATTTATTATGGTCGCATTGCTATATATGTTAAATCACATTGAGGCTTGCAGGGAAGTCTTAATTAAGCACTAACATATGTCAGAGTTAGTGTTACAATCAAATTTAACCATGTATACATTTATTTGTTTACGTTGTCTAGGTGACAAATAGTGCTCCGACTGTACTCCAGTAACGTCCTTTATCGCGGGCGCCATCTTGTGATTGGCACAAAGCGGTGTTTTGGGGCTGGTTGGCGGAAGCGTGTGGTGTGTACTGCTGCTTCCGTTTGTTCGTCCATCCCTGTCCACCGCTGTAGTGCGCATATCCAGCTGGCAGATACGCGATGAGGGAAAGTTGCACGGAGCAGTCAGCTGGACCGGAGGGACGCCTACCGCCGGGTGCACACATCCTGTGTTACCTGGCGTGGTGGGACGCTCCCTTGTCCGGCAGGTGAGCGCTATTTGTTTTTAATGGGGTTGGTGGGCGGGGGGTGTGTGTAGGTGTGTATATAAGGTCATTTTGGTTTGATTTCACTTTGTGTATGTTGTCCATCCCTGACGACGGGGGGTAACCCCGATACTGTAGGAATAAAAGGACTCCTATTATTCAGCCTGACGAGTGCCGCCTCCTTCCTCCTCCTGTCTGTTTGTTGGCCCCACGTGGACTCTCAAATTTGGATGGCACCGCAGCATTTGACTGTGCTTCTTCATTTCAGTAAGTGCTTTCTTGCATATTTTCTTCTGAGTGCCGGATCCTGGATCTGTATATATATATATATATATATATATATATATATATATATATATAATGTTCCGGCACTCCACTAAAGAAGTAAAAAGGCAGCTTGCTCCGGTGCCTTCCCAGAACCACGCAGGTCCAACACAGGTAAATCAGGCAACAGGCGTCACTCGGAGTCTTGAGGTAAATAAAGTATATATATATATATATTTATTCTCCTTCCTTGAAAACGGGGCACACGGGACCCCGAAACGTTGGACATAGAGATGTTGCACATTAAACTGGCTTGATTACACCGTGTGTCAGTCTCCGTTGGTGCTGCAGCACCCCACAGACAGCTACTATATATATATATATATATATATATATATATATATATATATATATATATATATATACAGGTTGAGTATCCCGTATCCAAAATGCTCGGGACCAGGAGAATTTTGGATAACGGATTATTCCGTATTTCGGAATATTTTAATATTTCAATGATGTATTTTGAAGTATTTTGCGTTTATGCTGTATAAACACATAATATACACACAAATATATTTTATTACCACATAAAATAAACACAAATATATTTTATTTGTTCAAAAAACAAGGTTTCAAAACATGAAACACAATGTGTGTACTATCTCAGATTATGAATTTGAATGCCAAGCAATCATTGTCTTGCACATATATAGTGCCAGTTACATATCATGTCCCCAGTGATGCTGTTACAAATGTCCCCAGTGAGTTTTTAGCAAAAAAAAAATTTTTTTTTTCACTTTCTGGAATGTATGGTTTTCGGAATAATTCGGATACTGGATACTCAACCTGTGTGTATATATATATATATATATATATATATATATATATATATATATATATATAGAGAGAGAGAGAACTTGTAGTTTGGCACTCTCGGAAAAAAGGTCAGCTTGCCAGGGTGCCTTCACTATATATGGATATAGATACTGTAATCCCAAGGTTACCCTCCGGAAAGATGAGCGGCACTCGCTGGACTTGATAAACGTTTTTAAATAGTGCAGAAAAAGTTGTCACATATAGTCAACGTTTCAAGGCATACAAGCCTTTTTCTCAAGACGGACAAGAATAAAGTGCAAAGTGATTGTGCAATCTTTTTGCACAATCACTTTGCACTTTATTCTTGTCCGTCTTGAGAAAAAGGCTTGTATGCCTTGAAACGTTGACTATATGTGACAACTTTTTCTGCACTATTTAAAAACGTTTATCAAGTCCAGCGAGTGCCGCTCATCTTTCCGGAGGGTAACCTTGGGATTACAGTATCTATATATATATATATATATATATATATATATATATATATATATATATATATATATATATATATATATATATATATATCTATCACCACAATAGTGTTAAACAGCGCCCAATATCTCTTTTGTCTTTCCTTAATTTAAATCACCCATTAACCAACAAATTTTGCAAATATATAAAACATTTATTAAAAATACATTTTTTTATATATAAAACAGTAGCAGTAAATTCTTGTCAGAGGATTTTCTTTTTTTAGACAATGGATGAGAGTAATAGCCCGACGCGTTTCGTCTCACTAGGAGACTTCATCAGGGGTGCTTTACAAACATCTTAATTGGTCTGAATGAGAATTTTCCCTTTATTTCAAAGATTTATAGTTCTCTATGTCGATTATTTGTAGTACCAAATGTGTGGATTTTTCCTACTTTTATAAAGAGTATTTTAGCGAGATCTTAAGGTGCTTTTCTTTTAGGCAGCAGCCTATAGGAATACCAAACTGTTCAGGACTTAAAGGTTTAAGATCTTTACCAAAACGGTTCAGGACTCAAAGGTTTAAGATCTCAAAAATTGAGGGCTTAATATTGGCCGGATGACCATATAATCAATAGAACCATTCTATTTTAGATCTGAACAGAAATTCCAGCTTTATTCTCCAATGAGCATACAATAGAACAATCTCTTTGGGATTGAACTTCAATTTTTCAAAGTAGTAGTAATCCCTGGTTATCACCAGTAGTAGTGTGCTCCTCTGTGTCCAATGTGCATTGTACCTGCTCCGTTACTACAGATATATTGATGATATCTTTATTTTATGGTCCGGCACTGAGGCTTTATTTCTCCAAATGGTTTTACAACTTAATGATCTTGATGAGCCGGTGAAGTTCACCCATAACATTAATAAAGATACAATAGAGTTCCTTGATGTTAAACTCTACAAGGATGGACACAAACTGGGCTCCACTCTCTTTAAAAAGGAGACTGATCGTAACACTTTTTTACATGCGCACAGCCAACATCCAGCACCCTTAAAAGAGAACTTGCCGATATCCCAGTTCCTGCAGGTGTTACGAATTAATTCGTCAAGGGAGAAAGCAACAGCACAACTTGAAGAAATGCGCATACGATTTCTGGAGCGAGGACACTCACCACATAATGTTGATCGCTGTCTAAAAAAGGCAATCAAAAAATTTGAAGGCACCACACAGTCACAGTCAGTAAGGACAAAACAAAACAGAATGGTCCATGTCACTACGTATGACCATACATCTGGATCTACTAAGGCCACATACAAAAAACTGTGGCCAATAATAGGTACTGACCCAGCTCTATCATTGGACCCGAGGCTACCGCCAATGAATGCATATAAACGAGGCCCAAATATTCGTCAGATGCTGATGAGGCCAACTATGAATCCATCCTTAAAAACCAACACCTGGCTAACCAGTGGAAAACTTGGATGCTTCAAGTGCCCAACCTGTATCACCTGCAGATCAATGAATACTGGGGCCACATTTCCACACCCACATGGAGGCCAAAAAATTCGGATTACGAAAAAGTTGGTTTGCACCATGGATTTTGTTATCTATATCTTAATTTGCCCTTGTGGACTTTATTACACTGGGCTCACGACGAGGTGCTTCCGTGAACGTATGGCAAACCATAGGACATCTATCAAGGCTGCACTGACTACGGGCAGCACGGACAAACCGGTTGCCAGACACTTTTTGCAACATGGACATCAGGTATCTACCCTACGCTGCATGTTAATAGACCATGTACCAAGAAATCCCAGAGGTGGGAACCGGGAACTACAGCTTAAGAAACTTGAGGCAAGATGGATTGCTCGATTAAACACTATCGATCCGAAAGGACTGAATGAACACAATCCTTTGAATATATTTCTTCAAAGATGAAGAATAGAATATTTTTGTCTGGTGACATCTGATGGCTATGCCACTATGGGCAATGCCATCGTATGTCATCTTACAATAGCCACTGGTCATTTATAAATCATTGATTAATGAATTATGAATTATTTTTGTTGTTTATAAGTTTCCTTTTTTCTTTTCTTTTCTTATTGGTGTAAGTTTCCTTTAATTCACACATTTTTATGCAGGTTTGTCTTGTATAAAAAAGGTTGTTTTTGTCTTTATGTTTTTTAACAAAATAGCGGTCAGTGAATGCCCCCAGATCAATCACCTAACACCTGTCTTATTTCTAACATCCAGACATAACGCTGTTATGCGTTCCAATAGTGTGGAAGGCTGGAACGCACAGCCATCTTTTCCACAAAGCCGGATGACATAGACGGGTAAAAGCCGTCTATGATAGGCTCTGTAAAACTACTGGTGTGACGCGCAAGCTGAGCGCGCACCCTGCATCCGGGCCAACGTGTGGAACGCATACCCGGAAGTATGCGTTCCAAGTGCGCACTGCCCCGGCAGATAGGACAGTGCCTTTAGCACCTAAAAGCCGCTATGTTCCTTAAGGTAAGCGCAAGTTTAGTATTTAATAAAAAGAGATAATAAAAAGAGATATGACTGTATCTGACAGCATTTTCCTGTGAAAGATTGATTGTGGCCAATGGCGGCCATTCCTTTACAGGTGTATGAAGGTGAGGTGATCAGGGAGGTATTTAAGGGCTGCAGCATACATGTGTCAGTATTACTCTGCCTGCCTGTATTTTGCCTGTTGATGCAAATGAGCTGTCTTGACAAAGGCCCCTAGAGGGTCGAAACGTCGACAATACTTATGTATAATTAAACAAGAGCTGACTGTGACTGCAATGGTGAGTGCCCTGGCTTTTTATTAAGCACTTGTGGATATATATATATATATATATATATATATATATATATATATATATATATATAGTGGACGGAATGAATGGTGCAATCATATCGTGCCATCTCCCTCTTAAGCCAAGATCTAAAGATCTTTACCAAACTGATAGCCCAGAGGTTGCAACCGATTTTACATAGAATCATACATCTGGCTCAAAATGGATTTGTGAGAGGCCGCACCTCCATGCACAATGTCCGCATGCTGGTGGCCGCCATGCTACGTCTACGACACCTAGACAATAGAGAGGCTATTATTGTTAGTTGTGATGCCGATAAGGCCTTTGACCGCGTTTCCTGGTCCCACCTGCAAAGAGTATTCCAAATACAACAATTTGGCCCAGACTTCATAAAAATCTTTAGTATGCTTTATTCTTTACCGGAGGCTTGTATTACTGCAAATGGCCTGAACTCCCTACTTTTCCAGTTGTCTAGGGGGACAAGACAGGGTTTCCCACTCTCCCCGCAACTGTTTAATTTGACCTTAGACCCCTTAATTCGCACATTCTCTCATGAGGTCTCTTGGCAGGGGGTGGCCCTAGGGGGGACTGAGAGGTGAAGGTATCGGCTTTTGCCTATGATCTTTTGCTGCACATTAGTAATCCCAAAGAAGCCCTACCTAGTTTACAGAACATTTTGGGGACATTCAGAGACATCTCTGGATTTTTGATCAATTTCCAGAAGACTGAGTCGTTGGCACTACACCCGGAAGCCCAGCTAGGTTGGGGGTCCACCTTCCCCTTTCAATGGACTTCGGTGTACCTGGTGTATTTAGGCCTATGCTTCTCTAAAGATATCGCTGATTTATATTCAACAAATGTTTCATATTTTATCTCTAAAATGATTGCTGATTTTGAAACATCTGCCACTCTCCTATATTGGTCACTGTCACTTATTCAAGATGGTCTCCTTCCCGAGACTTCTTTACCCAGTACAGATGCTCCCCTTTCTACTAAACAAAAACTATATCTCATGTATTAATAGGGCACTTGACAAATTCATATGGGCTGGCAAACGTCCTAGGATATTTCAGCTGAAATTACAACCGCCATTACTTGGTGGCATTAATCTGCCGTGCATACAAGATTATGCATTGGCATCAAATTTGCGGTATGCTCTGGACTGGGTGGGAGGTGTAAATAACTATATGTACTTTTGATCAATCTTTCCTCCAAGATACCACACTAGATGCATTAATACATACTCCAATATCCTCTTTCCCAATACGCTTGAAAGATAATCCCCTAATATACTCACCCTATCTAGCATGGCGATTCACCCGAAAAAGGCTTCACCTTCCTACTACTGTATCTCCGTTTCTTCCACTGGTCCATAATAATGGCTTCCAGGGAGGGAAACCTGACAATATATTTACTAGTTGTACCTTCAGGGATTCTGTTCGATTCACCACTTTTTGGAAGAGGACCACACTATGGTTCTTGACCTGGCCCGACTGAGGGAACAACACCCTCAAATTACCATACCTCTTTTTGCGTACTTCCAATCCCGAAGTCCTATTGTAAAACTCATTCCCAAACTCTCAACAGCAGAATCTGATAAAACATTCCATACTATGGTGATTGACCGCAAAGGAGGCCATACAAAAATTGATCTCTCCCGAGTTACTACAGAGTTGACTCGCTGGTCTGAGACCTTCCCAGACCTCACGACAAACTCTATTATCAAGGTGTCAGTCTCACTAAATAAGTAACTAATCTCCGCATCATTCATTGAGCTGCAATTTTAAATACTGCACAGAGCCTACTATACGCCCAAACTTCGCTATATAATAGGTATATCTGACAATGCCAATTGCTTCAAATGCTCTCTCCCAGAGGCCGACATGTGTCATTGTTTGTGGTCCTATAGTGTGGTACAATCCTTTTGGTTGGAAATACAGCACTACATCAACCACACGTTACACATTCCTTTCACTGTAACGGATTCATGGGCATTTTGGAATATTTATCCCTCTGACACCTCCACCACCCCACCTCAAGGTACTAGAGGCCATTTGGCTAAAATTGCAGCGGTTGCCAAAAAAAACACAATTTCCAAATGGATCCATACTGATATATTGCCACTACAGCTCATGCTCCCACGACTGCAGTTTCTATTTCAAATGGACTGGATCGCATGTTCAGTTGACATGGAAACAAGGAGCACAAAGTTTTTTAATGTCTGGATACCATATGTCCTTTCCCTTACTGACCTTGAAAACCTGAAAATATGTTAAACTCTCCATCACCCCCCCCCCCCCCCTTTTTGATTTAGTTTTTTTATTTGGATTTTGATTACACTTACACAACACTTGTCAATTTGGAGGTCATATTACAATTGTCTCTTTATGTGTTCTTTTTGTACGGTCATTTGTTGTGTTATACACTTTAATGTATCAAGAAATGCCACTTCTTTGTTCCTGGTTGAATATGCCATTGTGTTACTCCACCATGCAACTGCCTATTACTTGTTTACTGTATATGGTTGTTATTGTACCATTTTATCTTTCTCAATAAAAAAAGAAATCAATAAGAAAGGCGAATGTCCCATATCGTTGGGGCTTTCCCACAAAGTTGCTGGTTTCCCTAGAGGGTTCAACTGTTGTTGTCCTAAAGCCAGAGGATGGCCTGAAACTTATGGCCTCATGGAACATTCCCAAACCCGGGTCCGGCTCCCCTTCTCCACATCGACTTCAGCAGGACTGGTCTACGATGGGGTGAGGCCTGGCTGGGTAACAAAATGTGTCCTTAATTCTTTATTACTTCTGCAGTCTATCCAAGATCCCTGCTGTTTATAAGTGCTAATAGTTCCTGTCTTATGCATTTGGTTATCACGGCACAGCGTTGGATACTGGATGGACCTGCTTAATTTAGTTTGTGATACTTTATACAGTGCGCATGTTGTGTGTCTAACGTGTTATTAATAACTCACCTATAGTGTTTATTCTTTATGATTATCAACATGAGGTCTAGTTTCTGCCCTCTGCCATATAAATGTTAGAGTTATATATGCTAATCCCGCTTACCACTTTGGGCCCACCTATAGGTTATTGTAGTTGGATTTAAACCCCTGGTATATTGGTCAGGGACGGTTTGCCTACCACGGATGGAAATCTACCTTTACCCTCTTATGGGAAGTAGGAGATTGGCCGCTACCCCCCTTACTCATATTGTACCCAGCCGCCTGTTAGTGCTGGCTGGACTTGTACCCATGTGGGATCACTTTTCCTTTTACTATATTGTTTTGTTTTTAATTATACATTTTGTTTTCTCTTCTATGTCCTGGTATTTAATCCCCATTCCTATGTCAGGTCTCTACTACTCTCGCATTAACTTATCCTATACTAATTGCCCTTCTGTGCTAGAATATGGTTAAAGTTATTTCCTTAAATGTTAAGGGGTTAAACTCCCCCCCAGAAGCGGAAATTGGCACTGAATTATATTCATAAACTTAAAGCGCAAATAGTCGCACTTCAGGAGACTCAACTCCAAAAAAACAATCCTCCCCTTTTTACAGACCATAGATACCCACATTGTTTTACCACCAATGGACCAAACAAAAAAGCTGGAGTGGCTCATCTCTTTGCTCGGCATTGTCCTTTTGTTCTGTCCTCTCAATACGTAGACCCCGATGGGAGATTTCTCATTCAGACGGGCCAATTGGACAATGTTGAAGTGACTTTGGCATCCTGCTACATCCCTAATACTAAACATGTGCCCTTCTGTAGGAAGTTCCTTTTTACTCTACAGAAACAAGCTAAAGGGGCCCTCCCAATCTTAGGAGATTTTAATATGGTTCTCGAACCCACCTTAGATAAGTCAAAACCTTTACACTCTTCTAGTTACGTTAGACAGCAAGACTGCTGAACCAGCTTCTGTAATGTTCTTGCAGAGTATGATCTTTTTGACTTGTGGTGAACAAAACACCCCTCCGAGAGGAATTATTCCTTTTACTCGCACATCCATCGCTCATACTCTCTGTATAGATTTAGCTTTGGTTGACAAAAGGACTCTATCCACAGTTCATAGAGTGGACATCCTACCAATTACCTGGTCTGACCATTCCCCTCTGGTGATTCTATGGGACATAGATAAGTGCAGGGTCACCCCGGTCCATGTAAGATGGGGGCCTTTCTGTTGGCTCAGCCAGAGGCACAAAAGGCAAACTTCCCTAGATCTTTATGTTGACACCAACCGCGCTGAAGATACGTCTGTTTTTGCATACTGGTGTGCCTTGAAGGCTGTCCTGCGTGGCTCATCGATACAAATAGCAGCTAGGCTAAAAAAAAACAATATAAACAGCGGTTTGCCAATGCAGAAATTGAGGCGACCACATTAGATATTCCCATAAGGCTGATCCCTCAAATAAAGCTCTATTTAGCAAACTGTTAGCCGCCAGGGACAGGGTTAACTCTTTCTCTCTGGCTGAGGTACATCGCAACTTGCACCAACTCAATCAGAGATACTATCTGCTTGGAAATATGGCGGGTCATCTCCTGGCTCGTAAACTTCGAGGGTGTAGAGCGGCTGAACGCATTCATGCCATCCATACCTCTAGAGGAGTCAAGGTCACTGATCCCACAGAAATAGCTGAGGCCTTCGCTGAGTACTACTTCCACCTTTATAACTTAAAAATTGACTCCAACATGCCTCAGCCCTCTCTGACTGACATTAATGATTTCCTGCAAGCACAATCCCTTCCCTCTCTTGATCCGGCTGCCTGCAACCGTCTGAACAGACCATGGTCACTGGGTGACGATGAGTCGGCTATCGATTGCATGCCTTTGGATAAGGCCCCTGGCCCTGATGGTTATCCATCCAATTTTTATAAGCACTTTAAAGCCAAGGTGGCCCCTATATTAGTTTTGGTTTTGAATGAAGCTTCCACAACTACTACCTTCCCCAAAGAAATGCTCGAGGCCCGCATAATTACCATCCCTAAACCCGTTAAACCCCCTACTAGTGTACAAAACTATCGTCCCATTGCCCTTCTTATTGTTGATATTAAATTATATGCCAAAATGATAGCCAATAGGCTATCTCCCCTATTACCTAAACTAATTAACCCTGACCAAGTCGGTTTCGTATTGGGTAGACAAGCTTCTGATAACACTCTCAGAATTATTGACATTATAGAATACTGCCAGACACGTAGGCGTCCCCTTTTGGTCTTGTCACTTGATGCTGAAAAAGCATTTGACATACTGTACTATACTGGGTTTACCTGCGCTCCACCTTACAGCGCTTTGGTTTCTGCGGAAGGATGCTCAGTTCCATTTTGGCTCTGTATTCCTCCTCAGGCGCAAGAGTGTTTATGAATGGTTGCTCTTCTTCACACTTTGATATCACAAACGTCATGGGACAGGGTTGCCTGCTTTCCCCTTTGATTTTTGCTCTCGCAATTGAGCCCCTGGCTGAGACTATCCTTACTCAGACACTCATCCATGGACCGGTCATAGGGGGTATATCACATAAGATTAGTCTATTCGCGGATGATGTCCTATTGTGTCTCGAGGATCCGTTATCTTCCCTTCTCCACCTACATAAGATTCTGGATGCTTATTTTAAAATTTCGTACTACAAGTTGAATACCACTAACACGGAAGCTCTCCCATTATACTTGTCAGATGCTACGTTAGCCTGTTTGAAAGAGGAATAATAATATACTTGGAAAGCTAAGTCAATTAAATGCCTAGGTATTAACTTAGCTAGGGACTGTGATATCCTAGATGACAATTATGACCATCTGCTACCTGCTTTCAATATGTTTACTAAGGATTGGTGATACTTGTTTCCTAGCACGGCGCCCAGGATATTTAGTCGTATGGCATCTTATGCATTGTATCGCATCGCATGCCATATACCCGCAAGCGATGCGATGCAATGCGATTTTAAATTGTATAAGCACCCTAATGTTTTTTTTGGTACTCTTTACCTAGAAGGGCGCCCGTCGTGGTGATCGCGGGTACATTTATGTCTGGCCGCGACGCGACCGACGCGATGCCCGCGATTTCCCATTGAAACCCATGTTAAACATGGAAATCGCGTCGGTCGCGTCGCGGCCGGCCATAAATGTACCCGCGATGCCCGCGACGCGATGCACCCGATTTCCCATAGGAATCAATGTTAAATGGCCCGACCGACGCGATTTTACTGTTAAATGCCTCAATGGACCGGATTTGGCCATAGGAATCAATGTTAAATGGGCTACAGAGCCCAAATAGGCACAATTAACCCTTAAATGTCCCCCCAAATTTTTAACGCCACCCCACAATCCACGCCAACCCGAAGCGTGGCGAGCGCAGCGAGCCCGCGAGGGGCGGCGGTACGCGTCCTCCGACCTTTTCATGCCCTACTATCCACGTCGGCGTGGAGTTGAGAATAGAATAGTGTGGCGAGCGCAGCGAGCCACCGAGCCCGAAGCGTGGCGAGCGCAGCGAGCCCCGCGAGGGGACGCGGATACCTTCACAGTTATACGCGTCCCCTCGCGGGCTTCACAGGTGTCCGTGGCCACGCGGACACCTGTGAAGTCCGCGAAGGGACGCGTTTACCTGTGAAGGTATCCGCGTCCCCTCGCGGGGCTCGCTGCGCTCGCCACGCTTCGGGCTCGGTGGCTCGCTGCGCTCGCCACACTATTCTATTCTCAACTCCACGCCGACGTGGATAGTAGGGCATGAAAAGGTCGGAGGACGCGTACCGCTGCGCTCGCCACGCTTCGGGTTGGCGTGGATCGTGGGGTGGCGTTAAAAATTTGGGGGGACATTTAAGGGTTAATTGTGCCTATTTGGGCTCTGTAGCCCATTTAACATTGATTCCTATGGCAAAATCGCGGGCATTGAGGCATTTTACATGAAAATCGCGGTCAATCAGCCTTTTTAACATTGTTCCCTATGGGAAAATCGCGGTCATCGCGGGCAGCAGATTTTTATGTACCCGCGATGACCGCGATTTTACCCCCGACGCCCGCGATTTCAATCGCTGGCGCCCTTCTAGGTAAAGAGTACCTTTTTTTTCAATGTTATATGGCCCCCTATACGATTTTTAATTGTATAAGCACCCTAATGGGTGCTTACAATGTTAAATGCACCCCAACGCCACCCCCACTATCAACGCCAACCCGAATCGTGGCCAGCGCAGCGAGCCCGCGTGGGGCGGCAATATGCGTCTTCTAACCTTTTCATACCCCCACTATCCATGTCGGCGATGAGTTGAGTTTATATATTTGAGCCCGAAGCCTGGCGAGCGCAGGCGTATTACTTTACATGTATTCCGCACCACTTCAATAAAAATGCAATAAAAAAAAAGGATTATTATAAGTTCCATGGTAGAGAAATAATCACCCTAACCCTGCTTTGTAATGCTTTTTATTGTACTTAACACCCAAGAGCACCCAGCACTTTACCTGTACACATTAAGCACTTTTCTAGTAAACATCAGTCATTCTCCCTTTTTTAGCACTGCAATTCAACCATTTTGTTTTTGCTATATTTTGCACAAATTTAACCTACACACTTTATTGGAGTACGATCTGATGTTTGATTGTCAAATTATATATATAAAGTAGGAGCCCATCTCATCCTTCTTCCTTAGCCCATGGCTCACCATGGCTATCCTAGTGTTCTCAGTTGTAATACAATACATAGAACAATAGAGTTAGGGATTAGCATAGTAATCCAATTACTCACTTCATCCTATTATAGAGATAGATGGCAGTGGCTCCCACTGTATGTCTGTGATATTATGCACACGTTATGCACAATAAAACACACAAAAATAGTAGCGCTGAACAGTTAAAAAATTAAACAAATTTATTACATATAATGCACACATAGATTAAGAATGTTGTTAAAATAATTGCACCAGCACCTCAAACAATACTGTCTACACCAGGGTCCGTTCCTAGTATGCCGCCTATTGTCCGGAAAGGAAAGTCTCCTTGTAATTAAGGTGGAAATATATTTACCGCAGAGTAGTCCAAAAGTGGATTGTTCCTTTTTAAGGTTGCATATCAGCAGTGTCCAACAGTTGGTATTAGAGAGATTAACTCCAATGTTCCATGGAAGCGGTTTCCTTATAGAGATGTAACACTCCGGTGGTGGCTGGTCTGGATCCTGAATTGGTCGATGGGTGACAAGTATAGGGTGGCTGGTGCAGTAGTGCCTACGGCACTCTCCCTGAGGACGGGCAATAGCCGAAACATGTTGGATTGAATAACAGTTTGCACATTTTTTGCATTTGAAATCCAATTTCCTTATCCCCCAATGGGGTAGAAAGAAGTGGCACTCAGCGGGCTTACTTGAATGGTCAATTTAATCCATATTAGGATGATATACAATGAAGTGCAATGGTCTTAATGTCGACGTTTCAAGACCGCATGGTCTTTTCATCAGGACGTGTACACTTAAGGTGCATAACGTGCTGTGCTGTAAGGTGCAAAAACACTTTATGCACCTTTACTGTACACGTCCTTCTGAAAAGACCATGCGGTTTTGAAACGTTGACATGACGACCATTGCACTTTATTGTATATCATCCTAATATGGATTAAATTGACCATTCAAGTAAGCCCACTGAGCGGAACTTCTTTCTACCCCATTGGGGCATAAGAAAATTGGAAGCATACAGACTCTTTATGGAGGCACCGCGGCAGGTGACTTTATCATCCGGAGTGCCAATCAATTGAATTGCGTATATATATATATATATATATATATATATATATATATATATATATATATATATATATATACTGTTTTCTTATATAGAGATGCAAGCACTCGCCACTTTATCAAAAGACAAGATTTTTGATAAAAAACTTCAAAATTTTATTTTCAACTGTGTCATAGGTTCTACATCCAACGTCACCATGCTCTGACGTTTCGGTCCTTGCAATATTGGACCTTTATCAAGAAGCCTAGATGTGTACAAAACAATGCAAAATGCCCATCAGTGCATATACAAAGCCTAGTACATCACAGGTGGTGTAAAGAAAGTCAAACTTACGTTTTAAGTGAGTCAAAAAAAGTCAGCAAAGGTACTGGTGCACGGATGAAGACACACCTGGCTGGTTTGCATGCGGTGCACCAGTACCTTTGCTGACTTTTTTTGACTCACCTAAAACGTAAGTTTGACTTCCTTTACACCACCTGTGATGTACTGATGGGCATTTTGCATTGTTTTGTACAAATCTAGGCTCCTTGATAAAGGTCCAATATTGCAAGGGCCGAAACGTCGGAGCATGGTGACGTTTGATGTAAAACCTATGACACAGTTGAAAATAAACTTTTGAAGTTTTTTATCAAAAATCTTGTATTTTGATAAAGTGGCGAGTGCTTGCATCTCTATATGAGAAAACAGTTATAAATTGGAGTACAGAGTAACATCTGGACCCCTTCGCATACACCCCACCGTTGCCTTCTGTTCCTTCAGTGTGAGTGCGGTCTACCTACAAAGTGTGTATATATATATATATATGTGTATATATATATATATATGTAGCAAATAGATAAAGAGAGGGGCGCTCCATAGTGCATAAAACAGTTTTATTCAAATGTGCAGCAAACAGCAGCAGTAAAAATGGTCACAAGTTGCTCGTACCAAATAATTCAACAGTGTGGGCTGGATACCACATGGTCTAATCATAGATGTTACCAGGCCAAAGCAGGTCCAACGGAAGTCCGGGGCACCGTCAGGAACACAGCCCATGCAGCTTTCCCCAAAGAGGATTCACAGCGTGCCGGAAACCTAGGCAGGAACAGACCGCCGGAGGACGGCCTGGAAGCAGGACAGCGAGCGTCACCGTAGCTAACGGGCGCTCGCTGACTTCTCAAAAGGGTGCATGTAACCAATAGGCTTTCACCATTTTCGATAGGCAGAAAACCTGACCTATCACACATTGCACCCGCTATCACCAATCGGGTTATGACTTAGCCCAGATTGACTGGTTAAGCAGCAAATCTTATTGCACATGCCTCTTTCAGTACAACATTTTACGAGCAGCACCTTTAGTTTAAAGTGACTCAGTACGTTTAAAAAACACATAATTTTTTTCAAAGACATTATAGTTTTAAAAAACAATTTTGAAATAGTTAAAAATACGTAAAACTCGGCACTGGGTATGTGCAGTAATTCATATCGCATATCCCGGCCGTACTGCATTTACTGTCATTACATATAAAAAAATATACATATATATATATAGACAATTCATAAAAAAACACAGATAATGCAAACATAGATTCATAATACACAGATTGGCCTGATTGAATAAACATGTCATAAAGTGCAATAAGGCCAGACAATTCCATAAAACAAATCCATGTGAAAAATATAAAAAATGTAAAAATGGTTCATACACAAAGTGATTACATATTAAAAGATTTGGAAGGTATTCATAAACTGTATATTCATCTTAAAAAGGGCGTAATTTCATATCCCTCATTCAATCCTTCAGGCGTCAGGGTATTTAGATTCAGGATCCAGAATGACTCTCTCTTTATCAGGTCCTGATCCCTATCCCCACCTCTCCTGTTAGCATATACAATTTCTATACCTTTACATTTTAATCTGCTAGGGTCGCTGCTATGAAAGTTTTTAAAATGTCTTGGAACACTATGATTTAGCACCCCATTCTTTATGTTCCGTATGTGTTCAAGCATCCGAATCTTTAGATTGCGTTTTGTCTTTCCCACATATACTTTACCACATCCACATGTAAGCATATATACAACAAAAGCAGAGTTACAGTTAATGAACTGTTTAATTAGCATGTTATCTTTAATTTTTCAATATGTTGGAAGACCTTACATCTTCCACAGGGGAAGCAACCCTTGATATAGCATATTTTTGAGGATTCCACTATTATCAGGTAGCTGCAGTTGACTTTTAGCTACCATCGACTTAACAGTGGTGGATCTTTTGTAAACAATTCTGGGTCTGTCTTCAATGTAGTCTCTTAGAACAGGGTCAAATTTAAGAACATGCCAATTTTTTTCCATGATATTCTTAATTTCCCTCTGCTTATCGTTATATTGAGTAATAAACAAACAATTAAGTTTATCATTATCCTCCTTAGGTGTTCTCTCCTTTTTTTTTTTTTAATTCATTAATCTTTATTTTAATTTCCATTTCATACAAAAGACAATTACTTTTTACAACATAATACACTTAAAAACAATACAATTACAATTACAGGTCACCATTTTATATAATGTTCACTCTTATACTTTATATTAGTTCTAATTCGACTATGTGGTAACATGTCCTTCTCCAGGACCTTTCGAGCCAGTGCAATCGGCCTGAATCCATTCCAACACTTGCGAAAAATTATATATATTTATAATGATTTAATTCATAATATAATGATATTATTTATATATTTATAGATTATATCCGTTGGTATACGTCTGTGTCATAGTTCAAACCTCCTATTATTATTATATGTGTTTACAATAAACAAAAAAGGAAAAAAAAAAGAGACAGGTGTTCTCTCCTTATACCTAAGAGTCTCTTCCTGATCTTGAGATCTGGCTCTTGTAAGGGCTGTTTGTACAATACTACAAGGATAACCCCACTCCCGAAACCTGGTTTTATAAATCTCAGCCTGGTTATCAAAGACTTCCAGGCTGGTACAGTTTCGTCTTAAACGTAAAAACTGCGAGAATGGAATATTGTTTTTCCAGGAGTTCAGGTGACAGCTGGAGTATTCAAGGTAGCTATTGTGTGATAGGTCAGGTTTTCTGCCTATCGAGAATGGTGAGAGCCTATTGGCTACATGTACCCATTTGAAAGGTCAGCGAGCGCCCGTTAGCCACACCCTCTGATGAAGTGTTCCACGAAACGCGTTAAGGCGTGGCTACGGTGACGCTCGCTGTCCTGCTTCCAGGCCGTCCTCCGGCGGTCTGTTCCTGCCTAGGTTCCCGGCGCGCTGTGAATCCTCTTTGGGGAAAGCTGCGTGGGCTGTGTTCCTGACGGTGCCCCAGACTTCCGTTGGACCTGGTTTGGCCTGGTAACATCTATGATTAGACCATGTGGTATCCAGCCCACACTGTTGAATTATTTGGTACGAGCAACTTGTGACCATTTTTACTGCTGCTGTTTGCTGTACATTTGAATAAAACTGTTTTATGCACTATGGAGCGCCCCTCTCTTTATCTATTTGCTACAGATCTTTCCTACTCCTGAGGATCCGGGGAGTCATCTTTGGAGGGAGCGGCAGTCTTAATTTATTGGGACTTGGTTCTTGTTCAGCACTGTGATCAGAGGCTTTTTGAGCTGGACTGAGTACTTATTAGCACTATATATCCACCTTCTGTTGTATGTATATATATATAATGGGTGGGGGGGACGGCGGCACTCGCAAATAAGAAGACTGGAGACAACTTCTTCCACTAACGTTTCGGAGCTCTCTGGCCCCTTTATCAAAGTGTAACACTTTGATAAAGGGGCCAGAGAGCTCCGAAACGTTAGTGGAAGAAGTTGTCTCCAGTCTTCTTATTTGCGAGTGCCGCCGTCCCCCCCACCCGTTGTAGACAGTGTCGGGAGTTCCCTGACACAAAGGAGGGCACAGCTTTATTTGATTTATCCCTGACTACAGCCACCAGCTACTTGGAGTGCCGCCCCTACAAATCTATATATATATATATAGAGACTGGGTGGTGCGGCACTCCGCTTGTCTGTGCAGCTGCAGTGAAGTAATAATGCGGTGCCCCCCGTGGTTTGGCCCGGAAGGTGTCCGGGATAAATAGATTCTTAGTGACGGCGGCACTCGATACAAAAAAAGGACCAGACAACTGGATGGTGACCCAACGTTTCAAGGCTGGTGCAGCCTCTTTATCAAGGTGCAGTAAGACAAATGTACAGTGACATACCACATACCTTTATACCGTCTCAGTGCAGCTCAGCGTCCATTGCCGCGCCGCCTCCCGGCGCTCAGTCATCGCCCCGTTGTGAAGGGGCGGGCTTTGGAGCGAGCCGTCCGGAGCTGGAAGGTAAAACAAATACTTGTGTTACAATTAGGAATGTACAAAAGATAAATTCAGTACATAAATCAATGTGACAAAAATTGTTGCAACATAGTTGCCATCTACTTGAAAATCAATTATACATAAAACAGTGCAAAACAACAAAAGTGCAAAAAAAACGTAATAGTGATAAGTGAGAAAAAATACTTTTTAGTACAGATTGAAATAAAAGTGCAAGAATTAAATAAATGGCTAAATATTGGTGTGGCCAGGTTGGTATTGCAAGGCATCATAGGTTCAAACGTAGCCGGGATCAATTGTCCCTGTTTCAATAAGTGCGGTCGACACGTTGTGTCGACTAAGCACATTGGTCTTACCATAAAATGGATTATAACTATAGACAGATAAGATTGATGCCTTGGAACCCAGTTCATGGACCAACCATTCAAAATATAGTGCATGTCAAGAGAACTGCGATGTTAAAGAATTCTATAAAATTGAACACGTTAGGTGTATACCCCAAAATTCATTTATAACATCAACTGGACCATATATTATAAAAAGTATGCCAAGCCTGCATGCTCATTGAGCCCTCTGGGGGCTAGGGTGCTCAGCCTGTGTATCCAACGGCTTTCGGATTGACACAGCTTGAGTCCCCTGTCGCCACCTCTTTTGGACAGTGGTATTTGCTCAATGATGCGGTACCTAAGTGAAGTTAAAGGGTGTCTAGCCTCAGCAAAGTGGCGCGCTACCGGCTGTTCGCTTGCCCCTGTAGCTATTGCGCTCTTGATGGCTGAGCGGTGGGCAGCTGCCCTCTCTTTGAACATTCTGACAGTTTTGCCGACATAGTGTCGGCCGCATGGACAGGAGATCAGATAAACCACATGGTCAGAACTGCATCAAACACGTTGTTTTATTTTAATGGGCCGTCCTGAATAGGGATGGTTAAAACATTCCCCTGCTATCATAAATTTACACGTGGTACACCCACTGCATTTATAGCAACCATTTTTGGGACGCCCCAAGAATGTGCCTGGAATGTTGACTGGTGACGTGATATCATTCTTCACCAGGAAATCTTTAAGATTTTTTCCACGTGTATATGCACACATGAGTTTTTTTCGGTGAAGTGTATGTAAGGCAGGGTCTGTGTTCACAATCGGCCAATGGGATTTCGCTATTTTATTAATGGACGTACTTAAGGGATTGTAGGCATTCACCCAAATCACACTGTTGTCACCTTTGGCCGCTGGGGACGGTAGTAACGCCTGATGTCTGGTCATATTTGTGACTTTGTTTTTAGATTTGAGCAAATCCTCCTGAGGGTACCCCCTGTCAGAGAATTTGTCCACCATCTCGGACAATGACTTGTCTAATTCGGCGGGGTCACTCACTATCCGTCGAACCCTTAGCATTTGCGATAGCGGCAAGCCCCGTTTCAGGGGCGTGGGATGGTGACTAGTGGCCAATAACAGATTATTCCGATCTGTCTCCTTTTTATACAATGATGTTTGTATTTTGTGATTAAAGATATTAATTTGAACGTCCAAAAAATGAATGCTATCCTGATTGATTGAAAACGTAAATTTCACCGGCGAACTGGTGGCATTGTGGGCATTGATCAAGTTTTCAAGGCTCTCCTGCGGCCAATCCCAGAGGATCAGCAGGTCATCTATATATCTGGTGTATAACACCAGATGCCTGCTGACCTCTGGGTCAGACAAGAAGACCTGCCGTTCTATGACAAACATATAGCTGTTGGCGAGCGATGGGGCCACTGAGGACCCCATCGCACACCCACACAGCTGTAGAAAGAATTTATTGTTGGCAAGAAAATAATTTCTTTTTAGCGTAAGTTTAAGCAACTCCATATAGAGCTCCATGTCCGGCCACTTGAATAAGGGGTTGCCCGAGATGAGGGTACGCACCGCCGCGAGCCCACCATCATGCGGAATGCATGTGTAGAGGCTCGCGACGTCGACCGTACACAACAGGCACCCCTCGGGGACTCTGTTAATCTGGGATAGTTTGGACAGAAGCATGTTAGTATCCTTGAGGTATGTTGCCTCTGCTTGTACACAAGGTTGAAGGTGGTAATCTAAAAAGATGGATACCACTTGGTACAGGGAGCCCCGGGCAGATATGATGGGTCTACCCGGCGGCTCCCTGTTATTCTTATGTATCTTCGGTATCTTCGGTAGATACATAAGAATAACAGGGAGCCGCCAGGTAGACCCATCATATAGTCACCATCCCACGCCCCTGAAACGGGGCTTGCCGCTATCGCAAATGCTAAGGGTTCGACGGATAGTGAGTGACCCCGCCGAATTAGACAAGTCATTGTCCGAGATGGTGGACAAATTCTCTGACAGGGGGTACCCTCAGGAGGATTTGCTCAAATCTAAAAACAAAGTCACAAATATGACCAGACATCAGGCGTTACTACCGTCCCCAGCGGCCAAAGGTGACAACAGTGTGATTTGGGTGAATGCCTACAATCCCTTAAGTACGTCCATTAATAAAATAGCGAAATCCCATTGGCCGATTGTGAACACAGACCCTGCCTTACATACACTTCACCGAAAAAAACTCATGTGTGCATATACACGTGGAAAAAATCTTAAAGATTTCCTGGTGAAGAATGATATCACGTCACCAGTCAACATTCCAGGCACATTCTTGGGGCGTCCCAAAAATGGTTGCTATAAATGCAGTGGGTGTACCACGTGTAAATTTATGATAGCAGGGGAATGTTTTAACCATCCCTATTCAGGACGGCCCATTAAAATAAAACAACGTGTTTGATGCAGTTCTGACCATGTGGTTTATCTGATCTCCTGTCCATGCGGCCGACACTATGTCGGCAAAACTGTCAGAATGTTCAAAGAGAGGGCAGCTGCCCACCGCTCAGCCATCAAGAGCGCAATAGCTACAGGGGCAAGCGAACAGCCGGTAGCGCGCCACTTTGCTGAGGCTAGACACCCTTTAACTTCACTTAGGTACCGCATCATTGAGCAAATACCACTGTCCAAAAGAGGTGGCGACAGGGGACTCAAGCTGTGTCAATCCGAAAGCCGTTGGATACACAGGCTGAGCACCCTAGCCCCCAGAGGGCTCAATGAGCATGCAGGCTTGGCATACTTTTTATAATATATGGTCCAGTTGATGTTATAAATGAATTTTGGGGTATACACCTAACGTGTTCAATTTTATAGAATTCTTTAACATCGCAGTTCTCTTGACATGCACTATATTTTGAATGGTTGGTCCATGAACTGGGTTCCAAGGCATCAATCTTATCTGTCTATAGTTATAATCCATTTTATGGTAAGACCAATGTGCTTAGTCGACACAACGTGTCGACCGCACTTATTGAAACAGGGACAATTGATCCCGGCTACGTTTGAACCTATGATGCCTTGCAATACCAACCTGGCCACACCAATATTTAGCCATTTATTTAATTCTTGCACTTTTATTTCAATCTGTACTAAAAAGTATTTTTTCTCACTTATCACTATTACGTTTTTTTTGCACTTTTGTTGTTTTGCACTGTTTTATGTATAATTGATTTTCAAGTAGATGGCAACTATGTTGCAACGATTTTTGTCACATTGATTTATGTACTAAATTTATCTTTTGTACATTCCTAATTGTAACACAAGTATTTGTTTTACCTTCCAGCTCCGGACGGCTCGCTCCAAAGCCCGCCCCTTCACAACGGGGCGATGACTGAGCGCCGGGAGGTGGCGCGGCAATGGACGCTGAGCTGCACGGAGACGGTATAAAGGTATGTGGTATGTCACTGTACATGTGTCTTACTGCACCTTGATAAAGAGGCTGCACCAGCCTTGAAACGTTGGGTCACCATCCAGTTGTCTGGTCCTTTTTTTGTATCGAGTGCCGCCGTCACTAAGAATATATATATATATATATATATATATATATATTATAGTTGGTGTAGTCGGAACTCCAGGGATAATTACAACAAACAACCAGCGTGGTGACATCCGTGGGTTAGGAAAATAGTCACAGGTAGATTGGCGGCACTCACTCCAAAAGATGACACTGACTACAAGCAATCAGTGATATGACATGTTTTGGTTTTTAATCAACCGTCCTCAGAACTTTACTGGACTGTCACTGGCATTATGGGAGTCAAAAATATTGCTTAACTCCAACGCACTACCTAGCCAAAAAATGAGTAGGTTATCTATGTACCTAAAAAAAGGCAGCACCTTCCCTGCATGTGGTGCCAAATAGACTAGCTGCTGATCTACTCCGTTCATGTAGGCATTGGCGTAGGTTGGGGCCGCATTGCACCCCATCGCTACGACAAGCCGTTGGCGGTACATGGTTCCGTCATAGTAGAAATAATTATAATTGACAGGAGTTCCATGAAAAAGGAAACCAATGGTCGTTTATAAGCTGGACTGGACTCTATCAAACTCTCCACAGCCCTCATCCCCTCTGCATGTGGGATACAGGTATACAAACCCACCCCATCTGCACTACACATGATGACATCATCAGGGATGTGGCCGAGGGCATTAAGATGTTCCAGGAGGTGGTTGGTATCCTTCAAGTAGGACCTGGTCAATTGTACACAGGGATTTAACAGTGCATCCCTGTGTACAATTTACCAGGTCCTACATGAAGGATACCAACCACCTCCTGGAACATCTTAATGTTTAAGCATTAAGCACTGGTCAGAGGGCATAGTGTAGAAAAGAAGTATAATCTGGCCAGTATCAGGTCCAAAATAATTGATCATGTGCTTAAGCTGATTAGAGGAGGTAACAGAAAGAAAAAGCAGTTACAGGCAGAAACGAGGTGGATCCACCATTTGGACACACATTCACCAAGGGGACTTAATGAGCAGCATGGTCTATATTACTTTTTATAGATTTAATTGATAATACATTTTAATGATAACATCACGGATCATGGTTGCTCATTGGGTTCGGTATGAGCACATACTGATTACAACATAATTTCATCATATGGATAAATCTTTTGATTTAATACCCAAGTTGAATGTTTAAAGTCAGTGTGTGAATATATGCTGTAGTTTTTAACATGTTTTATGTCTGTATGTTCTTTAATATTAGTTCACTAATATTATGGCGCACACTGTGCCCTTTAAAATGGCTTTGATAAGCCTTTTATTTATCACATGCACTTTTGTTTTTATGTTGTTATCGCAACCACACAGTTGTGGCATCCAGAGAGAGGCTTGGTTCTCCTGTTGAGCCGGGGCACAGGGCGGTGATTGATGACATCAGGGGAAGAAGCCGGAAGTCTGTAGGATGCACGGCTCCCCTGCTGATGTCTAAGACAGCGTGAGAGGCAAGGCGGCAGCGGGTGAGAGGCCTGACAACCGATGCCACAGGTGAATGTGGGGAGTTGCTAATTGATTGTGGGGGTGGGTTTTTCCATAGAGCATTTAGATGTGCCACTTTTTGCTGTGCTGTTGATCCCTAAGGACGGGCCACATAGCTCGAAAAATGTAGGATTGAATAAACGTTTTTTCACTGCCTTAAAGATCCTGGAGTGCCGCCTGTTCTCTCACCCTGTAAAGAACTGCAAGGCTCACTTAGGAAGGCACCTGGTCAGCTTCATCAATATTTCTGAAAGGGAGTGCCGGCTTACAAGTGTTTATATATATATATATATATATAAAGATCCAAATCTGCGTAATAATCAGCAAGCCCCGGTGCCCAGAGTAAAGCAATACATCAGGTCCAAATAATAGCACTCAGGAGGCAGTTTAGTAGAGAAAAAAGGATGTGTATTAAATGCCAAGCTTTCGGGGTGTAACCCCCTTTGTCAGGACACAATCCTACAGCAATAACCAATGCACCAAACAACGTTTAAATGCCATCACCAAGTACACTTACCCTGCCTCCACGCTGACACGGGCAGATCGCTCTGACCGGAAACTGTCATCCGGAAATGCACACTCGCGAGCGCTGCGCTCCAGGGTTGCCAGGCAACCACTGTGCTTGCGTCCATTGCCAAGACCAGCCGTACCAGGCGCGTCTGTCCATACAGCAGTGTCCATGCACCAGACCGATGCGGCATAGTGTACGGCCGGTCATCTACACCAACCGGGCATACATTACTGATTCACAGAGGCTCAAGTGCCGGAAGCGAGCACATATAGCCAGAGATCATCAGCGTCTGTAAGTGCACTATCGCGTATCCCACAGTCTCAAGTGTTGCTAAGCAACAACCTATAGTCTGCTTTCAACGTTAAGTGCAGCCCAGGGTGTGTACACCTCACCCAACCATGCTCACAACAGTCTGTGGAGGAACGTGAAAAAAATAACATACATGTACACAATAAATGGATAAATATAAACAAGCATAAATGCAAACAAACAGATACAGCAACATTAGCAGAAAATTTACATAAGTGTGTTCCAGTTGATTTTATCGTTTAATCCTTTAGGATATATGGTATCAAGGCGGTAGATCCACCTTGATTCCAGAAGTAAGAGGCGTTTCGCTCTATCCCCACCTCTAGGGGAATCCTGCACATGATCGATCATGAGGTATTTTAAAGAGGACAGAGGGTGTCCCATCGCTTTGAAGTGGCGCGCCACAGGTTGATCAATGTCACATCCAGATAGTGACCGATCGATGGCAGACCTATGTTGCCCCATACGCTCACGAAATGTCCTAGTGGTTTGACCCACATAATAGTGTCCGCAAGGACAAATAATCACATATATTAGAAAGGACATTTTGCATGTCAAAACAGAACGTATGGTATATTCTTTACCACTGTGTGGGTGTTTAAAGCTCTTACATACCACTAAGTGCCTACAGGTGGTACAATTGAAACAACGGTACTTATGTAATATCTGGGCTCCCGTTTTTCTTATGAGACCGCGTCCCCTCGCGGGGCTCGCTGCGCTCACCACGCTTCGGGCATGGTGGCTCGCTGCGCTCGCCACACTATATATAATCAACTCCATGTGTAGTTGGATAGTAGGGGTATGAAAAAATGGGGTGCATTTAACATGGGAGCCCAGATAATACATAAGTACCGAAACAACTATAGCAACCTGGGGGTTTCACATGTACATTGGGGATTTTGGGGCAGTCGAGACCAGTAACATCAGTTTTCATTAGACGGTCCTTGAGGTTCTGTCCTCGTTTAAAGGCTGCCACTGGACGTACAGTATGAAACACGGGCAAATCTGGGTCACTTTTAACAATAGGCCACAGGGCCTTAGAGGCATAGTGGAGGACAGGGCTAGCCACAGAATAAGTCGAAGTCCAAGGTAAGATGTCAGCAGAGCTTTTTACTTTGGTTTGAAGTAACTCTGACCTATTCATGGACAACACCTTAGACTTCTGCCTCTGCAACAAAGATGCATCGTAGCCACGAGTAATGAATTTGATGATGAGCTGGTCCAGACGCTCAGATACCTTAGTAGGATCACTGATGAGTCTGGCCACTCGCATCATTTGGGACATGGGCAAGCCTTTTTTCAAGGCGGGAGGATGATGACTGTTGTGCATCAGGAAAGTATTCCTGTCCACATCCTTGAAGAAAACATCAGTCTGAATGATATTATTCTCGATGGTCACAGCTACATCAAGAAACTGTGCCCTGACTGTGCTGCAGGAAAAAGTATATTTAATGTCAGTACTCGTGGTGTTGATTTCAAACATGAGAGCCTCAAATCGCTCCTGCCCACCCGTCCACAGCATGAAGATATCATCTATGTAACGGGTGTACAGGAGCAGATCACATGAGACCTCAGGACGTCCCAAAAAGGCTTTTTCCTCTTCCTGGAACATATATATGTTAGCATACGAGGGTGCCACCGCCGACCCCATGGCACACCCCCGTAGCTGCAAATAATAATTACCATCAAACAAGAAAAAATTACGTTCCAGGGTTAGACTAAGCAATTTGAGGAATAACTCATGATTAAATACAGATGCATCCAAAAATTCATTAAGAAAGGACCGCATAGCACACATACCCCCAGCATGGGGTATGGAGGTATACAAGCTAACCACATCTATGCAACACATCAAAGTCCCGGGTGGTACAGTGGGAATGTCCAGGAGTAATTTTAGAAAGGTAGTAGTGTCTTTCAGGAATGAAGCTTTTTTACAAAGCAGGGGCTGAAGCAAATAGTCCAGCAACTGAGCTGTAGGTTGGTATAAAGAATTCCGGGCAGCTATTATCGGGCGCCCGGGTGGTCTCAAGGGGTCCTTATGTACCTTGGGGAGCGTATAAAGGACTGGCACCACAGGGTACTTGGGAAGTATGCGATCTCGTACCTTAGCAGGTAAAACACATTGGGACACTGCCACCTTAAGGATCTCAGACAACTCTTTCTGATATTTCATCATGGGATTGGCAGCTAGCTTACGGTAAACCGCCACGTCAGATAACTGGTTGTATATTTCTAACCGGTAGTCACAAGTATTTAGTATCACAAGGGCACCACCCTTGTCAGCAGGCCTAATAATTATGTCCTAATAACTGCTCAACTGTTTAAGGGCTGTGGACTCTGTAATAGATAAATTTTTAGAGACCTTACCCGGACTGGCAATAAACCTGTTCACCGAGTCATCCAACAAACGTCCAAATATTTTCAGAGAAGGGTTGGTAGAAACTGGGTCGAACTTTGATCCTGAAGAAGTCGACATGAATCCATCCAATGGATTTGAAGTGTCTGACCTGACACAATGCTGGTAGTATTCCTTGAGGCGTAATTTCCTCATGAATCTGTGGTGGTCACGCTTCCAATTGAAATGATCAAAAAAATTTGTGGGCACATAGGATAACCCCTTGTTCAATACTGACAGTTCATCAGGGGATAAAACACGGTTAGACAAATTGATGATTACGGTTTCTTCAGCTGCACCAGCCGCGGGGGATTTTTCCTTATTTCGTTTGTTCTGTTGGCCCCTGCGGGTGGCCGGCCTTTTGTGCTTTGGCCACTGGCTGAAGGTGCTGAGCCTAAAGGGCCGCCTTGCTGTTCAGTTGCTTCATCGGATTCCGAGACAGCAAAATCACTGTCGCTGGCGGCATTCGTACGATTCTGTCGTGTACGATTTTTATGTTTAGCCTGCCAGGGTTTACGGCGATATTGGTTCTCAGCCCTCCGATCAGAGCGGTCAGTGCCGGCAGATTTGGATCTTTATCTACAGGTGTATTGGACCCTCCTGGTTTATACACCAAGTTGCAAGGCACCTTTTCCATTATTGAATTTTTTACTGCCAATTGGACTTTCAACCTATCTACCTCTCCGAGGTTTTTCTTGTGGATCTGTACACCATCATGGATTCAGCGGGGTCATCTCAGAGTCAGGCAGGCTGTCAGGGCCTGTCTATACCCCTTGGAACGACATTCACATACACACCAGCAGAAATTGACGGTATCCTATTTGTGAATAATCCTGCACTGACCAGCATTGAGGATAATATTGAGGACATTTGTCAACATCTGTTCAAACTGCGCAGGAGAGAAACCGATTTCTTACTCCATGGCTCTTCCCTGTCTGAGTACTACAGGGCACAAAAAATCCCGAGGGGGTTTCGAATTAAGAATATGCCCACGATTGGAAAACATAACCCCGAGTTTGTACGTAAATGGGTTGGCATATTGAATCGTGCATCCATGGATCTTATGGTCCTGGTAGTGGAGGAATCAGGACGTGAGCTGCAGCTGACTAAAGACAAGTTGACTGCTTGCCAGGAACAATACAAGGAGATACTATCTAATCCTAGCAATAGCAACTGGCTGTCAAAATTAGAACAGCAGTGTGAGTCATATAAGAATGATTTGCTGCGGTTCAAAAGGAATAAACGACACACGGTCGACGCAGATTACGAGGAGAATAGGGTGTACGGTTGGCTGACCGGAGACTGCTCTGATCGGAGGGCTGAGAACCAATATCGCCGTAAACCCTGGCAGGCTAAACATAAAAATCGTACACGACAGAATCGTACGAATGCCGCCAGCGACAGTGATTTTGCTGTCTCGAAATCCGATGAAGCAACTGAACAGCAAGGCGGCCCTTTAGGCTCAGCACCTTCAGCCAGTGGCCAAAGCACAAAAGGCCGGCCACCCGCAGGGGCCAACAGAACAAACGAAATAAGGAAAAATCCCCCGCGGCTGGTGCAGCTGAAGAAACCGTAATCATCAATTTGTCTAACCGTGTTTTATCCCCTGATGAACTGTCAGTATTGAACAAGGGGTTATCCTATGTGCCCACAAATTTTTTTGATCATTTCAATTGGAAGCGTGACCACCACAGATTCATGAGGAAATTACGCCTCAAGGAATACTACCAGCATTGTGTCAGGTCAGACACTTCAAATCCATTGGATGGATTCATGTCGACTTCTTCAGGATCAAAGTTCGACCCAGTTTCTACCAACCCTTCTCTGAAGATATTTGGACGTTTGTTGGATGACTCGGTGAACAGGTTTATTGCCAGTCCGGGTAAGGTCTCTAAAAATTTATCTATTACAGAGTCCACAGCCCTTAAACAGTTGAGCAGTTATGAGGACATAATTATTAGGGCTGCTGACAAGGGTGGTGCCCTTGTGATACTAAATACTTGTGACTACCGGTTAGAAATATACAACCAGTTATCTGACGTGGCGGTTTACCATAAGCTAGCTGCCAATCCCATGATGAAATATCAGAAAGAGTTGTCTGAGATCCTTAAGGTGGCAGTGTCCCAATGTGTTTTACCTGCTAAGGTACGAGATCGCATACTTCCCAAGTACCCTGTGGTGCCAGTCCTTTATACGCTCCCCAAGGTACATAAGGACCCCTTGAGACCACCCGGGCGCCCGATAATAGCTGCCCGGAATTCTTTATACCAACCTACAGCTCAGTTGCTGGACTATTTGCTTCAGCCCCTGCTTTGTAAAAAAGCTTCATTCCTGAAAGACACTACTACCTTTCTAAAATTACTCCTGGACATTCCCACTGTACCACCCGGGACTTTGATGTGTTGCATAGATGTGGTTAGCTTGTATACCTCCATACCCCATGCTGGGGGTATGTGTGCTATGCGGTCCTTTCTTAATGAATTTTTGGATGCATCTGTATTTAATCATGAGTTATTCCTCAAATTGCTTAGTCTAACCCTGGAACGTAATTTTTTCTTGTTTGATGGTAATTATTATTTGCAGCTACGGGGGTGTGCCATGGGGTCGGCGGTGGCACCCTCGTATGCTAACATATATATGTTCCAGGAAGAGGAAAAAGCCTTTTTGGGACGTCCTGAGGTCTCATGTGATCTGCTCCTGTACACCCGTTACATAGATGATATCTTCATGCTGTGGACGGGTGGGCAGGAGCGATTTGAGGCTCTCATGTTTGAAATCAACACCACGAGTACTGACATTAAATATACTTTTTCCTGCAGCACAGTCAGGGCACAGTTTCTTGATGTAGCTGTGACCATCGAGAATAATATCATTCAGACTGATGTTTTCTTCAAGGATGTGGACAGGAATACTTTCCTGATGCACAACAGTCATCATCCTCCCGCCTTGAAAAAAGGCTTGCCCATGTCCCAAATGATGCGAGTGGCCAGACTCATCAGTGATCCTACTAAGGTATCTGAGCGTCTGGACCAGCTCATCATCAAATTCATTACTCGTGGCTACGATGCATCTTTGTTGCAGAGGCAGAAGTCTAAGGTGTTGTCCATGAATAGGTCAGAGTTACTTCAAACCAAAGTAAAAAGCTCTGCTGACATCTTACCTTGGACTTCGACTTATTCTGTGGCTAGCCCTGTCCTCCACTATGCCTCTAAGGCCCTGTGGCCTATTGTTAAAAGTGACCCAGATTTGCCCGTGTTTCATACTGTACGTCCAGTGGCAGCCTTTAAACGAGGACAGAACCTCAAGGACCGTCTAATGAAAACTGATGTTACTGGTCTCGACTGCCCCAAAATCCCCAATGTACATGTGAAACCCCCAGGTTGCTATAGTTGTTTCAATTGTACCACCTGTAGGCACTTAGTGGTATGTAAGAGCTTTAAACACCCACACAGTGGTAAAGAATATACCATACGTTCTGTTTTGACATGCAAAATGTCCTTTCTAATATATGTGATTATTTGTCCTTGCGGACACTATTATGTGGGTCAAACCACTAGGACATTTCGTGAGCGTATGGGGCAACATAGGTCTGCCATCGATCGGTCACTATCTGGATGTGACATTGATCAACCTGTGGCGCGCCACTTCAAAGCGATGGGACACCCTCTGTCCTCTTTAAAATACCTCATGATCGATCATGTGCAGGATTCCCCTAGAGGTGGGGATAGAGCAAAACGCCTCTTACTTCTGGAATCAAGGTGGATCTACCGCCTTGATACCATATATCCTAAAGGATTAAACGATAAAATCAACTGGAACACACTTATGTAAATTTTCTGCTAATGTTGCTGTATCTGTTTGTTTGCATTTATGCTTGTTTATATTTATCCATTTATTGTGTACATGTATGTTATTTTTTTCACGTTCCTCCACAGACTGTTGTGAGCATGGTTGGGTGAGGTGTACACACCCTGGGCTGCACTTAACGTTGAAAGCAGACTATAGGTTGTTGCTTAGCAACACTTGAGACTGTGGGATACGCGATAGTGCACTTACAGACGCTGATGATCTCTGGCTATATGTGCTCGCTTCCGGCACTTGAGCCTCTGTGAATCAGTAATGTATGCCCGGTTGGTGTAGATGACCGGCCGTACACTATGCCGCATCGGTCTGGTGCATGGACACTGCTGTATGGACAGACGCGCCTGGTACGGCTGGTCTTGGCAATGGCTGCCGTGGGACGCAAGCACAGTGGTTGCCTGGCAACCCTGGAGCGCAGCGCTCGCGAGTGTGCATTTCCGGATGACAGTTTCCGGTCAGAGCGATCTGCCCGTGTCAGCGTGGAGGCAGGGTAAGTGTACTTGGTGATGGTATTTAAACGTTGTTTGGTGCATTGGTTATTGCTGTAGGATTGTGTCCTGACGAAGGGGGTTACACCCCGAAAGCTTGGCATTTAATACACATCCTTTTTTTCTCTACTAAACTGCCTCCTGAGTGCTATTATTTGGACCTGATATATATATATATATATATATATATATATATATATATATATTCTGAAAGAATGAGATTGGGGGATGATAGTGCATAAAGTTTAAGGTTCTTTTATTCCAGCAATAAAAACATGAAAAGGTAGTGAATCATGTACCCACACTGGCGGCTCTTAACACCGCAGTAAGACAGCGTAAAACTGGTGCACAGCTAGGTCCTAGCGTCATAATCATCATCAGTGTTCAGGAGCAGAGGAAAGATTGTAACCAGCTCCAACACGACGGTGCTGTGCACCAGATCTACGCTGTCTTACTGCGGTGTTAAGAGCCGCCAGTGTGGGTACGCTATTCACTACCGTTTCTTGTTTTTATTGCTGGAATAAAAGAACCTTACATTTTAAAACCGTTTCATGCACTATCAGCGCCGGATCTCATTCTTTCAGAATTCCATGACTTGCTGGATACAGGCACAACTCACGTTGGAGAAACGGAGCAGCTTGGTTTCCTTCACCTAAGTGCTTTTTTGGATTTCAGCCTAAGGAGGACTGAATTTAAACTTTTGGGACTGACTGTTCCTAATAATGTTCAATTTTAAGATACATTCAGAGCACTGTTTATTTCTCTTAGTGAAATCGCATCGCATGCCGCGTTATAGTAGCATGCGATGCATGCAATGAGATGTCCATCTAAAGTGCACAGGCGTGCTTATACTATGAAATATTGCATGCGATCTCAGTGCACCAAATGCGATGCGATGCGATATTTCATTGTACAAGCAGCCATGCGATGAGATGTGATGGGAAAGTGCACAGGAGTGCTTATACAATGAAATATCGCATGCAATCTCAGTGCACCAAATGCGATGCGATATTTCATTGTACAAGCACCATGAGATGTGATGGGTGCATAGTATGAGATGTGTTGGGTGCTTACAATTATAATCACCTATGCCATCATTTAGCATCAGTATCAACGCCACCCCGAAGTGTGGCGAGCGGTGGCGGAATGCGTCCTCTGACCTTTTCATACCCCCACTATCCACGTTGGCATGGAGTTGATTATATAAAGTGTGGCAAACGCAGCGAGCCACCGAGCCTGAAGTGTGGCGAGCACAGCGAGGGGACAAGGAATACATGTAAAGTAATCCTTGTCCCCTCACCACACTATATAAAATCAACTCCACGCCGACTTGGATAGTGGGGGTATGAAAAGGTCGGAGGATGCGTTCTGCCGCCCCTCATGGGGCTCGCTGCGCTGGCCACGCTTCGGAGTGGCGTGGATAGTGCTGATGTTTTAGGAACACATTCACACCTGCAAATTCATACAGCTGACACAGTAATGCCGACGTGTTAACTAATAACTTATTTACTTAAATTATTTAGCATAAAGAATTAAGAACATTCATTAATAATTCAAATATAATAACTTTAAAATCAGAAACAGTAATGATTAAAGAACAAGAAGAATAAAAAGAACAAGAATAATAAATGAAAACATGATTAATCGTTCTTTGAGAGGAGCTTCAGGGCCTTAATTATACAGAGGAAAGGGTCCTCAGCTCCCAAAGTTTTGCGCCACATGAACTCCGTTAGGTATGACTGGAGTTTATGACGCGCAGTGCCTCTTTGGCGCTTATTCTGACACTTGCATGCGTCCCAAAGTCGTTCCACGTTTTGGGTGTGGACCCCTGAAGCCAGATCAATAAAATTGAACCAGTGGTTCACCGTGAAATGATGACATCCAGCAAGTTCAAATTGGGCGGTAGAATATGCCCTCCAGCAGTCTGTATATATTGTCGTGCCTGGCTCTATATTCTGCTGGATGGAGTCCATTAACGTTGTGGCATCACACCTGGGCACCATTTGCAGGAAGCACTGGCCTGTCTCCCGGCATATCCCTCCGAAGAATGTGGCCAGCATTGTTTTTCCTTTTCACAAAAAGGGTCTCATCCACTTCGACGATGTGGCCAGGTCCACCAATCCTCCGCTGGGGCTGTGCCATTATATCCATGGCGCATGCCTCATGTATCCAGCCACGCATCCAGCCACGCATCCAGGACAGCCATCTTCTTGGATATGTCCAGCTGCTGGCTGCAATATTCAATAGACGTCTGCTCCTGGACCCACGAATAAATGAACCGCAGCATGGTGACAAACGATAAGCGGCAGCCTGGAAACCAGTGTGCTCAGGCTCACCTTCAGCCGACACACTTTCACATGGCAGTGCCATATTGACTCCTTTAAAGAAAGGCACATGGCATGCCCATTTGCGCAATTCTATGTCACCGGAAGCAGATCATGAGCTTGGAAAAAGACGACAGCCTCCTCATCCATCTGCGGCAGCGAGAACACATTAATAAATCCAGCCATCTCGATAATATCAATGAAACAAATAATCTCCAAAAATCACCACCAGCTCTGAGGTATGCTTCTTCTCACGACAGAATATCACCTCAGAGTGATTTCTGAGAGGATCTGACAGAGGGCGGGAATGACAACGGGAACGGGAAAATCGCATTGCATCACATCGCATGCTACTATTATACTGGATGCGATGCAATGCGACTTCATGACGTTTGCGTAGGTAATAAATCTGGGCGCCCTGCTAGGAAACAAGTAACCGAAAAATATAATCAGCTTTACGCCATATGTGCTATTGTCCTGTTATATAAAAGGTTGGTAGGACATTACTAGTGAAAAGGTAATGAAGCTTTTCTGTGAACTGTTGTATCACTGCCTTTTGGCCCTTATTCAAACCTGATCGCAATACAAACTTGTTCTCAAAATGGGCACAAATATGCTGCACTGAAGGTGGGGCAGATGTAACATGTGCAGAGAGAGTTACATTTGGGTGGTGTGTGTTGAAATTGTGGTGAAACTGAAATCTAAATTGCAGTGTAAAAAAAGCCAGTATTTACTCTGCACAGAAACAAAATAACTCAAACAAATGTAACTCTCTCTGCACATGATACATCTGCCCCACCTGCAGTGCAGCATTTTTTGT